>NC_091285.1:313889552-314489552 GCF_032444005.1 Ranitomeya imitator | reverse complement strand
GCCCTGCTGTTCTCGTGCCAGTGGGTTGCTTTTGCCCTTGCCGGTCCCGAAGAGGCCCTGGACGCATATTTCCATGGATTTTATTTCAGATCTCCCTGCTTCTCAAAGGATGTCGGTCATTTGGGTGGTTTGTGATCGCTTCTCTAAGATGGTCCATTTGATACCCTTGTCTAAATTGCCTTCTTCCTCTGATTTGCTGCCATTGTTTTTCCAGCATGTGGTTCGTTTGCATGGCATTCCAGAGAACATCGTCTCGGACAGAGGTTCCCAGTTTGTTTCGAGGTTTTGGCGGTCCTTTTGTGCTAAGATGGGCATTGATTTGTCTTTTTCTTCGGCTTTCCATCCTCAGACTAATGGCCAAACCGAACGAACTAATCAGACTTTGGAAACATATCTGAGATGCTTTTTTTCTGCTGATCAGGATGATTGGGTGTCCTTCTTGCCTTTGGCTGAGTTCGCCCTTAATAATCGGGCCAGCTCGGCTACTTTAATTTCACCTTTTTTCTGTAATTCTGGTTTCCATCCTCGTTTCTCTTCAGGGCAGGTTGAGCCTTCGGACTGTCCTGGTGTGGATACGGTGGTGGACAGGTTGCAGCAGATTTGGACTCATGTGGTGGACAATTTGACATTGTCCCAGGAGTGTTGTGAATTCTGTGGCTGAGTTCACTTCTGTGGTCACAAGTGGTATTGCAGTCTCTGGGCTTCCTCCCTCAGGTGTTTTGGTGAGCTCGGTGGCTGCCTTGCTATTTAGCTCCACCTGAGTCTGTCTTCCTTGCTCCTTGTCAATGTTCCAGTGTTGGATCTGAGCTACTGCATCTTTCCTTGGGCCTGCTGCTCTGCTAGATAAGTGCTTCTAGTTTGTTTTCTGTTTTTTTCTGTCCAGCTTGCTATTGTCTTTTGCTGGAAGCTCTGAGAAGCAGAGGGGTGCACCGCCGTGCTGTTAGTTCGGCACGGTGGGTCTTTTTGCCCCTTTGCGTGGTTTTCGTTTTAGGGTTTTTGTAGACTGCATAGTTCTCTTTGCTATCCTCGCTCTGTCTAGAATATCGGGCCTCACTTTGCTGAATCTATTTCATTCCTACGTTTGTCTTTTCATCTTGCTAACAGTCATTATATGTGGGGGGCTGCCTATTCCTTTGGGGTATTTCTCTGAGGTAAGTCAGGCTTGTATTTCTATCTTCAGGCTAGTCAGCTCCTCAGGCAGTGCCGAGTTGCATAGGTAGTTGTTAGGCGCAATCCACTGCTGCTTATAGTTGTGTGAGGATAGATCAGGTACTGCAGTCTACAGAGATTCCACGTCTCAGAGCTCGTCCTATTGTTTTTGGTTATTGCCAGATCTCTGTATGTGCGCTGATTACTGCACGCTGTGTTGCCTGATTGCCAGCCATAACAGTACAAGGAGCCACACCAATGATTCCCAATAGAGGGAAAAAAGAAATCCTGACATCATTTTTTTTTCTTAGCTCTGTCTTCAGTCTTTTTTTTCCCCTAGACATTAGAGTGCTTCAGGACACAGCTGTGGACATGGATATTCAGGCTCTGTGCTCCTCAATGGATAATCTCGTTGTAAATGTACAAAAGATTCAAGATACTATTGATCAGAAATCGATGCTAGAACCAAGAATTCCGATTCTTGATTTGTTTTTTGGTGACAGAACTAAGTTCCTGAGCTTCAGAAATAATTGTAAGCTATTTTTGGCCTTGAAACCTCATTCTTCTGGTAATCCTATTCAACAGGTTTTGATTATTATTTCTTTTTTGCGCGGCGACCCACAGGACTGGGCGTTTTCTCTTGCACCAGGAGATTCTGCATTGAGTAATGTTGATGCATTTTTCCTGGCGCTCGGATTGCTTTACGATGAGCCTAATTCAGTGGATCAGGCTGAGAAAAATCTGCTGGCTTTATGCCAGGGTCAGGATGATGTAGAAGTATATTGTCAGAAATTTAGGAAATGGTCAGTACTCACTCTGTGGAATGAATCTGCACTAGCGGCTTTGTTCAGAAAGGGTCTCTCTGAAGCTCTTAAGGATGTAATGGTGGGATTTCCTATGCCTGCTGGTTTGAATGAGTCTATGTCCTTGGCCATTCAGATCGGTCGTCGCTTGCGCGAGCGTAAATCTGTGCACCATCTGGCGGTACTGCCTGAGAGTAAACCTGAGCCTATGCAGTGTGACAGGACTATGACTAAAGTAGAACGGCAAGAACACAGACGTCTGAACAGACTGTGTTTCTATTGTGGTGATTCTACTCATGCTATTTCTAATTGTCCTAAACGCACTAGGCGGTTCGATAGCTCTGCCGTTATTGGTACTGTACAGTCCAAATTCCTTTTGTCCATTACCTTAATGTGCTCTTTGTCATCGTATTCTGTCATGGCGTTTGTGGATTCAGGCGCTGCCCTGAATCTGATGGATTTGGATTATGCTAAACGTTGTGGATTTTTCTTGGAGCCTTTGCGGTGTCCTATTCCGTTGAGAGGAATTGATGCTACACCTTTGGCCAAGAATAAGCCTCAGTACTGGGCCCAGCTGACCATGTGCATGGCTCCTGCACATCAGGAAGTTATTCGCTTTCTGGTACTGCATAATTTGCATGATGTGGTCGTGTTGGGGTTGCCATGGCTACAAACCCATAATCCAGTATTGGATTGGAACTCTATGTCGGTAACCAGCTGGGGTTGTCAGGGAGTACATGGTGATGTTCCATTTTTGTCTATTTCGTCATCCATTCCTTCTGACATCCCAGAGTTCTTGTCGGACTTTCAGGATGTATTTGAAGAGTCCAAGTCTGATGCCCTACCTCCGCATAGGAATTGTGATTGTGCTATCGATTTGATTCCTGGTAGTAAATTCCCTAAGGGTCGTTTATTTAATTTGTCCGTACCTGAACACACCGCTATGCGCAGTTATGTGAAGGAGTCCCTGGAGAAGGGACATATTCGCCCATCGTCGTCACCATTGGGAGCAGGGTTCTTTTTTGTAGCCAAGAAGGATGGTTCGCTAAGACCGTGTATTGATTACCGCCTTCTTAATAAGATCACTGTTAAGTTTCAGTATCCCTTGCCATTGATTTCTGACTTGTTTGCTCGGATTAAGGGGGCTAGTTGGTTTACTAAGATTGATCTTCGTGGTGCGTATAATCTGGTGAGAATCAGGCAGGGAGATGAATGGAAAACGGCATTTAATACGCCCGAGGGTCATTTTGAGTATCTGGTGATGCCGTTCGGACTTGCCAATGCTCCATCTGTTTTTCAGTCTTTTATGCATGACATTTTCCGTGAGTATCTGGATAAATTCTTGATTGTTTACTTGGATGACATTTTGATCTTCTCAGATGATTGGGAGTCTCATGTGAAGCAAGTCAGAATGGTTTTCCAGGTACTGCGTGCTAATTCCTTGTTCGTGAAGGGATCAAAGTGTCTCTTCGGTGTGCAGAAAGTTTCATTTTTGGGGTTCATCTTTTCCCCTTCTACTATCGAGATGGATCCGGTTAAGGTTCAGGCCATCCAGGATTGGACTCAGCCGACATCTCTAAAAAGTCTGCAGAAATTCCTGGGCTTTGCTAATTTTTATCGTCGCTTCATCTGTAATTTTTCTAGCATTGCCAGACCATTGACCGATTTGACCAAGAAGGGTGCTGATTTGGTTAATTGGTCTTCTGCTGCCGTGGAAGCTTTTCAGAAGTTGAAGCGTCGTTTTTGCTGTGCCCCTGTGTTGTGTCAACCTGATGTTTCTCTTCCGTTCCAGGTCGAGGTTGATGCTTCTGAGATTGGTGCAGGGGCGGTTTTGTCACAGAGAGGTTCTGGTTGCTCAGTGTTCAAACCATGTGCTTTCTTTTCCAGGAAATTTTCTGCTGCTGAGCGTAATTATGATGTGGGCAACCGAGAGTTGCTGGCCATGAAGTGGGCATTCGAGGAGTGGCGTCATTGGCTTGAGGGTGCTAAGCATCGCGTGGTGGTATTGACTGATCATAAGAACTTGACTTATCTCGAGTCTGCCAAGCGCTTGAATCCTAGACAGGCCCGTTGGTCGTTATTTTTTGCTCGTTTTGATTTTGTGATTTCATACCTTCCGGGCTCTAAAAATGTGAAGGCGGATGCTCTGTCTAGGAGTTTTGTGCCCGACTCTCCGGGGTTATCTGAGCCGGCGAGTATCCTCAAGGAAGGAGTCATTGTGTCTGCCATCTCCCCTGATTTGCGGAGAGTGTTGCAGAAATTTCAGGCTAATAAACCTGATCGTTGTCCGGCCGAGAAACTGTTCGTCCCTGATAGGTGGACTAGTAAAGTTATCTCTGAACTTCATTGTTCGGTGCTGGCCGGTCATCCAGGAATCTTTGGTACCAGGGAGTTGGTTGCTAGATCCTTCTGGTGGCCATCTCTGTCACGGGATGTGCGTGCTTTTGTGCAGTCCTGTGGAATTTGTGCTAGGGCTAAGCCCTGCTGTTCACGTGCCAGTGGGTTGCTTTTGCCCTTGCCGGTCCCGAAGAGGCCTTGGACACATATTTCGATGGATTTCATTTCTGACCTTCCCGTTTCTCAAAAAATGTCGGTCATTTGGGTGGTCTGTGATCGCTTTTCTAAAATGGTCCATCTGGTGCCCTTGGTTAAATTGCCTTCCTCCTCTGATTTGGTGCCTTTGTTCTTCCAGCATGTGGTTCGTTTACATGGCATTCCTGAGAATATTGTTTCTGACAGAGGTTCCCAGTTTGTCTCGAGGTTCTGGCGAGCCTTTTGTGGTAGGATGGGCATTGACCTATCTTTCTCCTCGGCCTTCCATCCTCAGACTAATGGCCAGACCGAACGAACCAATCAGACCTTGGAAACATATCTGAGATGTTTTGTTTCCGCTGACCAGGATGATTGGGTGTCATTTTTGCCGTTGGCTGAGTTCGCCCTTAATAATCGGGCCAGCTCGGCTACCTTGGTCTCTCCATTTTTCTGCAATTCTGGGTTCCATCCTCGTTTCTCTTCAGGACAGGTTGAGTCTTCGGACTGTCCTGGTGTGGATTCTGTGGTGGACAGGTTGCAGCAGATCTGGACTCAGGTAGTGGACAATTTGACCTTGTCCCAGGAGAAGGCTCAGCTTTTCGCTAATCGCAGACGCCGTGTGGGACCCCGACTTCGTGTTGGGGATTTGGTTTGGTTATCTTCTCGTCATATTCCTATGAAGGTTTCCTCTCCTAAATTTAAACCTCGTTTTATTGGTCCGTATAGGATTTCTGAGATTCTCAATCCGGTGTCTTTTCGTCTGACCCTCCCAGACTCCTTTTCCATACATAATGTATTCCATAGGTCGTTGTTGAGGAGATACGTGGCACCTATGGTTCCATCTGTGGAGCCTCCTGCCCCTGTTTTGGTGGAGGGGGAATTGGAGTATATTGTGGAGAAGATTTTGGATTCTCGTGTCTCTAGACGGAAACTCCAGTATCTGGTCAAATGGAAGGGTTATGCTCAGGAAGATAATTCCTGGGTTTTTGCCTCTGATGTCCATGCCCCAGATCTTGTTCGTGCCTTTCATGTGGCTCATCCTGGTCGGCCTGGGGGTTCTGGTGAGGGTTCGGTGACCCCTCCTCAAGGGGGGGGTACTGTTGTGAATTCTGTGGCTGAGTTCACTTCTGTGGTCACAAGTGGTATTGCAGTCTCTGGGCTTCCTCCCTCAGGTGTTTTGGTGAGCTCGTTGGCTGCCTTGCTATTTAGCTCCACCTGAGTCTGTCTTCCTTGCTCCTTGTCAATGTTCCAGTGTTGGATCTGAGCTACTGCATCTTTCCTTGGGCCTGCTGCTCTGCTAGATAAGTGCTTCTAGTTTGTTTTCTGTTTTTTTCTGTCCAGCTTGCTATTGTCTTTTGCTGGAAGCTCTGAGAAGCAGAGGGGTGCACCGCCGTGCTGTTAGTTCGGCACGGTGGGTCTTTTTGCCCCTTTGCGTGGTTTTCGTTTTAGGGTTTTTTGTAGACTGCATAGTTCTCTTTGCTATCCTCGCTCTGTCTAGAATATCGGGCCTCACTTTGCTGAATCTATTTCATTCCTACGTTTGTCTTTTCATCTTGCTAACAGTCATTATATGTGGGGGGCTGCCTATTCCTTTGGGGTATTTCTCTGAGGTAAGTCAGGCTTGTATTTCTATCTTCAGGCTAGTCAGCTCCTCAGGCAGTGCCGAGTTGCATAGGTAGTTGTTAGGCGCAATCCACTGCTGCTTATAGTTGTGTGAGGATAGATCAGGTACTGCAGTCTACAGAGATTCCGCGTCTCAGAGCTCGTCCTATTGTTTTTGGTTATTGCCAGATCTCTGTATGTGCGCTGATTACTGCACGCTGTGTTGCCTGATTGCCAGCCATAACACAGGAGAAGGCTCAATGTTTCGCTAACCACCGGTGCTGTGTTGGTCCCCGACTTCGTGTTGGGGATTTGGTTTGGTTGTCATCTCGTCATGTTCCTATGAAGGTTTCCTCTCCTAAGTTTAAGCCTCGTTTCATTGGGCCATATAAGATTTCTGAAGTTCTTAATCCTGTGTCATTTCGTTTGGACCTTCCAGCTTCTTTTGCCATCCATAATGTGTTCCATAGGTCGTGGTTGCGGAGATATGTTGCGCCTATGTTTCCCTCCGTTGATCCTCCTGCCCCGGTGTTGGTCGAGGGGGAGTTGGAGTATGTGGTGGAGAAGATTTTGGATTCTCGTGTTTCGAGACGGAAACTCCAGTACCTGGTCAAATGGAAGGGTTATGGTCAGGAAGATAATTCCTGGGTTTTTGCCTCTGATGTTCATGCTGCCGATCTAGTTTGTGTCTTTCATTTGGCTCATCCTGATCGGCCTGGGGGCTCTGGTGAGGGTTCGGTGACCCCTCCTCAAGGGGGGGGTACTGTTGTGAATTCTGTTGTTGAACTCCCTCCTGTGGTCGTGAATGGTACTTCGGCGAGTTCTGTCCATGGACTCCCTCTGGTGGCTGTGAGTGAAGCTGCTGCTTCTGAGGTTCCTTACACAGGTGACGTGGTTTATCCTTTGGTTGGCTGCTCTATTTAACTCCACTCAGATCGTTACTCCATGCCAGCTGTCAATGTTCCTGCATTGGTTCAGTTCGCTCTTGGATCTTTCTGGTGACCTGTCTTCTCCAGCAGAAGCTAAGTTCCTGATAGTTATTATTTGTTCATTGTTTCCTTGTCCAGCTGGTTATCATGATTTTGTCTTGCTAGCTGGAAGCTCTGGTATGCAGAGTAGCATCTCCGCACCGTTAGTCGGTGCGGAGGTCTTTTTGCACACTCTGCGTGGTCTTTTGTAGTTTTTTGTCTGACCGCAAAGATACCTTTCCTATCCTCTGTCTGTTTAGTAAGTCTGGCCTCCCTTTGCTGAAACCTGTTTCATTTCTGCGTTTGTGACTTTCTTCTTTACTCACAGTCAATATATGTGGGGGGCTGCCTTTTCCTTTGGGGAATTTCTCTGAGGCAAGGTAGGCTATATTTTCTATCTCTAGGGCTAGCTAGCTCTTAGGCTGTGAAGAGGCGTCTAGGGAGTGTCAGGAACGCTCCACAGCTATTTCTAGTTGTTGTGATAGGATTAGGGCCTGCGGTCAGCAAAGCTCCCACATCCCAGAGCTTGTCCTGTGTGAGTTTAACTATCAGGTCGTGCCGGGTGCTCCTAACCACCAGGTCCATAACACTTTAGTAGCAGATGGACACAGTGAGCGTCATGTTACCTCCATCCTTAAAATTTCTAAGACTGCAGTCCATTACAACAAGGTCAAGAAGCAGACATTGGAGACAGCAAAGCTACAGACCGGCAGAGGGCGAAAAGGACTCTCCAGTGACCGGGATGACTGTCATCTTATTCGAATGTCACTCAGCAACCACAGGATGACATCAAGTGACCTACAAAAGGAATGGCAAATGGCAGCTGGGGTGAAGTGCATGGCAAGAACAGTTTGTAACAGGCTCCTAGAGGCAGGACTCAAGTCATGTAAAGCTAGAAAAAAGCCTTTCATCATTGAGAAGGAAAGGAGAGACAGGCTTAAATTTGCCAAAGACCATAAGGATTGGACCATAGAGGACTGGAATAAGGTAATCTTCTCTGATGAGTCTAATTTTCAGCTTTGCCCAACACCTGGTCGTCTAATGGATAGACGGAGACCTGGAGAGGCGTACAAGCCACAGTGTCTTCCACCCACTGTGAAATTTGGTGGAGGATCAGTGATGATCTGGGGATGCTTCAGCAAGGCTGGAATTGGGCAGATTAATCTTTGAGAAGGACGTATAAATCAAGCCGCATACAATGTTATTCTGGAAAAACAGTTGATTCCTTCTGTTCAGGCAATGTTCCCCAACTCTGAGGACTGGTTTTTCCAGCAGGACAATGCGCCATGCCACACAGCTAGGTCAATCAAGGTATGGATGAAGGACCACCACATCAAATCCCTGTCATGGTATCAGAACCCTGTCAGCACCGGCGTGCTGCCACAGCTGAGCAGGGTGACTCACCCACACTGTGGGAGATTCCGGGGTCAGATGGCACAGGGAAGGCTCAGGCAGATAGGACCTGTGCAGAGAGCTAAAGGTAGAAGGAAACAGAAGGACCTACGATCATGTGACCACAGGGGGCGGGGCTTAGCGTCCTGCTACTGAAGATAAATGCAGGATTCTACAGGCACCCTGAAATAGAGGAAAAGAAAACGCAAGTCGTACAAACGGGGGTCAGACACAGAGAGGGCGGCGCGGTACAGAAGGGACGAGCAGAGAATAGTCAGAACGTAAGCAAGTAACATAGTAACATAGTTAGTAAGGCCGAAAAAAGACATTTGTCCATCCAGTTCAGCCTATATTCCATCATAATAAATCCCCAGATCTACGTCCTTCTACAGAACCTAATAATTGTATGATACAATATTGTTCTGCTCCAGGAAGACATCCAGGCCTCTCTTGAACCCCTCGACTGAGTTCGCCATCACCACCTCCTCAGGCAAGCAATTCCAGATTCTCACTGCCCTAACAGTAAAGAATCCTCTTCTATGTTGGTGGAAAAACCTTCTCTCCTCCAGACGCAAAGAATGCCCCCTTGTGCCCGTCACCTTCCTTGGTATAAACAGATCCTCAGCGAGATATTTGTATTGTCCCCTTATATACTTATACATGGTTATTAGATCGCCCCTCAGTCGTCTTTTTTGTAGACTAAATAATCCTAATTTCGCTAATCTATCTGGGTATTGTAGTTCTCCCATCCCCTTTATTACTTTTGTTGCCCTCCTTTGTACTCTCTCTAGTTCCATTATATCCTTCATGAGCACCGGTGCCCAAAACTGGACACAGTACTCCATGTGCGGTCTAACTAGGGATTTGTACAGAGGCAGTATAATGCTCTCATCATGTGTATCCAGACCTCTTTTAATGCACCCCATGATCCTGTTTGCCTTGGCAGCTGCTGCCTGGCACTGGCTGCTCCAGGTAAGTTTATCATTAACTAGGATCCCCAAGTCCTTCTCCCTGTCAGATTTACCCAGTGGTTTCCCATTCAGTGTGTAATGGTGATATTGATTCCTTCTTCCCATGTGTATAACCTTACATTTATCATTGTTAAACCTCATCTGCCACCTTTCAGCCCAAGTTTCCAACTTATCCAGATCCATCTGTAGCAGAATACTATCTTCTCTTGTATTAACTGCTTTACATAGTTTTGTATCATCTGCAAATATCGATATTTTACTGTGTAAACCTTCTACCAGATCATTAATGAATATGTTGACGAGAACAGGTCCCAATACTGACCCCTTTCGGTACCCCACTGGTCACAGCGACCCAGTTAGAGACTATACCATTTATAACCACCCTCTGCTTTCTATCACTAAGCCAGTTACTAACCCATTTACACACATTTTCCCCCAGACCAAGCATTCTCATTTTGTGTACCAACCTCTTGTGCGGCACGGTATCAAACGCTTTGGAAAAATCGAGATATACCACGTCCAATGACTCACCGTGGTCCAGCCTATAGCTTACCTCTTCATAAAAACTGATTAGATTGGTTTGACAGGAGCGATTTCTCATAAACCCATGCTGATATGGAGTTAAACAGTTATTCTCATTGAGATAATCCAGAATAACATCCCTCAGAAACCCTTCAAATATTTTACCAACAATAGAGGTTAGACTTACTGGCCTATAATTTCCAGGTTCACTTTTAGAGCCCTTTTTGAATATTGGCACCACATTTGCTATACGCCAGTCCTGCGGAACAGATCCTGTCGCTATAGAGTCCCTAAAAATAAGAAATAATGGTTTATCTATTACATTACTTAGTTCCCTTAGTACTCGTGGGTGTATGCCATCCGGACCCGGAGATTTATCTATTTTAATCTTATTTAGCCGATTTCGCACCTCTTCTTGGGTTAGATTGGTGACCCTTAATATAGGGTTTTCATTGTTTCTTGGGATTTCACCTAGCATTTCATTTTCCACCGTGAATACCGTGGAGAAGAAGGTGTTTAATATGTTAGCTTTTTCCTCGTCATCTACAACCATTCTTTCCTCACTATTTTTTAAGGGGCCTACATTTTCAGTTTTTATTCTTTTACTATTGATATAGTTGAAGAACAGTTTGGGATTAGTTTTACTCTCCTTAGCAATGTGCTTCTCTGTTTCCTTTTTGGCAGCTTTAATTAGTTTTTTAGATAAAGTATTTTTCTCCCTATAGTTTTTTAGAGCTTCAATGGTGCCATCCTGCTTTAGTAGTGCAAATGCTTTCTTTTTACTGTTAATTGCCTGTCTTACTTCTTTGTTTAGCCACATTGGGTTTTTCCTATTTCTAGTCCTTTTATTCCCACAAGGTATAAACCGCTTACACTGCCTATTTAGGATGTTCTTAAACATTTCCCATTTATTATCTGTATTCTTATTTCTGAGGATATTGTCCCAGTCTACCAGATTAAGGGCATCTCTAAGCTGGTCAAACTTTGCCTTCCTAAAGTTCAGTGTTTTTGTGACTCCCTGACAAGTCCCCCTAGTGAAAGACAGGTGAAACTGTACAATCTTGTGGTCGCTATTTCCTAGATGCCCAACCACCTGCAGATTTGTTATTCTGTCAGGTCTATTAGATAGTATTAGGTCTAAAAGTGCTGCTCCTCTGGTTGGATTCTGCACCAATTGTGAAAGATAATTTTTCTTGGTTACTAGCAGAAACCTGTTGCCTTTATGGGTTTCACAGGTTTCACTTTCCCAGTTAATATCCGGGTAGTTAAAGTCCCCCATAACCAGGACCTCATTATGGGTTGCAGCTTCATCTATCTGCTTTAGAAGTAGACTTTCCATGGTTTCTGTTATATTTGGGGGTTTGTAACAGACCCCAATGAGAATTTTGTTACCATTTTTCCCTCCATGAATTTCGACCCATATGGACTCGACATCCTCATTTCCTTCGCTAATATCCTCCCTTAAAGTGGACTTTAGACAAGACTTTACATAGAGACAAACCCCTCCTCCTCTCCGATTTTTACGATCCTTTCTAAACAGACTGTAACCCTGTAAGTTAACTGCCCAGTCATAGCTTTCATCTAACCATGTCTCGGTTATTCCCACTATGTCAAAGTTACCTGTAGATATTTCTGCTTCTAGTTCTTCCATCTTGTTTGTCAGGCTTCTGGCGTTTGCGAGCATGCAGTTTAGAGGATTTTGTTTTGTTCCAATCTCCTCGCTGTGGATTGCTTTAGAAATGTTCTTACCTCCCATCTGAGTATGTTTTCCTGGGTCTTCTTTGTTCAAGTCTAATGTTTTTCTTCCCGTCCCCTCTTCTTCTAGTTTAACGCCCTCCTGATGAGTGTAGCGAGTCTTCTGGCGAATGTGTGTTTCCCAGGTGTGTTGAGGTGTAGTCCATCTCTGGCGAGGAGTCCATCGTACCAGTAATTCACACCGTGGTCCAGGAATCCGAATCCTTGTTGTCTGCACCATCGTCTTAGCCAGTTGTTTGCATCAAGGATCCTGTTCCATCTCCTGGTGCCATGCCCGTCTACTGGAAGGATAGAAGAAAAAAACTACCTGTGCATCCAGTTCCTTTACTTTCTTCCCCAACTCTTCAAAGTCTTTGCAGATTGTCGGTAGGTCTTTCCTTGCCGTGTCATTGGTGCCAACATGTATCAGAAGAAATGGGTGGACGTCCTTGGAGCTGAAGAGCTTTGGTATCCTATCGGTCACATCCTTGATCATCGCACCTGGAAGGCAGCATACTTCTCTTGCAGTTATGTCCGGTCTGCAGATGGCTGCTTCTGTGCCTCTCAGTAGTGAGTCTCCCACCACCACCACTCTTCGTTGCTTCTTGGCTGTACTTTTTGCTGTCACTTGTTACTGTGTGCCCTTTTCTTTTTTGCTTGCTGGTATTGCTTCATCCTTAGGTGTGCCATCTTCATCCTCTACAAAGATTTGATATCGGTTCTTCAGTTGTGTGGTTGGTGATTTCTCCATGGTCTTCTTGCTTCTTTTGGTCACATGCTTCCACTCATCTGCTTTTGGAGGTTCTCTGACACTTTCTGTGACCAGTAGAGATGCTTCTGTTCTGTCTAGAAAGTCTTCATTCTCTTTGATGAGTTTCAAAGTTGCTATTCTTTCTTCCAGACCCCGCACCTTTTCTTCTAAAAGGGCCACTAGTCTACACTTCTGACAGGTGAAATTTGATTCTTCTTCTGGTCGGTCTGTGAACATGTAGCACATGCTGCAGCTCACCATGTAGGTTGTCACATCTGCCATGTTGCTCCTAGATCCTGCTGACTTGCTGTGTGTTTTCCTTCTTGTGTAATCTACTCAGCCAAGCTCTCTTGCAATAATATCCTACAGGCAAAAATTGGTGATGCTTTCCAAGCAGCTGGTCCCGGCTGTACCCAACGATCTTCTAGCTTAGGGAGACTTCGCTTTTCCCAGAAGGCACCTGGAATATGCAAATTAGCCTCCTCAAGCTTGAATCCCTGGTTTGGCGATGCTTTCCAAGCAGCTGGTCCCGGCTGTACCCAACGATCTTCTAGCTTAGGGAGACTTCGCTTTTCCCAGAAGGCACCTGGAATATGCAAATTAGCCTCCTCAAGCTTGAATCCCTGGTCATACACAGAGATAGCAGCACAGTACAAAAGGGACAGACAGAACTCTAAACGGGGACAGAACCACATCAGAACCAGACAAGCATAAATTAGCACAGGCACAAAGCACAGGCACAAAATACAGGCACAACAGGGTCACACACACTCGGCCAAGAGTCAGAGTATAAGCGACAGAGGATGGCTCCACAATGAGGCTATAAAAAGCCTCCCAAAATCCCAGAGTGAGGCCATCCAAGTTAACCCTAAAACCACCTAATCCCAGAAACTCAGCAGACCATGACACATGGCCAGCCCAATCTCCAGACCTGAAACCGATTAAAAACCTCTGGAATGTAATCAAGAGGAAGATGCATAGTCACAAGCCATCAAACAAAGAAGAACTGCTTAAATTTTTGTACCAGGAGTGGCATAACGACACTCAAAAGCAGTGTGAAAGACTGGTGGAAAGCATGCCAAGACGCATGAAAGCTGTGATTAAAAATCATGGTTATTCCATAAAATATTGATTTCTGAACTCTTCCTGAGTTAAAACATTAGTATTGTTGTTTCTAAATGATTATGAACTGGGGTTTTTTGGCATTATTTGACGTCTGCAAGCAATGCATTTTTTTTGTTATTTTGACCATTTCTCATTTTCAGAAAATAAATACAAAATTTATTGATTGAAACTTCGGAGAAGTTTATAGAATAAAAGAACAATTTACATTTTACTCAAAAATATACCTATAAAGAGAAAAATCAGACAAACTGAACATTTTGCAGTGGTCTCTTAATTTTTGCCAGAGCTATATATATTCTAACATAATAAAGTGTTAACAAGATATGTAAACAAGGATGTCTTGTATTTCCTTTACCAGCCATTGGATTTTTTGAAAGGGTTATTTCTTAAAGGCAACACCCTACTCAGGAGAAGATGGGGTTGGAAAGCCTTCTCGAAGCTGTGTTTCATTAGGCAGTAGAAAAAAAAGTAGATTCTCCAGAGAAACATCCTCAGATAAGTGAAACTTGAAGTTTATTTCACAAAAACCAGGAATGATAATACATAGCAGACCAGACCACAGAGAAATGAAGCCACGACCGGCTAGTTTTGGCATAGAGCCGTCATCATGTTGACTTCTGGTCTGCTATGTGCTACCATTCCTGGTTTTAATGTTTTTGTGAAAAAAATGGTGACCTGGATCTGCATTTTACACACTAATATTCATATCTTCTCTACAGCAAACGCTGCTGCAGGGAAGATATGAATGGGGCTTCAGCACGATGCTAAACTTTAGCGCTGTCTCCGGCACGGTGCGTGTGGTACCCAGTGGGCACACGGGCGGCACACGTGTGCCGCACATGTGCCACACTGATGTGCCACAGAAACGCACCGGCACACGGACACAGATAATTCCGGTACCGATTTTTCCGGTACCGGAATTATCTGGACGTGTGAGACTGGCCTTACCTGAAGACGTTTCGCTTGATAACCTATTTTTTTTTCTACTTGCTGATGCAACCCTGTCCTGGGCGGCTCCATGCTCTGTTTTCAGGTGTTTTCATTGTTGGTGATCTGACTTTTCCTGTGTTTGGTTAGACGTTTCCTACATGCCTAGATGTCACGTTTACAGAGAATCTCTACATTATGGCTTAAAGGGAACCTGTTATTATTAAAATGTATATTTACCGGTTATACTGAATATTTTCTCAAAAAACTCTATATCAATCTACTGAGCTCCTCCTGTTCTGAGATTGCACTGAAATTTCATGGTGATGGGTTCCCTTTAAAAGGGGGATTCCTTATAGGGAAAAGTCCATTATAATGTCCATATGCTCTAATAAGACATTAGGATGCAGCTGGGAGAGGACAATTGTCACGAACAAGTCAGTTTCCCTTTGCCAGAATATCTAGACACAGTATGAGAGCAGTAATGCAGTAAAGGTAGATATATCAAAATATTGCAATACATGACATTTTGATCTGTTTTCCAAAAATAATCTTTTCTCAAATATAAGATTGCAGTTATCAGAATCTTTTTAGCTGGAAACCCAATAAACAGTTTTCCAAGCATATTGCATCTGATGACAAACAATAACCTAGTCACACGCTGTAAATACAAAACCGAACAGCAGCGTACATGTGCCTATTGTGCACAGTGTGGTAGTGTACTTATCCCCGACTGTGATATATTTTCTGTACAGAGAAATGGTGTATTGATCTTTTAATATTTGTCTCTGTTATCACAGCCAGAGAGCAGAGCTTTGACTTTTCCTTTTGACTTTGAATCGTGCTTTGAGTGGGAACTATTTTGCATATCCGTAAAAAATGTCTTTTGACATTGTAAAACTAAGCAATGTGAATGGATTACATTAGTGGATAATTTCGGAAGTCAAATTTAAAGTCCCTTTTCCAATTTTTAAAACATCTTCATTGCTTAATGATTGCATTAGAGTCCAAATATCTGCATTGTTTGTGGCTGAAGAGTAGTATTTTTTTGGGGTGCAATGCATTTTAAAGAAGCCCTCCCATGAAAGTTTTTATTCTCCTCCCATATTGCAGCCATCATACTGTACAGCACTGCGTACTTACATTTGCTCATTTTGCCTTTCTACCCAGTTAATTCTTCTCTTTTCTCTGTAGAAACAGGAAGTCTCTTTTCTATACATAAATCATTCCTCTGTTCACTTCTTGATCCAGCTGCTCCCTCCTGTCCTCTGCCAGGGACTTTTGCAGTGACTCATGAATCATGCAGGGAGAATTGACCTAATATTTCTAGAGTCATTTTTTAGAGTTTGTGACATCACTCTACAAGAAACACATGACAGTGGTAAGCTACCCGTACATTAGATACAGGCAGGTTTGGACTGGCCCATAGGGTAACAAGGGAATCCCCTGGTGGACCCCTGTGTAGATCTGGGCCCCCAACCCCACTGTATGGGCAGTACTTTGCATAATTCACTTGATTTATTCGGTACCGAAAAAGAGCAGCATCACATTATTCATTAATCAAACTACCCAGTTTATTATTATATAGAGATATAGGTAAATTTGTGAACCAGGGTCGTGTAATATTTGTATGCAGATGAAAAGTGGGTCCCCCAAAAGTCAATGTTACTGGGGGGCTCTTGGCACCCCAGTCCAACACTGGGTACAGGTGGATACATTCTAAGGTACCAAATCTCAAAGTTATCTTTTACGGTAGCTCACAAAAACCCTTTGTAACCCCCAGATCACTGAAGTCAGAGTATTCAGCTAACCTTCTTTTGTTTCTGTTTGTATTAAAGATTTTATTATCTTCCTTAGAGAATAAAACTGTAGAATATACTTTGAAGAATTGTAGAAAATCACTGAGGAATTGAGAAACACTTTCATGTTGGATATTGCTAGTCTCACCACAAACCATGAGAAAAAAAAATCTCATAAAAAAAAGAAGGTCATAGAAAGGACAGGAGTTTTCTCATTTATTTATTACATTGAAATAGAGTGAATTTTACACTATTTTCCATTGAACGTGTTGGCTCAACAGAGATCACTTATCTAAATAATAATGCCACCAGTAAGGCTCCTCTCATACTGGGGCAATGGTGTCCATGTCTAAAGAATCCACAGTGATCCATTTGATTCACCATGGTATTTTAGGACTTCTTCCACATTTAACTAATAGGCACTTCACATGTGTCAGTAGTCTATCATCAGTCTCCGAGACTGAAAATCGGTTTCATTCATCATCACGTGATTATTTTGGTGAAAAGCGCATTGATTTCTGCAAACCTCATTTAGCCCTGTCCCACACGTCCAGATAATTCCGGTACCGGAAAAATTAGTACCGGAGTTATCCGTGTCCATGTGTCCGCGTGCTCACGTGGCAAATCAGTGTGGCACACGTGCGGCAGCCGTGTGCCGTCCGTGTGCCGACTGGGTGCCACACGCACCGTGCAGGAGACAGCGCTACAGTTAAGCGCTGTCCCCTGCTTTGGGTGCTGAATCCAGAATTCATTCCTTCTTCCCAGCAGCGTTCGCTGGAGAGAAGGAATGAAAAATCTTTTTATTTTTATTTTTTTGTTGTTAAAATAAAGTTCCTGGTTATCTCCCCCTCCCTCCTCCTGTGCGCCCGCCCGCTGGCATTAAAATACGTACCCAACTCCCCCGATGACTCCTCTCAGCATCGCAGCTCTTCCTGTATGAGCGGTCACGTGGTGCCGCTTATTGCAGTGATGAATATGCGGCTCCACCCCTGTGGGAGGTGGAGCCGCATATTCATCACTGTAATGTGCGGCACCACAAGACCGCTCATACAGGAAGAGCTGCGACGCTGAGAGGAGTCATCGGGGGAGCTGGGTAAGTATTTTAATGCCAGCGGGCGGGCGCACAGGAGGAGGGAGGGGGGGAGATAACCAGGAACTTTATTTTAACTTTATTTTATTTTACTGTAGTGCTGTCTCCAGCACGGCACACAGACTGCACACGGACAGCATCCGTGTGCGGTACGTGTTTTACACGAACCCATTGACTTTAATGGGTCCATGTGATCCGTGCACTCCCACGAACACTGACATGTCTCCGTGTTTTTCAAACGGACACACGGTCCGTGAAAACACGCTGACATGTGCAGAGACACATTGATATTAATGTGTCTACGTGAGTCAGTGTCTCCGGTACGTGAGGAAACTATCACCTCACGTACCGGAGCCACTGACGCGTGAAACCGGCCTTAGATGAATGGGTCAGTCATAAAGATTCTGCTACATATCTCATACATGTGAATAACCCTAATGGCTCCATCAGATTTCTGCTTTTCACAGGATTGAATGGTGCAGCATGCTATGTATTCCAATCATCAAAGAGCAATGGAAGCCTGATGGAAAAGGACTAACACAAGTGTGAAAAAAAACAATATCTAAAGAATTAATTGAAGCACCTGTAAACTAAGTAAATGTGCCCTCAGAATATGACCTATTGTTTGAACCGAGTTTTTATGGTAAACATTTTTAAGACTTTTTGGTGCTTAAAAAAAAAATCCTTGTCACTATCTACATTTTATATTAACTCCTTCCTGACATCTGATGTGCATGTATAGCATATATGAGGTATGGGTGTATGGAGTGGGCTCAGGAGCTGAGTCAGTATACAGGTGCTTCTCCCAAAATTAGAATATGATGAAAAAGATAATTTCTTTCAGTTCTTCAATACAAAAAGTGAAATTCATACATTATGTATTATTTCTGTTAATATTGATGATTACGGCTTACAGCCAATGAAAACCCAAGAGTAATTATCTCAGTAAATTAGAATAATTAACAAAAAGCACCTGCAAAGGCTTCCTAAGTGTTTAAAAAGGTCCCTTAGTCTGTTTCATTAGGCTCCACAATCATGGGGAAGACTGCTGACTTGAGAGATGTCCAGAAGCAAGTCACTGATACACTCCACAAAGAGGGTAAGCCACAAAAGGTCATTGCTAAAGAAGCTGGCTGTTCATAGAATGCTGTATCCAAGCATATTAATGGAAAGTTGAGTGGAAGGAAAAAGTGTGGTTGAAAAAGGTGCACAAGCAACAGGGATAATCGCAGCCTTGAAAGGATTATTAAGAAAAGGCCATTCAAAAATTTGGGGGAGATTCACAAGGATTGGACTGCTGCTGGAGTCATTGCTTCAAGAGCCACCACACACAGACGTATCCAGGACATGGGCTACAAGTGTCGCATTCCTCGTGTCAAGCCACTCATGACCAATAGATAACACAAGAAGCTTCTTACCTGGGCCAAGGGAAAAAGAACTGGACTATTGCTCAGTGGTCCAAGGTGTTGTTTTCAGATGAAAGTAAATTTTGCATTTCATTTGGAAATCAAGGTCCCAGAGCCTGGAGGAAGAGTGGAGAGGCACACAATCCAAGCTGCTTGAGGTCTAGTGTGAAGTTTCCACAATCAGTGATGGTTTGGGGAGCCATGTCATCTGCTGGTGTAGGTGCACTGTGTTTTATCAAGACCAAAGTCAGCGCAGTCATCTACCAGGAAATTTTAGAGCACTTCATGCTTCCCTCTGCCGACAAGCTTTTTGGAGATGGAAATTTTACTCTCCAGCAGGACTTGTCTGCTGTCAAAGCAACCTGGGCTTCCATAACACCTCAGCAGTGCCACAGGTTGATCACATCCATGCCACGCTGCATTGATTCAGTAATTGATGCAAAAGGAGCCCCGACAAAGTATTGAGTGTATTTGCTGAACAAACATTTCAGTAGGCCAGCATTTCGGATTGTAAAATCATTTTTCAAGCTGGTGTTATAAAGTATTCTAATTTACTGAGATAATGACTTTTGGGTTTTCATTGGCTGTAAGCCATGATCATCAACATTAACAGAAATAAACACTTGAAATAGATCACTCTGTTTGTAATGACTCTATATAATATATGCATTTCACATTTTGTATTGAAAAACTGAAATAAATTAACTTTTTTATGATATTCTAATTTTGTGAGAAGCACCTGTACCTGGTAGATGCTGGATCTGTTAACCAGCTCACATTTGCCTGTAGCCTCAGCAATCAGAGCTCAGCTCTGATCTTTGCTATTAATCGTTTAACTGCATTGTCAGTTTAAAACAGCAGCACTAAAGGTACCGTTACAGTTAACGATTTACCAACGATCACGACCAGCGATACGACCTGGCCGTGATCGTTGGTAAGTCGTTGTGTGGTCGCTGGAGAGCTGTCACACAGACAGCTCTCCAGCGACCAACGATGCCGAAGTCCCCGGGTAACCAGGGTAAACATCGGGGTACTAAGCGCAGGGCCGCGCTTAGTAACCCGATGTTTACCCTGGTTACCATTGTAAAAGTAAAAAAAAAAAAACAGTACATACTTACATTCCTGGAAACAGGAACACATGGGCTACTTGCACAGTGAACAAGTCTGTAAGAACATGTTCACACACCACCAAGAAACCTGAAGACACAAAAGAGAATAGTAAAACCAAAAACACTCAGTTTGAAAAGATGTTGCAGTAATCCGCAAGTGCTAGTAAAAGATGTAAAAAACAGGGTATTTGGTTGATACGTTTTTTGCAAAAAATGTATACTAAGCTGCTCTACCAAACTTCACGGTATACCCTTATCCGAGCAGTCCTAACTAATGTATGCAATCCCTATCTGATGTATTTAAAAACCTGATCATCTGTATATTACCTGTGTGAACAGGGTTCAGAGAGGAAAAATCCATGTGTGCATACAGGGTAGAACAGCTCCTCTCTGAACCCTGTTCACACAGGTAATATACAGATGATCAGGTTTTTAAATACATCAGATAGGGATTGCATACATTAGTTAGGACTGCTCTGATAAGGGTATACCGTGAAGTTTGGTAGAGCAGCTTAGTATACATTTTTTGCAAAAAACGTATCAACCAAATACCCTGTTTTTTACATCTTTTACTAGCACTTGCGGATTACTGCAACATCTTTTCAAACTGAGTGTTTTTGGTTTTACTATTCTCTTTTGTGTCTTCATACTTACATTCCTGTCGCGTCCCGCAGCGTCAGCTTCCCTGCACTGTGTAAGCGCTGGCCGGAAAGCAAAGCGGTGACGTCACCGCTGTGCTCTGCTTTACGGCCGGCCGGCGCTGACACTGGGGGACACAGGGAAGCTGACGCTGAGTGACGCGACAGGAATGTAAGTATGTAGTGTTTTTTTTAACTTTTACAGTGGTAACCAGGGTAAACATCGGGTTACTACGCGCGGCCCTGCGCGTTTACCCTGGTTACCAGTGAAGACATCGCTGAGTCGGCGTCACACACGCCAATTCAGCGATGTCAGCGGGTGATCCAGCGACAAAATAAAGTCCTGATCATTCCCCAGCGACCAACGATCTCCCACCAGGGGCCTGATCGTTGGTCGCTGTCACGCATAACGATTTCGTTAACGATATCGTTGCTATGTCACAAAAAGCAACGATATCGTTAACGATATCATTATGTGTGACGGTACCTTTACTGCACACAGTCCTGGGGCTCGCATCACTTACAATTAACCCCTTACCGGCATCGGACGTACTATACCGTCCGATGCCGGCTCCCCTGCTTTGATGCAGGGCTCCGCGGTGAGCCCGCATCAAAGCTGGGACATGTCAGCTGTTTTGAACAGCTGACATGTGCCCGTAATAGGCGCGGGCAGAATCGCGATCGGCCCGCACCTATTAACTAGGTAAATGCCGCTGTCAAACGCAGACAGCGGCATTTAACTACCGCTTCCGGCCGGGCAGCCGGAAATGACGGCATCGCCGACCCCCGTCACATGATCGGGGGTCGGCGATGCGTCTGGATGGTAACCATAGAGGTCCTAGAGACCTCTATGGTTACTGATGACCGGTGGCTGTGAGCGCCACCCTGTGGTCGGCGCTCACAGCACACCTCCATTTCTGCTACATAGCAGCGATCAGCAGATCGCTGCTATGTAGCAGAGCCGATCGCGTTGTGCCTGCTTCTAGCCTCCCATGGAGGCTATTGAAGCATGGCAAAAGTTTAAAAAAAAAAGTTTAAAAAAATGTGAAAAAAATAAAAAAACCATAAAAGTTTAAATCACCCCCCTTTCGCCCCAATCAAAATAAATCAATAAAAAAAATATCAAATCTACGCATATTTGGTATCGCCGCACTCAGAATCGCCCGATCTATCAATTAAAAAAAAGTATTAACCTGATCGCTAAACAGCGTAGCGGGAAAAAAATTCGAAACGCCAGAATTACGTTTTTTTGGTCGCCGCGACATTGCATTAAAATGCAATAACGGGCGATCAAAAGAACGTATCTGCACCGAAATGCAATCATTAAAAACGTCATCTCGGCACGCAAAAAATAAGCCCTCAACCGACCCCAGATCATGAAAAATGGAGACGCTACGAGTATCGGAAAATGGCGCAAATTTTTTTTTTTTTTTTTTTTTAGCAAAGTTTGGAATTTTTTTTCACCACTTAGATAAAAAATAACCTAGTCATGTTAGGTGTCTATGAACTCGTACTGACCTGGAGAATCATAATGGCAGGTCATTTTTAGCATTTAGTGAACCTAGCAAAAAAGCCAAACAAAAAACCAATGTGGGATTGCACTTTTTTTGCAATTTCACCGCACTTGGAATTTTTTTCCCGTTTTCTAGTACACGACATGCTAAAACCAATGATGTCGTTCAAAAGTACAACTCGTCCCGCAAAAAATAAGCCCTCACATGGCCAAATTGACGGAAAAATAAAAAAGTTATGGCTCTGGGAAGGAGGGGAGCGAAAAACGAACACGGAAAAACGAAAAATCCCCCGGTCATGAAGGGGTTAATGATGATCACGGAACTCCTATTTCTTCCTCCTTGTACAATCACCTTGCACAGGTGCCATAACATTTTTAGAAATCTATTCTATTGAATTTAATGAACATCTCCATCCATTGCTTCCTATGTCGATATACAGTTTTTCTCAAAAGTTTACATACCCAGGCAGAATTTTTGCTTTCTTGGCCTTTTTCAGAGAATATGAATGATAACACCAAAACTTTTTCTCCACTCATGGTTAGTGGTTGGGTGAAGCCATTGTCAAACTACTGTGTTTTCTCTTTTTAAATCATAATCACAACCCAAAACATCCAAATGACCCTGATCAAAAGTTCACATACCCCATTTCTCAATACCGTGTATTGCTTTCTCTAGCATCAATGACAGCTAAAAGTCTTTTATGGTAGATGTGGATGAAGTGCTTTATTTTCTCAGATGGTAAAGCTGCCCACTCTTCTTGGCAAAAAATCTTCAGTTCCTGTAAATTCCTGGACCGTCTAACATGAACTGCGCGCTTGAGATCTCCCCAGAGTGGCTCAATGATATTGAGGTCAAGAGACTGAGATGGCTACTCCAGAACCTTCACTTTGTTATGCTGTAGCAAATGACAGGTCGAGTTGGCCTTGTGTTTTGGATCGTTGTCATGTTGGAACGTCCAAATACCTCCCATGCTCAGCTTCCGGGCTGATGAGTGCAAATTTGCTTCCAGTATTTGCTGACAGTGTGCTGCATTCATATTTCCTTTAACTTAATCAAGTTTCCTGTGCCTTTGTAGCTAACACATCACCAAAACATCAGTGATCCACATCCGTGCTTTACAGTAGGAATGGTGATCCTTTCATCATAGGCTTTGTTGACTTCTCTCCAAAGGTAACTTTTATGGTAGTGGCTAAAAAGTTAAATTTTGGTCTCATCACTCCAAGTTACCTTGCTCCAGAAATTTTGAGGCTCGTCTCTATGCGGTTTTGCGTATTGTAGGCGAGATACTTTGTGGCATTTGTGCAGTAATGGCTTTCTTCTTGCGACTCGACCATGCAGCCCATTTTTCTCCAAGTGCCTCCTTATTGTGCATCTTGCAACAGCCACATCGCTAGTTTTCAGAGAGTCCTGTATTTCAGTTGATGTTATTTGAGGGTTTTTCTTTGCATGCCGAACAATTTTCCTGGCAGTTGTGGACAATATGTTTGTTGGTCTACCTGACCATTGTTTTGTTTTTACAGAGCCTCTGATTTTCCATGTGTTAATCACAGTTTGAACGCTGCTGACTGGCATTATCAATTCCTTGGATATCTTTTTGTATCCTTTTCCTGTTTTATACAGTTCAACTACCTTTTCTTGTAGATTATTTTGCTTTCCCCATGACTCACAATCCAGAAGTTTCAGTGGCTGGATGAAAGATGCAAGTGTCTGTGTGGATCCCAAAAACTCATTCAGCTTTTATGCACACACACTGATTACAAGCAACCAGGTCACAGGTGAGGATGTTGCCTTTAGTAGCCATCCAAACCCATTTATGTCAACTTCTGTGCATGTTTTCAAGCCAAAATCACCAGGGTATGTGAACTTTTGATCAGGGTCTTTTGAATGTTTTGGGTTGTTATTATGATTTAAAAAGAGAAAATAGTAGCTTGACAATAAATGGCTTCACCCAGCCACTAGCCATGAGTGCAGGAATAGTTTTGATGTTATCATTCATATTCTCTGAAAAAAGACCAAGAAAGCAAAAATTCTGCCGGGCTATGTAAACTTTTGAGCACAACTGTAGCTACTGTAAAGCATATGTCTGACTGCTGTTAACAAAAGCTAGTCAGATGGGTGTCCTCTTTAATAATGTACAGAAAATAGAAATAGAAATACTACAATTACAAAAGAAAAACATAGTAGCAAAACAGTGCATGTTTACACCATGAATATATTGTCAGGGCAGCAAAGTACAAAACAAATTCATCTGAATGGAGGAAGCTATATTAACCTTAAAGGGAGTGTGTCATTCAAACACATAACTAATTCAAAAATGACATTAATATCCTTTATATGGGGTCTCTGTATTATGGTATATATTATGGTTGTAACTGGTAGTGCAGCTTTTTTTTATCCTCAGCATATTTTGGAAACTATTTTTGACTCCAGATCATGTAACAGCTCAGTATCTATAGTACTCCTATGCCAAGTACAGAAAGTACAAGGCTGATGTGGTGCCTCGATGGGATCTCTCACTTCTCTAGCATGTATTAATGTATTGAAATCTTGATTTTTAGTATAGTGTATTAAAGGGAATCTGTCACCCCAAAATTCGCCTATAAGCTAATGCCACCGGCATCAGGGGCTTATCTGGAGCATTCTGTAATGCTGTAGATAAGCCACCGATGTAACCTGCAAGATAAGAAAAACACGTTATATTGTACTCACCCAGGGGCAGTTCGGTTCAGGTCCGATGGGTGTTGTAGAGAACGAAAGCTAGCACTCGACAAATGTGAGTCACGGTGCTAGTGAACGGGGCATCAAAGTCCCATAAATCGTAGAATAAAGTAATCACTGCACTCGTATATTGAAAGTTGATTGAAAAAGTGTAAAGTTTTATTCACAAGTGAAAGTTCATGTTGAAGCGATAGGCAAAATAAAGTTTCGGCCAACCCGTGGCCTTGTTCACAATATCGCTGCGGTGAACCGAAAAAACAAAAGAGACATAATCAGACAAAATACAAATATACATATGTACAATGGCAAGAGCTTATATACAATTATACGAATGCATGTCAAAAGAGTTTGCTAAGATGAGGTCCATTCGACAAAATAAAGATACATGTTTAATTACACCAAAAGAGTAAGGGGAGGGTTTATAAACCCTAAGGACCTTAAGAGAAGAGACGGGTTTGGCAAAGGCAAAGTGTAAAACATACTGACGGAAAAGAACATTGAACATACCCAGAGAATAAATTTGTTGTGTACAGGTTAATATGTTGTATGGCTAGGAAAATTTGATAAGGGACCCAGTCGGAAACACCTGCAAAGAATAATATTATATAAGGTACGATAAAACACAAAGCTAATCTATATAGAGGCGGTATAACACTGTGTGGTGATGAAATAATCTGTAATGATAACCTGAAGTGACTATAATAATAATAATAATAATAATCTTTATTTTTATATAGCGCTAACACATTCCGCAGCGCTTTACAGTTTTGCACATATTATCACTGTCCCCCGATGGGGCTCACAATCTAAATAGAATATACATAATCTGTAGACTAACGAATGGCGTGGTCTTAATGTTATACCTGCCAAGGTACTGTAAGCGTAGTCCCGGCTTGTGTTTGTCGAATGGACCTCATCTTAGCAAACTCTTTTGACATGCATTCGTATAATTGTATATACGCTCTTGCCATTGTACATATGTATATTTGTATTTTGTCTGATTATGTCTCTTTTGTTTTTTCGGTTCACCGCAGCGATATTGTGAACAAGGCCACGGGTTGGCCGAAACTTTATTTTGCCTATCGCTTCAACATGAACTTTCACTTGTGAATAAAACTTTACACTTTTTCAAGCAACTTTCAATATACGAGTGCAGTGATTGCTTTATTCTACAGGTCCGATGGGTGTCACGGTCCGGGTCCAGCGCCTCCCATCTTCATACGATGACGTACTCTTCTTTTCTTCCTGCCACGACTCCTGCGCAGGCATACTTTGCCTTGTTGAGGGCACTGCAAAGTACTGCAGTACGCAGGCATCGGGAAAGGTCAGGGCAGATAAAGTATGCCTGCGCAGGAGCCGCGGCATGAAGCAAAGAAGAGGACTTCATCGTATTAAGACGTGAAGCACTGGACCCAGACTGCGACACCCATTGGACCCAAACCGGGACCTGTTGTGAATTCTGTTTTCGGGCTCCCTCCTGTGGTCATGAATGGTACTTCAGCTGGTTCTGTCCATGGACTTTCTCTGATGCCTGTGGGTGTTTCTGAGTTTCCTTCCACAGGTGACGAGGCTAATTCGTTAGTGGGCTGCTCTATTTAACTCCTCTTGGATCCTTGTCCGATGCCAGTTGTCAATGTTGTAGCATTGGTCTAGTTCGCTCCTGGATCTTCCTGGTTACCTGTTTTCTCCAGCAGAAGCTAAGTTTCACTTTGCTTTTTTCTTGTTTGCTATTTTTTCTGTCCAGCATGCTTATGTGAATTTTGCCTTGCTTGCTGGAAGCTCTGGGACGCAGAGGGGCGCCTCCGCTCCGTTAGTCGGTGCGGAAGGTATTTTTCCCTGCACTCTCTGTGTGGCTTTTTTAGGGTTTTGTGCTGACTGCAAAGTGACCTTTCCTATCTTCTGTCTGTTTAGTAAGTCGGGCCTCTCTTTGCTAAATCTATTTCATCTCTGTGTTTGTGATTTCATCTTACTCACAGTCAATATATGTGGGGGGCTGCCTTTTCCTTTGGGGAATTTTCTCTGAGGCAAGATAGGCTTATTTTTCCTATCTCTAGGGCTAGCTAGTTCTGAGGCTGTGACGAGGCGCCTAGGTCATGATAGGAGCGCTCCACGGTTATTTCTAGTGTACATGATAGGATTAGGGATTGCGGTCAGCAGAGGTTCCACTTCCCAGAGCTTGTCCTGTATTAATGTGCTATCAGGTCTTTTCTGGTGCTCTAACTACCAGGTCCACTATTTGTTCTAACCACCAGATCATAACAGGGACCGCCCCTGGGTGAGTATAATCTAACTTGTTTTTCTTATCTTGCAGGTTACATCGGGGGCTTATCTACAGCATTACAGAATTGACTGGACAGGTCATGGTGTGATGGTATTTGTCCCTTGTATGGGGCATTAATCTGTCACTATGAAGTGGTAATATTTGTTTTGGTTATGGTGTTGTATTTGTCCCTTGAATGTGGTATTATTTGGTCACTATGTGGTGGTAATATTTGGACTGGTCACAGTGTGGTGGTATTTTTTCCATTGTATTTGGTCTTTTTGAATCACTATGTGGTGGTAATGTATGATCTGATCATGGTGTAGTGGTATTTATCCCCTGTATCTGCTATTGTATGGCTACTATGTGGTGGTAATACGTGGTCTGGTCATAGTGTGCCAATATTTGTCCTTTGTAGTATTATGTGGTCACTATGTGGTAGTAATATGAGGCTTGGTCATGTTGTGGTGGTATTTCTCTCTCATACGTGGTATTATTGGTCTTAGTCTTGGTATAGGGAATTGTGTTGTGTATGAAGCTCATTTGTTCTCTGTGACATCAATAAGGAGAATATTCTTCATTTCAAATAGAGATTAACCCCTTTCCGACATCGGGCGTAATAGTACGCTGATGTCGGACACCCTCCCTTTGATGTGGGCTCCGGCAGTGAGCCCATATCTTTCCCAGCACATGTCAGCTATTCAAAACAGCTGACATGTGCCCGGAACAGCAACGGGTGGAATTGCGACATTCAACCCCTCCGTGTCTTGTGTCTATTACAGAGGAGCAAATATGCACTTACAGAGATTTTCCGGTGAAAAAAAGTAGCCGCATATCTAAAGGCCAAGTTCACACGTTCAGTATTTGGTCAGTATTTTACATTAGTTTTTGTATGACACAACCAGGAGTGGGTGAAAAATGCAGAGGTGGTGATTAGAGTTGAGCGACCTTGACCTTTTTAGAGTCGAGCCGGGTTTCGCGAAACCCGACTATCTCAAAAGTCGGGTCGAGTGAAATCGGCCGATTATGACGTAAAGTCGGGATCGACCGAAACACGAAACCCAATGCAAGTCAATGGGGCAGCATAGTCGGCAGTGAGTGGGGGCCAGGAAAACACCTAGAGTGCCCATTTTAATGTCAAAACCATCCATTCTTCTTAATGAAGCTTGTCAAGCGTAATTTACCTTATAATAATTGGAAGGCATTTGAAATTGGGGGTCATTTGGCTAAAGTTGTGGTGGGTAGGGCTGGTTCAAGTAATTAGTGGGCCCAGGAAATCTGGACCACGTCACGGCAGTGGAGCAGGGAGAGGTAAGTATTTCAACTTTGCAAGTGCTGTGAACCTGAGCAAGCAGGGGGGCCCACTCGTTGGCATTGGCACTGGCACAGGGCCCCTCAAAGTACAGCGGTGTGTTTGCACGGCGGGGGCGCCTCCCACCGGTAGCAACACTTTTGCGTACTATGAGAGGCCCTGTGCCAGTGACGTCGCTAACTAGTATTCCTCCCCCCACCTGATGAAGGAACCTGCACTTTCATCTGCACCTTCCTCTTTGTCCCCGTGTAAGGTGGTATGGTATGCGGGAAGAGCAACCTGACTTTCAGCAGGGTCACAATGTTGTTGTGTAGCGTGCACGGGGAATGTTGCGTTATGGGTCAATGTACCAGCAGACTCATCTATCACTGGCTGGGCAATGGGCAGGATGAGGAGGAAACACAGATATAGGCCCAAAGAATAAAGTTGGCTAAATGCAGTTCAAAATTGGTAACACAGGAATAACCAGGGGGCATTGCAGTGGAGGACAACTGGAATGAGAGGCTGACACAGAGAGTAGGCCCAAATCAGTAAGTAGTCGAAATGCAGTTCAAAATTGGCAACCGTAGTAAACAGGCGGCACAGCTTTGTTCAGTGGAGGAGAACAGCAAGGAGTGGCAGACACCGATAGTAGGCCCCAACCCAACTAGTAGGCCAAATGCAGTCTAACATTAACAACTACTTAACGAGCGCCTGAAAACGGAATTTCAGGACAGGAAACCAGGAGAACAGCAAGGAGTGGCAGACACCGATAGTAGGCCCCAAACCAACTAGTACGCCAAATGCAGTTGTTCCGTTTAACCACAATTTAATGAGAGCCTGAAGATAGAAGTTCAGGAAAGGCAACCTGGAGAACACCTTGGAGTGGAACACACCATCTCTCTACACCCCATACCCAATTTGTAGGCCTAATGCAGTGTAGTTTCCAAGAACTACTAAACGAGAGCCGGAAGATCGAAGCTCAGGAAAGGCAACCTGGAGAACACCTTGGAGTGGAACACACCATCTCTCTACACCCCATACCCAATTTGTAGGCCTAATGCAGTGTAGTTTCCAACAACTACTAAACGAGAGCCGGAAGATTGAAGCTCAGGAAAGGCAACCTGGAGAACACCTTGGAGTGGAACACACCATCTCTTTACACCCAATACCCAATTTGTAGGCCTAATGCAGTGTAGTTTCCAAGAACTACTAAACGAGAGCCGGAAGATCGAAGCTCAGGAAAGGCAACCTGGAGAACACCTTGGAGTGGAACACACCATCTCTCTACACCCCATACCCAATTTGTAGGCCTAATGCAGTGTAGTTTCCAACAACTACTAAACGAGAGCCGGAAGATCGAAGCTCAGGAAAGGCAACCTGGAGAACACCTTGGAGTGGAACACACCATCTCTCTACACCCCATACCCAATTTGTAGGCCTAATGCAGCGTAGTTTCCAACAACTACTAAACAAGAGCATGAAGATCGAAGCATTGGTGAGGAAACCTGGGGAACACCTTGGAGTGGAACACACCATCTCTCTACACCCCATACCCAATTTGTAGGCCTAATGCAGCGTAGTTTCCAACAACTACTAAACGAGAGCCGGAAGATCGAAGCTCAGGAAAGGCAACCTGGAGAACACCTTGGAGTGGAAAACACCATCTCTCTACACCCCATACCCAATTTGTAGGCCTAATGCAGTGTAGTTTCCAAGAACTACTAAATGAGAGCCGGAAGATCGAAGCTCAGGAAAGGCAACCTGGAGAACACCTTGGAGTGGAACACACCATCTCTCTACACCCCATACCCAATTTGTAGGCCTAATGCAGTGTAGTTTCCAACAACTACTAAACGAGAGCCGGAAGATCGAAGCTCAGGAAAGGCAACCTGGAGAACACCTTGGAGTGGAACACACCATCTCTCTACACCCCATACCCAATTTGTAGGCCTAATGCAGTGTAGTTTCCAAGAACTACTAAACGAGAGCCGGAAGATTGAAGCTCAGGAAAGGCAACCTGGAGAACACCTTGGAGTGGAACACACCATCTCTTTACACCCAATACCCAATTTGTAGGCCTAATGCAGTGTAGTTTCCAAGAACTACTAAACGAGAGCCGGAAGATCGAAGCTCAGGAAAGGCAACCTGGAGATCACCTTGGAGTGGAACACACCATCTCTCTACACCCCATACCCAATTTGTAGGCCTAATGCAGTGTAGTTTCCAACAACTACTAAACGAAAGCCGGAAGATCGAAGCTCAGGAAAGGCAACCTGGAGAACACCTTGGAGTGGAACACACCATCTCTCTACACCCCATACCCAATTTGTAGGCCTAATGCAGTGTAGTTTCCAAGAACTACTAAACGAGAGCCGGAAGATCGAAGCTCAGGAAAGGCAACCTGGAGAACACCTTGGAGTGGAACACACCATCTCTTTACACCCAATACCCAATTTGTAGGCCTAATGCAGTGTAGTTTCCAAGAACTACTAAACGAGAGCCGGAAGATCGAAGCTCAGGAAAGGCAACCTGGAGAACACCTTGGAGTGGAACACACCATCTCTCTACACCCCATACCCAATTTGTAAGCCTAATGCAGTGTAGTTTCCAAGAACTACTAAACGAGAGCCGGAAGATCGAAGCTCAGGAAAGGCAACCTGGAGAACACCTTGGAGTGAAACACACGATCTCTCTACACCCCATACCCAATTTGTAGGCCTAATGCAGCGTAGTTTCCAACAACTACTAAACGAGAGCCGGAAGATCGAAGCTCAGGAAAGGCAACCTGGAGAACACCTTGGAGTGGAACACACCATCTCTCTACACCCCATACCCAATTTGTAGGCCTAATGCAGCGTAGTTTCCAACAACTACTAAACGAGAGCCGGAAGATCGAAGCTCAGGAAAGGCAACCTGGAGAACACCTTGGAGTGGAACACACCATCTCTCTACACCCCATACCCAATTTGTAGGCCTAATGCAGTGTAGTTTCCAAGAACTACTAAACGAGAGCCGGAAGATCGAAGCTCAGGAAAGGCAACCTGGAGAACACCTTGGAGTGGAACACACCATCTCTTTACACCCAATACCCAATTTGTAGGCCTAATGCAGTGTAGTTTCCAAGAACTACTAAACGAGAGCCGGAAGATCGAAGCTCAGGAAAGGCAACCTGGAGAACACCTTGGAGTGGAACACACCATCTCTCTACACCCCATACCCAATTTGTAGGCCTAATGCAGTGTAGTTTCCAACAACTACTAAACGAGAGCCGGAAGATCGAAGCTCAGGAAAGGCAACCTGGAGAACACCTTGGAGTGGAACACACCATCTCTCTACACCCCATACCCAATTTGTAGGCCTAATGCAGCGTAGTTTCCAACAACTACTAAACGAGAGCCGGAAGATCGAAGCTCAGGAAAGGCAACCTGGAGAACACCTTGGAGTGGAACACACCATCTCTCTACACCCCATACCCAATTTGTAGGCCTAATGCAGTGTAGTTTCCAACAACTACTAAACGAGAGCCGGAAGATCGAAGCTCAGGAAAGGCAACCTGGGGAACACCTTGGAGTGTAACACACCATCTCTCTCCACCCGATACCCATTTTGTAGGCCTAATGCAGTGTAGTTTTCTACAACTACTAAACGAGAGTCGGAAGACCGAAGCAATGGCAAGGAAACCTGGGGAACACCTTGGAGTGTAACACACCATCTCTCTCCACCCCATACCCAATTTGTAGGCCTAATGCAGCCTACTTTCCGACAACTACTAAACGAGAGCATGAAGATCGAAGCTCAGGAAAGGCAACCTGGGGAACACCTTGGAGTGTAACAAACCCTCTCTCTACACCACGGAAGGGCTGATTCTTAGGAAGGAAGGCTGTCGGAAAGAAGCAGGGCGCGTCCGAGGGTGATTATATTCTTATTAGGTATATACTCACCCTCGGACGCGCCCTGCTTCTTTATTTGTAATGAATGTTTATTTGCAATGTGGTTTTGACTTACTCTATTTTTTTGGTAAATAATGATTTTATTATTTTCATTGTTTTGCATCTTCTTGGCAATAATATAAAGAAGACGCGACAGGACAACACTCGGTGGATGCCATATCTGTGTTTTAAATTGAAAAAAACTTTCAGTTAACTACTTGCAGAAGAAAGTTATTGTAGCTGGTGGCCATTTTTAGTACTGTACCAGATTTTTGTTGTATGTGTTTGTTTTTAATGTTAAAATGTCTGCATTTGATATCTCTCCAGTATTTTCTTTTTTATAAGCAAAATACTTATTTTTATATTTTCTGATGTTGGTTCAAGGGGTACACGGGCAGCAGTAGACAGGTCAGTGGAGGCCTAGTGAAAGGAGGGACCGCAGACAGGCTTCGAAGCCCTAACATAATAAATTGGGCTGGCTGTAGGCAATTTAAAATTGGTTCCAGGGGAACACGGGCAGCAGTAGACAGGTCAGTGGAGGCCTAGTGGAAGGAGGGACCGCAGACAGGCTTCGAAGCCCTAACATAATAAATTGGGCTGGCTGTAGGCAATTTAAAATTGGTTCCAGGGGAACACGGGCAGCAGTAGACAGGTCAGTGGAGGCCTAGTGGAAGGAGGGACCGCAGACAGGCTTCGAAGGCCTAACATAATAAATTGGGCTGGCTGTAGGCAATTTAAAATTGGTTCCACGGGAACACGGGCGGCAGTAGACAGGTCAGTGGAGGCCTAGTGGAAGGAGGGACCGCAGACAGGCTTCGAAGCCCTAACATAATAAATTGGGCTGGCTGTAGGCAATTTAAAATTGGTTCCAGGGGAACACGGGCGGCAGTAGACAGGTCAGTGGAGGCCTAGTGGAAGGAGGGACCGCAGACAGGCTTCGAAGCCCTAACATAATAAATTGGGCTGGCTGTAGGCAATTTAAAATTGGTTCCAGGGGAACACGGGCAGCAGTAGACAGATCAGTGGAGGCCTAGTGGAAGGAGGGACCGCAGACAGGCTTCGAAGCCCTAACATAATAAATTGGGCTGGCTGTAGGCAATTTAAAATTGGTTCCAGGGGAACACGGGCAGCAGTAGACAGGTCAGTGGAGGCCTAGTGGAAGGAGGGACCGCAGACAGGCTTCGAAGCCCTAACATAATAAATTGGGCTGGCTGTAGGCAATTTAAAATTGGTTCCAGGGGAACACGGGCAGCAGTAGACAGGTCAGTGGAGGCCTAGTGGAAGGAGTGACCGCAGACAGGCTTCGAAGGCCTAACATAAGAAAAATGTCAATACAATGGTATTGACAGTGCCAGGCATTGAAGGATGTCAGCGCATAGACTAAACATTGGTGGAGCTGTGAGAGAAAATTTTGCAAGTCGTAGAGCACTGTTTGACCTGGGGGGGGGACTGTCTTGTGGCCGGCGGTACAGGCCCAGGGCCCCTCATATTACAACGGTGTGTCTGACGTTGGGTGCGCACCACCACCGCCAGACACTTTATTGTACTATGAGGGACCTAGTGGCAGTGCCGTCGACCAAAAGCGGGCACACCCACCTCTTCAGACAAACAGTACTCTCACGGGTGCTGGCGCCAAGTGGCGATACCACGGCCCCGTGTGGGGACTTTGGCCATTTAGGGAGGTGTTAACATGTCGGATGCTGGACAATCAGGTGCTGCAAATTACGAGATTGGAAAAGTCGTTCAGAATAGTCCACAGGCAAGACCTTTACATAGGAAAGCTAGGTGTCAGCCGGGCAAGGTGGGGCAAAAGATTTCGAAATCCAGTTGTGGTTCATTTTAATGAAGGTTAGATCATCTACATTTTGGGTAGCCAGACGAGTCCTTTTTTCTGTTAGTATTGAACCTGCAGCACTGAATACTCTTTCTGATAGGACACTAGCTGCCGGGCAAGCAAGCTCCTGCAATGCATATTCTGCCAATTCTGGCCAGGTGTCTAATTTTGATGCCCAGTAATCAAATGGGAATGACGGTTGAGGGAGAACATCGATAAGGGATGAAAAATAGTTTGTAACCATACTGGACAAATGTTGTCTCCTGTCACTTTGAATTGATGCTGCAGTACCTGTCCTGTCTGCGGTCATAGCAAAATCACTCCACAACCTGGTCAGAAAACCCCTCTGGCCAACGCCACTTCTGATTTCTGCCCCTCTAACTCCTCTGGTCTGCTGGCCCCTGCAGCTCGTGTGAGAACGATCACGGGCGCTGTGTGCAGGGAATGCCAGAAGCAAACGGTCAACAAGAGTTGATTGTTTGGTTGCTAATATTAGTTCCAAGTTCTCATGTGGCATTATATTTTGCAATTTGCCTTTATAGCGAGGCTCAAGGAAGCAGGCCAACCAGTAATCGTCATCGTTCATCATTTTAGTTATGCGTGTGTCCCTTTTGAGGATACGTAAGGCATAATCCGCCATGTGGGCCAAAGTTCCAGTTCTCAAATCTCCGGTTGTGCTTGGTCGAGGGGCTGTTTCAGGCAAATCCACGTCACTTGTGTCCCTCCAAAAACCAGAACCCGGCCTTGCCGCGCCACCAATTTCCAGTGGCCCCGGAAAAGCTTCCTCATTACAAATATAATCATCCCCATCATCCTCCTCGTCCTCCTCCTCCTCTTCGCCCGCTAACTCGTCCTGTACACTGCCCTGGCCAGACAATGGCTGACTGTCATCAAGGCTTTCCTCTTCCTCAGCTGCAGACGCCTGATCCTTTATGTGCGTCAAACTTTGCATCAGCAGACGCATTAGGGGGATGCTCATGCTTATTATGGCGTTGTCTGCACTAACCAGCCGTGTGCATTCCTCAAAACACTGAAGGACTTGACACATGTCTTGAATCTTCGACCACTGTACACCTGACAACTCCATGTCTGCCATCCTACTGCCTGCCCGTGTATGTGTATCCTCCCACAAAAACATAACAGCCCGCCTCTGTTCGCACAGTCTCTGAAGCATGTGCAGTGTTGAGTTCCACCTTGTTGCAACGTCTATGATTAGGCGATGCTGGGGAAGGTTCAAAGAACGCTGATAGGTCTGCATACGGCTGGAGTGTACGGGCGAACGGCGGATATGTGAGCAAAGTCCACGCACTTTGAGGAGCAGGTCGGATAACCCCGGATAACTTTTCAGGAAGCACTGCACCACCAGGTTTAAGGTGTGAGCCAGGCAAGGAATGTGTTTCAGTTGGGAAAGGGAGATGGCAGCCATGAAATTCCTTCCGTTATCACTCACTACCTTGCCTGCCTCAAGATCTACAGTGCCCAGCCACGACTGCGTTTCTTTCTGCAAGAACTCGGACAGAACTTCCGCGGTGTGTCTGTTGTCGCCCAAACACTTCATAGCCAATACAGCCTGCTGATGTTTGCCAGTAGCTGCCCCATAATGGGAGACCTGGTGTGCAACAGTGGCAGCTGCGGATGGAGTGGTTGTGCAACTGCGGTCTGTGGACGAGCTCTCGCTTCTGCAGGAGGACGAAGAGGAGGAGGAGGGGGTGCGAACGGCTACAGCCAACTGTTTCCTAGACCGTGGGCTAGGCAGAACTGTCCCAAACTTGCTGTCCCCTGTGGACCCTGCATCCACCACATTTACCCAGTGTGCCGTGATGGACACGTAACGTCCATGGCCATGCCTACTGGTCCATGCATCTGTTGTCAGGTGCACCTTTGTGCTCACAGATTGCCTGAGTGCATGGACGATGCGCTCTTTAACATGCTGGTGGAGGGCTGGGATGGCTTTTCTGGAAAAAAAGTGTCGACTGGGTAGCTCGTAGCGTGGTACAGCGTAGTCCATCAGGGCTTTGAAAGCTTCACTTTCAACTAACCGGTAGGGCATCATCTCTAACGAGATTAGTCTAGCTATGTGGGCGTTCAAACCCTGTGTACACGGATGCGAGGCTAAGTACTTCCTTTTTCTAACCATAGTCTCATGTAGGGTGAGCTGGACTGGAGAGCTGGAGATCGTGGAACTAGCGGGGGTGCCGGTGGACATGGCAGACTGAGAGACGGTGGGAGATGGTATTGTTGCCGCCGGTGTCCTAGATGCAGTGTTTCCTACTACGAAACTGGTGATTCCCTGACCCTGACTGCTTTGGCCTGGCAAAGAAACCTGCACAGATACTGCAGGTGGTGCGGAAAATGGTGGCCCTACACTGCCGGAAGGGATGTTGCCTTGCTGACTAGCTTCATTGGCTGAGGGTGCTACAACCTTAAGGGACGTTTGGTAGTTAGTCCAGGCTTGCAAATGCATGGTGGTTAAATGTCTATGCATGCAACTTGTATTGAGACTTTTCAGATTCTGTCCTCTGCTTAAGGTAGTTGAACATTTTTGACAGATGACTTTGTGCTGATCAATTGGATGTTGTTTAAAAAAATGCCAGACTGCACTCTTTCTAGCATCGGATACCTTTTCAGGCATTGCAGACTGAGCTTTAACCGGATGGCCACGCTGTCCTCCAACAGGTTTTGGCTTTGCCACGCGTTTTGGGCAAGATACGGGCCCGGCAGATGGAACCTGTTGCGATGTTGATGCCTGCTGCGGCCCCTCATCCTCCGCTTCAGAACTGCTGCCGCCTGCACCCTGTTCCCCCAATGGCTGCCAATCGGGGTCAAGAACTGGGTCATCTATTATCTCTTCTTGTAGCTCGTGTGCAACTTCGTCTGTGTCACCGTGTCGGTCGGTGGTATAGCGTTCGTGATGGGGCAACATAGTCTCATCAGGGTCTGATTCTTGATCATTACCCTGCGAGGGCAATGTTGTGGTCTTAGTCAAAGGACCAGCATAGTAGTCTGGCTGTGGCTGTGCATCAGTGCACTCCATGTCAGATTCAACTTGTAATGGGCATGGACTGTTAACTGCTTCACTTTCTAAGCCAGGGACGGTATGTGTAAAGAGCTCCATGGAGTAACCCGTTGTGTCGCCTGCTGCATTCTTCTCTGTTGTTGTTTTTGCTGAAGAGGACAAGGAAGCGACTTGTCCCTGACCGTGAACATCCACTAACGACGCGCTGCTTTGACATTTACCAGTTTCACGAGAGGAGGCAAAAGAGCTAGAGGCTGAGTCAGCAAGATAAGCCAAAACTTGCTCTTGCTGCTCCGGCTTTAAAAGCGGTTTTCCTACTCCCAGAAAAGGGAGCGTTCGAGGCCTTGTGTAGCCAGACGACGAACCTGGCTCCACAGCTCCAGACTTAGGTGCAATATTTTTTTTCCCACGACCAGCTGATGCTCCACCACTACCACTACCCTCATTACCAGCTGACAATGAACGCCCCCGGCCACGACCTCTTCCACCAGACTTCCTCATTGTTTTAAAAACGTAAACAAACTAACGGTATTTGTTGCTGTCACACAAATTACACGGTGAGCTATAACTTCAGTATGATTTAGCTACCCCTTTACAGGTGAGTGAGACCACAACGAAAATCAGGCACAATGTTACACACTCTGTTGTTGGTGGCAACAAATGAGAGAGATGCCACACACGCAGGACTGTCACTGAAGCACAAATGTAAATATTAATCTCCCACTGATTTGATTTTTTTTTTTCTTTCAGGGAGACTTTAGGAAAAAAAATAATAGAATAAAATGATTTTTTCAGGAAGAATTTAGAAACCAAATAAAATAAAATGATTTTTTTCAGGGAGAATTTAGAAAACAAATAAAACAAAAAAAGGCTTTCTATGGCCCACTGAGTGAGAGATGACGCACACAGGAGTCAGGAGTGGCACACAATCCCAGAGGCCAATATTTATCTCCCACTGATTGATGTAGTGATTTTTTCAGGTAGATTTTGGAACCCAAATCAAGCTAAAAAAATAATAGGCTTTCTATGGCCCACAATTGGAGAGAGAGAGAGAGAGAGAGAGATGGCACACCCAGGAGTCAAGACTGGCACACAAGCAGAAAGGGCAATATTAATCTCCCACTGATTTGTTTTTTTTTTTTTTTTCAGAGAGACTTTAGGAAAAGAAATAATAGAATAAAATGATTTTTTCAGGAAGAATTTAGAAACCAAATAAAATAAAATGATTTTTTCAGGGAGAATTTAGAAAACAAATAAAACAAAAAAAGGCTTTCTATGGCCCACTGAGTGAGAAATGACGCACACAGGAGTCAGGAGTGGCACACAAGCCCAGAGGCCAATATTTATCTCCCACTGATTGATGTAGTGATTTTTTCAGGTAGATTTTAGAACCCAAATCAAGCTAAAAAAATAATAGGCTTTCTATGGCCCACAATTGGAGAGAGAGAGAGAGATGGCACACCCAGGAGTCAAGACTGGCACACAAGCAGAAAGGGCAATATTAATCTCCCACTGATTTGTTTTTTGTTTTTGTTTTCAGGGAGACTTTAGGAAAAAAAAATAATAGAATAAAATGATTTTTTCAGGAAGAATTTAGAAACCAAATAAAATAAAATGATTTTTTCAGGGAGAATTTAGAAAACAAATAAAACAAAAAAAGGCATTCTATGGCCCACTGAGTGAGAGATGACGCACACAGGAGTCAGGAGTGGCACACAAGCCCAGAGGCCAATATTTATCTCCCACTTTTTTTTTTGTTCCAGGGAAAATTTATAAACCCAATAAAAAAAATAATAAATAGGCTTTCTATGGCCCACTATCTGAGAGAGAGAGAGAGATGGCACGCTAAGGACTGGCACACAAGCCCAAAGGCCAATATTAATCTCCCTTTTTTTTTTCAGGGAGAATTTATAAAACCAAAAAAAAAATAAATAAATAGGCTTTCTATGGCCCACTATTTGTGAGAGAGATGGCACGCTCAGGACTGGCACACAAGCCCAGAGGCCAATATTAATCTCCCACTTTTTTTTTTTTTGTTCCAGGGAAAATTTATAAACCCAATAAAAAAAATAATAAATAGGCTTTCTATGGCCCACTATCTGAGAGAGAGAGAGAGATGGCACGCTTAGGACTGGCACACAAGCCCAAAGGCCAATATTAATCTCCCTTTTTTTTTTCAGGGAGAATTTATAAAACCAAAAAAAAATAAATAAATAGGCTTTCTATGGCCCACTATTTGTGAGAGAGATGGCACGCTCAGGACTGGCACACAAGCCCAGATGCCAATATTAATCTCCCACTTTTTTTTTTTTTGTTCCAGGGAAAATTTATAAACCCAATAAAAAAAACAATAAATAGGCTTTCTATGGCCCACTATCTGAGAGAGAGAGAGAGATGGCACGCTTAGGACTGGCACACAAGCCCAAAGGCCAATATTAATCTCCCTTTTTTTTTTCAGGGAGAATTTATAAAACCAAAAAAAAAAAAATAAATAGGCTTTCTATGGCCCACTATTTGTGAGAGAGATGGCACGCTCAGGACTGGCACACAAGCCCAGAGGCCAATATTAATCTCCCACTTTTTTTTTTTTTGTTCCAGGGAAAATGTATAAACCCAATAAAAAAAATAATAAATAGGCTTTCTATGGCCCACTATCTGAGAGAGAGAGATGGCACGCTTAGGACTGGCACACAAGCCCAAAGGCCAATATTAATCTCCCACTGATTGATTTATTGATTTTTTCAAGTAGAATTTAGAACCCAAATAAAGCAAAAAAAAAAAAAAAAGGGCTTTCTATGGCCCACTGAGTGAGTGATGATGCACACAGGAGTCAGGAGTGGCACACAAGCCCTGAGGCCAATATTTTTCTCCCACTGATTGATGTAGTGATTTTTTCAGGTAGATTTTAGAACCAAAATCAAGCAAAAAAATAAATAGGCTTTCTATGGCCCACTGACTGAGAGATGGCACACACAGGAGTCAAGAGTGGCACACAAGCCCTGAGGCCAATATTTTTCTCCCACTGATTGATGTAGTGATTTTTTCAGGTAGATTTTATAACCCAAATCAAGCAAAAAAATAAATAGGCTTTCTATGGCCCACTGAGTGAGAGATGGCACACACAGGGATGGCACTCTAGCAGAAATGTGAATCTTAATCTCCCACAAAAAAAAAAAAAAAACCAGGGAGTGTCCTTCAATTACTATCTCCCTGCAGTAATCTCAGCCAGGTATGGCAGGCAGCAATAAGGAGTGGACTGATGCACAAATTAAATAAAAAGTGTGTACAAACAAAAAAGATAGCTGTGCAGAAAGGAAGGAACAAGAGGATTTGTGCTTTGAAAAAAGCAGTTGGTTTGCACAGCGGCGTACACACAGCAATGCAGCTATCAGGGAGCCTTCTAGGGCAGCCCAATGAGCTACAGCGCTGAGGGGAAAAAAAAAAAATGTAGCTTCCACTGTCCCTGCACACCGAAGGTGGTGTTGGGCAGTGGAAATCGCTACAGCACAAGCGGTTTGGTGGTTAATGGACCCTGCCTAACGCTATCCCTGCTTCTGACGAAGCGGCAGCAACCTCTCCCTAAGCTCAGATCAGCAGCAGTAACATGGCGGTTGGCGGGAACGCCCCTTTATAGCCCCTGTGACGCCGCAGACAGCAAGCCAATCACTGCAATGCCCTTCTCTAAGATGGTGGGGACCAGGACCTATGTCATCACGCTGCCCACACTCTGCGTTTACCTTCATTGGCTGAGAAATGGCGCTTTTCGCGTCATTGAAACGCGACTTTGGCGCGAAAGTCGCGTACCGCATGGCCGACCCCGCACAGGGGTCGGATCGGGTTTCATGAAACCCGACTTTGCCAAAAGTCGGCGACTTTTGAAAATGAACGACCCGTTTCGCTCAACCCTAGTGGTGATGTGTTTCTATTATACTTTTCCTATGATTGTTCCACTACAAATTTTTTACTTTTAATTAAAGTACTGAATGTGGCCAAAGGATAAGCGATAACTTTATGATTGTTGGGGGACAACTGCTGGGACCTGGACAATTGACAGAATGTGGAACTTTTATCCCCATTAGAATGGAGCGGCATGTACGACCACTGATCCATTCATTCCCTCAGTTGCTGCATGAGCTGCTCTTGGCTTATTCTGGAAGGCCCAAAGATGATGAATGCAGCTGTATTTTAGAATGGTGATAAAAGTGCCCTGTCAGGCATAGAAGTTCCTCATTCTTCCTATTGGTGCGGTTTATAATGGTTAAATTCCACGGATCAATAAGCTATCAGCTACCTAACCTGTGAATTGGTGGTAACTTGTTTTCACCAAAGAACATCTTTAATGTAAACTACCATAACTGTATATCCCAGTTATGGTATCCACACAGTAGATGTGCAGGAGCCTCCTGTGTTTTACAGTCGACACTCCACTATAAAGGGGATAACGGCTAACAGATATTTGCATATAACTCTAGGGAGGGCCCCTAGAGTCCATTCCCCCTGTGGGCCCCAGACACCCCAGTCCGACCCCGATTATATGTCTCACACTTGTAACACACCCTTTAATTGAAAATAAACTGGAGAAAGGAGGGAGATCTATATCCTGCCTATAGATCTTAATAGCTAGTTTACATATTAACCCCTTTCTGACCTCGGACAGGATAGTACGTCCGAGGTCAGATCCCCTGCTTTGATGTGGGCTCTGGCGGTGAGCCCGCATCAAAGCCCGGACATGTCAGCTGTTTTGAACAGCTGACATGTGCCCGCAATAGCGACGGGTGAAATCGCGATTCACCCGCCGCTATTAACTAGTTAAATGCCGCTGTCAAATGCTGACAGCGGCATTTAACCGGCGCTTACGGCCATCGGGCTGGAAATGAGCGCATCGCCGACCCGTCACATGATCGGGGGTCAGCGATGCGTCAGGATAGTAACCATAGAGGTCCTTAAGACCTCTATGGTTACTGATGCCGGCCTGCTGTGAGCGCCACCCTGTGGTCGGCGCTCATAGCAAGCCTGCAATTCAGCTGCATATGCATAATTAGAAAAATGGAGTCAGAAAAACTGTCTTTTTTAGTATATAAAAAATGTAACATTTATTAAATATCAAAATATATTAAAGTCACCATATAGAACATTGTAAAAAACACATAGTCAATTAAAGGTCACTACACAAGCGAAGGATACAGGTAACACATCCACAAATCCACACTAATCATATATAGTCCGACCCGAGGTCTCAGGTTCAATAGAGTATATTGTCCATATAGAAGTAAGCACTAAATGTCCCACTAAAAAACCCAGTAATAAATGCGTATATAGGACTGAACCTCACCCATAATGGTCGTAGTGTAGAAGTGGAAAGCCAGCCCCTACGCGCATTTCACGTAGGCTTCTTCGGGGGGCGTGAAACGCGCATAGGGGCTGGCTAATATCGTTTTTTCACGTGACATTTACTTTAAGAAAAATATCTGTTTCTCTACAATAAGACATCGGATGGCAGATATTTTTAACTTCTATTAATGTTAAGATTTAAGATTTAGAACTTTTTTTACATTAATGTTTTTGTCTCCTTGTGTAACTTGAACTTGCGATTGTATCATCCCTTCAAACGCCCAGTGTTATTACAGGTGATTGATAGATCTCTCCATAGTGAGACACCAGTCAATCGCCTCCTAGTCTCATCTATTATGGTCCCTAGATGGATTTTTAAAGTTTATTTTCTCAGAAATGCCACAATATTAATCAAGTGACAAGTTCATTTTCATTTTTTTAGCTTCCTTTATTCAGTTACTGCGAAGCCTAGCAACATGATTGCCAGGTGTCATCGTTCATATAGGTAGCACTAGACCTGTTCCCGCTAGTACTTAATTAAAGGTCTCAAATATTTTATTTTAATTTCTCCAATTATTTTTAATCTGTAGAAGAGAAATATTGTTTTTCCAGTCCTAATGGAGTGCAGCCCATTCTTCAGAGACCAGGGAGTCACAAGTTGGATGTACACAGATCTTTATCTGTGTGAAAAGTGTATCATGTTGCATTCCTACCTAGAACTCTAGTAGTTTCATATAGCAGTCATTAATGGGAATCTGTCAAAAACATGTATTTCCCCAAACCATTAATATCATTGTGTAGCCCTTTAACAGATCAGCCAGTCAATCCCTTTATGACATCAAAGCGCTGCTCCATCAGTGAGAAATCGTGATTTGAAGTTATGCGTGGAGCTGCATTGGGGTGAGACCAAGCACTTCTAGTTTCTCAGCTTCATACTGTATTCCCTGCCTAGCACCAGTCTCCTCTGACTGATTGACAGGTTGTTTGTGCTGGTACATGGCCACTGACCTGTCAATCAGTCATGGGAGGCTGCTGCTAGCTGGGAGATAAAGTGTGAGGCCAAGAAGCTAAACATGCATCATCACGTCCTAATGCACTTCAAGGCACAATTTCAAAACACCATTTTCCACTTTTGGGTCATTCATATTTGCATGCTATGGCGCTACAGAATGATGCTCTCACATCAGATGCAATACGCTAGTGTGACCCCTGTCTTATGGTATGTGCCCACAATCAGTAATTTCTGCAGGTTTGACGCTGCATATTTATGCATCAAACCCGCAGCAGCCAGCTGTTACAGCATAGTGGAAGGGATTTCTAGAAATCCCATGTCCACTATGTGTCCATGATTACCTGCGTATTACCCACGGAGACTGACATGCTGTGCGTATATCATGACTGCAGCATGTCAATTTCTCTTGCGGAGATGCTAGTTAGCGCAAGTGAAATTTCACCAATATAATGTGTTGGATACCGTAAATCCGCATGGTTCAGTGAACATTTGCACATTTACCTGTGTTCAATAGAAAACAATAGAATAACCCCAGTTCAAAGCAATTTGTCAAAGCATCTTCAAAGGAAATGTGTTGTAAAGTGGAAGCCATGATTCTGGAAGATCATCGGGTGATAGTCATAGTTGGAGCTCATGAAATAGGCATTTCACTCAGTACGGTTTCAAGTATCATTCATGATATTTTGATGATGTCAAAGGTCAGTTCCCAGTGGGAGCTACGAATATTAACGCCTGAAAAAAATATGTCGCAACAGCAATTTAGCCAAAATAATTTAGACATGCTTAGATAAAATCCAGGAGACCTCCATTGTCAAATTTTTAGGACTATGACACAGAGGTCCAACACCTTGATAGTGTGTTTAATTAATTAAATAAATAGGGCAGCACACTGCAGCGCCAAAACATGCAAACTTGAAAAAACGAAATTTGAACTGCATTACTGCACTAGAAATATGAAAAATGAGAGCTTTTAGCGCACAAAAATGGCCAATTTTATGTGTACCTCGTAGCCACGTTAAGGCATCTCTCTTATACGAGGTCCTACGTTTGACCTACCTCACTGAGAATAAACGTCTCCATCTGAATGGGTACATGTAAAAACCTCTTCTTGGACTCAAATTCTCTCTCTATGTGGAGGGGTATTGGACCTACTATAATTAAAACACCTGAAGCTAGGAGGCGGGGAGTGCACGATCAGAAGGCTAGAGAATACATTTCAAAAACCTGACCTGCACATCCAAACATAGACTGAGTGTGAACAGGTGCTGAACCCAGAGTCGCCAACTCGTATATAGTTAAATAAATAGGGCAGCACACTGCAGCGCCAAAACATGCAAACTTGAAAAAACGAAATTTGAACTGCATTACTGCACTAGAAATATGAAAAATGAGAGCTTTTAGCGCACAATAATGGCCAATTTTATGTGTACCTCGTAGCCACGTTAAGGCATCTCTCTTATACGAGGTCCTACGTTTGACCTACCTCACTGAGAATAAACGTCTCCATCTGAATGGGTACATGTAAAAACCTCTTCTTGGACTCAAATTCTCTCTCTATGTGGAGGGGTATTGGACCTACTATAATTAAAACACCTGAAGCTAGGAGGCGGGGAGTGCACGATCAGAAGGCTAGAGAATACATTTCAAAAACCTGACCTGCACATCCAAACATAGACTGAGTGTGAACAGGTGCTGAACCCAGAGTCGCCAACTCGTATATAGTTAAATAAATAGGGCAGCACACTGCAGCGCCAAAACATGCAAACTTGAAAAAACGAAATTTGAACTGCATTACTGCACTAGAAATATGAAAAATGAGAGCTTTTAGCGCACAAAAATGGCCAATTTTATGTGTACCTCGTAGCCACGTTAAGGCATCTCTCTTATACGAGGTCCTACGTTTGACCTACCTCACTGAGAATAAACGTCTCCATCTGAATGGGTACATGTAAAAACCTCTTCTTGGACTCAAATTCTCTCTCTATGTGGAGGGGTATTGGACCTACTATAATTAAAACACCTGAAGCTAGGAGGCGGGGAGTGCACGATCAGAAGGCTAGAGAATACATTTCAAAAACCTGACCTGCACATCCAAACATAGACTGAGTGTGAACAGGTGCTGAACCCAGAGTCGCCAACTCGTATATAGTTAAATAAATAGGGCAGCACACTGCAGCGCCAAAACATGCAAACTTGAAAAAACGAAATTTGAACTGCATTACTGCACTAGAAATATGAAAAATGAGAGCTTTTAGCGTACAAAAATGGCCAATTTTATGTGTACCTCGTAGCCACGTTAAGGCATCTCTCTTATACGAGGTCCTACGTTTGACCTACCTCACTGAGAATAAACGTCTCCATCTGAATGGGTACATGTAAAAACCTCTTCTTGGACTCAAATTCTCTCTCTATGTGGAGGGGTATTGGACCTACTATAATTAAAACACCTGAAGCTAGGAGGCGGGGAGTGCACGATCAGAAGGCTAGAGAATACATTTCAAAAACCTGACCTGCACATCCAAACATAGACTGAGTGTGAACAGGTGCTGAACCCAGAGTCGCCAACTCGTATATAGTTAAATAAATAGGGCAGCACACTGCAGCGCCAAAACATGCAAACTTGAAAAAACGAAATTTGAACTGCATTACTGCACTAGAAATATGAAAAATGAGAGCTTTTAGCGCACAAAAATGGCCAATTTTATGTGTACCTCGTAGCCACGTTAAGGCATCTCTCTTGTCAAAGGTCAGTTCCCAGTGGGAGCTACGAATATTAACGCCTGAAAAAAATATGTCGCAACAGCAATTTAGCCAAAATAATTTAGACATGCTTAGATAAAATCCAGGAGACCTCCATTGTCAAATTTTTAGGACTATGACACAGAGGTCCAACACCTTGATAGTGTGACCAAACAAGAGTCCTTGCAATGCAAGCACAATGAATCACCAACTTCAAAGACATTTTGTGTCCAGTAGCTGTAAAGATTATGGCCACAGTTTTTTAAGATACAGAATGCATTTTATTACTAGAATTCATGTCACGCAAGAAAACAATTACTAGAGACCTATTCTTCAACAATGAAGGCATTGACACAGGTTAACCATGACAGAGAGGAGACAGAAGATGGCAGTATCTGATTTTTCCTACTCCTTCATGGGTTAGAAGCACTTCACCTTCTTATTCAACAGTGTAAATTTATTTGTGCACTGCAGGGGTTCATCTGCTCTGATGAGAGCTCCTGGATCTAAGGCTCTCAACCGTGCACTGTTAGTCACTCCCATCTTCTATACAAACTGAGTCCTGGCTAGCGCTCATTGTCAGAGTGGCTTTTGCTGCATGGCTGGAGGTTGTTGGTGGTTATTGGAAAAAGGCGTTTGGTGTGTTTCTCTGTGACTGTTGCTAAGTTTTGAGTGTGTGATAATTCCCTTTCTTCACCTAGTTTGGTTTAACCCCATCCCCTACTCCCAAGTGCATACCTCTGTTGTTTATGTGTGTATATTTGTGTAAATGGGTGGATCGCCCTCTTCGCCAGAGACATAAAGAGACACCACAATGTGCGGGAGGTCTGGGACCAAGGGAAACCTGGTCTGAGTCATCTGAGGAAACCATGCAGTTGGGTGGGGCAATTCATTCTGAAATGCAGTATGTTGTTGGGCGCATAGGGAGAGTATGATTTACTGTGGTAGAATGGGCATTTCGTGGGCATGTGTTTTTCTCTATCCAAGTCATTATCTGTAACTGTGCTGTGATCTCATATGTTCTGTATGACTGGTATCTACCACTGACCATATGGTGGTAATATCTATGTTGGTCTTTATAAAGAGATTATCTTCAGTAACAGTGCGGTCATCTGCTGAGGTTCTCCTCCACTATTAGGGTGCGTCACCCAGTTGTAATCAAGGTTACCTGGTTAGGGGCCCACTCAGAAGCTTCGCCCCCCCTGAACCAAAACCCTAGCTACGCCTCTGGCTTTAAGAAATGCATTTCTTCTCAATGTTACAGTTTATATACAGCACACATCCAGACGTACAGAATAAGTAATGTTCACCGAAACATGTGTCACCTCCACAAAAGGAGTACAACTGGAGATTTAGTGGAGTGAGATGGGTTTGAAATCAGTTTAATCTCCCAGTAGAGAATCTCCAGCTCGCTGCATACTGCATAGTCTTTCCCTTAGTCGCTTTTACATTCTTACGCTCCAGCTTTTCAGCATATTCCACTTATTAGATTGTAAGATATCTAAGAGCAAATGATTGCAGACTAGTTCTAGTGGGAAATAACGTGCATGCTGGCAACGTTGTGGGATCCTGATATCATTATGATAATGAAAGCATCCAGTATCTAATTACAATGTACCCTCAAAACTCCCGAGAAGTCAAAAAACATTGATTGATGCACCTATAGTTTGTATACAATAAGCATTTTGCTCCATTTTAATGCTGGGACTGAGTTTGATAATGGTTTCTAAATAGATAATGGCTTTGAATAATGGCATTGGCATTCATTTATTAGTTTTATTCAATTTTAAAATCATATCCTGCGTCACTTACAGTTCGGTTGATGTATTGCATAAATTTAGTGGAATGAAAATATGTTTTTGGAAATGTGTAATTTTGGAATCTATCATTTATAATGTCATAATTTGATTCACGTACTTTTTATAAACCATGGAACTTAAATAACACAGAGCAATGTGTGTAGCTGGGCCCTCAAAAAGAAGTGGAACACAGAGAGTGCACGATAGGTAATAGTAAATGGACAGGAGAAAGAAATAATAATTGGTCAATTCAAAAGTCGCTTAACCCAGGAGCTTTTTTCGATTTTGCGTTTTCGTTTTTTGCTCCCCTCCTTCCCAGAGCCATAACTTTTTTATTATACTGTCAATATGACCATCTGAGGGCTCATTTTTTGTGGGACGAGTTGTACGTTTAAACAACACCATTGGTTTTACCATGTCCTGTACTTGAAAACAGGAAAAAAATTCCAAGTGCGGTGAAATTGAAAAAAAACTTGTTTTTGTTTGGCTTTTTTGCTTGGTTCAGTAAAAGGTAAAACTGACCTGCCATTATGATTCTCCATTACGAGTTCATGCACACCAAACATGTCTAGGTTCTTTTTTATCTAAGTGGTTAAAAAAAATTCCAAACTTTGCTAAAAAAAAACAAATTGCACAATTCTCCGATACCCGTAACATCTCCATTTTTTTGTGATTTGGGGTTGGATGGGGGCTTTTTTTTCTGTATGCCGAGCTGACATTTTTAATAATACCATTTTGGTGTAGATACGTTCTTTTGATCACCCGTTATTGCATTTTAATGCAATGTCGTGGCGACAAAAAAAAAATTAATACTGGGGTTTCTAATTTTTTTCTTGCTATGAAGTTTAGCGATCAGGTTAATCCTTGTTTTTTTATTGATAGATTGGACGATTGTAAACGTGGCGATACCAAATATGTGTAGGTTTGATTTTTTTTTTGTTTTATTTTGAATGGGGCGAAAGGGGGGGTGATTTGAACTTTTATATTTTTTTAAATTTTTTTCATATTTTTAAAAACATTTTTTTCTACTTTTGCCATGCTTCAATAGCCTGCATGGAAGGCTAGAAGCTGGCACAACTCGATCGGCTCAGCTACATAAAGGCGATGTTCAGATCGCCTCTAGGTCAGGGGTGTCAAACTGCATTCAAACTGCATTCCTCGAGGGCTGCAAACAGGTCATGTTTTCAGGATTTCCTTGTACTGCACAGGTGATAATTTAATCACCAACTCATTATTTGTGTAGTGTTGTGAATTCTGTGGCAGAGCTCCCTCCTGTGGTCACAAGTGGTACTTCGGCTGATTCTCTCTGGGAGCTTCCGTTTGTGGAGGAAAGTGGTACTGCGGCTTCTGAGTTTCCTCCCTCAGGTGATCTGGTGAGGTCGTTAGGTGCTTCTCTACTTAACTCCACCTAATGCTTTGATCCATGCTTCCTGTCAATGTTCCAGTGTTGGACTTGTTTTTCCCTGGATCATTCCTGTGGCCTGCTGCTCTGCATAGCTAAGTTCTTCTTTGCTATTTGTTTGCTATTTTTTCTGTCCAGCTTGTCTAATTGTTTTGCTGGAAGCTCTGGGACGCAAAGGGTGTACCTCCGTGCCGTTAGTTCGGTACGGAGGGTCTTTTTGCCCCCTTTGCGTGGTTTTCTTTAGGATTTTGTGTAGACCGCAAAGTTATCTTTCCTATCCTCGCTCTGTTAAGAAAGTCGGGCCTCACTTTGCTGAATCTATTTCATCCCTACGTTTGTCTTTTCATCTTAACTCACAGTCATTATATGTGGGGGGCTGCCTTTTCCTTTGGGGTATTTCTCTGAGGCAAGGTAGGCTTATTTTCTATCTTCAGGCTAGTTAGTTTCTCAGGCTGTGCCGAGTTGCATAGGCAGAGTTAGGCGCAATCCACGGCTGCCTCTAGTGTTGTTTGGAGAGGATTAGGGATTGCGGTCTGCAGAGTTCCCACGTCTCAGAGCTCGTTCTATTATTTTGGGTTATTGTCAGATCACTGTATGTGCTCTGACCGCTATGTCCATTGTGATACTGAATTGCCTATCACAACAGTACAGGAAGCCAAAAGTGCTAATGATTCTCAATAGAGGGAAAAAAGAAGTTCTGAGACCATTTTTTTTCCTTTGCACTGTGTTTTGCCTTTTTTTTTCCCCTAGACATTTGGGTGGTTCAGGACATAGGTGTAGCAATGGACATTAAAGGTCTGTCTTCATGTGTGGATCAGCTCACGGCAAGAGTTCAAAATATTCAAGATTTTGTGGTTCAGAATTCTTTGTTAGAACCGAGAATTCCTATTCCAGATTTGTTTTTTGGAGATAGAACTAAATTTCTGAGTTTCAAAAATAATTGTAAACTATTTCTGGCTTTGAAACCTCGCTCCTCTGGTGACCCAGTTCACCAGGTTAGGATCGTCATTTCTTTTTTGCGTGGCGACCCTCAGGACTGGGCATTTTCTCTTGCGTCAGGAGATCCTGCATTAAGTAATATCGATGCGTTTTTCCTGGCGCTTGGATTGCTGTACGATGAGCCTAATTCAGTGGATCAGGCAGAAAAAAATTTGCTGGCTCTATGTCAGGCTCAGGATGAGATAGAGGTATATTGTCAGAAATTTAGAAAGTGGTCCGTTCTCACTCAATGGAATGAATCTGCACTGGCAGCTATATTCAGAAAGGGTCTCTCTGAAGCCCTTAAGGATGTCATGGTGGGATTTCCTATGCCTGCTGGTTTGAATGAGTCTATGTCTTTGGCCATTCAGATCGGTCGACGCTTGCGTGAGCGTAAATCTGTGCACCATTTGGCGGTATTACCTGAGATTAAACCTAAGTCTATGCAGTGCGATAGGACTATGACCAGAGTTGAACGGCAAGAACACAGACGTCTGAATGGGCTGTGTTTCTACTGTGGTGATTCCACTCATGCTATCTCTGATTGTCCTAAGCGCACTAAGCGGTTCGCTAGGTCTGCCACCATTGGTACAGTACAGTCAAAATTTCTTCTGTCCGTTACCTTGATCTGCTCTTTGTCATCGTATTCTGTCATGGCGTTTGTGGATTCAGGCGCTGCCCTGAATTTGATGGACTTGGAATATGCTAAGCGTTGTGGGTTTTTCTTGGAGCCCTTGCAGTGTCCTATTCCATTGAGAGGAATTGATGCTACGCCTTTGGCCAAGAATAAGCCTCAATACTGGACCCAGCTGACCATGTGCATGGCTCCTGCACATCAGGAGGTTATTCGCTTTCTGGTGTTGCATAATCTGCATGATGTGGTCGTGTTGGGGTTGCCATGGCTACAAGCCCATAATCCAGTATTGGATTGGAAATCCATGTCGGTGTCCAGCTGGGGTTGTCAGGGGGTACATGGTGATGTTCCATTTCTGTCAATTTCGTCATCCACCCCTTCTGAGGTTCCAGAGTTCTTGTCTGATTACCGGGATGTATTTGATGAGCCCAAGTCCGATGCCCTACCTCCGCATAGGGATTGTGATTGTGCTATCAATTTGATTCCTGGTAGTAAATTCCCAAAAGGTCGACTGTTTAATTTATCCGTGCCTGAGCACACCGCTATGCGCAGTTATGTGAAGGAATCCCTGGAGAAGGGGCATATTCGCCCATCATCGTCGCCATTAGGAGCAGGGTTCTTTTTTGTAGCCAAGAAGGATGGTTCGCTGAGACCTTGTATAGATTACCGCCTTCTTAATAAGATCACTGTTGAATTTCAGTACCCCTTGCCATTGTTATCTGATTTGTTTGCTCGGATTAAGGGGGCTAGTTGGTTCACCAAGATAGATCTTCGTGGTGCATCTAATCTGGTGCGAATCAGGCGAGGCGATGAATAGAAAACTGCATTTAATACGCCCGAGGGTCATTTTGAGTATCTAGTGATGCCATTCGGACTTGCCAATGCTCCATCAGTGTTTCAGTCCTTTATGCATGACATCTTCCGAGAGTACCTGGATAAATTCCTGATTGTGTACTTGGATGACATTTTGATCTTCTCGGATGATTGGGAGTCTCATGTGAAGCAGGTCAGAACGGTTTTTCAGGTCCTGCGTGCTAATTCTTTGTTTGTGAAGGGATCAAAGTGTCTCTTTGGTGTGCAGAAGGTTTCATTTTTGGGGTTCATCTTTTCCCCTTCTACTATCGAGATGGATCCTGTTAAGGTCCAAGCCATCCATGATTGGACTCAGCCGACATCTCTGAAAAGTCTGCAAAAGTTCCTGGGCTTTGCTAATTTTTATCGTCGCTTCATCTGCAATTTTTCTAGTATCGCCAAACCATTGACTGATTTGACCAAGAAGGGTGCTGATTTGGTCAATTGGTCTTCTGCTGCTGTGGAAGCTTTTCAAGAGTTGAAGCGTCGTTTTTCTTCTGCCCCTGTGTTGTGTCAACCAGATGTTTCTCTTCCGTTCCAGGTCGAGGTTGATGCTTCTGAGATTGGAGCAGGGGCTGTTTTGTCGCAGAGAGGTTCTGATTGCTCAGTGATGAAACCATGCGCTTTTTTTTCCAGGAAGTTTTCGCCTGCTGAGCGAAATTATGATGTGGGCAACCGAGAGTTGCTAGCCATAAAGTGGGCATTCGAGGAGTGGCGTCATTGGCTTGAAGGAGCTAAGCATCGTGTGGTGGTATTGACTGATCATAAGAACTTGACTTATCTCGAGTCTGCTAAGCGTTTGAATCCTAGACAGGCTCGTTGGTCGCTGTTTTTTTGCCCGTTTTGACTTTGTGATTTCGTACCTTCCGGGCTCTAAAAATGTGAAGGCGGATGCTCTGTCTAGGAGTTTTGTGCCCGACTCTCCGGGTTTATCTGAGCCGGCGGGTATCCTCAAGGAAGGAGTAATTGTGTCTGCCATCTCCCCTGATTTGCGGCGGGTGCTGCAAAAATTTCAGGCTAATAAACCTGATCGTTGTCCAGCGGAGAAACTGTTTGTCCCTGATAGGTGGACGAATAAAGTTATCTCTGAGGTTCATTGTTTGGTGTTGGCTGGTCATCCTGGAATCTTTGGTACCAGAGAGTTAGTGGCTAGATCCTTTTGGTGGCCATCTCTGTCGCGGGATGTGCGTACTTTTGTGCAGTCCTGTGGGATTTGTGCTCGGGCTAAGCCCTGCTGTTCTCGTGCCAGTGGGTTGCTTTTGCCCTTGCCGGTCCCGAAGAGGCCTTGGACACATATCTCTATGGATTTTATTTCAGATCTTCCCGTTTCTCAAAAGATGTCAGTCATTTGGGTGGTCTGTGATCGCTTTTCTAAGATGGTCCATCTGGTACCCTTGTCTAAATTGCCTTCCTCCTCTGATTTGGTGCCATTGTTCTTCCAGCATGTGGTTCGTTTGCATGGCATTCCAGAGAATATCGTTTCTGACAGAGGTTCCCAGTTTGTGTCGAGGTTTTGGCGAGCCTTTTGTGGTAGGATGGGCATTGACTTGTCTTTTTCCTCGGCTTTCCATCCTCAGACTAATGGCCAGACCGAACGAACCAATCAGACCTTGGAAACCTATCTGAGATGCTTTGTTTCTGCCGATCAGGATGACTGGGTGTCCTTTTTGCCTTTGGCTGAGTTCGCCCTTAATAATCGGGCCAGCTCGGCTACCTTGGTTTCGCCATTTTTCTGCAATTCTGGGTTCCATCCTCGTTTCTCTTCAGGACAGGTTGAGTCTTCGGACTGTCCTGGTGTGGATACTGTGGTGGACAGGTTGCAGCAGATTTGGACTCATGTAGTGGACAATTTGACCTTGTCCCAGGAGAAGGCTCAACGTTTCGCTAATCGCAGACGCCGTGTGGGTCCCCAACTTCGTGTTGGGGATCTGGTTTGGTTATCTTCTCGTCATATTCCTATGAAGGTTTCCTCTCCTAAGTTTAAACCTCGTTTCATTGGTCTGTATAGGATTTCTGAGGTTCTTAATCCTGTGTCTTTTCGTCTGACCCTCCCAGATTCTTTTTCCATACATAACGTATTCCAAAGGTCATTGTTGCGGAGATACGTGGCACCTATGGTTCCATCTGTTGACCCTCCTGCCCCGGTTTTGGTGGAGGGGGAATTGGAGTATATTGTGGAGAAGATTTTGGATTCTCGTGTTTCAAGACGGAAACTCCAGTATCTGGTTAAATGGAAGGGTTATGCTCAGGAAGATAATTCCTGGGTTTTTGCCTCTGATGTCCATGCTCCCGATCTTGTTCGTGCCTTTCATGTGGCTCATCCTGGTCGGCCTGGGGGCTCTGGTGAGGGTTCGGTGACCCCTCCTCAAGGGGGGGGGTACTGTTGTGAATTCTGTGGCAGAGCTCCCTCCTGTGGTCACAAGTGGTACTTCGGCTGATTCTCTCTGGGAGCTTCCGTTTGTGGAGGAAAGTGGTACTGCGGCTTCTGAGTTTCCTCCCTCAGGTGATCTGGTGAGGTCGTTAGGTGCTTCTCTACTTAACTCCACCTAATGCTTTGATCCATGCTTCCTGTCAATGTTCCAGTGTTGGACTTGTTTTTCCCTGGATCATTCCTGTGGCCTGCTGCTCTGCATAGCTAAGTTCTTCTTTGCTATTTTTTCTGTCCAGCTTGTCTAATTGTTTTGCTGGAAGCTCTGGGACGCAAAGGGTGTACCTCCGTGCCGTTAGTTCGGTACGGAGGGTCTTTTTGCCCCCTTTGCGTGGTTTTCTTTAGGGTTTTGTGTAGACCGCAAAGTTATCTTTCCTATCCTCGCTCTGTTAAGAAAATCGGGCCTCACTTTGCTGAATCTATTTCATCCCTACGTTTGTCTTTTCATCTTAACTCACAGTCATTATATGTGGGGGGCTGCCTTTTCCTTTGGGGTATTTCTCTGAGGCAAGGTAGGCTTATTTTCTATCTTCAGGCTAGTTAGTTTCTCAGGCTGTGCCGAGTTGCATAGGCAGAGTTAGGCGCAATCCACGGCTGCCTCTAGTGTTGTTTGGAGAGGATTAGGGATTGCGGTCTGCAGAGTTCCCACGTCTCAGAGCTCGTTCTATTATTTTGGGTTATTGTCAGATCACTGTATGTGCTCTGACCGCTATGTCCATTGTGATACTGAATTGCCTATCACAACAGTGTAGGTGATTAAATTATCACCTGTGCAGTACAAGGAAATCCTGAAAACATGACCTGTTTGCAGCCCTCGATGAATGCAGTTTGACAGCCCTGCTCTAGGTAGTAGAATTACAGCATTGCTATGAGCGCCGACCACAGGGTGACGCTCACAGCAATCTGGCATCAACAACCATAGAGGTTTCAAGGAGACCTCTGGTTGTCATGCCAATGTGCCGATGACGATCACGTAACGATCACGATCACGTAACGGGGGTCTCCGGTGCGCGCATTTCCGGCCCGATAGCCGAAGCGCTTGTTAAATGCCGCTGTCAGAGTTTGACAGCGGCATTTAACTAGCTAATAGGCGTGGGTGGATCGTGATTCTGCCGGCGCCTATTGCAGGCACATGTCACCTGTTTAAAACAGCTGACATGTTCCGGCCTTGATGTGGGCTCACCGCCGGAGCCCACATCAAAGCAGGGGTTCTGCCATTGGATGTAATATTCCATCCAATGGCAGAAAACCGGGGTTAAAGGGACTCCAGCAGCACAAAATATCTGTTCAAACCAACTACGGGCGCTCGGTGCATCATGACGTGGTCAATCATTTAAGTATACCTTCCCACCTGCTTGTTTTCCTGCTATCTCCCGCTATCTTTGATTGACAGCACTGGCTTTATAGAGCCAGATAAGAGCAGAGATAGATGGAAAACAAGTAGGTGGGAAGGTGTGGTTAAATGATTGGCCACATCAAGATGCATTGAGCAAATGTGCTTGGTTTGAACAGTTGTCCTGTGCTAACAGAGTCCTTTTAAACACTTGATATTCATCACTGGCTCATGTAATCATGACAGCAATATAGCCTAGATGGTAATCATTCTTGGCAGCAAAAATCACCCTGCGCTGCCGAACAGTATAGGGAGTGAGGAATACTTTTACTGCTCATTTGTCCATATACAGTTTGCAATCACCTGTGTAACAAGGCCTGAAGCAAGCACAAATAGGCTTGCTATATCACTCGTTGTGGTCATAAATCTGCCTGTGCAAACCTGCCTGAAGGCACAAGACATCTATACTAATCTACAGAGTAGTGCACAGCATCAAAGGATCTATGAAAACAGTTCCAGGATCAGAAGGTTGATTACATCAAAACATCTATTGAAGTTAACAAGAGGTTAATAGACCACACACATTTGCAAATCTAAAGAACTACAATCACTATAATAAAATTATTAATATGTCTGTGTTCTTCCTCTGAAAAATGGTAACAAGAAAAAGAAAATACATATTACATTGTGCACACCTGCATAAAATCCAACACATGTATTATATGTATACAAATAAAACAGGTTGTACCAGTACCTCCAGCCCATGATGCAGTGATATACAATGGTATCCTCCCAAACATAAATAAAAAATACTTACATACCACAAAATAGTATAAGCAAAATTCGTAGTATAAGATCAAAATATCTATGAACCTGATGAAATGATAAGGGGGTCATGAGCGAAGCCAGAGTGGTATCGCTGCTGAACCGGGAAAATGAGGCAAAAATGAATGTGACAACATTACTGTATATATGCAACTAATTCATACTAAATAAATTATCAGTAAAGATAATGTCCCTCAGAACATCAAATGTCATCAACATGTAGGTTGTAGTGATGTCATCATAGCATTGCCTGTCAATCACCTCTAACAGCGCTTGCAGAAACTAGCTGGGGCAGCGCTAGACTAGCCTCGTCTCTGGCTATGGTCCAAGCCGGATCTCCTAACTACATTTTCTCTGAAATGCCAGAGTGTAGTCATGCAGCCAGGCTATGATTCATGCTGCCACATCTTGTGTCAGGATTCCTCCTCTTAGTGCATCTTTGACACATTGAGTGACAGCTCAGTTGTCCAAGCTATAGCAGGGGCATACTGAGCTGAGCTGTCAGTATTTTGATAGACAGTTCAGTCATCCAATCTAGTGCAGAGACTTGGTGAGCTCTCAGTATTTTGATAGACAGCTTGACCATCCAATCTGAGAGTGGGAGGTGCAGAGCTTCCTTCAGGTGTTATCTGTTCTAAATAATTACCCAGATACTTAGCTAAGCTGTAAACCACAGATCTATGTCAATGGTGCTTTGTCTTGTATTCCTGTGCTTTTTTTATACATATTGTTGCCTTACCTTGGAACTTGCTCTGACCATCCGTTTGCCTGGCCCCTTTGCTCTGATCTGCTATCTTCCTGGTATTCTGACCTCGGACCGTGACCTGACAACGCCTTTGTCTTTTCCCTTTTGTTAATAACATGCTCTCTTGCTATCTGACGTTGCAACATTTGACTACCCTGCCTCACGTCTTGTCTGTGAGTAGTGACTAGCATCACAAGGTGAATTGGGATTAGTTGCTATAGGCAAGAAGGCAAGCTTTTATAATATTGTTTGAGAAATTTTATCCCATATTTTTCCTTCATACCTTTCTTCGATGTAGGATCTAATCTTTTCATCAATGCATATAAATCTGATCTCACTCTGATCAAACTCTGATCAGAGTGTGATTAGCATAGCAGGACCGATTTCCTCAGATGGAGAAAAAACGGTTGTCTAGTAGTGATGAGCGAGTGTACTCGTTGCTTGGGTTTTCCTGAGCACGCTCAGGTGACCTCTGAGTATTTGTTAGTGTTAGGAGATTTAGTTTATATCACGGCAGCTGAATGATTTACAGCTATTAGCCAGGCTGAGTACATGTGGGGGTCGCCTGGTTGCTAGGTAATCCCCACATGTAATCAAGCTGGCTAGTAGCTGTAAATCATGCTGTTGAGGCGATGAAAACTTAATCTCTGAGCAGTCATAAATACTCGGAGACCACCCGAGCGTGCTCGGGAAAACCCGAGTAACAAGTACACTCGCTCATCACTATTGTCTACACCTAACCTAATAAAAATGTCAGAGGGAGTTATCAGGGCTTCAGAGCTGCATCAGGTACTATCTACGTTGAAAAGTTTTTAAAGTGTAGAAAAGTCTTGTCAAGCTGGCATAGATATGTATATATGGCAGGCTCGTAAGCACGGTGTGCACCCACTTAATGAGCATGTTGCTAGCCGCAACGCAGAATGCAGCAGTTTTAATACATTGTCGCCATGAAATTCAATATAGAAAATGGTTTAAATACAGAATGTCACAAAAGATTCAATGAAGTATTTTTCTTCAGGCCGCCCAAAAGGTCAGAGGAATTCCACTAAGTGCAGTCATCAAAATGTCTTGTGTTGTACAGCAAACATTGTGATAATTACAGGCTTATGAAGTGTCCAGTCTGTTATTACAGAAAAAAGAGACATAAAAGTATGTTCTTTTATCTCTAGAACAGAAGAAAGGGGATATTTTAATTTTCAACACCTTGTCTGAAAACATGTAGCAAGAAAAAAAATCAAACAAGAGGAATAATACATTATGCAGCATTCAACAACTTAACTTGGGATGTAATCTTTCACAATCACAACTGGGAGCCATAAAAGTAATGATTTGCTTTGTAAACCCTACTGTATTATTTCCACTTTTTTTTTTTACACAATTTAGAAAGATTATTCACGTTCTTGCTATGCACTTCTTTTCTATCAAAATCAAAGGTCTCGGATAATAGGAACAATTAAAATCCAAGATGACATCAATAGCAGAAATGATTCCAAGAAAAAAAATAACAGTTCATCTTTGGGCTTTGGATGCCAGCAAAATCTGTTGCAAATCTGGTGCTTATAATGAATGCCAAGAGGCCGTATAACACGCACTTGCCGATGCTGCATTACCTATTGAAGATATTCAAGTTATGTTTCTAACAATGTAAGATGACAATATATATTACTTTGTAAATTCACCCTATTTGTGGCCCCTCTCAATGACATGACTTTCATTATTCATTCTGATAACGGCAGACCTAGATAAGTCTTAGGCCGTCTTAACATATTTTGTGGTTGTGTGGGTTGATATTTAATTCTTTTATTTTCACCAACACATACAGAGAGAAAAACTATAGCTGACATCAAAATTTCTGTAAAAAATTCCAGACCAAATAGAGAAGAATGTTGTGCTCCTTTGTCTGGTAAAATGCCAGGCATTATTATAGAGATATGATAGACTACATCAGTGGTCCCAAACCTGTGTCTCATGGACCCATGATGTGTGGCTTGCAGGCCCATGATGTGTGCCTCGTGGATGTTTGCCAACTTGGTGCATTAGAGCCAAGTCTAGCAAAACAGCCATGGAGAGAAGGTCTCCAGAAGGTGACTTTTGTGAATTGCCTAGCAAGGAATAAGACTTTCTAATGTATATATACTGTTGGAGAGAGGATAAATATGGTGAGCAGGAGATATGACGATACTATTAGTCACAGGGGTGTTACCACTGGATACTATAGTTAGGTGGGAATGTTTCATTCAAGAATACTGAAAGGGGATAAAGTGGGAACCTCTGGATGTAAGTATACTGGCTATAAGGGAGTGGGATGCAAGGTGATTAATTTTGAAGCTTTGGCTTTCATTATATCTCTAATAGAGGCTCTGGGTGACACAAAGGTGGGACAGAGTGGGCAGTATGGATGTGGCCCACAATTATGTCTCAGAACTGAATGTGGCTCTCAAGGTTAGAAAGGTTAGGGACTACTGGCCTACATTATAGTTTGTAGGGTGTATCAAGTGCCATCGATATTCTTCACTTCATGTGAAAACAAAATGAGCAAATTCCCTGTAGTAATTAAATAAATAGTAATAGCACATGTAAATAACATAGGGTACATACTTAATACCTTTTTTTATCAAAAAAGTGTAAAAGCCATACCACGGTGACAAGGACTATTGTTTACATAGCTTTCCACAGGCAGGTATCTGAACAGTTGGGAAACATCCTGACTGTTGTACACCCCTTGTAACAGTGGGATGGCTTTTATGCTGTTTGATTAAAACAGTGTTAACTAAGTACCCTTTGTTATTTATATTGTGGAAGGTCGGCTCACTTAGCTGCTCCTCAAGGTAGACACAAGCACAAGTGTGGTTAAGGTTTCTGGGTGGTTTATTGCATCATAAACCAAACACCCAAACTGGTAACAGAAAAACAGCCTGACCAGCTCAAGTGGAAATAAAAAGTTCATATACAGCCCTGCCCAGTTCGTATGTGACAACACCTATGGCAGCTCTCACAGGCTCTAGCAGTCTGGAGACTTCCTTTCCTCCACACCCACAGACAAAGAAAAACAAATAGCTGAACATTTAAATCCCTCCAGCCACACCTGGAGGTGGAGATATGGTGAGTAGGCATCCCGCCCATCTCTGACCTACCCACCATAAAAGCCATGCCCATATAGTGACTGGATTGCTTTCAGCACATATCATGCTGGAGAAAACACTTATGGCTTTCACATCACGCAGGAAAGGAACCTTTGTGACACATATCTCCCCTCATGTATGGCACCAGTGACCCTGTCACATATATTACCCCCCTCTGCCAAAAACCGGGGGCTTTGGCACCTTTGGACACCAAACAGGGAATTCGGGAGAGGGCATCTGCGTTCCTGTGTAGCTACCCGGGCCTATCTTCTACATGGAACCATGTAGTTACCTGGGAATTCTTACCCTGTTTCTCCCTTAACCATATCAGAGAGGCATGATCGGACACGAGTTTGAACCTCCGGCCTAGCAGTAGTAGTAGTACAGTAATAGATAATACTTCAATGTATCCACTGCCAATTTTATGGCTAGACATTCTTTCTCCACAATGGCGGAATATTTCTCTCATGACGAGACCTTCCGGTTCAAATATAGGATGGGATGCTCTTCCTCATTTATCTCCCGAGACAGCACAGCTCCCAACCCAATTTGTGAGCCATCTGTCTGGATCACTAACTCCTTGCTGAAGTCTGGTGTGCCCAGAACCGGATGTTTACATAGAGCTTGCTGCTGCTCCTGGAACACCATCTCTGTGTCAGCAGTCCATTTAACTATGGTCGACTTGGTACCTTTAAGAAGATCCGTCAATGGTGCGGCGATTATAGCAAAACTTGGGATGAACCGCCGGTAATAGCCCACAATTCCAAGAAATGCCCTTACTTGCTTCTTGGAAAACAGTTGCAGCCACTTCTGAATTGCCTTGATCTTATTTATCTACTATTTACTTTCGCCCCGTCGATGACATAGCCTAGGTACTTGACTTCTTCTTTCCCTAAGGCACACTTTTTCAGGTTAATAGTGAACGCTGCACTTCTTAAAGCATCCAGAACCAACTGTACCTTTGGCAGATGACTAGCCCAATCAGGGCTAATGACCACAATGTCATCGAGGTACACTACTGCATACTTCTTGTGCGGAGCCAGGATCCAATCCATCACGCTCAGGAAGGTGACTGGGGCCCCCTGCAGACCGAAGGGCATCCTGGTGTATTGAAAACACCCATCAGCCGTAGAGAAGAATGTCTTCTCCTTGGCACTCTGGGACATGGGGATCTGCCAATAGCCTTTCATCAGTTACAGGGTTTTAATGTAACTCACGGGTCCAAGTCTCTCAATGAGTTCGTCCACACAAGGCATCGGGTAAGCATCAAAACTAGAGACTTCATTCAGCCTGCGGTAGTCATTGCAAAACTGCCACTCACCGTTGGGCTTCAGCACAAGGACAATGGGACTCGACCATGCACATTTTGACACTGCTATCACCCCGAGGTCTAGCATCCTCTTCATTTGATATCATCTCTCTCCATGCTTCCTTAATTCTATAAGGCTTGAAGTTCACCCTTACATGTGGTTCTGTCAACACGTCATGCTCTACTACCTGCGTATGCCCCAGCAACTCTGAAAATAGGTCACGGATCCGCTGCAATAGCTCCCGACAGTGTTGCCTCTGCGCCAGCATCAGAATCTCTGCAATTGTGACATCATCCACTGTGACTTTGGGAGTGGCTCCGAGGCAATGGGTGTCCAAGGATTTTCGGTCTCGCCAGGGTTTGAGCAAGTTCACGTGATAGACCTGGTGCAGCTTCCTTTGCCCTGGCTGGTGTACCTTGTAATTGACTTCACCCAGATTTTCCACCACCTCGTATGGGCCTTGCCACTTGGCTAGGAACTTGCTCTCCACTGCGGGGATAAGCACTAGCACGCAGTCCCCAGGCTGATTGATTCACCCTTTCCTTACCCGCTGGCTGCATGCTGGCTGCAATATTGGGTTGAAGTTCATTCTCTGTGTGATGTACAGCACCAAAATAAAACTATAAACATAAAATCCCTAGTCTTGTCCAGGCGCCATCAATATTGATCCTGGTTATTCAAACACAGCTGAGGTAGCACAAGCTTGGTCACACATAACAGCTATAGTGACACTGACCACTGATACTTGCAGTTTGGGGCACCCGGTCCGTGCAGTCTCGTCTCAGAGATTCTGGCATGTCTCTCTCGAGCTCCAATACAATCCACTCTGGTTAGCTTCCCCCCCTGATTGACCAGTTAGCACATGGCCTGGTTCTAGTCATAGCTATCCCACTGCACATAATCAGGACCTGTAGTGCTAGGATTTATCCCCTAACCTACCTGGCTTTACTACATTATTTATTTACTTACTACAGGTTATTTGCTAATTTTATGTTTATCTTAGGTTCTGTCTGTTGAATGTCCACAGTGTGAGTACTCATCTATGCATTACTACTATACCAATATATGCTTCAGCTTAATTTTTTTTAATGAAAAAAACTGAAGTGTGATTGATCCCTGAGCATTACATGTCAACAAGTATTTGAATATCTGGATTTAAGAATATGCTGGAATAATACAGCCAAATATTATCAGATAATGCTTAAAGGGAAACTGTCACGGCAAATTCAACCACAATCATATGAGAGACATAGCCCCTATGAATATCATATCAGTAAGATACATTCTTCTAGAGTAGTTTCAGAAAAATTACGGCCAATATCTCGATGCACCATTATGCTCTCTGATTTGCATATCTAGCTCTGTCTCTGAGCTTCATGAATTGTGCTAACTTTCTCATTGCGAGCGCTCCCTAAACTTCAGTCCCTGTTCCAGTACGTTCGCACTGACACTGTAGGAGTCCGGCAGCACGCTCATAGTGTCAGTGTGGGAGAGCCCTCAGTGTAGGTGAGGGCTCACACTGTGATCTGCTCCTCTCTAAAGCTTGTCTCTAAGATTTTGGGAGACTGTCAGGAGCCCGACATCACAGCCGTGCCTGTAGTTATGTTCTGTTCTCCGGCTCCTATCAGTCGCTGCTCACCATACCGGGAAGCCCAGCAGGTAAGTGCCTTTGGAGAGGAGCCAGATATGAGAGCGTGCCTATGCCTGAACTAACATTGCAACAGTGCCGATGGGCTTCTCCAGTGTCTGTGCAGCAGCACAGGAACAGAGACTGTAGTTTGGTACTGTGAAAAATTAATCGCTATTCATCAATCTTAGGGGCAGCGCTAAATATACATATCGTAGGGAGTAATGGTGCACCAACAAGTATGGCTTCCAGTTTCAAAGACCTAAAAAACACTTTAAATATATTTCATAGACCTCCTGAGTCTGTTCTACGAGTACGTACTTGGAAAATCTAAGTCAGAATGGATATGCAATATTTTTTGAAATTTAAATGTAATATCCACCCATATAGCTGGATTGAGAGCTCCTCAGTGTTCTTCCTTCCTGTTGCTGAGATCTTACACTGCTCAGCACAAGCTGCAGCTGTCAGTCAAGCTGGGTGGGAGGAGACCGAATACATTTTGATTCACAAGCAATCTTACTCTTTAGCTGAGCTGGACTCATAAAATGATAATTTTTATATCCCGATTCTAAAATGGATTTTCAAAGTAAGTACAGCCTATATATTTATAATAAAGCAATTATTTTAATTGAAAAGAAAAAAGTAAAACTGGCAACCTAGAAAGCAATTATAAAATTATACAGATACAGAATCAATGTTCCTTTCTTCCAGTTTATGAATCGTGTATTCTCCCCAAAACATGGGCCAACATTACTTACTGGCACCCATACAGAATATTTTAAAATTAAAGGAAAGAAATTTTTAGACAAAGAAAAATATTCAGCTTCCCGACATACCACACTGTCGACTATTATCATTTCCTTGACTGTAATTTGAGGCCACAACACAAACATACTGTAATCCATCAGAATGAGTAAAAGCAACATGCTAGGGATTCGAGAAGACAGAAAGTTGTGGACCTGCAAATTAAGAAATGATTCTGAAAATATTTTACTAAATTGAGATCTCTGTTCACTTGGACTTTATATAAAACACATAGTGGGCATGAAATCACATCTACTTTGCTTAGTTAATTGCAGCAAATTGCTGCACAAATATGCAGTATTTACACTACGAGGGAACATAACCTAAAATTAATTTACAAGCGTTTAAAAAAAAAAAAAAAAAAAAAAAATATATATATATATATATATATATATATATATATATATATATATATATCACAGGTAAAACAAAAAAGCTAAAGTAAAAAAAATACAGTATCTGAATAAGACTTTAGAAATATCATTTATTTTGCTGTTTAAAACAATGACCCCAATTCAGCTAATTTTGCCAGAATTCTGGTGTAAATTGCTTTGAATAGTTGCTAAATTTTGGCGCAAGGAGTTAAGCATAAATTTAGCAACTTTTGCTATTTTCACACTGGTCTCTCCCACACCACTCATCAGAGGCTCCTCTTAATATGTTCCTGATTCACAAAAAATGGATAATCTTGATGAATCAGAGACCATTTAATTTCTATGCCTGAAAAAATGGCAACAAGGTGTTGGTAACTGAATTAGTTAATACATAAGACAGTTATTTAAGTGTATGAATCAGAGCCTGAGTGTAAATTCTCTTATAGAAGTATCCATCTAAAATATGAAATCTGTAATAATTGTCCCAGGAGTGTATATAGAATTCATGAAGCCATATAGCAAAAGTCCTTATTAAGCCACCATCCTTCCACCCACAAAAAAATATATATATTCAAAAGAGCAGGCTGGATCATGGCACATAGGCGCAGTAACAAAAGGTCATATCTCTCAACTTTAAACGACATGCATATGTACATCTAGCCTTTACTGAAGCCTCTTAGTTTTGTCACCCACTTTGATGTCCCTCACATTGCCCACACAGAGTATGATACAAAAAAAAAGCCAGCTCACACAATATGATAACCCCACATTAAAGGGAACCTGTCACCTGAATTTGGCGGGACTGGTTTTGGGTCATATGGGCGGAGTTTACGGGTGTTTGATTCACCCTTTCCTTACCTGCTGGCTGCATGCTGGCTGCAATATTGGATTGAAGTTCATTCTCTGTCCTCCATAGTACACGCCTGCGCAAAGTAATTTTGCCTTGCGCAGGCGTGTACTACGGAGGACAGAGAATGAACTTCAATCCAATATTGCAGCCAGCATGCAGCCAGCAGGTAAGGAAAGGGTGAATCAAACACCCGAAAACTCCGCCCATATGACCCAAAACCAGTCCCGCCAAATTCAGGTGACAGAGTCCCTTTAATTCCCCAACACAAAATGCCACCACAGTACCCTCCTGATTGTGATGACCCACAGTGTCTTCAGCAAAGTATTGTCAAGGTAAAAATATACGTTTTTATACCCTTTTGTACTTTTATATATTCTTATGCTGTGAAACAATAAGTTTTTCCCCTTTGCTTGCTAAATGCAAATTTAACTGTATTTAAGATGGCTGCCAGTGTTCACTTTTGCCTTAGTTTTTGTACTTGCCAAGAATCTACTTTCGTTTCTGAAGCTAAAGTATCGTTTCTGGAGAAATGGAAACTTAACAAGATGTGGACAAAGGAAGATTCATCAGATGATGTCATAGCCAATCAGAGGGACTGAATACTAGATACATTGCTTAAACCCCGCCTAACCCCGCCCTCTGCACACCTTCCCCCAATGGACTATATAATGTTATGTATATGAAATAAACAGTTCAGTTGCTGTGACGTTACACACGAGCGTGCAATGAGTTTGAACCAGCATTGTGTCTGACTCATTCTTATCCGGTACCAACATGCTCCTAATCTGATTTGGAATGACTGGTGGATGAAGGGTATTGTCGTGACGACCCCGACAATTTGGCGCAACCAACGTGGGGCGTGGCCCGCGATCCGAGACCCCCTGGACCCATGCCTGGACGTCCGTGGACGACACCCGTAGTGGCTGACCTCGAGGACTGATCACCCTCCAAACACGGTAAGTGGAGATCGCATACTATGTATGTGTCACACTTGCTAGTGTTTCAGCCGTTATTGGTTAGTCTGTGGTCTCCTTGGGTCTGGGGAGTGACTGGTCGAGTGGTGAGACCGAGCGCGATCCCGTGCCACGCTTCGAACCAGCAACTGAGAGACGTCGCACTCTGCGCGTCCTCGTGTACACCACACCTCCTCCACCGGTCATTGTACTCCATTCAACCACCCTACCCGTGACTGTTGCCTAGTAGTGATCGAGTGAAAGATTGAGAAGTTTGTGGATTGGGATAGGAGACGTAGCCTCTGTGATATTGCACGCACATACATCGGTAATTAAGACGTCCCAAGAGGGGGACCACCAGAAACACTTGCACACACTTGCACATATCGGTAATTAAGACGTCCCAAGAGGGGGACCACCAGAAACACTTGCACACACTTGCACATATCGGTAATTAAGACGTCCCAAGAGGGGGACCACCAGAAACACAGTGGAGGGGTCTCACTAGGAGACAGCCTCCCAACGTTTAGAATATCGTGACAGGACAGACTGTAATCACTGGTGTTCAGGTTAGGGAAAAATATTGAGCGCGAGGCTCTTTATTTATAGCACGTGGAGCGCGAGGCTCCGTGCTAAGGACACACGTGTTGCTGTCGCTGTCAGCGGCCTACTGCAGAAGGGCGTAGTATTCTGTGAGTCATGTTACGTCTCTTAAAGAAGAAGTCCGTGCCCCACGAGTTAGATGAGGATGCTGTGGAAGTCAAGACAATAGTAGAGTCACGGGAGGGCAAGAAGGCAGTCAAGAATGTTGAAAGATGAAGGACTGTTAGAACAAGTGCAAGCTCATCTGCGAGTTGCGCGAGGTTTAAAGAAAGAGGTTGATGGAGAGGGAGGATGAAAGGATGCAGAGCCCGTGTTTGGCTATAAAATACCTCAATCATTGGTGTTCTGGCAAATGAGTTGTGTGAAGGTTTTGTAGAAATTAATTGAGTCTGAGAACTGCTGTATTTTGTCACTCTGTGTGGTTTTCCGAGACACCCAATGGGAGGGTGGAGTCAAATAGCTGCGTTATTGTCTTCTTTTGTGTTAAGGAATGCTGTAAATTCTTGTCTGTGTGTCTGTGGCCGATGGGAGGGGTGAACCCCTGCGCGAATTGTTTTCTTTGATTTCTCCTTTTTGTGCTGCCGGCCAGAGAAAGGGGGGGCCAGAGTTTCCAGAAGAACTTAACCCAGTCTGTATCAGCAGCTGCAGCGATCCTCACTCGCTCTCTAGTCCCCCTCCCCTCGCAGCTTCAAGGACACAACTCGCAGCTCGCTTCCTTATCAGTGGCCCAAGAAGCAGAAGACTTCAGCTCCAGCTCCCCCTCCCTTATGCAAATCCAGTCTTACGCTCCAATATTCATTTTAACCCTGTGTCTGGAAATCTCCCTCGCCATGTTAATTCTCAGACCAAGATAGGACAGATGGATTTGTAAATATTGCGGTCAGACAAACCCAGACTGAAGAAATACTTGTATAATCTGTGCTGCAACCTGACCTAAGTGAATTACGCTGATTCCTGATCACATGTAGTGATATAAAAAGCTGACACAGGATAGTGGGTAGTGGGGACATTAATTTTGGGAGTAAGCTGACAGTAATCCTTTTGGGAAGGAGCTGTAGACCAGCATGTCATGTCACCCCCAACCGGTCATCTAGTCACCCCCACCACCAGAGAACCAACCACACCAGGTAGTGTAAGACAGATACAGGAGTATTATCCCTGAAAGCCCTCTGAATAATTGGCTGACCCTGAGAACAAACCTTTCCCATTATACAGACAAAGAGAATATGATGGACGTATAAGTGCACCTGAGCAGACCTAGAGAGTTGGTGAGCCAAGATGATGGTCAGATGGTATTTATGTTATATAACCCCTATGTAGATGAGTATAATGAGATGTATATCTTACATGCCCTTTCCACGGTTATGATGGCCCTGATAGGCCCAGATCCACCCTCAATAATGCCTGTAGAAAAAAAAAAAAAAAAAATGGGGATAGTGTTGTTAACCCTGGCAGTTAGAATATCCTTATGTTATGCTACTTCAGTATGTGGGTAATTTTTTTGTTTTTTTGTTGTGTACACAGACAGAGCAGGAAGCCATTGTTGCCACTGTTAGTTTTCGCAAGTATCTGGCAGATCTGAACTGTCGGGCTTCGGCCTTGAAACTTCGGTTCTGCCTTGGTCAAGTGATATTTTTGGGTCACTGTCTCCTTCAGGGTGCCAGACACCTCACAGAAGAAAGAAAAAAAATAGCCGTCAGCTCCCTTCCATTCCCAAAAGATGAGACTGAACTCCAGCGTTTTCTTGGACTATGTACTTATTGTTGTCAGTGGATACCGGACGCATCCCGCATAATGCAATTTCTCTACAAGGCCCTGAAAGACTGTTCAAGATATGGTGATGATTTTGGCAGATTTCACACATGATACGCTGTTACTACGGAAGATACTGTATTGCACGGAGCTGCACTCACTCCCTCCCACCCTGTCAGGACAAGAAGCAGAATGTCAGGCTCTGTCTACTACATGTACTTTGGCCAAGGACAGGCGGGCTAATAAATACACAGACTCACAGTATGCATTTGGTATTGCTCATGATTTTGGAGCCCTATGGACCAATCGAGGATTTGTTACTACCGCCGGGACTCAGTGAAGAATGCTGAAGCTGTTAAAACCCTCATGGACTCAATCAAATTACCTACTCAGGTGGCCATTATGAAAGTTAAGGAGCACGGTACTATGGAACAGACCACAGACTGTTGGTAACGCCTCTGCGGATATGCAAGTAAAAGCCGCTGCTCTCCTACCCGTTGAACTGACCATACCAGCTATGGTGACCACACGCTCTCAGCGTAAACAGTTACAAGAAACACTGACTCTACAGGAACCTGATGATCTATGCCAGACTGAGGTTTTCTGCCGGACCCCGCAAGACCGCTTAATGCAGACAATGTCTCCAAAGGAAGAAGTGAAGCAGTGGAAAGCTGATGGAGCACGTATGGACATGGTCGCTGGAAAAAGGACCAACTTGTGTGTCTCCCTAAGCAGATGTACCCTGCTATTGTCACGTGGGCGCATGGGCCCACACATCGAGGTATCTGTCAGACCTGCAATCCCGGTCAACTTCAACGTGTACCCTCGAAGTATCTTGCTAAGCCTGACTATCCTTTCCAAAGGCTCCAGGTGGACCTCATCACGTTGCCGAAGTCTGGAAGGTATGAATATTGTCTGGTGGTTGTCGACATGTTCTCCAGTTGGCCAGAAGCATTCCCCGTTACCAACGTGACTGCAAAGACCACAGCAAAGAAACTGGTGATGGAAGTTATATGCAGATATGGTGTTCCAGAAGTTGCTGAAAGTGACCAAGGCCCGGACTTTTCTTCTCATGTGTATCAGGAGGTTCTGACAATGCTTGGATCCACTGTAGCCCTCCATACTCCATACTCTCCACAATCCAGTGGGAAAGTTAAGAGGCTGAACAGCACACTGAAGGGACAATTGACCAAAATGATGCAGGAGACTACGGCTCCATGGCCAGGGCTCTTACACATTCGTACTACCCTATTGCAAAACATGGCCTGTCCCCATATGAGGTATTGTTTGGTGCTAGGTTCTCAGTTGTAAATTTTCAGTCTCAGTAGTTGTCAGAAGAAACTGACCGTGCTGTTCAATATGTTATTCAGTTTAGTAAGAAATGTTGCTAACACCCATGTTTTAGTTTTTTTCTTCCCTTCCAGGTTCAGCAGAAACCGATATTTGTCATAATTTGAAGCCTGGGGGTTTTATGGTCGTGAAAAGCTATGTCAGTAAAACTTGAAGGAAAGAGCACCTGGATCCACGCTGCACACTGCAAAAGAGACCGAACCAGCGCTTAGTCACAATGGTGATCGAAGGAAAATGTTGCTGTTGTTTTTGGTCCTGAGGCTGGGGGCCATCCTCGCCCCTATCTCCTCGGTCCCTATTGTAAATAAGAATTCCGGTGCCACTATTCTCTGGGTAAACCTAACGGCCCCGGTAAATATCTGGAGATTTGATTTCTGCAATGTAGTCAAGTGCCCCAAGACTCAGCGGGTGGTAGAGGGAATCATTCAATATTATATATGTGTTACCAGAGATAACAATTGTACTGGGGAGGTATTTTCATAATGTGTTTAATAGTGGATACTATGGGAATTTAGGCCATATACAGCTCCAGGTGCAAAATATAGTTAACGAAGTAATCCCCATTCCAGGTCTCAGTTGGCAAGAAGTTTTCTCCATAGAAACACAAACAGCCCCAAGGAAAAATTTATGGTTAGAATGGGTAAGATACAATGTACGAGTCCAGAGTATCTCTGTAGGATGTGTTGCTTGTGCTGCAGTGAATACACTTCTATACACACATGCATTGTTTTTTCCTGATGACAATACTACTGCCTGTGTTATGAATCTGTTGAAGGGTCTAAAGCCCACTGATTGCTCAGATTATGTCCCACTAATTCATGAAGCACCTAAATTAAAGGTCCCAGGAGGGATAACCGTATTAGCTGATAATTATACCTGCTATAATTCCCACGACACTACAGGTACATCAGTAGGGGTCTTCAAGACAGGTTTCTGCAAAGAGAACAGTTTCCTGGATACTGACTTGCTAGCTAATCATACACGGTATATGTACGACATTTATTGGTTATATGGAGATGGTAAGCTCCGTCCTAGGTTGCCTAATGCCTGGACAGGTCAATGCACCCTTGTTAAACTAGCTATGCATTTCAAGATTTTGCCTTGGGATCCAGAGACACCTGATGAATATACCAGAATGAGGAGAAGCCTTGATCAGCTCCACATGAGTTATGAAGAAGATCCATTGTTATATGTCGATGGCGTTGGAGTGCCAAGGGGGGTGCCTGACCAATTTAAAGCCGAGAACCAGATCTATGTTGGCTTTGCTTCTTTAATCCACAGGTGCAGATTAATAAGAATGTTGATTGGATCAATTACACATATTACAGTGAACAAAGGTTTGTCAATTTTACCTGTGATGCTTTCCAAGGTATAGTTGAGGAGTTGGGCCCTAACACTAGAATGACCCTCCAAAACCGACTCGCCCTTGATATGATCTTAGCTGAGAAAGGAGGAGTTTGTGGGATGGTGGGAGAGGAATGTTGTACCTATATCCCTCAGAACTCTGGGGTAAATGGAAAGACCATGATAGCCCTTAAGAAGATAAATGGGTTAGCAGCAGAATTAAAAACTAATGCAGGAGTAGACATATCTTCCTTTTCCGGCTGGTTGGGTGGGCTTAAAGGATTCCTTCAACAAGCTTGTCTGGTACTGATTGCCCTTTTTGTAGTTGGATCGATAATCCTCTGTTGTGTTATTCCCCTGTATAAAAAGGTTATCACTGAGGCAACTCCGACTGGCACCTTCCCCAACCAAGAAGTAGACCCACCAGAGTGCGATGGCACTGATCCAGGGGAAATCTCTAAGTACGCCCCCTCAAGATGTTAGACAAAACCCCTTACTCTCAGATGATGCAAAGAGATTTAGTTTAGGGACAGCGGGAGAACTCCATGTGAAGCTAGTGAAGGGTTCAGCTGCCTGGAGGCCTCTCACAAGGGGAGAGCTTCTGAGGTGTCTGGATGAAGAAATCCACCTCCCCTTTCCCCATCACATGGACAGTCTCGAAGGATTTTTCTTTTTAGGGAAAAACTTAGTGTTTAGGGGGGATTGTCAAGGTAAAAATATACGTTTTTATACCCTTTTGTACTTTTATATATTCTTATGCTGTGAAACAATAAGTTTTTCCCCTTTGCTTGCTAAATGCAAATTTAACTGTATTTAAGATGGCTGCCAGTGTTCACTTTTGCCTTAGTTTTTGTACTTGCCAAGAATCTACTTTCGTTTCTGAAGCTAAAGTATCGTTTCTGGAGAAATGGAAACTTAACAAGATGTGGACAAAGGAAGATTCATCAGATGATGTCATAGCCAATCAGAGGGACTGAATACTAGATACATTGCTTAAACCCCGCCTAACCCCGCCCTCTGCACACCTTCCCCCAATGGACTATATAATGTTATGTATATGAAATAAACAGTTCAGTTGCTGTGACGTTACACACGAGCGTGCAATGAGTTTGAACCAGCATTGTGTCTGACTCATTCTTATCCGGTACCAACATGCTCCTAATCTGATTTGGAATGACTGGTGGATGAAGGGTATTGTCGTGACGACCCCGACAGTATGATGCCCCCACAGTGACCACAATGCTGCAAGAGAGCACCAAAACAGTATGATGCCACAACAATGCCCCAAAACAGTATGATGTCCTTACAACAAGCTACAACACAGTTTTACACCCCACAGCCCTCTTTCCCAACACAGCATGATGCCCCTAAAGTATCCCCACCTCCATAGTATGATATCTCCATAGTTCCCTCACACACTGTATGATACCAACACAGACATCCCAAACAGAGTATGATGGCCCCTATAGTCCCCAACACAGTATAATGGCCCCTATAGCCCCTCACACAGTATGGCGGACCTTCCACAAAGTATGAAGCCAACCACAGGAAGCCACAAATTAGGATACCTCACGTTGTGCACTGTGCGAATGGAGTATGCATTGAGCAGGTGTGATCTAGTGCCATCATGTTTCCTGTTGCATTGAGACTTGTAGACCTGTAATGGTGGTGGGAGCTCATGGATTGCTCCTTCACACCCAAGGGTTAAAGGTTTTTTTAATGTATGTGGTACAGATATAATATCCGCTGAAGCTGCAGTTAGCTGGGACAGGGTTAACTGAAGTGGCCAGCTCAGTTGGGGAGGGGGAACTGAGAGCTAGTGACAAAGGCAGGAAGTGACAGTCAGTTAATGGGAGGGCAGCAGTGAGTAAGCAGCAGGACTCGGGTTGCTAAGGACATGAGCCTAATATTTGGGGTAGTGGATTGCCGCAAATACCCTTCTGTGTGATTCTGTCTAATGGCCAAGGGCTACCTGCAGATGGATGTCGGGGGCCAAGGGCACACTCAGCTTGTGAAGCTACGGTGAAAGATGGACTCATACCACATGGGGCGGAATGTATTTCAATCCAGATATACTGCTAGAGGTGATCAAGATCCCCAAGGGTTGGGAAAGCCAGAAAGGGGGATATGCCACTTAACCTGAGAACCTGAGAACCAAGGTTGAAGTTGTATCCGGTACCTGTGGGAAAGATGACAACCTGTTGAGCCTTATTCTTTGAACCTGCTTGCTGTACTGTACAGAGTGTCATTCTCAAAGTCAAAATTTGTTTTTTATAAACCACGTGTCTCCTGGTTAATTTCCTGCCCTGGTTCCAGAATAAGGATTCTTGTAGTCAGATGAGGCCTGTAGGCCAGAAGTAAGCAGAAAGCACCACATACTTAGCAGTACACCGGGACTGAGACACACCTTGTCTGTAGGATGCCAGAGCAAGTGGGGACAGAAGCTTGCCCACAACTACCTCGCTTGGTCATCTTACAGACCCACAGCCTGAATGTATCTGCATCCTGAGAATGCAGATACCATTATATTTGAGATGACAAGCAGGGAACGGTGTCGCTGTGCACCAGATCCTCTGACTGACAGGCCCCATAGCAGTCACATGGTTTGCAGCTATCAGTAGTATGCCACTGAATGGTCACTAGCTATGTGGCAGAAGTGCCTTAAGGAAGTGTCAGGGCCTAATTGTGACTGTTATATCTGCTCACTATAGCTAAGCTTGTGATCAGAATTATAATTATTCAACAAATTATCAAAGAGAAGACAGCATCTAACTAAGACTTACTAAGAATCAGGATAAATCTATTATACACGCACGTCTTCCCATCTCCATAAATTATACATGGTCTCTTGGTACCGTGAAATAGTGGCGGATTCCTGTGCCATCTCTAGCAGCTGCCTAAGGCCTCTGTACTGTAACTGTTGCAAGACTAGTTTACACAGTTACATTTACTGGAGATTCTTTTTCTTTTAATCTTCTTCACAGTTTCAATACGTGCCGATCACACAAAGAGCTATTTAAATCAATTTTGCATACCTTATAAATATAATTTACATGTCAAAAAGCAAAGCAACAAATTATACATAAAATTAGCTGCTACCCAAACTTCTATTATTAATAATACCAAAGCATGATGACACACAATTATTATTACTGCTACTCATATCAGTAATGAAATAATTAATTGTTATCAGTGTCATATGGACTGTAGTTTGATTATCTGACCAATGGCAACAATGTTTGTTTTTATCTTTTATTATAAAGCTGTAGAAACTCTGCATAAGGCCTGATTCACACATCCGTACATAACATGTATGCGAAAAAGCAGTACCAATGTCATCAGTATTTTCCATCATCAGTGTTTTTCCGGTACGGATAAAGAAATAAATTATAAAGCTTCTCTTAAATTTTGAAATGTTAAACATGTACAGCACAAGGAGGTCACATGGATTGCAATTGGATGCCGTGTGCTGTATATGTTTTTCACAGACCCATAGACTTGTATTGGCGCTTGTCAACTGTGGTGCCAGAAAAAAATGTACGTGTGTCAGTGTGTTTTGCATGCACACGGTCTGTGTAAAAACACAGACATGTACATAGCATATTTTTCACATAGTGAGAAAAACAGAAAACACACGTGCTGGAAACACGGATGTGTGAAGGAGACCTAATGCTGGGACTGCACAAACTTTTTTAGTTGAAAAATGGTTTTCATAACTATGAGATTTTCATAAGACTAATGAACAGTAATTGTATCAATATGATTTTATTTGTGCAGTTTTCATTGTTTTAGCAAATGAAGTACACAAGTATATCTAAAAATTTTCATTTTTAATTTTTCTTCCTTCTGAATCCAGTCCTGGTTGTAGTAAAATAAAACATGCATCAAATACTATGGTCCCAATCCATAAAGTTCATAGATCTCTCCGGTCTTGATGACGGGAAGTGGTGTAGTTGTAGGGAGGAGAGCCAGGCTAACGGTCCCTCTTGTGTGTCTGGGCTGGAACAGTCGGGGCTGTCACCATTATTCCGGGGGCAAGAGATTTCGGACCGGAGCAGTTCAGCACACCTGTCTGATGGGGCGGGTCCGACTTAAATAGCAGTGTGCGCGGGAAGATGGGGCTTTTGGCGGGGAATCAGAGTGTGAACACGGACGGTTGACTCCCTCTCGACAGTCCCACGACAGCTATCCATGCCATCATACCCAGTTATCAAGTCCATCCTGACTGACAACACACAGCTCAGAGAGACCTCCGCACTGTACCATGACCGGTACAGAGTGCATAGCATCGTTCCGCTTATCACTGCGGAGGCGCCGCTCAGCGATATCCCTGCGGTGCCCACTGAGAACCAGCCTGCTCCTGAGGCTGTGACAGCTGGACTGTGTACTTCTTCTGCGGCCTTGTCTACTGAACTGTTTGCTCTGTCCACTGTGCCGCGGACCTACACCTCTACAACATCTCATGCCCGTACCAGGAGACCACATGCCAAAGGACCCGGAGGATTCATCACCGTGAGGAGACAGTGCATCACTTTTCTGCGGGACCGGATAGGAGACATCTCGCGCCACATGCGGCAGCACCGAGAGAGCTTCCAGCCACCTTCCATCAAGGCCCAGAGACTGATCAGTTAAACTGTTGTTACCTTTATTCTTGTACCCCCCTGCTTGACTTACTATTGTTCTATATAAAAATACCTGTTAACCCTTGCTCTGCCTCCTGTGTGTCACTGCATCCTAAGCACCTCTTACTCCAGTCATAATCTTACTCCAATCATGAATTAGAGAAGCTGTGGCATCACACCTCTGCCGCACCCCCTTCTTGCCCTAGCTTCATTCATTTTGGTAGAGTTGGGAGAAACTGGCTTAAAAGTAACAGAAGTTGCTAAATTTTTAAGCAACTTCAAGTTGCTCAAAAATTTTGCGACTTTTCAAGGCAGTTAAAGCCAGTATTGTGGTGAAATAGTTTTGATGAATCAGGGCGTACACGTGAATCCAAGCTAACACCTGATCCCTCTGCACCAGTTTTACTCAAACCATGATAGGGTTCAATTGGGATCCTATTTTTTTTTTTTTTGGGGGGGGGGAGGCCTGAAAGAGATCAAACTCTTGCATTTGTAACACTAAAATAGTTAGACATCAATGACCCAATTCCAGTCACATTGAGCAGCTAAGTGCATATTTTAGGCAAAAACTGGAATGTCTATAAGAGGACAGTAACACAATGAATTTGTCCCATGAACTGCAATGTCATGATAAGTATACTAAATTGGATTAATCATATTTTAGTAAATTCACAAATAAAAAAAGATTTAACTTATACCATTTTGATTTTTAAATGATAATTGTGTTAATGAATTTAATGTCAGCTTCATAATTAGGTCAGTCACACTGAAAGCTTGGAAGCGAGCTAAAGCTTTGATGATAATCACAAGAGGCTTCTATAATAGGAAATCAATTGAATTAAATTATAACTCTGAGTGTTGATGACTGGCAAAAGCACAAATGTTTAGTAAACAAGAAATAGAGTATAAAAGCCTTATAAAAGATGCAAATTGTTCTTTAGATTAAAATTTAATTGACGTTATTAATCTTTTCAAGGTGCAGTTTTTGATAAAAGTTTTGGAGCCAAAGCCAACGTAGATGCAAAGTGGTAATAGAGCTCATGCTAACTTTGTCCACCATGGTAAGCACATACAATGGGCATATGAGCATCAGAACTGGACTCCTGCGCACTGGAAGGTCGGCAGATAATTACATTTTACCTAGAATTTTCAATTATGTAAACATGGAGCCAGAATACACTACTGGAAGAAGGCAATCTGTAAGAGGCAGTGTATTTCTCTGGGCAATGTTATGCCATTAACCTCTGGTCCAGTCATTCATGTGGATGACACATACTATCTACGCATTGCTGTTCATGGCAACAGTATTTCTTAAAGAGGTTGTGACCTTCCAAATAATCTTAGTCCCAGGCTGCAGTTTTTTATACAATACCAAACCTCTCTTTATTCGCCATCCCCGGAACCAGCGCTGAGTCTCTTGCGCTGCTCCAGAGTCGGGTATTGACTGCAGCACTGACATCACTTTGACAGTGTATGGAGGTAGAAATGCTGCCCATGTGTCCCCTTGCAAAATATGTGCATTGTTGATGCGTAGTATATTCTGGTAGAATGTCAGAAAGGGCCTAGAGTGTGTAGTATGAGGACCTAAGGTTCAGTGTGAGCAGTGCTGTAGTTCGTGTGTGTCCCTTAGTTGTGAGAGGAGCAGAAACAAGAAAAGTGACTGAGAGACAGAGTGCATTACCGGAGTGGGGTCCTGGGAGAGGTTGTCTAGCAGTATGGGCCAAGTTTACAACTCGTAAACTTTCAAGGCCAGGACAGGGTTTGCGCGAAGAAGAGAGTTCCTCGGGCGGATGTTCCAGAGCATCAGAAAAAGAGAGAAGATAAGTACCAACCATAATGTCACCATAGTTCCCAAAATTGGAAGGAAGATGCTGGTTGAGTAAAGAACTCTTGCAAGCTGGACTGTAGTACTCAGCTGGGGTGTGGTGAATTAGTGAGGAGCAGTGAAGAGAAAGAAAAAGTGAAGTGAGAAGAGAGAGGGATTGAAACTGTGAGGAAAATGTTGCACATTGTAAAAGAAACGTTCATCAAGATCTGTGCCCACTGTCTCCTGTATATAGTCCTTTCCTTGGTATCGTTAAATAAAAAGTTTATTTTCAACTGGTCGTGTGCCTCCTTTGAACATCCAACACCTCATCGGTTACATGCGGCCTGCATGGCCGTAGCACCCTCATAGCACAAGTCCATACACCCAGCCAGGACCCCCAGCTCCATGTAATGTGCCGGGGCATGAGATGAGTACCTCATCAACGGCTATCGCCCCGTGCCACATTATAACAGCCAATCGGTGAGTTCAGCGGCTCTGAGGGGGGCATTCTGTCTCCATATGCAGAGCCTCTGAGCTCATTGATTGTTTGACACCTACTGACACGATGTCAGTGTTGCAACTAATACCGGATACTGGGAGCAGTGTCTGAGAATCAGTGCTGGACCCGCAGACAGTGAGTAAAGAGCAATTTGTTATTTTATAACAAACTACGGCTGGGATGAACTGTTTCTCTAAGTTCCTCTGATGAACAGTGCAAACATTTTTAAAGAATAATTTGAAAGAGCTTTCCACTTTTAAAAAAGTGAACTCCAAATGTTGCTGTAAGGGGGTGTGCAGGCGGCTGGTTTGAGCCCTGCATTCCTGTGCATGCCTACCTAATGAAACTGGGTATGTTTTGTGTTTGCTGTGTGCCCTGTGTAGTTTATGATAGTTGACACTGTTTAATATGATAATGGCTGACACTGTTCTGATATCTGTGTGTTAGGGACAGGAATAGGGACAGTCAGTGGCAGTGGTAAGTCAGCATTGGTAAGGGTTATGGCAGTGTAGTTGTGGGTAAAGGTACCTTCACACATAACGATATCGTTAACGATATCGTTGCTTTTTGTGACGTAGCAACGATATCGTTAAGGAAATCGTTCTGTGTGACAGCGACCAACGATCAGGCCCCTGCTGGGAGATCGTTGGTCGCTGAGGAAAGTCCAGAACTTTATTTAGTCGCTGGACTCCCTGCAGACATCGCTGGATCGGCGTGTGTGACACCGATCCAGCGATGTCTTCACTGGTAACCAGGGTAAACATCGGGTTACTAAGCGCAGGGCCGCGCTTAGTAACCCGATGTTTACCCTGGTTACCAGCGTAAAAGTAAAAAAAACAAACACTACATACTTACCTTCAGCTGTCTGTCCCCGGCGCTCAGCTTCTCTGCACTCCTCCTGCATTGGCTGTGAGCGTCGGTCAGCCGGAAAGCAGAGCGGTGACGTCACCGCTCTGCTTTCCGGCCGCTGTGCTCACAGTCAGTGCAGAGGAGTGCAGAGACGCTGAGCGCCGGGGACAGACAGCGGTAGGTAAGTACTGTATGTAGTGGTTGTTTTTTTTACTTTTAGGATGGTAACCATGGTAAACATCGGGTTACTAAGCGCGACCCTGCGCTTAGTAACCCGATGTTTACCCTGGTTACCCGGGGACTTCGGCATCGTTGGTCGCTGGAGAGCTGTCTGTGTGACAGCTCTCCAGCGACCAAACAGCGACGCTGCAGACATCGTTGTCGGTATCGCTGCAGCGTCGCTGAGTGTGAAGGTACCTTAAGCCTCTTTCACACTTCCATCTTTCAGCTCCCGACACAATCTGTCGATTTTTTGAGAATGCAGGATCCTGCAAAAAAATTTGCAGGATCCTGCATTTTCTTATAGACTTGTATTAGCGACGAATTGTGACGGATGGCCATCCGTTTCATCCATCGTGCACTGGATCCGTCGGAAAATAGTGGTCCGTCATGGAGAGAAAACGTTCAGAGGAACGTTTTTTCTGCACGTTGGAAAATCGGTCAGCGACGGGTCCTGCGCTGTCCGTCGTCGGCTATAATGGAAGCCTATGGGCGCAGGATCCGCCCCTGACCGTCACACACAGGAATCCAGCGACGTATCATGTTTTTTCCCTCTGAGCATGCCCGGAAGGATTTTCAAGTCTGGGAAAAAGAGAGTCCTCTCTCTCTCTCTATGACGCACAGCAAAAGACGGAAGTGTGAAAGAGGCCTTAATGTTAAGGGGCACTGTAGAGTAGGAGATTAGATTGTGTTGAGAACTGGTTTCAGCCGGAGTAGTGACCGTTGAGAAAGGGGGTGGAGCCAGTGTAGTGCAGGGAGCGTGCCTTCCTGAGGTAATTTTCAGGTAGTGAGAGGAGCTAGAGCAGTGTGAGGAGAATTGTTCTAGAAGGAGTGGTAGTAGTTGTGTGGTGAGTTACAGTTGAAAGAGACAGAAGAAGCACTGAGGGAAGCAGGTCTGGAGATGTTAGATCTTACAGCACGTGAAAAGCGAGGCAGTCTGGAAGGGTCGGTGGCTTGTCTGTGGGTTACCTCCCCTGATGTCCGGGACTTACGGTCCGAACAGGAATTGCAGAGGCAACCAGATTTTTCGCCCAGGATGGGGAAAGTGGACAGGGAGCACCTAGTATCAGAAAGCTGGAATTCCCAGGGGACTGCGGGTGCTAGAAGATAAGCTGAAGGAAAAGACCAGGGAAAGGGCAGGAGGAGAAGTTCTTATGTCTTTTGAAGATTGTTGGATTAAGTCCGTTATGAAGATGCACGAATTGAGTACAGTTTTATTGAAAATGAATCGGGACTTTGATAACATTTGTGTGTGTCTGCGATGGATTGGAGCCCTGTATGCTGTGAAGGATTCTGACTCACAGGTGGGTGAACTACTTGACACACACAGCGCACCACAAAATGGACATGATATTTCTGTAGTGGAGCGTCGGGGAGTGATGAGGAAGCAGCAGCAATCCCTCGGTACGGCTACCACCCTGGCCCCAGTTATATTGCCTGTAATGTAAAATAACAAAAACAGAAAGTACTCACCCTCCCCAGAGCCAGCACTTACTCTCCACCACTGCTGTGGTCTCAGTGTTTTGGCTGCAGTAGTGACATCACATCAACAGCCAAAATCACCACTGCAGCCAATCACTGAGCTCAGTGGTTCACGCTTTTTGCTGCAGTCTAGCGATATCATTAATTGGCTGACGGTGAATATGTGAACCATCGACATGACATCACAGTTGTAATAGTCATTAAAGACACCTAATATGATTTATGTCTCCCTATGGCTGTTAAAAAAGCTCTGATCTATTGAGGTACGGACTCCACAACTCCTCTGAGTGGACCTAGCACCAAATGTTAGCTGCAGATTGTTTATATTTCCAGTTGTAATGTAAAATCTGGGGAATTCAGTGGCCAACTTCACTCTTCAAACTATTTTTAATTGTTTAAGTACAGTAAAGTGCCACTTTTCTGTTTTTACTCGGGTTTCAATGTTTTTGCTGCAATATTTACAACACATTGACAGCCAGCTAATATCACCGCTGCAGCCAATCACTGATCACAATGGTGAGGCTGAGGTAACAAGCACGAGACACTGAGTTCAGTAATTTGCTGTAGTGGTGATGTGAGCTATCGATAGGTCGTGTGGTAGAGCGCCTCACTCATCTGGACACAGAAGTATATCAGGAACACCATCTTTTTAACCCCTTACCAACATCGAGCATAATAGTACGCCGATGTTGGGGTCTCTCCCTTTGATGTGGGTGAGCCTACATCTTTCTGGGGACATGTCAGCTGTTTTGAACAGCTGACATGTACCCGCAATAGCCGCGGGTGGAATTGTGATTAACCAGTTAAGTGCCGCTGTCAAACTCTGACAGTGGCATTTAAATTGTGCTTCAGGCCATCGGGCTGGAAATACGCACACTGGTGACTCCCATCACGTGATCGTGGGTCATGGGGGTGTGTTGGCATGACAACCTGAAGTCTCCTGGAGACCTCTATGATTGTCAGTGCCAACTTGCTGTGAGCGCCACCCATAGCAAGTCAGTAAATCTGCTATATAGGGGCAATCTGAACATCGCCTCTATGTAGCAGAGCCGATCGGACTATGGCAGCTTCTAGTCTCCATATTGAAGCATGCCAAAAGTAAAAAATGTTTTTAAAAATATAAAAAAACAAAAAAATATAAAAGTTCAAATCACCCCCCTTCGCCCCATTCAAAATAAAACTGCAAAAATAAAATCAAACATATACATATTTGGTATCGCCGCGTTCAGAATTGCCCGATCTATCAATAAAAAAAAAGGATTAACCTGATCGCTAAACGGTATAGCGAGAAAAAAGTAAAAACACCAAAATTATGTTTTTTTGGTCGTCGTGACATTGCATTAAAATGCAATAACTGGCGATCAAAAGATCATATCTGCACCAAAATGATATGATTAAAAACATCAGCTCGGCATGCAAAAAATAAGCCCTCACCCAACCCGAGAGCACGAAAAATGGAGACGCTACCGGTATAGGAAATGACACAATTTTTTTTAAGATAGTTTGGAATGTTTGGAAAAAAGTGTAATGTCTGCTGCAGCGCAGTAGCACACAACCTCCACCAGGGGGTGCGGGTGAAGGAAAACAGGTACACTCACAGTAAAATCACAGAGCAAGAGGCAGGAGCCACTAGGTGGTGAAACAGTAGGCAGAAAAGGCCAGGTCAGCAACAGAGATAGAACGAAGTACCAGAGGTCACAGCAATACACGTGGTCAGAAACAAGCCAAAGAAGTAAGAGCCGATTGGAAGCAGGAAAGCCAGAGACACAAGACAGCCAAACAGGTCAGAGGACAAGCCGAGTCAAATACCAAGGGGTCACAACACGGAGAGCGAGTACTACAATGAGCAAAGTCACAGGGGAACACAGGAACGGGACCTAGGTAAACGGGCAGAGGACAAATCAGGGTATAACGGGTTAGCTGCTCAAGCCAGAGACAGGAACTATAATTGACACTGCTGACAGGTAACAGTGGACTGAAATAGCCAGACAGATCCCAAAATGAGGCTGAGAAGATTAACCCCCGCACGACCATCCTGGAAAGAGAATAATCAGAAGCAAACCCCGGACTGGATCATGACAAAAAGTAGCTAGACGAGTTTGGTGTCTATGAACTCATAATGACCTGGAGAATCATAATGGCAGGTCAGTTTTAGCATTTAGTGAACCCAATAAAAAAGCCAAACAAAAAACAAGTGTGGGATTGCATTTTTTTTGCAATTTCACTTGCACTTGTAATTTTTTTCCCATTTGCTGGTACAGAACATGGTAAATCCAACGGTGTAGTTCAAAAGTACAACTTGTCCCACAAAAAGCAAGCCCTCATATGGCCATATTGATGGAAAAATAAAAAAGTTATAGCTCTGCGAAGAATGAAAATGCGAAACCGAATAAAGCTCCGGGGTTAAGGGGCTAAGAAAATGCTTGGTTTATTGTATCAGCATAAACTAAGTTTAAAAGTAAACACAGCCCTCTGGGCAAAGCAGCAAAACATAGAAACAAAAGAAACACAGTCCTTTTCCTAGCGGGATCTGACTGCTAACCAACAGCAATGTGCACGGTTCAGTTAGAGCACATAACTCCCTGGAGTCCTATCTCTCTAGGGAGCACTGACCACTGGAAGCTCTGCCAGTCAGCCATTTAAGCCCTGACTTTGTGACTCCTTCATGTGATCAATCACATCACACAGGTCACACAGGTGACCTGTGACAGTTTTCAAGAGGATACGTGGACATTCTCCCTCCCGCTCTATGAATGTCCACTAAATCCAGACCATCATATAATTTTATATATACCGTCCCAACACGCCGTGGGCTGGAGGATACGAATCTGGTTTCACATCACTGACGCGATCATGAGCAGTGATAGGTATCTCCTCTCCATCACTTCGCCAGTGACTCTGTCACAGTCGTTACAGCTGCATCCAAAATAGAGAGACCAGAGCAGTGGCAGTGATCTGGTACTGGACTAGGGAGGTCAGCATTATCTGCTTTTGTTATTTTACATGACAAGCAATATTTGAAGTTCACTTTTCTAAAGTGGAAAACCCCTTCAAAGAACATGAAAAATAGTTTAACGAGGAAAATTGCCCACTGACTTCCCCAGATTATAATTTACAATTCACAATTTACACAATCAGCTACTAGGATTTGGTGCCACATCAATTCAGAGGACATATAAAGTCCATATCTCAATGGGTCAGAGCTGTTGTGATGGTGGTGCAAGGGTGATCCTTATAATATTAGATATCTTTTTTCAAGTATGGCACAAAACTCTGTTAGAGTTCTCCTGTGCCCGCAATGATACTAGGCTGTCATGCGATCACAAGTATGCTATATGCACACTTCTAACCACATTACGAACAAAAGTGTGTGGCCTTGCTCAAGTCACTTGCATTGAGGAATGCCACACATGTATAGTGGCATGAAAAAGTTTGGGCACCCAGGTCAAAATTAATGTGAACAGTTAGGCAAGTTGAGGATGAAATTATCTCTAAAAGGCGTAAAGGTAAAGATGACACATCTCCCTTGTATTTTAGGTATATACAGGGTGGTCCAAAAGTAGGTGGACAGAAAATAATAACATTTATTTTGATTTATTATTATTTATTTGAATAATAACATTTCCCACATGTCTACTTTACATCAACACAATTTTGGAAACTATTTTTTTTTGTTAGGAAGTTATATGGGTTAAAAATTGACCAGCGATTTCTCATTTTTACAACATTTACCAAACCATTTTTTTAGGGACCACCTCACATTTGAAGTCAATTTGAGGGTTCTATATGGCTGAAAATACCCAAAAGTGACACCATTCTAAAAACTGCACCCCTAAGGCTATGTGCACACGTTGCGGATTAGGCTTAGGAATTTCTGGTGCGGATTCTGCCTCTCCTGGCAGAAAACACACCTGCGGATTTGTTGCGTTTTTTTGTGCGGTTCTGCAGCATTTTTTGTGCGTTTTTGCTGCGGTTTTCTTGCGGATTTGCTGCGTTTTTTACCCCTGCGGTTTTCTATAATGGAATGGGCACAAAAACGCTGCAGATTCACAAAAAAGAAGTGACATGCTACTTCTTTTAAACCACAGCGTTTCCGCAGCGGATTTTCCGCAAAGTGTGCACAGCATTTTTTTTTTCTCATTGATTTACATTGTAATGTAAATCAATTGCGGATCTGCAGCATTTCTGCACCTCAAAAAACACTGCGGATCCGCAGAGAATCCGCAATGTGTGCACATACCCTAAGGGTATGTGAACACGTTGCAGATTTCCTGCAGATCTGCAGCTTTTTTTTCCGCGCAGAATAGCTGCAGATCTGCAAGTGTTTTAGGCTATGTGCACACGTTGCGGATTAGGCTTAGGAATTTCTGGTGCGGATTCTGCCTCTCCTGGCAGAAAACGCACCTGCGTTTTTTTGTGCAGTTCCGCAGCGTTTCTTTGTGCGTTTTTGCTGCAGTTTTCTTGCGGATTTGCTGCGGTTTTTACCCCTGCGGTTTTCTATAATGGAATGGGTACAAAAACGCTGCAGATTCACAAAAAAAGTGACATGCTACTACTTTTTAACCGCAGCGTTTCCGCAGCGGATTTTCCGCAAAGCGTGCACAGCATTTTTTTTTCTAATTGATTTACATTGTACTTTAAATCAATTGCGGATCTGCAGCGTTTCTGCACCTCAAAAAAAGCTGATCCGCAGAGAATCCGCAACGTGTGGACATACCCTTAAAGTACAATGTAAATCAATGGCAAAATAAAAATGCTGTGCTGATGGTGCAGAAAAATCTGCACAGAAAATGCAGCAGATTCAAAAAAAGACCATGTCAATTCTTTGTGCAGATCTGCTGTGTTTCTTCACCCATTCCATAATAGAAATCTGCAGGGGTAAAACAAGGAAGAAATCTGCAAAAAAATCTGCAACGTGTGCACATACCAAAAAAAGGTGCAGATTCTGACCTGCGTTTTCTGCCAAGAAATGCAGAATCTGCACAGAAAATTCCACAGTCAAATCTGCAACGTGTGCACATAGCCTAAAGCTGATCAAAACCACATTCAAGAAGTTTATTAACACTTCAGGTGTTTCACAGCAGCAGAAGCAACATGGAAGAAAAAAATGAACATTTAACTTTTAGGCTACTTTCACACTTCCGTCTTCCAAATCTGCATAGAATCCGTCAAGGTGTTGAAATGACGGATCCTGTACAGATTGTGGAAAACGTGTGAACTGGGCCCGTCTTTCTGACGGCCCTGTCGAGGCTATGTGGACCTGTTGTGTATGTGTTTTCGCAGTGGTTTTCCACCGCGAAAACGCATACACAACACAAACCAGGTTAAAAAAAATTTAAAAATCGCAGTATTCTCACCTACCAGCGTTCCCACGCAGCGATGCTCCCGGCAGCTAGTGTTCCTAGTCCTGCATTGCGAAATCTCGCGAGATTTCGCAATGTATTACTATGAACACTAGCTGCCAGGAGCATCGCTGCGCGGAACTCCGGTAGGTAAGGATATTGCGATTTTTTATATTTTTTAATATTTTTCACATTCTATCTTGTTACTATTACAATAGTAAAAAGAGAAAAAGAGCGAGCGAGAGAGAATTTCCCTGATGGGAAATTCTTCCACGCATGCTCTCTTTGAAAAGGCGGGACCCGTCGCTAGATTCCTGCTCTTCACAGGCAGCGACGCATCCTGCACCCATAGGCTACTATTGTAGCCAGTGACGGGCAGCGCAGGATGCGTTGCTGACCGATTTTCCGACGTGTAGAAAAAACGTTCTTCTGAACGTTTTCTCTGCCCAACAGACCTTTTTTTATGCAGGATCCAGTGAAAGACGGATGAAACGGATGGCCATCCGTCACAATCTGTCGCTAATACAAGTCTATGGGAAAATGCAGGATCCTGCTAATTTTTTTGCAGGATCCTGCATTCTCAAAAATCAACGGATTGTGACGGGAGCTGAAAGACGGAAGTGTGAAAGAGGCCTTAGTCACAAAAATGATCCTTTAGCAACAATTTTTTCATTTTCCCAAGGGTAAAAGAGAAAGTGGTCTGCAAAAGTTGTTGTCCAGTTTGTCCTGAGTACTTCAATACCCCATATGTGGGGGGTAAACCACTGTTTGGGCGCACAGCAGAGCTCGGAAGAGAAGTAGTGACGTTTTGGAAAGCAGACTTTGATGGAATGATCTGCGGGCGTCATGTTGCTTTTGCAAAGCCCTTGATGTACCTCTACAGTAGAAACCCCTCACAAGTCACCCCATTTTGGAAACTAGACCCCACAAGAAACTTATCTAGATGTGTGGTGAGAACTTTGAACCCCAAAAAACATGTTTGATAAATCTCCCCCTTCATAACCCTATTATGCATACTATCCACCTACTTTTGGACCACCCGACATATATACAGTTATATGAAAAAGTTTGGGCACCCCTATTAATCTTAAGCTTAATGTTTAATAAAAATTGTTTTTTTTTGCAACAGCTATTTCAGTTTCATATAGCTAATAACCGTTGGACACAGTAATGTTTCTGCCTTGAAATGAGGTTTATTGTACTAACAGAAAATGTGCAATCTGCATTCAAACAAAATTTGACAGGTGCATAAGTATGGGCACCCCACCAGAAAAGTGACATTAATATTTAGTAGATCCTCCTTTTGCAAAAATAACAGCCTCTAGTCGCTTCCTGTAGCTTTTAATGAGTTCCTGGATCCTGGATGAAGGTATTTTTGACCATTCCTCTTTATAAAACAATTCCAGTTCATCCCACAGATAATCAATGATATTCAGGTCTGGGGACTGGGATGGCCATTCCAGAACAGGGTAATTGTTCCTCTGCATGAATGCCTAAGTAGATTTGGAGCGGTGTTTTGGATCATTGTCTTGCTGAAAGATCCATCCCCTGCGCAACTTCAACTTTGTCACTGATTCATGAACATTATTGTCAAGAATCTGCTGATACTGAGAGGAATCCATGCGTCCCTCAACTTTAACAAGATTCCCGGTGCCGGCATTGGCCACACAGCCCCAAAGCATGATGGAACCTCCACCAAATTTTACTGTGGGTAGCAAGTGTTTTTCTTGGGATGCGGTGTTTTTTGTCCGCCATGCATAACGCCTTTTTGTATGACCAAACAACTCAATCTTGGTTTCATCAGTCCACAGGACCTTCTTCCAAAAAGAAATTGGCTTCTCCAAATGTACTTTTGCATACCTCAGCCGACTCTGTTTGTGGCGTGCTTCTTTCGCATCACTCTCCCATACAGCTTTTCCTTGTGCAAAGTGCGTTGTATAGTTGACCGATGCACAGTGACACCATCTGCAGCAAGTTGATGCTGCAGCTCTCTGGAGGTGGTCTGAGGACTGTCCTTGACTGATCTCACCATTCTTCTTCTCTGCCTTTCTGATGTTTTTCTTGGCCTGCCACTTCTGGCCTTAACAAGAACTGTACCTGTGTTCTTCCATTTCCTTACTATGTTCCTCACAGTGGAAATTGACAGGTTAAATCTCTGAGACAGCTTTTTGTATCCTTCCCCTGAACAACTATGTTGAATAATCTTTGTTTTCAGATCATTAGACAGTTGTTTTGAGGAGCCCATGATGCCACTCTTCAGAGGAGAGTCAAACAGGAGAACAACTTGCAAGTGGCCACTTTAAAAGGACTCTGTCACCTGAATTTGGAGGGAACAATCTTCAGCCATAGGGGCAGGGTTTTCGGGTGTTTGATTCACCCTTTCCTTACCCGCTGGCTGCATGCTGGCTGCAATATTGGATTGAAGTTCATTCTCTGTCCTCCGTAGTACATGCCTGCACAAGGCACAGCCGCCCCCAGCACAGCCACGCACAGCCACGCACAGCCGCCCCCAGCACAGCCACGCACAGCCGCCCCCAGCACAGCCACGCACAGCCACCCCCAGCACAGCCAAGCGCAGCCGCCCCCAGCACAGCCACGCACAGCTGCCCCTAGCACAGCCACGCACAGCCGCCCCCAGCACAGCCACGCACAGCCGCCCCCAGCACAGCCACGCACAGCCGCCCCAGCACAGCCACGCACAGCCGCCCCCAGCACAGCCACGCACAGCCGCCCCCAGCACAGCCACGCACAGCCGCCCCAAGCACAGCCACAGCCACGCACAGCCGCCCCCAGCACAGCCACGCACAGCTGCCCCCAGCACAGCCACACACAGCCGCCCCAGCACAGCCACAGCCACGCACAGCCGCCCCCAGCACAGCCACGCACAGCCGCCCCCAGCACAGCCACGCACAGCCGCCCCCAGCACAGCCGCACAGCCGCCCCAGCACAGCCACACACAGCCGCCCCCAGCACAGCCACAGCCACGCACAGCCGCCCCCAGCACAGCCACAGCCACGCACAGCCGCCCCCAGCACAGCCACGCACAGCCGCCCCCAGCACAGCCACGCACAGCCGCCCCCAGCACAGCCACGCACAGCCGCCCCAGCACAGCCACGCACAGCCGCCCCCAGCACAGCCACGCACAGCCGCCCCCAGCACAGCCACGCACAGCCGCCCCAAGCACAGCCACAGCCACGCACAGCCGCCCCCAGCACAGCCACGCACAGCTGCCCCCAGCACAGCCACACACAGCCGCCCCAGCACAGCCACAGCCACGCACAGCCGCCCCCAGCACAGCCACGCACAGCCGCCCCCAGCACAGCCACGCACAGCCGCCCCCAGCACAGCCGCACAGCCGCCCCAGCACAGCCACACACAGCCGCCCCCAGCACAGCCACAGCCACGCACAGCCGCCCCCAGCACAGCCACAGCCACGCACAGCCGCCCCCAGCACAGCCACGCACAGCCGCCCCCAGCACAGCCACGCACAGCCGCCCCCAACACAGCCACAGCCACGCACAGCCGCCCCAGCACAGCCACAGCCACGCACAGCCACCCCCAGCACAGCCACGCACAGCTGCCCCCAGCACAGCCACGCACAGCTGCCCCCAGCAGAGCCACGCACAGCCGCCCCCAGCACAGCCACGCATAGCCACCCCCAGCACAGCCACAGCCACGCACAGCCACCCCCAGCACAGCCACGCACAGCCGCCCCCAGCACAGCTGCCCCCAGCACAGCCACGCACTGCTGTCCCCAGCACAGCCACGCACAGCCGCCCCCAGCACAGCCACGCACAGCCACCCCAGCACAGCCACAGCCACGCACAGCCGCCCCCAGCACAGCCACAGCCACGCACAGCCACCCCCAAGCACAGCCACGCACAGCCGCCCCCAGCACAGCCACGCCCAGCTGCCCCCAGCACAGCCACGCACAGCTGCCCCCAGCACAGCCACGCACAGCTGCCCCCAGCACAGCCACGCACAGCCGCCCCCAGCACAGCCACGCACAGCCACCCCCAGCACAGCCACAGCCACGCACAGCCGCCCCCAGCACAGCCACACACAGCCGCCCCCAGCACAGCCACGCACAGCCGCCCCCAGCACAGCCACGCACAGCCGCCCCAGCACAGCCACGCACAGCCGCCCCCAGCACAGCCACGCACAGCCGCCCCCAGCACAGCCACGCACAGCCGCCCCAGCACAGCCACGCACAGCCGCCCCCAGCACAGCCACGCACAGTCGCCCCCAGCACAGCCACGCACAGCCGCCCCCAGCACAGCCACGCACAGCCGCCCCCAGCACAGCCACGCACAGCTGCCCCCAGCACAGCCACGCACAGCTGCCCCTAGCACAGCTGCCCCCAGCACAGCCACGCACAGCCGCCCCCAGCACAGCCACGCACAGCCGCCCCCAGCAAAGCCACAGCCACGCACAGCCGCCCCCAGCACAGCCACAGCCATGCACAGCCGCCCCCAGCACAGCCACGCACAGCTGCCCCCTGCACAGCCACGCACAGCCGCCCCCAGCACAGCCACGCACAGCCGCCCCCAGCACAGCCACAGCCACGCACAGCCGCCCCCAGCACAGCCACAGCCACGCACAGCCGCCCGCAGCACAGCCACGCACAGCCGACCCAGCACAGCCACGCACAGCTGCCCCCAGCACAGCCACGCACAGCTGCCCCCAGCACAGCCACGCACAGCCGCCCCCAGCACAGCCACGCACAGCCGCCCCCAGCACAGCCACAGCCACGCACAGCCGCCCCCAGCACAGCCACGCACAGCTGCCCCAGCACAGCCACGCACAGCTGCCCCAGCACAGCCACGCACAGCCGTCCCCAGCATAGCCACGCACAGCCGCCCCCAGCACAGCCACGCACAGCCGCTCCCAGCACAGCCACAGCCACGCACAGCCGCCCCCAGCACAGCCACGCACAGCTGCCCCCAGCACAGCCACGCACAGCTGCCCCCAGCACAGCCGCCCCCAGCACAGACACGCACAGCCGCCCCCAGCACAGCCACGCACAGCCACCCCCAGCACAGCCACGCACAGCCGCCCCCAGCACAGCCACACACAGCCGCCCCCAGCACAGCCACGCACAGCCGCCCCCAGCACAGCCACGCACAGCCGCCCCCAGCACAGCCACGTACAGCCGCCCCAGCACAGCCACGCACAGCCGCCCCCAGCACAGCCACGCACAGTCGCCACGCACAGCCGCCCCCAGCACAGCCACGCACAGCTGCCCCCAGCACAGCCACGCACAGCTGCCCCTAGCACAGCCACGCACAGCTGCCCCCAGCACAGCCACGCACAGCCGCCCCCAGCACAGCCACGCACAGCCGCCCCCAGCACAGCCACAGCCACGCACAGCCGCCCCCAGCACAGCCACAGCCATGCACAGCCGCCCCCAGCACAGCCACGCACAGCCGCCCCCAGCACAGCCACGCACAGCTGCCCCCTGCACAGCCACGCACAGCCGCCCCCAGCACAGCCATGCACAGCCGCCCCCAGCACAGCCACAGCCACGCACAGCCGCCCCCAGCACAGCCACGCACAGCTGCCCACAGCACAGCCACGCACAGCCGCCCCCAGCACAGCCACGCACAGCCGCCCCCAGCACAGCCACAGCCACGCACAGCCGCCCCCAGCACAGCCACGCACAGCCGCCCCCAGCACAGCCACGCACAGCTGCCCCCAGTACAGCCACGCACAGCTGCCCCCAGCACAGCCACGCACAGCCGCCCCCAGCACAGCCACAGCCACGCACAGCCTCCCCCAGCACAGCCACGCACAGCTGCCCCCATCACAGCCACGCACAGCTGCACCAGCACAGCCACGCACAGCCGTCCCCAGCATAGCCAGGCACAGCCGCCCCCAGCACAGCCACGCACAGCCGCCCCCAGCACAGCCACAGCCACGCACAGCCGCCCCCAGCACAGCCACGCACAGCTGCCCCCAGCACAGCCACGCACAGCTGCCCCCAGCACAGCCGCCCCCAGCACAGCCACGCACAGCCGCCCCCTGCAAAGCCACGCACAGCCACCCCCAGCACAGCCACGCACAGCCCCCCCCAGCACAGCCACGCACAGCCGCCCCCTGCACAGCCACGCACAGCCACCCCCAGCACAGCCACGCACAGCCGCCCCCAGTACAGCCACACACAGCCGCCCCCAGCACAGCCACGCACAGCCGCCCCCAGCACAGCCACAGCCACACACAGCCGCCCCTAGCACAGCCATGCACAGCCGCCCCCAGCACAGCCGCCCCCAGCACAGCCACGCACAGCCGCCCCCAGCACAGCCACAGACACGCACAGCCGTCCCCAGCACAGTCACGCACAGCCGCCCCCAGCACAGCCGCCCCCAGCACAGCCGCCCCCAGCACAGCCACGCACAGCCACCCCCAGCACAGTCACACACAGCCGCCCCCAGCACATCCACGCACAGCCGCCCCCAGCACAGCCGCCCCCAGCACAGCCACGCACAGCCGCCCCCAGCACAGCCACCCGCACCCAGCACAGCCACCCGCACTCGGGCAGTAGAGCCGGAGAGAGAAAGATGGGAGCAACATATGGCAGAATGGAAACAGGAACAGGCAGAATGGGTGCAGCACATTACAACAGAATGGGGACACAGGATGGGAACAGCACATGACAGAATGGTTGCGCACCATGGGAGCAGCACATGACAGAATGGGGGTGCAGGATGGGAGCAGCATATGACAGAATGGGGGCGCACACATGACAGGATGGGGATGCAGGATGGGAGCACATGACAGGATGGGGGTGCAGGATGGGAGCACATGACAGGATGAGGGTGTAGGATGGGAGCACATGACAGGATGGGGACGCAGGATGGGAGCATATGACAGGATGGGGACGCAGGATGGAGCAGCACATGACAGGATTTAGGTGCAGAATGGGAGCAGCCCATGACAGAATGGGGGCGCAGGATGGGAGCACATGACAGGATGGGGGTGCAGGATGGGAGCACATGACAGGATGGGGACGCAGGATGGGAGCATATGACAGGATGGGGACGCAGGATGGAGCAGCACATGACAGGATTTAGGTGCAGAATGGGAGCAGCCCATGACAGAATGGGGGCGCAGGATGGGAGCAGCACATGACAGGATGGGGGTGCAGGATGGGAACAGCACATGACAGGATGGAGACCATATACTAATATAAATGCTCGCCACCCGGGCGTAGAACGGGTTCAATAGCTAATATATATATATATATATATTGTAGCATGGCTAAAGGGTTTGTAGTCGATGGGAGGTATGTGCCACATAAGTGCCTGGTTGCTGTAATGTAGCCCGGAGTATTCCTTTCTTGCACATAATCTTGTATATGTGTTTCAGGACCTGTGGTAATGTCAGACCACATGGCTAATCATGTGATGGGTTACTGGGTGGGGTTAGCTCTTTATAAGACTGGCTAATCCTTTACACAGGAGATATGTGTGGAGGTGAAACCCTCCTGAGTGTGTTACGGCTTCAGGACTGAGCCGGATGAACTGGACACTTGCTTTTCTTTGCCTGAACCAAAGGCCCATTTTGCTTTCTGTTATTTGCCACATGGTTTATGAAGCAATAAACCCAGTGAACTTTAAAGGAACACGTCTCCTGAGTGTCAGCCGTCACAGCTGAGTGAGTGAAATCCTTACAATATATATCATTTTGTATATTTTAAATATTATAAAAAGGAAAATGGGCTGATGCAAATGTTTGGGCACTCTTGGAAATTTGTGTGCTCAGATAACTTTTACTAAGGTTTCAGACCTTATTTAGTCTGTTAGAGTTATGGCTTGTTCACTATCATCATTACGAAAGGCCAGGTAATGCAAATTTCCCACCTTTATAAAACCCCAGCTTCATCTAATCTTGTGCCAAAAAACAGCAGCCATGGGTTGCAACTGCATAGCACTCAGAAAATGAAAATTGTGGAGGCCCACAAAGCAGGAGAAGGCTATAAGAAGATAGCAAAGCTTTTTCAAGTTGCCCTTTCCTCAGTTTGAAATGTAATTAAGAGATGGCAGTCAACAGGAACAGTGGAGGTCAAGATAAGGTCTGAAAGACCAAGAAAAATTTCAGAGACAGTTGCTTGTAGATTTGCTAGAGAGGCAAATCTGAACCACTGCTTGAATGCAAAAGACCTTCAGAAAGATTTTGCAGACTCTGGAGTTGTGGCACATTGTTCTACTGTTCAAAGACACCAGCACAAATATGGCCTTCATGGCAGAGTCATCAGAAAACCTCTCCTACGTCCTCACCATAATATTCAGCATCAGAAGTATGTAAAAGAACATCTAAATAAGCTTGATGTATTTTGAAAACTAGTCCTGTGGAGCGATAAGGTTAAAATAGAAGCTTTTCGTCACAATGATTAAAGGTATGTGTGGAGAAACAAGGGCACAGAATTTCGGGAAAAGAACATCTCTCCAACCATTAAGCATTGATGCAGATCAAACATGCTTTGGGGTTGTGTTGCAGCCAAAGGCCCTAAGAACATTTCACGGGTAGAGTGAGGAATGGATTCAATGTAATTTCAACAGATTCTTGATGCAAACATAACACCATCTGTAATGTTGAAAAGAGGTTGGTTTCTACAAATAGATAATGATCCTAAACACACATCAAAATCCACAATAGACTACCTCAAAATGAGCAAGCTGAAGGTTTTATAATGGCCCTCAAGGTTCCTTGATCTGAACATCATTGAAAATCTGTGGCTAGACCTCAAAATTGCAGTGCATGCAAGACAACCCAAGAATCTCACAGAGCTGGAAGAATTTTCCAAGGAAGAATGGATGAAAATCCCTCAAATAAGAATTGAAATACTCTTTGGCTGGCTATAAAAAGCATTTACAAGCTATGATGCTTTCAAAAGGAGGTGCTATTAAGTACTAACCATGCAGGGTGACCAAACTTTTGTATCAGCCCATGTTTAGAGATCATTTCCTCTTTGCCTAAATTTTCACAACAGTAATTTTGACCAGGGGTGCCCAAACTTTTACATGCCACTGTATAGTTGGAATGCAGCATTGACATCAAAGAATCCTGACAGCACATGGAGTGCAGTGTGAGGATCATCAACTCTGCAGTCATATAGTGACTGCATATTTTCATGTCAAACGTTGACAACAGCTTTAATGTTATGACTGATTAATGTGTGGTTCTTCTTATATCAATTATGGCACCTATCGATTTAAAAAAAAATTCTGCTGATTATCTGATATTTGATAACTGATATTTTTCTGCTGATATCACCAGAACCATCATCAGTACATGAATACGAAGCCAAAATCATTATCAGTACATAATTAGAACTGCAGAGCCATCAATAGTACATGAACATAGCACCAGAAAAATCATTAGTAAATAAATTTGTCACCAGAACCACCATCAGGATATGAATATGTCACCAGAACCACCATCAGGATATGAATATATCACCAGAACCACCCTCAGGATATGAATATGTCACCAGAGCCACCATAAGTAAATTAATAGGTCACCAAAACCTCCATCAGCACATGAATACGCCACCAAAGCCACCATAAGTACATGAATATGTCACTTGAACCATCATAAGTACATGAACACATGACCATAAGCAAAAGTACTTGAATACAAGAACCAAGCTTAGTACAGCGATCAATTGTAATATCAAGTCAGCCCAATAAACAATTGTACAACCCTACAACTCTCAATATGTCCTTAACAATGGCCCCTCATTTTATTTCCACATGCACAGCCCCTCATTTTATGCTCCCCTGCACAGCCTCTAATTTTATGTCCCCTCCTACACAGCCCCTCATTTTATTCCCCCCTGCATAGCTCCTCATTTTATTCCCCCTACACAGCCCCTCATTTTATTACCCCATTTACACAGTCCCTCATATACTTAGTTGTCCCCCCTGCACAGCCCCTCATTTCATGCCCCCTGCAGAGCCCTTCATTTTATGCCCCTTGCACAGCCCCAAATTGTGTGTCCCCCTTGCATAACCCCTCATTTTATTCCCTCCTGCGCAGACCCTCTTTTTGTTTTCCCCCTCTACACAGCCCCTAGTTTTATTCCCCTCAATTTGAACAGACCCTTATTTTATGCCCTCTCAGCACAGTAATATATAAATTAAAAAAAACAACTTATACGCACATAATCAAAGCGCCTGACCACCGTCTCCTCTGTGCAGCAATGTACGCTGGACAGCGCGATGACTTCCCTCCATCGTGCCATCTGACGTCCCCTGCATGCACCTTCTTCAACAAGTTCTCAGTGTACGAGGGAGCTGGTTACTGCTCCTCTGCTCCTGTCCCAGGCGGCGCTAACATCAATTGTATTCGCATCTAACAGACACTGCTCCGCTGTGTGCCCATGCCCCACCCGTCACTGTGCTGATTGTCTGCGGTCAGAGGAAGGTGTCGGGCCACCAATGGCATCCATCAATTTTTTTTCACACTGCGCCCCCTTCGGGTAGGCAAGAGGTAGCACCCTAAGCAGGTGCCTACTCTGCTTACCCTTTCTCCCGACCCTGCATCCACACCACACTTTTGGCTTTCACCACTTGCCAGTTTGATAGGCCAGCAAAATGCCTGTACTGGGTCACACACTAGTACACATGCCACCCAGCTTTCCTGAGCACCTGATAGGTACTCTTCTTGCACTCTGGCAGAGAAGGTATCACAACCAAACTATATGCGCCTTCAGGGCTTCTGTATACATTTAGAGCAGCAAGGAGAAAACTTACTACATTTTAGATTTAAAATACAAAAAGAAATGCAGTGCTTAAAAAGGTTGCAAAAGATTAAATAACAAAGACATTCATACAGACAAAAATAATATCAAACAAAAGGGATAAAATACAGATAGGTCTTATGAATTGAATCCGTGAGAGCTTCTGACAGAGGAGAACACTGCAGGAAAGATGGACAGATTTGCAATACTCAGATGCTTCTCTTCAAGTCTAACACTGATATTCAGTAGATGAGATGTTAGAAAGGGTTTCCTCAGACCCCTCACTCCTTCCTTAGGTGAGGTAAGAGGGAGAAACCTGATTAAATTCTATTCTAATCCAATGTTAGGCCATATTTCTGCTGTCTGTCATATTTTCCTTTAGGAACATTCTAGAGTAGCAATATGGCCGTCATCTTACCGAACATCCTTCAAGCATTGTATACACACCACACATTAATATAATATATCCATAATTCAGGGAGATATTACGTTCCTATGGGTTGCCAGCTACTAAAACTTTGGAAATTTTACCCACAGATGCAAATATGTTCCATAATCACAGATATATCCATGGATTGTGTCAAACTCAGGCTTTCTAGATATGGCATGGAAAAAATTGCATTTAGTTTGCCATGAGAGACCTGTAATATGGAGCGGCACCATCTGCCTTGCAGTATCCTTGACCTTGCATTGATTAGCACCTCTTTAGTAATGAGGATCTAAAGGTACCGTCTCACAGTGGCACTTTGGTCGCTACGACGGCACGATCCGTGACGTTCCAGCGATATACTTACGATCTCGCTGTGTCTGACACGCTACTGCGATCAGAGACCCCGCTGAGAATCGTACGTCGTAGCAGATCGTTTGAAACTTTATTTCGTCGTCAAGTGTCCCGCTGTGGCGGCATGATCGCATCGTGTAACAAAGGTGTGCACGATATTGTATACGATGTAATGGGTGGAGGAGCTTGATACGTAGGAGCGCACGACTTCAACATCGCAAATACGTCATGAAATTATCGCTCCAGCGCCGGGCATTGCGAAGTGTGACCGCAGTCTACGACGCTGGAGCGATAATAGAGTGACGCTGGAACATCACGGATCGTGCCGTCGTAGCAACCAAAGTGCCACTGTGAACAGTCTTTCCAACAACTTTCAGCTACTTGTTAATTACTCTGGATACAAACTCCATGTGTGCTCACTCCCAGCTAACCTGCTACAATGGGTGGATGCAGGCAGTGATCCAATACTCCCAGCCCTTGATCTGTGTAACTCGTAACTCCATTTATGACAGTAAGTATACACAAATGAATTTCAGTTGCGTAGATCAATTACTTTCCTACAATATTTACACCACAAAGAGGCCATGAATATGGCACCTTTTACTTCGGATTCTGCTGAACAAAATGAAATATGTTAATATTAAAATCTGTGCATATTGGTTATAGCTTTCTTTCTTTATAAATCATGACATCTTACATTTTACGTTTTGTTCATTCACCCCCTAAGCATGTACAACAGAGATCCTTCTCCTGTACATGTAATCATTTGACATTTAGCAAAAAAAAAATAATATTATAGAAAATGTTTACATTATATAAAAATATAATTTCTGCATACAGGTCATGTTTTTGTAAAAATCTCTCTGCATTTTATTAATATAATGAATTGCTTATAACAATTATAATTACAGATATCTGCACTGTTTACATTCTATGATAGACTGAATCCTTCTATTACTTAGCCAAACTTATACATTAGTTCTTCTTTTGACAATCACAATCTGCTGTTAAAATCATCTTCTTGAGAAAGCTTCTGCAACTAATATGAAGACAATCTGGCATATAGTTTGATAAGCCCCGGGCAACTGTCACATTGCCTTTTCTCTACAGATCTTAATGACAGGATTTACAATGCACATGTAATTTACAATTCGTTAGTTTGACAAAAACTCCCAAATCCATATTAATGTTGGCAACTAATGTTTCAAGAAAGGGCTCGCACACAAAGTTCTGTATGACATTTATGTAATTTAATTGTGCATTATTTCTTATTTTACTTTTTCATTTTACTATTGTTCACTAAGAAATGAGTGGCTATCGTAGGATTATGTAACGTCTAAACGAATATTCACATCATATATAGATGAAAGTGCTGACATAAATAACTTGTATTCGTATTATTCTCAATACAGGATGCTTAAAGTAACCCATAGAAGAAAACAATATTTTCTAGGTTCCATGCCCTAGTAACATGCAGTGATATGTGCACTGTTACATAGGTAAATACAGTGTTGGGGGGAATATGGGTGGTATGGGGGGGATAGGTTTTTTGATCGCTCGAGGGTATATGTCGCGTTAGTATCCATTGCCCAGTAATAGATAAAATTCCCAGTTTTCTTCACTATGCCCATCATTTAGTGTACACTGGTGATGATTAGTGTTGAGCGATACCTTCCGATATCGGGAAATATCGGATTGGATTGGATCGGACCGATACCGCAAAAATATCGGATATCGCCGATTCCGATACCGGAAACCAATGCAAGTCAATGGGACACAAATAACGAAATTAAAATAAACCCTTTCTTTCCTTGTAGGTTAATTCTACATGAAGGAAAATCACTAAGAATAATGTAGAATGTTTTGGGGGAGGTGGAGGAGACATTAAAGGCATAGAGGTTTAGTCCAATCAAATGGAATAGCAGGAATTAATTTTTTTATTTTGTCAGATATTTATGTTTCACTATTTCCATGCTCTTCGCCTTCTTATTTACTTCTCCCACACTTTCTCCTTCATCATCCTCAGCAGCAGCATCATTTTCATCAACTTCTTCATCACCTTATTCATTTTCTTCTTCTTCACCTTCTTCCTATTATTCTTTTTTTTACATTCTTCATATTCTTCTTATTCAGCTATTATTCTTCAGCATATTCTACTTCTTCATCTTCTTCATATTCTTCTTCTTCATCATATTCTTAATTCTGACAGGCATTCCTGTAGTTGTTATCTATAAAAGTTTGAAGATTACACCTTCCGTTCTGCCTGTCACAAAAGATTTACAGCAGGATTTGTCCGTGTTCAGTTTTGCCTGCAGCAGCAGGTTTTTTCCAGGGGCACCACAAGGAGAAACGGACTCACCCCCATACACTGCTTAGGCTTCTTCTGCTTATAATTTAGATATTATCTTTTGCTCTGATTTTTAGTCTTATGCTTAATGTTCTTCTGCTTTTTGTTCTGCAGCTTCTTGTTCTTCTGCTTCTTGGTCTTCTGTCTCTTGTTCTTCTGGATCTTGGTGGTTGTCTTCTTGTTCTTAGTCCTTTTGGTCATCTTCTTCAGGGTCATCTTCTTGGTCTTCTTGGTGTGGCTAAACAAAGAAGTAAGACAGGCAATTAACAGTAAAAAGAAAGCATTTGCACTACTAAAGCAGGATGGCACCATTGAAGCTCTAAAAAACTATAGGGAGAAAAATACTTTATCTAAAAAACTAATTAAAGCTGCCAAAAAGGAAACAGAGAAGCACATTGCTAAGGAGAGTAAAACTAATCCCAAACTGTTCTTCAACTATATCAATAGTAAAAGAATAAAAACTGAAAATGTAGGCCCCTTAAAAAATAGTGAGGAAAGAATGGTTGTAGATGACGAGGAAAAAGCTAACATATTAAACACCTTCTTCTCCACGGTATTCACGGTGGAAAATGAAATGCTAGGTGAAATCCCAAGAAACAATGAAAACCCTATATTAAGGGTCACCAATCTAACCCAAGAAGAGGTGCGAAACCGGCTAAATAAGATTAAAATAGATAAATCTCTGGGTCCGGATGGCATACACCCACGAGTACTAAGAGAACTAAGTAATGTAATAGATAAACCATTATTTCTTATTTTTAGTGACTCTATAGCGACAGGGTCTGTTCCGCAGGACTGGCGCATAGCAAATGTGGTGCCAATATTCAAAAAGGGCTCTAAAAGTGACCCTGGAAATTATAGGCCAGTAAGTCTAACCTCTATTGTTGGTAAAATATTTGAAGGGTTTCTGAGGGATGTTATTCTGGATTATCTCAATGAGAATAACTGTTTAACTCCATATCAGCATGGGTTTATGAGAAATCGCTCCTGTCAAACCAATCTAATCAGTTTTTATGAAGAGGTAAGCTATAGACTGGACCACGGTGAGTCATTGGACGTGGTATATCTCGATTTTTCCAAAGCGTTTGATACCGTGCCGCACAAGAGGTTGGTACACAAAATGAGAATGCTTGGTCTGGGGGAAAATGTGTGTAAATGGGTTAGTAACTGGCTTAGTGATAGAAAGCAGAGGGTGGTTATAAATGGTATAGTCTCTAACTGGGTCGCTGTGACCAGTGGGGTACCGCAGGGGTCAGTATTGGGACCTGTTCTCTTCAACATATTCATTAATGATCTGGTAGAAGGTTTACACAGTAAAATATCGATATTTGCAGATGATACAAAACTATGTAAAGCAGTTAATACAAGAGAAGATAGTATTCTGCTACAGATGGATCTGGATAAGTTGGAAACTTGGGCTGAAAGGTGGCAGATGAGGTTTAACAATGATAAATGTAAGGTTATACACATGGGAAGAGGGAATCAATATCACCATTACACACTGAACGGGAAACCACTGGGTAAATCTGACAGGGAGAAGGACTTGGGGATCCTAGTTAATGATAAACTTACCTGGAGCAGCCAGTGCCAGGCAGCAGCTGCCAAGGCAAACAGGATCATGGGGTGCATTAAAAGAGGTCTGGATACACATGATGAGAGCATCATACTGCCTCTGTACAAATCCCTAGTTAGACCGCACATGGAGTACTGTGTCCAGTTTTGGGCACCGGTGCTCAGGAAGGATATAATGGAACTAGAGAGAGTACAAAGGAGGGCAACAAAATTAATAAAGGGGATGGGAGAACTACAATACCCAGATAGATTAGCGAAATTAGGATTATTTAGTCTAGAAAAAAGACGACTGAGGGGCGATCTAATAACCATGTATAAGTATATAAGGGGACAATACAAATATCTCGCTGAGGATCTGTTTATACCAAGGAAGGTGACGGGCACAAGGGGGCATTCTTTGCGTCTGGAGGAGAGAAGGTTTTTCCACCAACATAGAAGAGGATTCTTTACTGTTAGGGCAGTGAGAATCTGGAATTGCTTGCCTGAGGAGGTGGTGATGGCGAACTCAGTCGAGGGGTTCAAGAGAGGCCTGGATGTCTTCCTGGAGCAGAACAATATTGTATCATACAATTATTAGGTTCTGTAGATGGACGTAGATCTGGGTATTTATTATGATGGAATATAGGCTGAACTGGATGGACAAATGTCTTTTTTCGGCCTTACTAACTATGTTACTATGTTACTATGTTCTTCGGGGTGGTCTTCAGGGTTGTCGTCTCCAGGGTCATCGTCTCCGGAATTGTCGTCTTCTTCGGGGTGGCCTTCAGGGTCGTCGTCTCCAGGGTCGTCATCTCCGGGGTCGTCGTCTCCAGGGTCATCTTCTTCGGGGTGGTCTTCGGGGTCGTCGTCTCCGGGGTCATCTTCTTCGGGGTGGTCTTCAAGGTCGTCATCTCCAGGGTCATCGTCTCTGGGGGTCATCGTCTTCTTCGGGGTAGTCTTCAGGGTCGTAATCTATAGGGTCATCGTCAGGGAGATCCAGAGTGACTACTAAAAACCATTTAAAAAATCTTGAACTTGGAAATGTAGCAGAAGGTACAAGACGGCTGACGAACTGCCGAGAACCAGCTGACAGTACTGGAACCCGGATGGGTAGCAGAAGGTACAAGAGCCAATGGAACTACCGAGGACCAGCTGATGGTACTGGAACCCGGTTACTAAGCAGGAGGTACCCGTGCCAGAAAGCAATACCAAGGACCACCAGACGTTGGTGGAACCCGGATACCGAGAAGGAGGCACCTAAGCCAAAGGCTCTGCCTGGAACCAGCTGACGGTACTGGAACCCAGGGGGACCTATTCAAGATTGACTTCCAAAGAACCAGCTAATGGTGCTGGAACTCAGATAGGCAGCAGAAGGTCCACATGAAAAAAAAAGTTGCAAGGCCGCGAGCCGGCTGGAGTTACCGAAAACCCACAGTCCTACAGGGGAGCTTGTCCTATTGGCATTACGGAACCAGCCTTCATTGCCAGATCCTGCAGCCCACATAGGAAGCACCTAAACTGCAGGCACCATAGAGTCGGCTAACCAGTCCGCAACCCGACAGGACAACGTATAGGAGGCAAAGTGACCTTGACACTAACCGGAAACAGTTGGCATGCTGGAACCAGGCTAGGCAAGAGGGAGTACCCGTGCCAAAGACACTTCTGAGCAGCAACTGGCAGTGTTGGAGCCCATGGTAAATACTAGAAACAGAGTCGTGGCAGAGGCATAATTGGAGCAAGTTTAAAATCTGTAGTAGTGTGAATGTGGACAGAGCAGGAGAAATTGCCGGACACGCAGCAGGGGAGCAGCTGGCGTTACTGAACCCCAATAACACAAGAGCAAGTGTTGACTGTGCAGATGGCACTTCTGAGCAGCAGCTGGCGGTGTTGGAGCCCAGGGATTACAGGAGAAACAGGGTGTAGCCAGAGGACTAATTGGAGCAAGTTTAATATCTGTAGTAAGTAGTGTGAGTGTGGACAGAGCAGGAGAAATTGACGGATACACAGGGGTTCAGCTGACGTTACTGAACACCAATCACACTGGAACATGTGTTGACTGTGCAGACGGCACTTCTGAGCAGCAACTGGCGGTGTTGGAGCCCAGGGATTATCTGAGAAACAGAGTGTAGCCAGAGGCCTAATTGGAGCAAGTTTAATATCTGTAGTAGTGTGGGTGTGGACGGAGCAGTAGAAATTGCCGGATACACAGCAGGGGATCAGCTGACGTTACTGAACCCCAATAACACTGGAGCATGTGTTGACTGTGCAGACGGCACTTCTGAGCAAAAACTGGCCATGTTGGAGCCCAGGGATTACAATTCAGGTGGTAGAAACAAGAACACAACAGGACACCTGGATACTGTTGCCAGCCAATTATTTAATCTGGAAGAGGACTGGCAAATTCTTGCGAGATCCAGGCCTTGTTCATTTTCAAAAAAGTAAGCTGGTCAATGTTATCGGAGGATAGTCACATGCTACGGTCTGTTAGTGCACCACCTGTGGCACTAAATACGCGTTCCAATAATACACTAGCAGCAGGGCAAGCCACCACCTCCAATGCATATTGGCTAAGCTCTTGCCATGTATCCAGCTTAGAGACCCAAAAGTTGAAGGGGGAAGAGTCGTGTGGGAGAAGACTGAGAGGGCAAGACATGTATTCTGTCACCATCTGACGGAAACGTTGCCTCCTGCTAACTGGAGCCGTCTGTGATGGTGTAGACATTTGTGGCGGGGACACAAAACTTTGCCACATTTGGGCCATACCGGTCTTGCCTTGTGCTGAGGCACTGCTTCTGCTCCCTCTTTGTGCAGAGCTTCCTCCACTGTCTTGACGCACTGAGCTGCTTTGTAAAGCACTAGCAGCACTGCTCTCAGTTGTAATGGAGAACATGATGGAATGCACCAGTGTGTCTTGGTACTCTCGCATTTTACGCTCCTGGTTCAACGGTGTTATGAGGCTTTGTAAGTTGTCCCGGTAGCAAGGATCTAGGAGGGTGTACACCCAATAATCAGCCGTGTTGAGAATGTGGGCGATGCAGTGGTCGTTTCTCAGGCACTGCAGCATGAAATCAACCATGTGCTGCAGACTTCCAACTGGCCAAGAAACGCTGTCCCCTGCTTGAGGCGTCATCTCTGCCTGTTCTGCATCACCCCACCCTCGCTCTACATACTGACTACTAGAGCATTGTGGACCTCCCTCCTCTGGACAGATGTCTTCCTCCTCCATTGACTCCTCCTCATCTTCCTCACAAAGTGTCCCCTGCCTAGGCCTTTGTGAGGAACCATGATGCGCAGACTGTCCAGAAGCAGATGGCATTTGTGACTCCTCATCCTCCACCTCTTCCACAACCTCTTCGCTTAGTGCTTGCAGTGTTTTTTCAAGCAGGCAGATAAGGGGGATAGTCATGCTGACTAGTGCATCATCTGCACTCGCCATCCATGTGGAATCATCGAAGGCACGCAAAACGTGGCAAATGTCCTTCATAGAGTCCCACTCAGTGGTGGTGAAGTGTGAACGGCGCACAGTGCGACTTGTTTGCACCTAATGCAGCTGGTACTCCATTACAGCTGCCTGCTGCTCACACAACCACTCCAACATATGTAACGTTGAATTCCACCTGGTGGGTAGGTCACATATGATGCGATGTTCCGGAAGGCAGAATCGGCGCTGCAGAGCTTCAATGCGCCATCTTGCCATGCTGGAACACCGCAAGTGAGTGCACTCTAGGCAGACCTTGTGCAGCAGTTCATCAAGATCCGAATAGTCCCTCAAAAAACTCTGCACGACCAAGTTGAGCACATGTGCCAGACATGGGATGTGAGTGAGGTTGCCTAGGCCCAGAGCTGCCACCAGATTTTGGCCATTGTCACACACTACCATGCCTGGCTGAAGATTCGCTGGCACAAACCACACGTTGCTCTCCTGCTTGATGGCATTCCAAAGCTCCTGCGCTGTGTGGCTTCGATTCCCCAAAGAAATTAATTTCAATACAGCCTGTTGAAATTTGGCCATGGCTGTGCTCATATCAGTCGTAACAGGTAAGCGTTCACAGGTCCATATGGAGGTAGACTGTGATGGCTCCTGCAGCGCTGATTCAGAGTAACTGGAGTATGAGGAGGAGTCAATGTGTACAGACTGGATTCCTGCAATCCTTGGAGTTGGCAGAACACGTACAGCGCCACTCTCAAGATCTGTACCCGGCTCCACAACATTTACCCAATGGGCAGTGAGGGAAAGGTATCGTCCCTGTCCATGGTTACTGGTCCACGCATCGGTGGTCAGGTGGACCTTGCTACTGACGGCATTTAGTAGCGCATGTTTAATTTTTCCCTCCACATGCTTTTGCAGGGCAGGGATGGCTTGCCTGCTGAAATAAAAGCGGCTGGGCACGTTGTATTGTGGGACTGCCAATGCCATGAAGTTACGGAAGGTGTCAGTCCCCACCAGCCTGAATGAGAGCATTTCAAGGGACAGTAGTTTTGCAATGCCAGCATTCAGAACCTGTGCTCGGGGGTGGTTTGCCGAGTATGGGCACCTTTTCTTCCATGTCTGTGCTACTGATGGCTGTAGGCTGGCCTGGGAGTGTGAGGATGAAAGGGAACGTGGTAAGGTGGGTGGAATTACACTGTATCTCTCTGTACAACAGTGCCAGAGGTTCTTCCATGGCGATCCTGTGAGGAAGACGAACCAGCTGTGTGTGAGCTGGAGGAAGAAGCTACTACACGAGCTGAAGAGGTGGTAGTTGGCGCTGTAGGTTGGCCTAGATCTTCAGTGTCTCTTTGTAACTCCACCACGTGCTTGGTCCGCACATGTTTCCACATATTTGTGGTATTGAGGTTGCTGACACTTTTCCCTCTTTTCACTTTCTGATTACACAGCTTGCATTTGACAAAGCAAATGTCATCTGCAACTGTGTCAAGAAAAAGACCAGGCATTGCAAGTCATGGGAGCGCTCGTTTTGGGTTTTGGAAGAGGCATGCTCCTAATGGGTGTCGAAGTGGAGGCTACAGGCAACCCAGTCTGCCCCCTCCCTCTCCCTCCTTTTTGGGCCGTTCTGGTGGGAATCTGCTCCCACCACCTTCCTGTACCGCACGCCATGATGGGTCAAGGACCTCATCATCTACACTGAAAGTGACACCTGAGTCTCATCATCAGATGTGTACTAAGGTGTGCTGACCATAGGCACTGGCCCACCCACCTCTTCAGAATCAGAGAGACAAAGTAGTTGCGCATCACTGCATACTGCCTCTTCTTCAATTTCTTGAATGCTGCTTGGCTGGCCCCCTCTTTCCAAGCCAAGAGATTCAGAGAACAGAAGTAGAGACGGCTCCTGTCCAGGGCTCTCTGACTGCCTGGGCAATTTGGCTGGTGGTGAAGAGACAGATGGGTGCTCTTCAGTGCTCTGGACCTGAGAGGATGTGGCACTAATTGAAGTCAATGCGTTAGCTGCCATCCATCAGACAACAGCTTCAATTTGTTCCTCCCGCAGCAGTGGAGTACGGCGAGCTCCTGCAAAGCTACGCATAAAGGACTGTTCCCTGGTAAAACTGGGGGATGCTGAGTCACTGGCGCCCGCTGCAGGCATAGAATCTCCACGTCCTCTCCCTGCAGAAACTCCACGCCCACGACCACGTGCCTTACTCCCTGCTTTCTTCATCTTGGTAGACTGATAAGGATAGGCAGAAAAGTACTAAGGTGTTATGACCTGGTGGTTAGGAGCACCCGGAATGACCTGATAGTTAAACCACATACAGGACGAGCTCTGGGATGTGGGAACTCTGCTGACCGCAAGCCCTAATCCTATCACACACAGTAGAAATAGCCGTGGAGCGCTCCTGACCAGACCTAGGCGCCTCGTCACAGCCTAAGAGCTATCTAGCCCTAGAGATGGAAAATAAAGCCTACCTTGCCTCAGAGAAATTCCCCAAAGGTAAAGGAAGCCCCCCACATATATTGACTGTGAGTAAAGATGAAAGTCACAAACGCAGAAATGAAACAGGTTTCAGCAAAGGGAGGCCAGACTTACTAAATAGACAGAGGATAGGAAAGGTAACCTTGCGATCAGCACAAAAACCTACAAAAGACCACGCAGAGTGTGCAAAAAAGACCTCCGCACCGACTCACGGTGCGGAGGGGCCACTCTACATCCCAGAGCTTCCAGCTAGCCAGACAAAATCATGATAACCAGCTGGACAAGAAAACAGAGAACAAATAATGGCTATCAGGAACTTAGCTTCTGCAGGAGAAGGCAGGTCACCAGAGAGATCCAGGAGCGAACTGAACAAATGCAAAAACATTGACAGCTGGCATGGAGTAACGATCTGAGAGGAGTTAAATAGAACAGCCAACCAAAGGATAAACCACGTCACCTGTGTAAGGAACCTCAGAAGCCGCAGCTTCACTCGTAGCCACCAGAGGGAGCCCATAGACAGAACTCGCCGAAGTACCATTCACGACCACAGGAGGGAATTCGACAACAGAATTCACAACAGTACCCCCCCCTTGTGGAGGGGTCACCGAACCCTCACCAGAGCCCCCAGGCCGACCAGGATGAGCCAAATGAAAGGCACGAACAAGATCGGCAGCATGAACATCAGAGGCAAAAACCCAGGAATTATCTTCCTGACCATAACCCTTCCACTTGACCAGGTACTGGAGTTTCCGTCTCGAAACACGAGAATCCAAAATCTTCTCCACCACATACTCCAACTCCACCTTGACCAACACCGGGGCAGGAGGATCAACGGAGGGAACCATAGGCGCCACGTATCTCCGCAACAACGACCTATGGAACACATTATGGATGGCAAAAGAAGCTGGAAGGTCCAAACAAAATGACACAGGATTAAGAACTTCAGAAATCTTATATGGCCCAATGAAACGAGGCTTAAACTTAGGAGAGGAAACCTTCATAGGAACGTGACGAGATGACAACCAAACCAAATCCCCAACACGAAGTCGGGGACCAACACAACGCCGGCGGTTAGCAATAGGTTGAGCCTTCTCCTGGGACAATGTCAAATTGTCCACCACATGAGTCCAAATCTGCTGCAACCTGTCCACCACCGCATCCACACCAGGACAGTCCGAAGGCTCAACCTGCCCTGAAGAGAAACGAGGATGGAAACCAGAATTACAGAAAAAAGGAGAAACTAAAGTAGCCGAGCTGGCCCGATTATTAAGGGCGAACTCAGCCAAAGGCAAGAAGGACACCCAATCATCCTGATCAGCAGAAACAAAGCATCTCAGATATGTCTCCAAAGTCTGATTAGTTTGTTCGGTTTGGCCATTAGTCTGAGGATGGAAAGCCGAAGAAAAAGACAAATCAATGCCCATCTTAGCGCAAAAGGACCGCCAAAACCTCGAAACAAACTGGGAACCTCTGTCTGAGACGATGTTCTCTGGAATGCCATGCAAACGAACCACATGCTGGAAAAACAATGGCACCAAATCAGAGGAGGAAGGCAATTTAGGCAAGGGTACCAAATGGACCATCTTAGAGAAGCGATCACAAACCACCCAAATGACCGACATCCTTTGAGAAACAGGGAGATCTGAAATAAAATCCATGGAAATATGCGTCCAGGGCCTCTTTGGGATCGGCAAGGGCAAAAGCAACCCACTGGCACGAGAACAGCAGGGCTTAGCCCGAGCACAAGTCCCACAGGACTGCACAAAAGAACGCACATCCCGTGACAAAGAAGGCCACCAAAAGGATCTAGCCACCAAATCTCTGGTACCAAAGATTCCAGGATGACCAGCCAACACTGAACAATGAATCTCAGAGATAACTCTACTAGTCCATCTATCAGGGACAAACAGTTTCTCCGTAGGACAACGGTCAGGTCTATCAGCCTGAAACTTTTGCAGCACACGCTGCAAATCAGGGGAAATGGCAGACAAAATTACCCCTTCTTTAAGAATACCCGCCGGCTCCGGAACACCCGGAGAGTCAGGCACAAAACTCCTTGACAGGGCGTCAGCCTTCACATTCTTAGATCCCGGAAGGTATGAAACCACAAAATCAAAACGGGAGAAAAAGAGCGACCATCGAGCCTGTCTAGGATTCAACCGTTTGGCAGACTCGAGATAAGTTAAATTCTTGTGATCCGTCAAGACCACCACGCGATGTTTAGCTCCTTCAAGCCAATGTCGCCACTCCTCGAATGCCCACTTCATGGCCAACAACTCCCGATTGCCCACATCATAATTGCGCTCAGCAAGCGAGATTTTTCTAGAAAAGAAGGCACAGGGTTTCATCACCAAACCATCAGAACTTCTTTGCGACAAAACAGCCCCTGCTCCAATTTCAGAAGCATCAACCTCAACCTGAAAAGGGAGCGAAACATCTGGCTGGCACAACACAGGGGCAGAAGCAAAACGTCGCTTCAACTCCTGAAAAGCCTCTACAGCCGCAGAGGACCAATTGACCACATCAGCACCTTTCTTGGTCAAATCAGTCAACGGTTTAGCAATACTGGAAAAATTAGCGATGAAGCGACGATAAAAATTAGCAAAGCCCAGGAACTTCTGCAAGCTCTTCACAGATGTCGGCTGAGTCCAATCGTAAATGGCCTGAACTTTAACAGGGTCCATCTCGATAGTTGAAGGGGTAAAAATGAAACCCAAAAATGAAACCTTCTGAACTCCAAAGAGATTCTTTGACCCCTTCACAAACAAGGAATTCGCACGAAGGACCTGGAACACCATTCTGACCTGCTGCACATGAGACTCCCAATCATCCGAAAAGACCAAAATGTCATCCAAATATACAATCATGAATCTATCCAGGTACTCTTGGAAGATGTCATGCATAAAGGACTGAAACACAGATGGAGCATTAGAAAGCCCGAATGGCATAACCAGGTACTCAAAATGGCCCTCGGGCGTATTAAATGCCGTTTTCCATTCATCACCCTGTTTAATTCGCACAAGATTATACGCACCACGCAGATCTATCTTGGTGAACCAACTAGCCCCCTTAATCCGAGCAAATAAATCAGACAGCAGCGGCAAAGGATACTGAAATTTGACTGTGATCTTATTAAGAAGGTGGTTATCAATACAAGGTCTCAAAGAACCATCCTTCTTGGCCACAAAAAAGAACCCTGCTCCCAATGGTGACGACGACGGACAAATATGACCCTTCTCCAAGGATTCCTTTATATAACTCCGCATAGCGGCGTGCTCTGGCACAGATAAATTAAACAGATGGCCCTTAGGAAACTTACTACCAGGAATCAAATTAATAGGACAGTCGCAATCCCTATGAGGAGGTAGGGCACCGGATTTGGGCTCTTCAAATACATCCCGGTAATCTGATAAAAACTCAGGGACTTCAGAAGGAGTGGAAGGCGAAATTGACAGCAATGGAACATCACCATGTACCCCCTGACAACCCCAGCTGGACACAGACATAGATTTCCAATCCAACACTGGATTATGGACCTGTAGCCATGGCAACCCCAAAACGACCACATCATGCAGATTATGCAACACCAAAAAGCGAATATCCTCCTGATGTGCAGGAGCCATGCACATGGTCAATTGAGTCCAGTACTGAGGCTTATTCTTGGCCAAAGGCGTAGCATCAATTCCTCTCAATGGAATAGGATACTGCAAGGGCTCCAAGAAAAAACCACAGCGCCTGGCAAACTCCAAGTCCATCAAATTCAGGGCAGCTCCTGAATCCACAAATGCCATTACAGAATAGGACGACAGAGAGCAAATCAGAGTAATGGACAAAAGAAATTTAGACTGTACCGTACCAATGGTGGTGCGCTTAGGACAATCGGAGATAGCATGAGTGGATTCACCACAGTAAAAACACAGCCCATTCCGACGTCTGTGTTCTTGCCGTTCAGCTCTGGTCAAAGTCCTATCACACTGCATAGGCTCAGGCCTATGCTCAGAGAACACCGCCAGATGGTGCACAGCTTTGCGCTCACGCATGCGCCGATCGATCTGAATGGCCAAAGACATAGACTCATTCAGACCAGCAGGCGTGGGAAATCCCACCATGACATCCTTAAGGGCTTCAGAAAGACCCTTTCTGAAAATTGCCACCAGGGCACATTCATTTCACTGAGTAAGCACAGACCAATTTCTAAACCTCTGACAGTACACCTCCGCTTCATCCTGACCCTGACACAAAGCCAGCAAGATTTTCTCTGCCTGATCCACTGAATTTGGTTCATCATAAAGCAATCCAAGCGCCAGAAAAAACGCATCAACATCACGCAATGCAGGATCTCCTGGCGCAAGGGAAAATGCCCAGTGTTGAGGTTCACCACGTAACAAAGAAATAATGATTTTTACTTGTTGAGCGGGGTCACCAGAGGAGCGGGGTTTCAAAGCTAGAAACAGTTTACAATTATTTTTGAAATTCAAGAACCTAGATCTATCCCCAGAAAATAAGTCAGGAATAGGAATTCTAGGCTGTAACATAGGATTCTGAACCACAAAATCTTGAATGTTTTGTACCCTTGCAGTGAGATGATCCACACAAGAGGACATACCTTGAATGTCCATATCTACACCTGTGTCCTGAACCACCCAAAAGTCTAGGGGAAAAGAAAGACAAAACACAGTGCAAAGAAAAAAAATGGTCTCAGAAGTTCTCTTATCCCTCTATTGAGATGCATTAATACTTTTGGCCAGCTGTACTGTTATGACCTGGTGGTTAGGAGCACCCGGAATGACCTGATAGTTAAACCACATACAGGACGAGCTCTGGGATGTGGGAACTCTGTTGACCGCAAGCCCTAATCCTATCACACACTAGAAATAGCCGTGGAGCGCTCCTGACCAGACCTAGGTGCCTCGTCACAGCCTAAGAGCTATCTAGCCCTAGAGATGGAAAATAAAGCCTACATTGCCTCAGAGAAATTCCCCAAAGGTAAAGGAAACCCCCCACATATATTGACTGTGAGTAAAGATGAAAGTCACAAACGCAGAAATGAAACAGGTTTCAGCAAAGGGAGGCCAGACTTACTAAATAGACAGAGGATAGGAAAGGTAACCTTTCATGATAACCAGCTGGACAAGAAAACAGAGAACAAATAATGGCTATCAGGAACTTAGCTTCTGCAGGAGAAGGCAGGTCACCAGAGAGATCCAGGAGCGAACTGAACAAATGCAAAAACATTGACAGCTGGCATGGAGTAACGATCTGAGAGGAGTTAAATAGAACAGCCAACCAAAGGATAAACCACGTCACCTGTGTAAGGAACCTCAGAAGCCGCAGCTTTACTCATAGCCACCAGAGGGAGCCCATAGACAGAACTCGCCGAAGTACCATTCACGACCACAGGAGGGAGTTCGACAACAGAATTCACAACACTAAGGGCTTAGTGTGCTTATTCCTGAACAGCTGCTAACAGATATAAGAAACACTAATTTTATAAAGTGTGGACTAGACTTTAATATGAGCTAATGTGGCCTACACCAGGGGTGTCAAACTGCATTCCTCAAGGGCCTCAAACCATGCGTGTTTTCTAGATTTCCTTAGCATTGCACAAGGTGCTGGAATCATTCTCTGCATTAAATTATCACCTGTGCAATGCAAGGAAATCCTGAAAACATGACCTGTTTGCAGCCCTCGAGGAATGCAGTTTGACACCCCTGGCCTACACAACTGTAAAGTGGAGTGTTTGGTGAACTTTATTAACTGTTTGTTTGTTTTTCACAAAAAGACACTGGATGTGCCCAAAGATGTAAAACCGATAGTATCACAAACTTTTTGTAGCTATTACAATGCAGGAAGGTAACCTACAGTGGAATAGATGAGGCTCCAAATAATAGGCTAATACTAATCTGGCTGGGGCTGCAGAGCACAAGCCAGCAGAAAGGCTCCTCTATCTACTCCTATATAGTGTTTTCAAGCAATCTAGCAGGATACGGATGAAACCACACTAATAGGAGAAATCAGGAAAAATGAGCTACACTGATGAATAAAAGGACAATGTATGAGGCAGTGACGCACGCTGAGCGGACTACAACCGGAGGTGGCTGCAGAACACAACTACAGCGTGAGCTGCACTCACACACAGACCTTGCAGACAGCCGTGAACAGCGCTGCAAGGCTGCAGAAAAGCTTCTCTATCTACTCCTATTTAGTGTTTGCACGCAATCTAGCTGGATACGGATAAAAACACACTAATAGGAGAAATCAGGAAAAATGTACTAATGCAAAAAAGGACAATGTAACAGTATGAGGCAGTGACGCACACTGAGCGGACTACAACCAGATGTGGCTGCAGAACACACTGCAGCGTGAGCTGCACTCACACACAGAGACCTTGCAGACAGCCGTGAACAGCGCTGCAAGGCAAAAAATGCTTCTCACACAGCGGTTGCTAAAGTAGCCTGGGTAAAGCACAATGAAGCAAATCACTATCTCAAAATGTCCTTTAGTCAGAGCAGCAGAGTCCTGTCCCTAACTGAATTCACAGCAGAGTGAACCCAAAATGGCGGCGGCTTTTATAGTGCATCATGACATCATTTCAGCAGCCAATCACAGCCATTAGTTACATGAATAACATGCATAACAGGATGTGCCCACACTTCTTAGGATTCCTCATTGGCTGAATTAAATCAATCTGGCTCATTGCATTATGGGAACTTCCAATTCCGGTATTCAATATTGTAAAAGCAGGGCCGCCATCAGGGCATTACTACCCTTACTTGTGTAAGGGGCCCGGTGATCAGAGGCAAGGAGGGAGGGCCCCGACTGACTGAGACACGCTGGGGCCCCACCTCTTTTCCTCCTGATAGCAGGGCCCCAGGGACAGGGATTGCACTGTTCTGCTGGTCTGCAGGCATAATGAGCCCTGTCTGTATCGCTCCTCTCCGCTGTGGCCGCACTCACTGCTGCAGCAGACACAGGATGCACAAGGTGCTCGGCAGTTGCACTAGCTCTGTGCAGAGCTCGGGACTGGCTCCGCCTCCAGCACTGGCTCCGCCTCCGTCATCTCTCACCCTCTACTACCCCTGAAAATGATGGCAACAGTGACTGGAGCTCTGCAGGAAGAGACTAGAGCCAGAAAAGGTCAGCAATTCTGTGATGCTGCCTCCTACTGGCTCCAGAATTATGGCTTCTCACTGGGCTGCAGGAGGGACCCCACTATTCCTGTGGGAGCAAGCTGCCAGCACTGCCCCCCCACACTACACTGCCCCTCTGTCTCCCTGTCCTCTCATCACCTGCTGCAGTCGGGACCAGCGGAGGGGGAGGGGGTAACTAAGTGCCTGTACTGGAAGAGGAAGCAGCCATCATAGTCTTCTGCTCTGCTGGGTACTCAGCCTACTGACTGCTGCCCTGACTGTCCACTGTCCTGGGATGGGGCAGGTGGTGAAGGCCCTGCAGCATAGGTAAGTATATATAGAAGTGTGCGTATAGTAGTAGGTGTATATAGTGGATGTAATATACAGTGTAGTGTGCAGTATATGTATTTTCCTGTTAATAAATAAGTGTGTGAGCCTATACTGCCTAGGGTGCTAGTGTATGTGTGATCCAGCCTGAAGTCACATTTAACCCTTCCTGTCAGATTCCCATTGGACCCCTGGTGTAATCGACCCCCTGATAAAGGATCCCTTGCAGGGTGCTGGTTTATGTGGTGCTATCAGTGTACAGCAACTGTAGAGCGGCCATTTGCAGATCTGCGCTCTGTGCCCTAATGCCAGCACACAACGCGTGTATGTTCATGAATTATCGAACTCAAACAGTCTCATCTTTAAGGCTATGTGCACACGCTGCGGATTTTGCTGCAGAGTTTCCCATGAGTTTAGAGTACAATTTAAACCTATGGGAAACCAAAAACGCAGTGCCAATGCTGCAGAAAAAAACACGCAGAAACGCAGCGTTTTATTTTCCGCAGCATGTCACTTCTTTGTGCGGATTCCGCAGTGGTTTTACACCTGCTCCAATAGAAAACTGCAGAAGGAAAACCGCAGCGGAATCCGCAATAGAAACTGTGATAAATCCGCAGGAAAAACCGCAGCGTTTTTTTACTGCGTTCACTAAATGCTAAAACTGACCTGCCATTATGATTCTCCAGGTCATTACAAGTTCATAGACACCAAACATGTCTAGGTTCTTAATCGAAGTCGTAAAAAAATTCCAAAGTTTGCTAAAAAAAAAAAAATTGCGCAATTTTCCAATACACGTAGCATCTCGATTTTTTTGTGATCTGGGGTCGGGTGAGGGCTTATTTTTTTCGTGCTGAGCTGATGTTTTTAATGATACCACTTTTGCGTAGATACGTTCTTGCGATCGCCCATTATTGCATTTTAATGCAATGTCGCAGCGACCAAATAAACTCAATTCTGGCGTTTTGATTTTTTTCTCGCTATGCTGTTTAGCGATCAGGTTAATCCTTTTTTTTATTGATAGGTTGGGCGATTCTGAACCCGGCAATACCAAATATGTGTAAATTTGATTTTTTTTGTATTGTTTTATTTTGATTGGGGCGAAAGGGGGGTGGGCTTAGCGCCGGAGCCCACCTCAAAGTGGGGGATACTGCCAACTGACGTACTATTCCGTCAGCTAGCAGAAAGGAGTTAATAACACACCTCATCTATAATGCGTGACTAGACGTCATATACCGGTATACTGTGTGTATATAAGTGAGCATTTTACAGTAGCACCAAAATAGTTTTTTCTTGCGTTGTGTGTTGTGTGCAAAAAATTGCAGCGTGTTAATTCTTCCAGGGTTTTTGCTGCATTTCTTTTACCTTTTTAAATGAATGCATCAAAAATGCTCAAAATGTGCACAACATTTTTCCTGCCAACACTGCATTTTTTTTATCAGAAAACTGACATCCAATAAAGCAGTGTGTGAACAAGTTCAGAGCACAGGCGGGATCCAGTGTTTCTGCATTCTCATGTTTATCATTATGGTCATTATATAATGGACAGAATAGTCCATGCAGTAAAGCCGCAGTTATTTCTTTATATGTAGGTGTAGAGATGAGTGCGGTCACGGTCCGCAGTGATTATCATGTCAGTTTTATATGGTTGCTGAGGTCTCTTTTTTTATCTTTTCACAAACTATTAGGCCGCCGTCACACATGCGAGTTTTACGGACGTAAGAGCGCAGAATCTACGTCCGTAAAACTCGCAAAAAATACGGCACAATTATTCTCTATGCCCCTGCTCCTATTTGCCGTATTTTACTGATCAGTATTATACGGCTTTCTACGGCCGTACAAAATCGCAGCATGCTGCGTTTGTCACCGTACTGCGCAAGAAATACGCCAATGAAAGTCTATGGAAGCGTGAAAAATACGGATTACACACGGACAAGCAGTGTGACTTGCGAGAAATACGCAGCGCTGTTAGAGAGAAAAGCCGGTAATTCAGTGCGGTGTACAGTAAAATCACACTGGCTTTCTAGGTAATTTCCCACGATCTATGAACAGCCAGCAGAGGGCGCCTCACCGCAAATGAAGCTAAATATAGATCATTGATCTATTTTTAGCCTCATTCCCTGGGGTTTTGCAGCGAGGAGCAGCCTGCATTAGCACAGCTCCTTGCTGCAAAATGTTTTAACCCCTTCAGAAGGATTTACATCGTTGGACGTTACAGATCTGCGGAGGGTAAGTATATTGTTGGTTTATTATGTTTTTTTACTCACAGAACGAGGGTCTTCAGTGACTGGATTGGGCGTTGAATAAAATACTGCAACAACCATTGTTTTTATTTCATTAAAATAATTTTAAAAAATGTGTTTGTGTTTTATTTAACCCTTTACTAGTATTGGATTAATAATGGATAGGTGTCATAATTGACGCCTCTCCATTATTAATTAGGCTTAATGTCACCTTACAATAGCAAGGTGGCATTAACCCTTCATTACCCCATATCCCACCGCTACACGGGAATGGGAAGAGAGTGGCCAAGTGCCAGAATAGGCGCATCTTCCAGATGTGCCTTTTCTGGGGTGGCTGGGGGCAGATATTTTTAGCCAGGGGGGGGCCAATAACCATGGACCCTCTCCAGGCTATTAATATCTGCCCTCAGTCACTGGCTTTACTACTCTGGCGGAGAAAATTGCGCGGGAGCCCACGCCAATTTTTTCCGCCATTTAACCCTTTATTTTAAGAGCTAGAACGGCCAAATTTTGCAGATACACACTACTGACATTAGTAGTGTGGAATCTGCAAAAAAAATGGAGAGAAGAAAAGGTTTACTGTATGTAAACCATGTCTCAAATCATGTCGGGTTTTAGGAAGGAGAAGGAAAAAGCCGGTAATTGAATTACCGGCTTTCAAGCTGTCTAGCGCTGGAATAAATATTAATATATATACATATATATGTCTCACTGACATATATATATATATATACCTATTCTATGTGTACACATTTATTCTACCTATTCTACTGTAAGCTGTCAGTGTGATTTTACTGTACACCGCACTGAATTACCGGCTTTTCTCTCTAATATATGTGTCTACTGACATATATATATATATATATATATATATAGACAGTATATATATATTTTCTTTTCTTTTTGGGACACATGGATCACTTCTATAGCGGTATGTTGGTTTTGCTAGCCTGCGAGAAAACCACGCAGTACGGATGCCATACGGATTACATACGGAGGATGCCATGCGCAAAAAACGCTGACACACCCTGCCTACGGAGGAGCTACGGACCACTTTTTTCTGGACTTTTCAGCGTATTACGGCCGTAATATACGGACCGTATTGTTTTACGCTGTGTGTGACGCCGGCCTTACATGTATGACCCAACACCATACGAGAGCGCTGGGGAGAGCGAGTGCCGACACCATGGGAACGACGCCGCACGGGAGGTGAGAATAGGCTTTATTATTTTATTGGGGCCGAAGATTAATCGAAGATGAGCTAAGTCCACTGGCATCAGGAGCTTATCTACAGCTATCTGTAATGTATTCTGGAATGCTGTAGATAAGCCCCCGATGTATCCTTAAAGATGAGAAAAAGAGGTTAGATTATACTCACCCAGGGGCAGTCCTGCTGTGGTCCGGGTCCGATGGGCGTTGCGGTCCGGGGCCTCCCATCTTCTTACAATGACATCTTCTTCTTGTCTTCACGCTGCGGCTCCGGCGCAGGCGTACTTTGTTTCAAGCCCAGGCCGTTGCTCTCAAGGCACGTTTTGAGGCACGCGGCTATAGCCGTAGGTGCGTCAGGCGTGGCTATGATAGAGCCAGGAGGACGCATCGTAGGGACCTTCTGTATACCACAGGTAACCGAGCCAAGACCGGGCCAGAGGACTCAAAAATATGATTCATAACAATATATAACCATGAATGGTGCAACATGAGAGACATTCTTGCCCGGCATTGGGCCATTTTGGGTACAGAGCCATCCCTGGGTCCCGCCCTTGGCGATTTCCCCTCTATGACAGCAAGGAGGTCCCCTAACCTGAAAAATATGCTTGTCCGGAGTCACTACGTTCCTCCCGTAAGTAACCCCTTTGGCACTAGAGGCCCAACACTGGTCTGTTTTCAGTGTGGTCACTGTGTAGCTTGTGCCAACATTGTACGGACAGCCTCCTTTACGTCGTGTGATGGCAATAGGATATTTTCCATTAGACACCACATATTGTGCAGCACCACGAATGTTATATACTACGCCACGTGTGGCTGCTCTTTGATCTATGTGGGTTTAACGTCAAGGGAGCTCCGTATACGTACCAGGGAGCACGTGCGTGACATCCGGGCAGCTAAGGGCGCAGTCGATGCCTCTGATCTAAAGATGATACCCCGTCACTTTAAATTGTATCATAACTGTGACGCGGGGTCCTTGCGGATCAGGGGCATCGACTGCGTTCATTTGGGTGCACGAGGGGGTAATTACAAAAAGATGCTGACACAGCGCGAAGCAAGCTGGATTGTCAGGTTGAATACGGTCGCACCAAACGGCCTGAACGAGTTGCTTAGTTTTGCTTCATTCCTTTAATAAATCTATTTTGGATTAGTATTATTTTACTATATGGTCTTTATTTCAGATTGCCCATTTTCTTGCATCCCTCCTCTGTCTTTTGGACAGAATAGTATATCATAACTATCCCCCATCCAAGGGGAACTGGTTACCATTGGCCGGTTCCTGGTTTTATTGTTTTTAGGTATTTGTGTTATGTTTTCACTTTGATGTCCTAATTTGGGTTTTTTTCTTCACAGTCGCATTTTTGTCTATTGCTGTATGGCCGAGATGTTCCTCTTTCTTTCGCCATGTGGAGGATCTGGCGTTAGGTCCATAAGAAGCGACTGAACAACAGCCCTACTGTCATCATGGAAGATGTAGCATCTATTAATTATATACAAAACATTATTACTTCTCTTTCCATGTGACATATTATGGACTTTCCTAATCATTATTTTGGCTGCAGGTTACTTATTTGTTTTTTATATATTGGGGCGTTTTGCCCCTTTAGATTCATGTAACTTTGTGGTCATGCATCCAGATCCCTCCCCATTGGCCCTTTTTCTATTGGGATATGGTATTTTTACTTCCTCATTTCATTGGTGGCAGTGCGCATGCGCGGGTTCGGTCTGCCGGCTCCTGCTCCCGGGCGGCGTCCTTATCGCTCCCACGTGTGACCGGGGGCTTTCCCCGCTCGCACGCTGTGACGCTGGACGCCGCTTTCTGGTGTAGGACCTGCGGCCCGATTTGCACATGCGCCGAGCATGCCACACGCTATTGGCCGATTCGTAGCATGTGACACATCACATGTCCTAGGTCCGGCCCTTTTTAAGGTCCTTCTCGGCAACCTCTATTATCCCCTTGATAAAGCGGTAATATGGACTAAGCGAAACGTATGTCGGTGGTCGTTTTATCCTGGTTCCGGTCAGGTGTGCGGTGTAGCCCATCTTATCTGCGGTAAGCCCCAATTACTTACTACTAGTGACGGTCTGTCACTTTATCATACTTACTACTAGGGTGCCTTCCTGCAATGTGGTGTATTTTCAGTCTGTTGTATCAGACTGTCTGGGACTTTTTGTGCTCCCGCACATCGGGTGGACACTGGTTTCCCGTTTTTCCATCCTTCTTTGCACTTTGTATTGTCTATTTTGTTTACATACTATTATCTTACATGTGCCTTACTGTATGTATATTTATACCTTGTATATGTGATAAATTTATACACCCATTATACTCCTAGTTCTCCTGTTTACATTATTAATATGGAGTGGGTTGCCTTCTGTGTAGGCTTTGGGGCTTTTTACTACTATTTAGTGTAAAACTGCCCTTCTCTTCTTTCTCTAAATATGTGCTCTGGAGTTGTTATAGTACTTTGTCTCCCTGTTGAGGGCAGAGCAAAGTACTGCAGTGCGCAGGCGCCGGGAAAGGTCAGAGAGGCCCAGCACCTGCGCACTGCAGTACTTTGCTCTGCCCTCAACAGGGAGACAAAGTACGCCTGCGCAGGAGCCGCAGCGTGAAGATAAGAAGAGGACGTCATCCTACAAAGATGGGAGTCCCCGGACCGTGATGCCCATCGAACCGGACCGCCCCTTGGTGAGTATAATCTAACCTCTTTTTCTCATCTTTCAGGATACATCGGGGGTTTATCTACAGCATTCCAGAATGCATTACAGATAGCTGTAGATAAGCCCCTGATGCCGGTGGGCTTAGCTCACCGTCGATTTTGGGGGTGACAGGTTCCCTTTAACATCAAGAAGGTGTTGTCCTAGTAGTGGACAACCCCTTTAATATATAAAGCCTGTGGACCCTTTGTTGTGCACTTCCTCTGTTGTTACTCCTGGAAATGTGTGTATAACGCCTGGCCTAAGCAGACGACTACCTGATCTTACCTATAGGGCTACATCTGCTGTACAAAGCAATTTACTGTGTGCCGTGATGTACAATAACAAATTGTATTGTGGCACCGTGTTAGCCAGAAAAATCAATGTGAATACTTTTCTGCCCAATGATGACAGAAGTATTCAGGGAGTGATACCTTTATTGGCTAACCAGAAAATAATATGTTTGCAAGCTTTCAGAGCACAGTGGCTCCTTCTTCAGGCACTGTAATCTTGCCTGAAGAAGGAGCTTCTTGTGCTCGGAAAGCTTGCAAACATATTTTCTGGTTAGCCAATAAAGGTATCTCTCCTAGAATACTTCTGTCATCATTGGGCAGAAAAGTATTCACATCGACTGTGTGCCGTGCAATTCTTGGAACTGCAGCTCTCACTCGATGGGTTAAATTAATCAGTTGCATTGCAAAATCTGTATCCCATGCCTAACTGACAACTAGGGATCACCATTCCCCTCCTAAATTGAGATGCGTCCATAGAGTCTGATACTGTCGGCAGCGAACAGCCAAGATTAGGCTGGTAGGAACACACAGATGAATGGTGTGAGCTATTTGTCAATTTATTCACATATTTAGTGAAGACGGCAGAAAGGTCCTTATTACCTCTCCCAAGAACAGGCTGATCAGTGCTGTAGACTCTTGGAAAGTCCAGAGCGTAAAAATCCTCTGATGACTGCCTGCACAGACCTGCTATCTGACCACAATATGGACACTTTATGGGGTAGAATTGGTTATATTAGTGTATACTTATCTCTGACTGAAGTACAGGGGTATGTCTGTATATCTTGACCATGTAATTAGAAAGTTTGTCCCATCAAGGATATTTATGGCATATTGATGGGATGTATAATCTATCTTACATACATAAATGTCCCACCAGGGTCATTCAGAAATTTTCGCAGTTCCTATAGAAATGAATGGAGAAAATGGCACATGCGCTGTCATCTTCCTTTTCTGAAAGCCACCGCTGGGTCTCAATTTTTTCCGTTCAACAGTAGAACATTAATCTGACATACACTATGTGGCAGATCCTTTCAGTTAGTAATTATTATCCGTTCACTATATAATATGGTGGTAATATTTTGTCTGTTCATGGTGTGGCGGTGTTTGTCCCTTGTATGTAGTATTATAGGTCACTGTGGTGGTAATATGTGGTCTGGTCATGGTGTGGTGGTATTTGTTCCTTGTATGTGGTATTATTTGTTCACTATGTGATGGTAATTGGAGATAGGCGAATTTGCTCGGGTTCCCTCTTATTCAGCAAGCTGCAAAAGAGAACCCGGCTTCCTGGATCGAGCGGGCCAATCAGCTGATCGGCTCTGCAGCTGCATGTGTCGCTTCTGTGTCACAGTCAAGACACATGCATGGATAGCCTGTTTGTTGGGCTCTTCCTGCATGTGTCATGACTGTCACACAGCCGCGACACATACAGCTGTGGAGCCAAACAGCTGATCGGCCAGCGCGATCCAGGAATCCAAGAGGGAACCCGAGCAAATTCGCTCATCTCTAATGGTAATACTGTATGTGGACATGTCATGGTATAACAGTATTTGTCCCTTGTATATGGTATTATTTTTCATTTAAAAAAATGTATGTAACACATTCCCTTGAAAAAAAAATGAATAAAAATATACCTAAAAAGAGTATTGGATATTTAACAACATTTTTATTAGGTTAGAGTATAACCATCCCAAAAGAGTCTACCTTGCCGTGGTGGCGGATGAAAAAATCTTTTGGCCAAAACAAAAGCTGTTGGCTATGTATGTGATCTGATATTTGATGGGAACTGATAATGTGTGATTGATTGGTGAGGACGCTGTGCAGAAGTGGAGTTTTTCCAAGGGTGAGCAGTGAGATTGTGGAAGAATGGATGGGTGGAGGCGGAGCTGGGGTGAAGCCTGGGCGGAGTCTCAAGGGGGCCCAAAAAAGTTTGCCAGTATGGGGCCCTGAAATTCCTGGTGGCAGCCCTGTGTAAAAGTATCGGAACTCCGATACCGCGAATATCGGCCGATACCCGATACTGCAGTATCGGAATGCTCAACACTAGTAATGATTTAATTACACTGCTCTACAAAAGTTTTTGGGCTCTGAACATAAAAAATGACATTGAAAGTTACAGAGGAAACAATTTTAAAAAAAATGAAAAAAAGAATATTGCAATATTTCTGCACTGAGTATACACATACTCACTTGTACTTAGAATGCAAACATTTTTCAACATTCAGCGTTTTTATTCCAGACTCGGCTGACTTCTCTAGAATGGAGAATAGGACATGGTTAAAAGCCCACCAGTCTAATTCATGAAAATGCACCACACTTTAGTGGCATACATCTTGCCAGTAATGTACTCCATTCTCTGATTGGAGAATGGAAGGATGGCTTTGGAAGGATGAAACAATGGAATCACATCCCAGAAAATGTGAAAGTCATTTACTTTTGCTGCCAACAATAATGCATTGTGCAGTTCAGTTTTGAAGAAAGTGATTTCACTTTCTTTAACATTGTGAATGGTGTCATGGCAGTTTTTAGCATCACATACAATCCTAATGAATAGCATTTGTTTGTAGAGAGTCTCCTCTCCTTCAGACCCTGGGAACCATCCAGGATCGCTCCGTGCACCCGTACCCGGCGTATAAAACGACCCCCGACTTTTGGGACAATTTTTAGGGGTTAAAAAGTCGTCTTATACGCCGGAAAATACGGTATTTGTTTCAACAATTTTTGAGGATCCACACAGAGAAAATCAAGGAGGGAATGTTAATCACTCCACTCCGTAGCTATTTTTCGTTTTCATTTTTCCTTACCTTCTTCCATTTTCATTTTTAGAGATTTGGAGCTGTGTGAAAGCATATTATTAGTGCCTTGAGCTGATGTTTTTATTTATACTATTTTGGAGTAGTTTTTGTGATTGCCTCTTATTGCATTTTATTGGACTGTTGCAGAAACAAAAAAAAAATGTAATTCTAGAGTTTAGATTTTTTTTTCATTATGCTGTTTACCAATCACACTAATTTGTTTCACCCCTTTCTAACATCTGACGTAATAATCCGTCCATGTGACCTGTGTCTATCTGACCAGGGACGGATTATAACGTCTGCGCGATCGCCCTGATTATGACAGCTGACACCTGGAACTAAGTTGCAAAAAGTTATACAGCCCGCTGTATCACACTTTGTCATTTTGTTGGGTTGAAATTAAGCTGTAGAGGCCTGATCCAGAGGCCATGCAAAAATTATTGTGTTCCTAATATCATACAGTAGGGGACCTGACTTTAAAATAGTTGGTAGAATCTAGTGTGTTATAGAAGCCTGATCCAGAGGCCACAAAAAATGTTTCTGTTCCTAGTGTCATACAGTAGGGAACCTGACTTTCAAATAGTTTGTAGCATCTAGTGTGTAATAGAGGCCTTTTCCAGAGGCCACCAAAAAATTCTTGTGTTCCTAACGTTATACAGTAGGGGACATCTGACTTTCAAATTGTTTGTAGCATATCTTCTGTCTCATACAGGCCTCATCCACGCTCAAACAATTCTTTCTTCTATGACTAACAAGATACAGCATGCCATATTTCACCTTGCAATTTACTGTCGCTGAAATTCAGCTGTTTGCAGAGGTGGAACAGTGTTTAAAATCTAAATTTTTTGCTCCTAACACTGTGCTCCTACCACACTATCTAAGCAACATGACTGGAAAAAAGCGAGGCTGTGGTGGAAGGGGAATAAGACTTGGTGTTCAAGGTGTAAGTGGGGTAGGTGGTAATGTTTGTGAAAGCACTAGTGAACCAACAACGTCACGTCCTATGCAAAGACAACTGACAACTTATGTTACTGGACAGGCTACACCACTACCTTTCTTTGGCAGATGCACAGTGGTACGCTTTTTTGATGAGGCACAGATAGAGTATGTGCTCGAGTGGATGGCAAGCGCAGCTTCCAGTCGCTTCTCCTCCTTTTCCTCCACCTCAACATTACACCCGGTAGAGTCCACAGAGGTGGCACCCAAATTCCTCTTGCTTTCCCATGCGTCCCAACTCTCCAACCTTACAACTCACTGTATAGAACCACAGATGGGTGAGTCTGAAGAGCTGATCACACATTCTATGCCATTGTCATCAGAAGTGTACTCAAAAGCTTTCCAAAATCTGCCCAAAATTTTTTTTAGCTTGGATCCGATGCAGGATGAAGTAGGGTCCAAACAGCATCCTGACCATCATCATCAGATGTTAACCCCTGGGAGGAGGTGATCCTGATGAGACTCAGATATCTGAGGCTCACATGGACTGTACTGTGCTTTCAGAGCAGGAAGAAGAGGAGAGCGACTCCAAGGGTGAGGAATGTGATAACACAGAGGATGATGATGTGTTAGATCCCAGTTGGCGTGAACATAGAGGCACACAGCTGTGTAGGTCATCTGAGGAGGAAGACGAGGAGGTGTAACACTTATACTAGAGAACTCAGGAGTCTCTTTTCGTGGAACAAGACAATACAGTACACAGTTTATAGGTGCAAAAGTCTATATTGAAAACACATGGTGCTTCAAACAAGAGCAGATAAAACTCGAGTCCATAACACTTAAACAACTTAACAAGTCTGTATGAATTCTCAGAGAGAAATGCAATCAGCAGACAGTCTGTAAAGCACAGTCTATACTTGAAAACGCTGGAAACAAATAAGCCCCTGTCTAGTCCATGCACAGATAAGCAAGTCCAAACACGGTGTTAAATTATCCAGGAAGGCCTGGGTATAAGTCTTAGATTAAGCAGAGCAGTCCAGAGCTTTGCAGCTAATTAAATGAGGCAGAACCAGAGCAGCAACCAGCTTATGTGTTTAGAACTGCAGGTGTAGGTCAGAAGAAGCAAAACGAGCAGTCAGGAGCAGGAGGTACGCTGGCACAGATGAATGCAGCAGGATCTCAGAGTGCGAGGAGCAGAATATTCACATAGGTTTGCAGGAGCAGCCAGAAAGCCAGGAAGCCACCAGGAGCAAGATACACAAGCAGAGTACTCTAGCACAGACTAGAGTATGGGGTGGAGTTATAAGGCAGGAAGACAAGGGGCACATGAAACAAAAGATATCATCTTGGAAAAGGGCAGGCATGCCCAAAAGGTAACCAAAAACATTCAGAATCCTGAGAGGAGGTTACGCTGTACCATCCATCAAAGACATGTAGTAATGCAGCCACGACAAGCAGTGCATCCTCAGCAACAACTCTGGCTGTGGCCAGCAGCATCCGCGGATCTGCACCTTGCAAGGATGGCAAGGGTTGCCTAGCCTGGGCCTTTTTTGACACTTCAAAGAATGAGCCAACTCACGTAATCTGCCAACTTTGCAAAAAAAAACCTGAGTCGAGGTAAAAAGTGCAATAATTTCTCTACTACATGTATGAACCTTCCCATGCACAATCAACATACATTACTGTGGGAATCCCACTGTGCAAAAATGCAGACCAGTGGACCTCAACAACCATCAGCCGCCCCATCAATGGCATTTGCTGCTTCTTCCTCCTCCTCTATTACTGTGCCAACTATTGAGATACAGGTCTTCGACCGCAGATTCTCGGGTTCTTTACCTGCTCCAGTCATGCTGACTGAGAGCCCGCCATCAGCTGTAACGGAAGCAGACATGCCTGCTGTTTTTGACTGATCTCAGAGAACGAGCACACCACATCTTTCTCAATCCACCTTAACATCTCCGTCTGCACCTCTCTCATGGTCCAGCAGTTTGTATGGTTGAATGTACTCTGCCCTCTCTCAGCACTGCAGCCAGCAAACGGTCCCTCAGTTGTGGTAATGTAAAAGGTTGTTTCCTACTACGCATGACAAAGCTAAGAGCTTGAACTCCACCATCTCGAATCTGTTGGCCTCGGAAATACTGCCTTTCCGCCTGGTAGATACAGATGGTTTCCAAAAGCTGATGGCTGTCGCAGTCCCCCAGTACCAATTGCCCAGTCACCATTACTTTTCTAAGAAAGCTGTGCCTGCGCTGCACCAGCAAGTCACAGACAACATCACCCATTCCTTGACCAAATCTCTGTCTGCCAGGGTTCATTTCACCAAAGACACTTGGATGAGTAAGCATAGCCAAGGATGTTACAGCTCGCTGACTGTGCACTGGGAGACTCTGGTGGCTATGGGAGCAGGTGATGCGCCTCAAATCTTGGAATCCCCAAGGCTTGCAGGACAAACCTCTACATTTAATACTTCCTCCACTGCTTTTGCCTCCTCCTCTATCTCCTCTAGGGCCTCCACCTGCGTCCTCAACCTCTGCCTTAATGAGACACGTGTTCCAACGGTGCAGAGCAAATCCCCACCATCTCCGTACTGCGCAGCCAGGGCTCACCGCAATCAGGCAGTATTAAAATTTGCATGCCTTGAATATCGCAGTCATACAGCTGAAGAGTTGTGGACAGCTCTCCAGGCTGAGCTTGATCAGTGGCTGTCTCCACTGAATCTGCATCCAGGGAAGGTTGTGTCCCATAACGGTGCAAACCTTTTGGCGGCCCTACAGCGAGGCAAGCTCATACACGTGCCTTACATGGCTCACGTCCTCAACCTGGTGGTACAGCATTTTCTCCGCCACTACCCTGGCCTGGGCGAGCTGCTCCAGAAAGCATGTAAGCTTTGTGCTCATTTCTGCCATTTTCAACCTCAGGTCATCGACTTGCATTGATACAGAGGTCTTTGTTAATGGCAGTTAACAAGTTGATATGCAATGTGCCGACACAGTGGAATTCCACTCTGCACATGTTGCAGCGATTGTGGCAGCAGCAACGAGCCCTGATGCAGTATGTCATGTTCTATAGCCTGGGCAAACGGACATGTCGCATATCACGTTTACAGAGTGAGCACAGATTAATGACCTCTGCACCCTCCTGCACAGTTTCAAAATAGATACCAAGATGGTTAGCGCTGACAAAGCCATCATCAGCATCACTGTTCTGGTCATCTACAGTTGTGCTCAAAAGTTTACATACACCAACAGAATTTTTGCTTTCTTTGCCTTTTTTTCAGAGAATATGAATGATAACACCAAAACTTTTTCTCAACTTATGGTTAGTGGTTGGGTGAAGCCATTTATTGTCAAACTACTGTGTTTTCTCTTTTTAAATTATAATGACAACCCAAAACATCCAAATGACCCTGATTAAAAGTTTACATACTCCATTTCTTAATACCGTATATTGCACCCTCTAACATCAATAACAGCTTGAAGTCTGTTGTGGTAGTTGTGGAAAAGGTTCTTTATTTTCTCAATTGGTAAAGCTGCCCATTCTTCTTGACAAAAAGCCTCCAGTTCCTTGGCTCTCTAGCATGAACTGTGCCCTTTAGATCTCCCCAGAGTGGCTCAGTGATATTGAGGTCAGGAGACTGAGATGGCCACCCCAAAACCTTCAATTTGTTCTGCTGTAGCAAATGACAGGTTGACTTGGCCTTGTGTTTTGAATTGTTGTCATGTTGGAATGTCCAAGTATGTCCCATGCGCAGCTTTGGGGCTGATGATTGCAAATTTGCCTCCAGTATTTGCTAATACGTGCCGCATTCATCTTTCCTTCAACTTTGACCAAGTTTCCTGTGCCTTTGTAGCTCATACATCCCCAAAACATCAGCAATATACCTCAGTGCTTTACAGTAGGAATGGTGTTTCTTTCATCATAGGCCTTGTTGACCTCTCTCCAAATGTAACGTTTATGGTTGTGGCCAAAAAGTTAAATTTTGGTCTATTCACTTCAAATTACCTTATTCCAGTTGTCTTGACTCTTGTCTCTGCACTGGTTTGTGTATTGTAGGCAAGATACTTTGTGGCATTTGCACAGTAAAGCCTTCGTCTGGCGACTCAACCATGCAGTGCCTCCTTATTGTGCATCTTGAAACAGCCACACCACTAGTTTTCAGAGAGTCCAGTATTTCAGTTGATTTTATTTGTGGGTTTTTCTTTGCTTCCCCTTTGTTTTTACAGAGCCTCTGATTTTCCACTTGTTAATCACAGTTTGAACACTGCTGACTGGCATTATCAATTCCTTGGATATCTTTTGTATCCCTTTCCTGTTTTCTACAGTTCAACTACCTTTTCCCGTAGATCCGTTGACAATTCTTTTGCTTTCCCCATGACTCACAATCCAGAAATGTCAGTGGCTGGATGAAAGATGGATGCAAGAGTCAGTCTGGATCCCAGAAACTCACTCAGCTTTTATGCACACACACTGATTACAAGCAAGCAGGTCACAGGTGAGGATGTTACCTTTAGTAGCCATTCAAACCCATTTGTGTCAACTTCTGTGCATGTTATCAGGCCAGATCACCAGGGTTTGTAAACTTTTGTTCAGGGTCATTTGATTATTTTGGGTTGTCATTATGATTTAAAAAGAGAAAACACAGTAGTTTGACAATAAATGGCTTCACCCAACTACTATCCATGAGTGGAGAAAACGTTTTGGTGTTTTCAATTATACTATTGCTATTCTCATGAGAGTTATGGTGGTGTCAGGCCCTCATTTTTTAAAATGTGAAAACGCCAGGTTGGGTGTCCATCTGCTGGATTGGGCATAGTGGAATACCTGTCGGTCACTATTGTACTATTTCTACTGTAGTGAAATTGATGCCACTTTGATATTATCTGCCAATAATTTTTGAAAAATGTGAACATTCCGGTTGAATATCCATCTGCTGGATTGGGCGTAGTGGAAGACCTGTCGGTCCCTATTACACTATTTCTACTGTGGTGAAATTGATGCCACTTTGGTAGAGTCTGCCACTAATTTTTGAAAATATGTAGACTCCTGGATGAGTCTCCTTCATGAGTGTTGCCTGTAGCTGTAGACGTCGGAGACCGTCAGGCCTCCACTTGCTTGGACTCAAATACCCGTCCTTAAATTTTCCTGACAATGGTAGTCTACAAAACTGATATTTGTGCCACCTGATTGTGGCTCAGAGTGAAAGCAGGTAGAGGTGTTGCATGTGGTATCAGGGCTCCCAGCAAAGGAGGCCTACACCGATCACTTACCCAGCTCGTCTTACTGTGACGTTCAATTGAAAGCTGTAAATGCTGTCCCAGACCCTGATACCTCATGCCTGGCTGATTGCTGCAGTGCCATGCTACAATTTGTACTATGGGTGAAATGAGGCCACTTTCCTGGTGTCTGTCCCTCACTTGATGTGTTTTGGCAGCATTTGGGGCCATTATAAGGTGTTGTGCATGCGTTTGTTTTTGCCTCCCATTGACTGTAATGGCATTTGGTTATGTTCGGCGAATATTCAATGAATGAATCTGTGAATATTGCAAATTCGGCGATCGTAATCCGAATTGAGCAATTAAATATTCGCTCATCTCTAAACATAAGTACAAAAAATGTAATTTTTTTTATATTTGTACTCATTCTTTGTAAGTCTATGATTATGACATACTTATCGCTGGTATATCATGTCTCAGTGGCACAGCACACATAATTTAGTCCTGGATAAACCATTTAAGCGGTTTGCCCTTTATGCCCTTTATGATATGCTTCAGAGCAATTGGCACTCAAGCCACAGCATCTCAATCCAATTAATGACTTTCACTAGACCACTCCAAAGCCTTAATTTTGTTATTCTAAAACCATTCAGAGGTGGACTTGCTGGTGTGTTTTGGATCATTGGCCTGCTGCATAAACCAAGTGCACTTCAGACATTCTCCTTCATGATTTTTTGGTAGACAGCAGAAATCAAGTTTCCATTTACCACAGCAAATCTACCAGTTCCTGACGTAGCAAAACAGCTCCAGACTAGGGTTGAGCGAAATGGATCGGCCAATGTCAAAAGTCGCCGACTTTTGGCAAAGTCGGGTTTCGTGAAACCCGACCCGATCCCACTGTGGGATCGGATTGGAGGTCGGCGATCTTCGCTCCAAAGTCGGGTTTCAATATATATATATATATATATATATATATATATTTATATTTACTTCAGCGCGATATAGCAGAAAAGCCGGTAATTCAATTGCCGGCTTTTCATTTCCCGTTCCTAAACCCGACATGATATGAGACATGGTTTACATACAGTAAACCGTGTCATATCCCCATTTTTTTTGCATATTCCATACTACTAATGTTAGTAGTGTGTATGTGCAAAATTTGGGCGGTGTAGCTATTAAATATAAGGGTTAAATCGCGGAAAAAATTGGTGTGGGCTCCCGCGCAATTTTCTCCGCCAGAGTGGTGAAGCCAGTGACTGAGGGCAGATATTAATAGCCTAGAGAGGGTCCATGGTTATTGGCCCCCCTCGCTAAAAGCATCTGCCCCCAGCCACCCCAGAAAAGGCATATCAGTTTAAAAAAATCACAGTAATCCGCAAGTGCTAGTAAAAAGATGTAAAAAACAGGGTATTTGGTTGATAAGTTTTTTGCAAAAAATGTATACTAAGCTGCTCCACCAAACGTCAAGATATACCTATATCAGAGCAGTCCTAACTGATGTATGCAATCCCTATCTGATGTATTTAAAAACCTGATCAGCTGTATATTACCTGTGTGAACAGGGTTCAGAGAGGAAAAGTCCATGTGGACATGCTGAGTGGAACAGCTTTTGTGCAGTGTCATGATCCGTTCCAGGGTCTATTAGTGTCATCCTTTTTTTGGACGGATCATGTCAAGGGTTAACTTTGCTCTGCCTCATTCTGGGTTCAGGTTTGCTATTTAGCTCCCATGAATCTTGCTGGCAGTGTCAGTTATAGTTCTGTCTTCGGCTTGTGAACCTGACTCTGGAAACCCTTGGTTTGTCCTGCTGTGAACCCGGACTTGTCCTGTGTCTGTTATCCCCCTCTGTCTGCCCTTTCCCTGCGTTTGTCTGTTCTGCTTGATTCTCTGATTCTGACCTCCTGGCTTGGCTATTGACTCTGTCTTGATTTGTCCCTATTGTACCGTATTTTGCTTGTCCTGGTTTACTGATCTCTTGCTACATCCTGACTATCCTTTCTGTTTTAATCCTTTTTGTACTGACTTGTTATCTTGTGCCCTGACTCGGCTTTTCTGACCACTCTCTTGCAACTAGGTGGCATCTGTTCAGCTACTCAGTGTGAGCAGTCTCGCGTCCCTATAAAACTTCCCCTGGTGAAGGTTGCGCTGTACTGCACTGCAGCTGCATGACATGCAGATAGGCCAAGAGGAGTGGTGGGTAACTCCCTAGTCTTGTAGACACAAGAGAACAATTATGGAAACAGGAACAGATGGGCTACTTGCACAGTGAACAAGTCTGTAGGAACATGTTCACACACCACCAAGAAACTTGAAGACACAAAAAAGCATAGTAGAACCAAAAACACTCAGTTTCAAAAAATCACAGTAATCTGCAAGTGCTAATAAAAAGATGTAAAAAACAGGGTATTTGGTTGATACGTTTTTTGCAAAAAATGTATACTAAGCTGCTCCACCAAACGTCAAGGTATACCCATATCAGAGCAGTCCTAACTGATGTATGCAATCCCTATCTGATGTATTTAAAAACCTGATCATCTGTATATTACCTGTGTGAACAGGGTTCAGAGAGGAAAACTCAATGTGGACATGCTGAGTGGAACAGCTTTTGTGCAGATAGCCCAAGAGGAGTGGTGGGTAACTCCCTAGTCTTATAGACACAAGAGAACAATTATGGAAACAGGAACGCATGGTCTACTTGCACTTGTGTTCAAGTTTCTTGGTGGTGTGTGAACATGTTCCTACAGACTTGTTCACTGTGCAAGTAGCCCATGTGTTCCTGTCTCCATATATACAATTTGGCCATGAGTACGGTGACCGGCCATAGCACCCTCTCCATGTCGGTGCAATTTGACCCATATCTCTCTCTCCCGCTGCTTCTTCTTCACAATGACACCAGCAATCCAGGCAGACTACCTGGGAGAAGGTACTAGGCCCTCTGTGGCCTGAATAGAACAAGAAGCGCCCACCACAATGCTTGTGCTGGATGTGGGCCTGGTCTCCCGCTTTGGACAGCTACAGGACTGATCAAAAAGTTCGCTCCTTGAAACAGAAGGTCGAGGGACAGTCCACCCTGGCAGAGTGGGGGCCCATGTAGGGAACAACCCTCTGGGATCAAGGGCCAAGGTGCACTCATCGCTGTTGTCTGCAGTGATCCAGCCGCGCCCGTCCTGCGATTGGTGGATCCTTCTGTGGACACCGCTGCACACTCTGGTTCTCGCTGACAAAGTCCTGACTGGACCATTGCTTTTGGTTCAGGCTCCTCCAGGACTGTTGTAGATCCCAGTCCCCGATGCTGTTGAGGGAAATATTCCAGACAAAGTGGTTCCGGCCTCCACTGCTGTCTAGACTCCTGAAGACTCGGCTCCCTCTCTGGAAGATGTCGAGGCTCCATTTCCCTCTGATATTCTGGCTCCGCACAACGTTGCTCGGGCTCCCATGGACGGCGCCACCAGCAGCTCTCTTCCGCAGGTAACAGGAAAGTTTCAGCAGCATTGTCTCTGTCGCCCTGGTCAGGCCCTCTCTTGGGGAAACTCTGGAAAGCGATCAGTCCAAAATTCATCTGACACTCCTCTCATCCAGGTCAGGTCCTGTCCTCTTCCTGCCGCTATTTTAACTCCACACAGCCTACTCCCTTTCAGTGATGCACGCAGGAGTGCTCCATCGCTGCCATGTCTCATAATGACACCGCGCAGCTGCATCGGGAGTTTTCTTCTGGGCCCCACCCATTCTAGGGTGGGGTCGCTTCTGGCTGCTCCACCCATTTCCTAGTAACCTGTTGTAAGGGGCGAGTCCTTCTTCTCAAATGCACCCACCAGGGGCAGGCACCATGGTTAGGCCACAGATTCTGCCAGACAGCTTTTCATGCCAATTCTCCATCAGGACACCCACGAGGGGAGGGATCAGAGTTGTTGTCCCTCAATAGCGCCATTATCCACCATCTTTAGGGTCGCCATTTTGGCCATCACAATGTCAGCCTCATTAAAGGTTTTTGCCAAATTCAGTGTGTCAGTCACATCCAGCATTTCAGTAGCATCCACAATGACTTCATCTCTTTCTTTCCTGGTGGCATCAACAAAATCTTCTGCGACATTCCCACACTGCACAGTTGCGGGATCCTGCTGCACTACGCCAAATGTAAAAGGCAGGACAAAGACTGTAGTCGTGGCTGAGGACAACTGGTTACACGTGTCCTGGCCTCCAGTTACATGCAAACAATGTCCCTTCTGCAGCCTACCTTTGGCTTCACCCTCTGCACCATCTGGGTCCCATTGGGCTGGCTGTAGTTCCGCTGCTCCTGTTGTAAAATAAGAGACAGAGTCCTTTTCCAATTTAAAATATTGAACTTTACTGTTGACTTGTCGCAGCACATTCCAGTCAGTTACACATCAGCATTAGGTTCCAAACAGTTCGCATTCTCCGTCCTCCCTACGCTTTCACATACTTCCTGCAGTACATTACGGGGTCGTATCACCTCCTGCGATAACACAGCATCCTCCCTGTGCAAGCTCACTACACCTGAGTGTTCCTCAGTCCGTTTTGCACCCAGTACGAAAGGCATCACCACAAGCAATGAACTGCCACATGATGAGCGAACTGTGTCCCTGGACTGGTCTTGGACCACTTCTCTGGCTTCTGTCACGAACTGTGATTACACTGCTGCCTCAGCTGTACTTGTTGTCCATCCGGACTCTGAATGACTGGGTATAATGCTTGAACATTGCAGAGCTGTCTTCCCAGCACGGGCACTAGGCCCCTACTCCCTCTAAACAGGAAGACTCTTTCCATTTAACACAGACAGCCCCTCCTACATAATTAAGTATAATATTGTGCCTCATCTAGGCTTACCCTATCACTATATATGCATAACATGGAATCAGAACATATCTTACGCATAGTAACATACTATATACGTAGCAGCATAACTTATTACACAACTGTACACTTTTAAGGGGGTAGAGGCGTGGCACCCCCTTATATTGTCACTATATATATATTTATATATAATACAGACCAAAAGTTTGGACACACCTTCTCATTTAAAGATTTTTCTGTATATTCATGACTATGAAAATTGTAAATTCACACTGAAGGCATCAAAACTATGAATTAACACATGTGGAATTGTATACTATATACTGAAGAAAAAAGTGTGAAACAACTGAAAATATTTTCAAAGGTTCTAGGTTCTTCAAAGTAGCCACCTTTTGCTTTGATGACTGCTTTGCACACTCTTGGCATTCTCTTGATGAGCTTCAAGAGGTAGTCACCGGAAATGATTTTCACTTCACAGGTGTGCCCTGTCAGGTTTAATAAGTGGGATTTCTTGCCTTATAAATGGAGTTGGGACCATCAGTTGTGTTGAGCAGAAGTCTGGTGGATACACAGCTGATTGTCCTACTGAATAGACTGTTAGAATTTGTATTATGGCAAGAAAAAAGCAGCTAAGTAAAGAAAAACGAGTGGCCATCATTACTTTAAGAAATGAAGGTCAGTTAGTCCGAAAAATTGGGAAAACTTTGAAAGAGTCCCCAAGTGCAGTTGCAAAAGCCATCAAGCGCTACAAAGAAACTGGCTCACATGAGGACCACCCCAGGAAAGGAAGACCAAGAGTCACCTGCTTCTGAGGATAAGCTTATCCGAGTCACCAGCCTCAGAAATCGCAGGTTAACAGCAGCTCAGATTAGAAACCAGGTCAATGCCACACAGAGTTCTAGCAGCAGACACATCTCTACAACAACTGTTAAGAGACTTTGTGCAGCAGACCTTCATGGTAAAATAGCTGCTAGGAAATCACTGCGAAGAACAGGCAACAAGCAGAAGAGACTTGTTTGGGCTAAAGAACACAAGGAATGGACATTAGTCCAGTGGAAATCTGTGCTTTGGTCTGATGAGTCCAAATTTGAGATCTTTGGTTCCAACCACTGTGTCTTTGTGCGACGCAGAAGAGGTGAACGGATGAACTCTACATGCCTGGTTCCCATTGTGAAGTATGGAAGAGGAAGTGTGATGGTGTGGGGTGCTTTGCTGGTGACATTGTTGGGGATTTATTCAAAACTGAAGGCATACTGAACCAGCATGGCTACCACAGCATCTTGCAGCGGCATGCCATTCCATCCTGTTTGCGTTTAGTTGGACCATCATTTATTTTTCAACAGGACAATGACCCCAAACAGACCTCCAGGCTGTATAAGGACTATTTGACCAAGAAGGAGAGTGATGGGGTGCTACACCAGATGACCTGGCCTCCACAGTCACCAGACCTGAACCCAATCGAGATGGTTTGGGGTGAGCTGGACCGCAGAGTGAAGGCAAAAGGGCCAACAAGTGCTAAGCATCTCTGGGAACTCCTTCAAGATTGTTGGAAGACCATTTCCGGTGACTACCTCTTGAAGCTCATCAAGAGAATGCCAAGAGTGTGCAAAGCAGCCATCAAAGCAAAAAGTGGCTACTTCGAAGAACCTAGAATATAAGCCATATTTTCAGTTGTTTCACACTTTTTTGTTAAGTATATAATTCCACATGTGGTAATTCATAGTTTTGATGCCTTCAGTGTGAATTTACAATTTTCATAGTCATGAAAATACAGAAAAATCTTTAAATGAGAAGGTTTGTCCAAACTTTTGGTCTGCATTGTATATAACAAATAAAATAATGAAAAAGAAATAACAAAAACACATGATAAATACTACACATAGTATAAAGCTATATATAACAAATAATAATAAAGATGAAATGATGCCGTTATATGCACATATGATGTGACGTGTCTGTCAACATTTGATTACTGCACGAGTACTGCAGAGATGTTGCTTATGAGGTTATATGCTCATCCTAAGAAGAACAAAAGAAATAGAATTAATTATACAGAATAACTAGGTAAGAGAAGTATAAAATGAACATAAAATGCCCAGACAATTAAAATAGCACAAAAATGAAAGAAAATACTTGAAACTTTCATTGAGGCCTTTGGAGGTAGCTGTTTTAAGATTTAATATAATTATCCAACAAGTTTCTTTTTGGAGAATTCTTTTCTTTAGGTCACCCCTTCTGATATCTAAAAGCTTATGATCAATAACTCATACGCGAAAGTCCTTTGGATTACAGTTATGGTGGTCACGAAAATGTCTGGGGATTGTTTTTGCTTGTGATCTAGACATTTAGCTGCATTTTTTATATCTCTGATGTGTTCTTGAACACATACCTTAAGGGTTCTAGTTGTCATACTAATATGAATTAGGCCACGTGAGCAAACGGCATGATAAACTACTGCCTCTGTGTTACATGTAATATGATGGGCAATTTTATATGTCCTATGTCCAGAAGAGTCAGCAAATTTAGTAGTTATGAGAATGTATTTGCAAGCAGAGGATCCACCACAGTGAAATTATCCCCATTGTGGTTTCCTGCTACCAACCAAACAAAAAGTGCTTTTAAGGAGGACATAATGACTGTTAGTTAATAGATCACCCAAATTACGTGACCTTCGATAAGTCACGAGTGGATTTTTTGTCAATTGTTGTTGTAAATTCTTATCAGTGAAGAGGGTAGGCCAATGCTTGGAGACATTTTAATAGATGACCAATTTGAATTGAATGTGGTAATAAAGTGAGGTTTTAGATCTAAATCTGATTGTTTTGTAGTGGTTTTACTCATCAGAAGAGGCTGGCTTTGAATGAGCAACTCTTAAATATCCTTTTCTTATATCCATATGGTTATAGCCTCTGTTTTTAAATCTGAATATGAGATTATTAGCTTTGTCAGACAAAGTGGAATCATCTGAACATATCCTTCTAGCTCTAAGAAATTGACTGAAAAGAATAGATCGTTTGAGTTGTGGAAGATGTGTAGAGGTGGTGTGTAGTATTGCAATAGTGGTCATAGTTTTGCAAAAAAAATGCCTGTATTGAGGGAGCCATCTGTTTATTTAGTAATCATCATATCCAAAAAATCCAGTTGTATCTGGTGTGGTGCAGTGACCAATGTTACAGCCAGGGGGCGCTGCATCTGCACTTCAAGATGCACTTGGAGGCATAGTTGTGATGAGACAAAGTCCGGCAGAACTGTAGATGGCCGGTATGTGTGTCGCAGAGGAGGACACTCTGCGCTGTCAGTCTAAAGTTATGTTGTGGTCTGGGACCTGTAGTCCCACATGTAAATGTGTAAGTTCTAATGGGCGATTGGCAGGGCTAGTCATGAGAGATGGGAGGGTCAGACTAGCCACACACACCCACACTCCCACCCAGGGGAGTGGTTACAGGTATGTAATGTGACCAGGGTGTGGGTCACATGGTTCCTGTGTTTGGATCTGAATGGTTTCTGTGAGGTTCCTGTGCAAGGTCCTGGACGGTCGGTGTTGGAAGCTCCTGGGAGTGGAGTCGTCCTGGAAGCACCTGGAGACCGTAGACCTGGACGGTCGGTCGGTGTTGGAGGCTCCTGGGTGTGGAGTCGTCCTGGAAGCACCTGGAGACCGTATACCTGGACGGTCGGTCAGTGTTGGAGGCTCCTGGGAGTGGAGTCAACCTGGAAGCACCTGGAGACCGTAGACCTGGACGGTCTGTGTTGAGGACCTGGGACTGACGTGAAGTCAGTGTGAGGAGTGGAACTCCTGAGAGGTAACCCCGGACAAGGGGATTGTAATATACAGCAGAGAAGCCTATCTGCTACATGAACTGTCTGATGTCCTTTAATGTTTCGTGGCTGTATTGCAATGGCCTGTACATCATATGGTTTATGCAGTTTAATAAACCAGAATCATGTGAGGTACCGTGCCTGAGTGCTTGAATCTTGTGCCAAGCGAGTGTCCCCCAACACACTCAGGTAGCGTATCCTCACACTGGCTAAATTTTCAGGCAAGTATTATATTGAAGTCATTGAGGTTAAATAGATGGCGGAAATCATTTAACTGTGATGTGGAACCCTGCCAGATGAAAAGACCATCACCTATATAGCGGGATCTTGAGTTTACCTGCTTATGACCCGGTGTGCCAAGAGCCATTTCCCTCTCCCACAGCCCCAGGAAAAGGTTGGCATACAAGGACGCATAAGTCGCCCACAGAGCTGTTCCCCAGAGGAATGGACATTCCTTGAACACAAAGACATTGCATGTACTGTAAGTGCAAACTGTAATAAAGATAAAATAAAACAGATCAGGGGGCGTGGCCTGGACCGGGAGCCGAGCAGACGCGCTTTGGAGGAGCTCCTCGGTCCCTTACAGAATTCCGGGTGGAAATCCACCCTTACACCCCGTGGACCCCGGACTAAGAAGCCCTCAACATCCCTCACCTACCCGGGACGACGTACCTGCGGGTACCAGGTTCTGACGAGAGCCGGAACGCTCCCACTGTGGACCGCCATTTTCACCTGTCGGCTGGAGCCAGGAGGTGGAGGCGTGCTGCTCCGGTGGCAGAGGAGCAGCGGTGCGAGTGCCGGCACAAAGGAGCTCGCCAGGGACTGTGGCACAGCTCCGTGAAGCTACGGTGAGTGGGAGAGCCAGTAGCGCAGGGGGGCAGTAACCCCCAGAAGTCGCAGCGGCAATCTTGATTTCGGAGCACCGCACTGCAGAGCAGGTGGACTGTGGCTCCATTAACCAGCGGTAAGGCTCCGCTTCACCCCCTTAGTGGTCACTCACCTGCCGGTTCACTATCCGTGGGGGGCGTCCAGTTGCGGTGCCAGCAGGTCCTCAGAGGCGCCATTCAAGCTCCCCATCTCCCTGGTCCCTCTTTTGGCGCCAAAAGCCACCACCTTATTGGGAGGAAGAGACACAGTCTAAGGCCCAGCTCTCCCCCTGGGTCAGCACTGCAGTGCGCAATCTGCTGGACAATTGAGGGTCCCTAGGCTATCTCTCCACATAGGGAGGAGGTCACACTGGAGGAGGGGAGTGTGCTGATGGGGGTTCAGGCTGCGTGATGTAGCTGTCCTGGCTCCGTGTGCCCCCCGCCCCTCCCCCCCCGTGGCCAGATGTGACCAGCCATAACCCGCTGTTATTTATGGGCAGAAGCAAAAAACGTGTTGGACAGTCTCGAGATCCTTTAGCTCACTCAGAGGACATGGATCGCTTCGTTACCACCAAAAATCAGCAGAGGAATACCAGATCCCAGTCTTCTTCCAAAATCTCTGGGGACTGTTCCTCATCATTGGACTCCCTAGCCTCTCACAGCTCCCCGATAGAGCTACATATGAGGGGGATGACAACTCTGAATTCCCTGAGGATATGACTATCCAGGACCTAAGTAAATTTATTAGATCTCTTCCCACTAAAAATGACTTAGAGGCATTTGCCTACAGAATTGAAAGCTCCTACAAGAAGGAACTGCAGGTCCTTAAATCAGAATTCACATCTAAAGTGGAAGACGTTGTGAAATCCCAGGAAAATTATCTTACAGGAACTTCAAACCCATAGAGAGGTTCTAGTAAATCATACTATGAGACTGGAGGACATGGCAACAGGGCTGGAGGACTTAGAGAACCGCAATAGACGCAACAACATTAGAATACGTGGTCTCCCCGGTTGGTTGTCATCTTTGTAGACACTCCAGTTTCTTATTTATGATGCTGCAAAAGGTTTTACTATTCATCAACAGTTATCTTTAAGTAGTTAAGAGCTTAAAACTTGGATTGAGAAGTTTTAGAGGTTGGGCACTATGCCCTCCCCTTTCTTTTCCTGTTTGTTGACCTGCAACTGTTTATTGCCTGTTTTTGGGGTGTCTGGGCCGTGGGGGCGGCGGGTGGAGAACGGTTCCGACCATCGGCTTTTCCTCACTCAAATGGACGCGCTCGGTGGCATGGGACACACCACCGCGTCACGACCTCTTCCTGTAGGTGTGTATACACCTTACTTTGTATTCTTCTTTTTCTCTCTCTATCTGTTTGTCTTTATTTCTTCCCCCTCCTCTCGGTTGCCCAACTCTCAACCCCCCAGTCTACTTCCAGCTCTGGGTTTCCTTATGAATGCCCAGGGGACCCGGCTTCTGCGCCCATATTGCCAATTCCCTAAAAAATACCTTGACTATGGATGAGCTCAAGTTTTGTTCATACAATGTTAAGGGGCTCAACGTTCCAGAAAAGAGAAAACAGATTTTATATTCCAGCAATAAGCAACGTGTCTCAATTTTGTTACTGCAGGAGACTCACTTTAAGACTGGGGTGACTCCCGACTGCACATCCCCTTACTACCCGAAATGGTTTCATAGTACGAACCCCCATGCTAAGTCCAAGGGCGTATCCATAGGGTTTCCCAAGTCCTTGCTTCCGGGGGTCCTTGACTCAATGATTGATCCAGAGGGGAGATTCATTTTCTTAAAATTGACTTGGGGATCTCGTGAGCTCACTTTGGCGAATGTCTATTTTCCTAACCAGGACCAGCAGAAATTCGGTTACTCGTGCAAAAGGCTTCTGGAGAATTTTGCGGGCGACTCGCCGATTGTTTTGGGAGGTGACTTCAATCTTCCAATGAACCCCCTCAGTTGACGTGTTATCGGGTAAGTCCTCCTATCCCCTGTCTACTATTAAAAAGGTAAGAAAGCAGATGAGTGATCTACGTCTGGTTGATGTGTGGAGGGCTCTCCACCCGGATACGAGAGACTATAGCTTCTACTCTCAGGCACATTCCATATATAGCAGAATCGATTATTTTTTTGTATCCCATTCCCTGCTGGATTCAGGGGTGGAGGCGGAGGTGGGGTCGATATTGAGGTCCGACCACGCGCCTATTTATTTTTCAACAAAATTGGACACCTCAGTGAGGCCTGGATTCTCATGGCGCTTAAATGAAAACTTATTGCGAGATCCGTTGTGTGCCTCAGAGGTGAAACGATCCATAGAAGGTTTTGTGGCAGATCATGCATCGGACTCCACGTCTCCTGCGATAAAATGGGAGGCTCTGAAGAGTGTCTTGAGGGGGGTCCTTATCTCTCATGGCGCCCGCCTCAGGAGGATCCGTATAGCAGAAATAGCTGATCTCTTTTCTAAAATCTCTAAACTCACAACATAAACAAGACCTTTCTCCAGTTACCCTGTCAGATTTATCTACGGCCAGACAAAAATTACTAACAATTCTGGATCAGAGGTCCCGGTGTCTTAGGGAGAAAATTAGGGGCTGTTTTTATCATTTGGGAAACAAGAGCGGCAAATTCTTAGCAAGGGCCTTACGCCCAAGAGGTCCGCAGACTTTCATCCCATTCATAAAAACTGCCAAGGGCAAGACAACACATAGTACACGGGATATATTATCCAGCTTTCATGACTACTACAACTCCCTATACAATATAAAAGCTCACTTTGGGGATCTCCCGACTCACTTGCTCCGCGACAAAATAAAATCTTACATTCAATCAAATAGGTTGCCCGCGGTCTCGGAGGAGTGCCTGATGGGTCTAGAGGAAGACTTCTCTTTAGAGGAGGTCACCTCGGTAATTGGAGATCTGAAATCAGGGAAAAGCCCGGGCCCTGACGGCTATTCGGCAGGGTTTTATAGGCAATTCTTGGACCTCCTGGGCCCTCCATTCCTGGCCGCGTGTGATTTTGTTGCCTCGGGGGGGTCATTTCCCCCTCAGGCTCTAACTGCCCATATTACAATTATTCCAAAACCAGACAAGGATCCCTCCCTGTGTAGCAGTTATCGTCCCATTTCACTCATCAACATAGATGTCAAAATATATGCCAAAATGATCGCTAAAAGATTGAGCTGCCTCTTGCCTCATCTGATTAATCAGGATCAGGTAGGATTCGTCCCAGGAAGAGAGGCTAGAGATAACACTATTAGATCCATTTCGTTGATAGACAGAGCAAACAGAACAGGGGACCCTATGTGCCTATTGTCAATTGATGCCGAAAAGGCATTCGACAGGGTGGGTTGGGATTTTATGTATCAAACACTAGAGGGTATTGGATTAAAGCAGAAAATGCTGAGGAGAATTATGGCTCTCTACGAGTCCCCTTCTGCACAAATTAAAGTTAATGGCTCCCTGTCAGATCACCTCCACATCCGAAACGGTACAAGACAGGGGTGTCCTCTTTCACCCCTGTTGTATATACTAACCATGGAACATTTGGCCAATGCGATTCGCAATAATATTTCTATCAAGGGGGTGCAGATCTCTTCAGAAGAACACAAGTTGGCTCTATTCACTGATGATGTGCTTTTGTATATCGCCTCGCCTTTAACCACTATACCCAATGTCTTGATGGAGCTGCATCGCTTTGGCCAATTGAGCAATTTTAAAATTAACGCAAACAAATCCGAAATGCTAAATATCTCCCTATCCCCTGCATTAGTCTCTCAACTATGACCCTTCCCTTTTAAATGGCGCCCGTTTCCCTCAGATACCTGGGCATAGCTCTGACTGCCAAGTCGTCACAGTTGTACGAAAATAACCATAAAATGGCCCTCCGTAAAGCTGAGCTTGATCTGGAGTGTTGGAGTAAATTGCACTTGTCCTGGCTTGGTAGGATCAATACAATTAAAATGGATCTATTGCCACGTCTTCTCTATTTCTTTCAGACCATCCCTATGGTTCTGCCTGCTTCCTTCTTCTCCAGACTCAAATCAGCTATCACAAGATATATCTGGTCAGGCAAGCGCCCTCGCCTATCATTATATTACTGAGCAGACCTAAACAAGAGGGAGGTTTGAGCCTGCCTAACTTCCTGCTCTACAGTACAATCATGCCTCCATCGGAACCTGCTTACTAGATTTATATCATAATAAATTTTTTTAAAAAGTGGGTGGACTTGGAAGCGAAGATTTTAGGGGTCAATCTCAATCCCAGAGTTACTATCTGGCAGGGGTTCAGGGGGGGAGCCTTCCCTTTCTTACTAGTAATCTGACTCTTTTTGTCAACCGCAATTGTCTGAAGCTTAATTTATCATCTATACCAGGTCTCTTGACCCCGATCTCTGACAATTCGGATTTCCCTGTGGGTCTGGATAAAATCATATTCCTTCATAAACATAGGGATAGCCATCCAATAGTCTATGATTATATTACTCCTTCATCTGTAAAACCCTTGCACTCCCTCTTTGAGGGATCAGAAATCCCGCCTGGGGTATCGTTACTCTATGAGCAAATCAAAAGCTATGTTCTCAAGGTATCCAAGCAGGTCGACCTATTCCGGCCGCTCACCTCTTTCGAGTCGGTGTGTCTGGGTGGGGACCCTCCATCGCACACAGTATCGCTCCTGTATAAAATGTTCCAGGGGCACCAGATATCTACACTAGATCCTCTTGCCTTCTTTCAGAAATGGGAAATCGACTTGAATAAGTCGATAATATCAGATGACAGGAATAAGAGTCTTCTCTATACACTTAGATCCTCACTGTGTGCGGACTACCAGGAGAGAGGTTATAGACTTTTGGCTCGGTGGTATAGATGCCCAGACAGCATTCACTCTATGTTTCCAAATACCCCAGACACGTGTTGGAGATGTTGGAGGGAGAAGGGATCGTACACACACATTTGGTGGTCTTGCCCATGCATTAAAGGTTTCTGGGAGGATGTTTTTAACCTTCACAATAAGTTATCTATGCACAAAGCCCAACCCACAATAGAGGTGGCTCTGCTATCCATTTGTGAGCTTTCCATAGCTAAATTTAAGAAGGGCGTCCTCAGACATTTCTTGACAGCTGCGCGTAACTTAATACCTCGCTACTGGAAGCAGACGAACACCCCTTCAAGGTCGGAACTTGTGGTGGAGCTGAACCACCTCTTTAGAATGGAGCAACTGGTTGGCCAGGACATCGGGACCTTGGACAAGGTCCTAAACATATGGGCCCCTTGGATAATGTTTTGGGAGACCGCGGGTCTGATTGCATGGCTCGCCGGAGTCTCTGACCCAAATCATTAGTTTTCTTTTTTCAGATTTGACCCCTTGGGTTGTGAGTTAATATGCACTGATATTGCTTTCAGGCGGAGCTAGATGGGACAGCGGAGACCGGTCCCCCCACCCTCCCCCCTCTTGTTTCTTCTTTTCTGTCTGTTTGCCTCTCCCCACTTTTTTCTCTTTGTCTGTTAATTGCTATATTGATTACAAAGGTGCTATGACTACGATTGGGAATTAATTTGGATAGTCTCCCTGGTGATATATCTGAGCCTAGCAGTTAAACTGAGTTCCAGAGATGTAGATCCACACTGTGACTGTGACTATAGGCATATTCCGTCACCATTGGTTACAGCAAGAAGATAATGGAGTCATGGTGTGGGATTATAGAATATTGTTTATTATATTTTCTCTTGGGTACAGGGTCAATGACTCAAATGTTATTTCAAGTTGTATCATTTTGCTATTAACTTACTTTAATGGTTTTTGTAAAAGTGATTTTATTCAATAAACTTGATTTACACAAAATAAAACAGATCAGTTCAGGGTCGATAATGGTCATCCCTTAGAAAATATTCTACAGTTCTCATTCTGTGGTCATGGTGTATAAAAGTGTACAGGGACTCCACATCACAGGTAACTATCCACATATTTTCTTCAAGATTTATACCATTTAATCTCCTAAGCAGTGAGTGACAGTTCAGTCGCCCAATCTAGGACAGGGGTGTGAACTTTCAGTATGGTGATGGACAGCTCAGCCATCCAATCGGAGTGTGGGGTGTGCTAGGCTGTCAGCCTTCCCCAACCACGTGATCCATGTGGGCGGGGTTTGGCGTTGTGCGCGTTGCCGGGGTGACGCCGGGTGGATGGGTCCGCGGTCCGGGTAGCTGCGCATGCGCCTAGATGCCACTCAGCTTCTTTCACTCAGGGGCAATTAGTATACTATATAAACTAAGCCCTAGTCAGGCCTCTGTATACGCCCCCGGAAGAAGGCATTCAGCCGAAACGTACGTAGGGACTGAGCACTTATAGGTATGTGGAACCTCTTATAATTATCTAGACCTTATTTATGTCATCTATGGCGCCACTGGTGTTGAAATAGCGGCGGTTATAACAGGGCACTGTCTGCACTTTAGTGGTTTTTCTACCATCGCTGCTTTTTTCTGCTATATGAAGTTTACTAGTCCCAGTGTGGTAGTGTGCAAATACTAATAGCGGCGGTTATAACAGGGCACTGTTTGCACTTTAGTGGTTTTTTTACCATCGCTGTTTTTTTCTGCTATATGAAGTTTACTAGTCCCAGTGTGGTAGTGTGCTATACTAATAGCGGCGGATGTAACAGGGCACTGTCTGCACTTTAGAGTTTTTTTACCATCGTTGCTTTTTTCTGTAGTGATATTTCTTAGTATATCCGCAACTCATTGGCAGTTCCTAGTATATTTTATATTATATGTTTTTGCATCTTACAAGAACGTCTGGTATTACTTTTTTTAGGGACCTAGGTTTTTTTCTACTTCCAATTACCACTGTTGCACTTTATATTGGCACACCCTATACCTTATGCAGAGATCTGCAGTGTGGCTTTGTGCAATATAAATTCCTAGTGTTACCCTTCTATATACCTGTATTCTATTAGTGGTACTGAGTGTATTATATTTGTATGTGGTTGCATAAATTTTGACCCAGGTTTAATATTATATTGGCACTGTTTCACTTTATATTTGCACATATATAATTATTATTTTTCTTTATTATATGTTTTTTTTCTGTTTAATTTTTTTACATCTTTTTACACATTTTTTTACATAATTTACACCATATATATATATATATATATATATCTATATATATATATATTTTTTTTTTTATATATATTCTTGAATTTTGTGGCACTTTTTACACATATCATAGTTGGGTAGTGCAATATACACATATCATATATTTTTATATATAGTGGTATCTATCAATTTGGTATATATTTCTTCTATTTCAGTACTTGTAGTGTATAATATATTTTATATCTGGGTATCTATTATTTTGTGCACTTTTTGTATACCATATAGGGTTTATTTTTTGAGGTATCTTATCATACCATTATAGTGTGCTCTTATTTTTATCAGCTTTAATTATGTATGATACTATTTGTCTATATTTTGTATTATCAATAAAATTAATTATTTTTATATAAGTCTTTGTATTGCACGTTTTCTTTGGGATGATTTATGTCTAGTAGTGCATGACATTTATGTTGCATACAAGTGGTTATATATTGGATTAACTAGGCTGTCAGTGTGTTGAGTGACAGTTCAGCTGTCCAATTGAGGCTGAGGCGTGACAGGGCTTCCTGCATGTGTTTGCTATTCAGGTGATTACCTGATTATTTAGCTGGCTCTCTGCCTCCAATTAGTGCCAGTTGTAGCTTAACTCAAATGGTGTGCACTTGCTCTGTTCTCCGTGTTCCTGTATTTGATCTTTGTTGCCCGGCCTTGAACTTTGCCTTTGACCAGCTGTTTGCCTTGCCTTTTTGTCTTGATCCACTACCTTCCCGGAATTCTGAACTCGGTCTGTGACTTTACTATGCCTTTGCCTTACTCCTTTGTTTATGACTAGCCTTCTTAGTATCTGACCCCAGATACCACCGTATGCTCCCTGCAATACTTCAGACAGAGGAGTGAAAAGAATTAGTGTTGTCCAAGAGACAAGGACCAACTGTGGAAAGCTACAGAAATATTGTGAATCAGCAGGTACAATTGTTTCAAAGAAAACTAAAAGTAATGCAATCAACTTCCACGGCCTGTATGTACTCTCACCATGCAATACTCCATAAATGAACAAACAGCATGTTCAAGCATGTTTAAAGTTTGCTCAATAACATTTAGACAATCCTGTGAAATACTGACATGGATGAGACCAAAATTGAACTCTTTGGATGCCATAATAAACACCATGTTTGGAGGCCAAAAAGCACTGCATATGAACCCCAAAACACCAATGAAGTTTGTAAGTGGGAACACAATCGTGTGAGGCTTGGTTTCAGGGAAAGAAAATAAAGCTGCTAGAATTGCCCAGCCAATCACCTGACCTGAGTCCAACAGAAAATATATGGAAGGAACTAACACGAAGAGTTCATAGAAGAAGCTCACAGAACCTTCAGAATTTGAAGAGCATTTGTATGGTACAATGGGCCAAGTTTACATCTGAGCAATGCATGCAACTAGTTTCTCCATACAGGAGGAGTCTTGAAACTGTCATTACCAACAAAGACTTTTGTATGAAGTATGAAATTAATTTCAGTAAGCGTTCAATACTTTTTCCTTGTGTAATTTCTCATTATTAAACAACTTTATTTATGGACATTTATGGTTTGATTTCTTTGCCTGTGCAGATTGTATGGGTTGCTACCAACATCTAGTGAGAATTTTGTGTCAATAGCTCCTTTAGACATATATTTACTTAGAAAATTGGTGAAATGTTCAGTACTTATTTCATCCTGTGTATATAGTTATACAGGGTAGGTTATGTATATGGATACACCTAAATAAAATGGGAATGGTTGGTGATATCTGCAGCGCCCCAGAGATCTGGTCGTTGCAGTATGACACTCTGCCGCTAAGGGAAGTGATGGTACGTCTGATAGCACTGAAGGAATTCTACTGACCAGGTATCACCAGCACACATTACACTTCACACTCCGGCCACTAGGGGGAGAAAAAGGCTTTATTTATTGGGCCACTCCTCACACTGGTAAAACTAGTGGTTGGATAGGAAGTTAGTCAGAAGCTGACTGGGTTGGATTCAGGCAACATCCCGTGGCAGGGGGTGTTGCAGGGAGAAGATTCAGGGGGGTGCCTGTCAGGCATGGGAACCTGGCAGGTACCTAGCGAACAGAACAGAACGTTACGGAACCGCGCCTGCACTACCTTGCGGCGGTATCCTAAGAAAGAGACACGAAGTGAAGGATATTGTGGAACAGTGAGAAACGAGATCAAGCACAAAGGAGAGCCAGTAGGAGTCGTGCCCCGAGAACAGCAACATCCTACTGAGGCGCGTAGCCGGTGGCCGGAACACAGAGGAAGTAACTGACTCCATGCTTTACTTCAAACTCTGCAGGACAGTTAATTATAGGTTGGCTGTGTACCTTAAATTTCCTACGAAGACATAGGGGGCAACGCGTGGAGAGGGGCGTCTCTAGGGTCCCGGAAGAGCTCCGGCCTTCCCATCATGCGGGTGCATCCTAGCCATAACATACCTGGGGGACGAGAAACTAGTAACATCTGGAACGAAATAGAAAGAAAGAGAACTAGAAAGAACGAACTAGAATATAAGTTGTGAGGACTATACCGAATGCTCGGCGGGGTGGCGCTGCAGCGCACAGGCGCTATTGGTGGGCAACGATTTCCACCTGTGGGGGGAGCTCTGGATGTGCCATCGGACCGGCCAGTCTTGGACAGCCCTGTTAACTGTGCTCTGGATTGGGGATCCTGGGGTCTTTGGTAAGGAGGTGGAGAGACTGCAACCCAGTGTCCTCGTTATTGTCTGCGCCTCACACCATTGCCATCCACCTTACTGGGAAGCCCTGGGGACATACTTCACCTGTGGGAAGGTATACCATCTGGCTGCCGTTTCATCACCCCGGCGGACCCCACAGCGGCGTCGGTCACCCTGGCCGAGCACCACAGGTGGCGTCACGAAACCTTGACAGACTCCTATAACCTTTTATTGGACTCCCCTTAGCAGGGTCACGGACCGGGTCCAGCCACTGTGACAACCCCAGAACTGAGACAGAAAGGACCGGTGCCGAGTAACCTGTGGCCCTGTGTCTGGGGGCGCTCCATATCAACTTCCTGTTTGTGGCACATTAGTATATGGGAGGGGGAAAACTTTTCAAGATGGGTGATGACCATGGTGGCCTTTTTAAAGTCAGCCATTTTGGATCCAACTTTAGTTTTTCCAATGGGAAGAGGGTCAAGTGACTCATCAAACTTATTGAGAATTTCACAAGAAAAACAATGGTGTGCTTGGTTTTATCGTAACTTTATTCTTTCATGAGTTATTTACAAGTTTCTCTTTGTTTACAGCCATTGACATGTCGCAGAGGTTAACACTTGAGGAGCGGATAGAAATTGTGTTGATGTCTGATAAACGCAGTACCTGAGTAATTGCAGCAGATTTCAATGCAAGACACCCTATGCAAGAAAACTGTCACCACTCCCATGTTATTTAGGTGTATCTGCAATGACCCGGGTACTGCGTTCACCAGACATCAACACAATTTCTATCCACTTCTCACGTGTTAACCTCTGCGACATGTCAATGGCTGTGAAATTCTCAATAAGCTTGATGTGTCACTTGACACTCTTCCCATTGGAAAAAATAAAGTTGGATCCAAAATGGCCGACTTCAAAATGGCCGCAATGGTCACCACCCATCTTGAAAAGTTTTCCCCCCTCCCATATACTAATGTGCCACAAACAGGAAGGTGATATCACCAACCATTCCCATTTTATTTAGGTGTGTCCATATACATGGCCCACCCTGTAGTCGTTATGCTGTTCACTGAGGATCAGATTGCACAGAGCTAAACTAAAAGGGGCTGCAGGCTAAAATGAATCTGTTAAAATCTGTGCAGATGTTTTTATATTCAAATTCAAAATATGTAAAAATATTTTTTGCAGCATAAGCGGATCTATAAGAAACTGTCTGTCTTTTAGAATCACCGTTCTAAGAAATTCATTGTGATATCATCCATGTTCATTCAGAGTTTGATCGGATTTTCATTACCATAATTAGCCCAATTCTCTTGCACAAGAGAACATTCGCTTGTGTGACCCCGGCCTAATGGTTTATCCTTAGGATAGGTCACTAATAAAATTAGTGGGGTTCCAACTCTTAGCACAGAATCATTTGTGCATCTGTTTGATGGGATCACGCCACTCTTCACTGTTTATCAGACACAATTACGTACATTTTTTAGTGGCTTTGCCTGGTATTACAGCTCAGTCCTATGTGCTTGAGAGATGATTTATCAGGCACATCCATTACACAAAGTACAGAGCTGTCCCTTGTAAACAATGAGCAGAATGCCAGACTTGCCAGGGAGATTACCCGATCAGCAGGGGTGCTTGAAGTCTGATACTGATGACTTATTATAAGGATAGGTCATTGGTATTAAAGACCCAGAAAACACATTTAACTAGCTAGAAAATGCTCTTTTAGATATATTATGTAACACTTATGCCTTTGATATATATTGTGCAGCTTGAGCAAAAGAATCCAACTGAGGTATCCAAACTGGTGCTGCTTCAGTTTCGGCATTAATATATGGGGGCCTTCAAGACTGTGGTCTGCTGGGTTGCATACACCCAATTGTTTTATAGTATGACTGGAAATTCTTTCTTTTTGGATTTATTGTGCATTGGGAGGACTCATAAGTCTGCAGTCACACAGAGTGACTGCAGACTTATCAATTTGGACAACCCCTTTAATACCCATGCAAATTCAATGGGCATCGTGGCAATACATATTTGTTAAAAACAAATGTTTGGAAAAAAATATGTTGAATGGATATTAAATAAAACAAAATTTTTCATTTACACTGTGTCTTGCTGTCAATGTTTCTTTTACAATGACTTGAGTTGATACTGTATATGTGTAGCGCTGGCGTCCCTGCACGCTTCCCCCATAAAATCATCTTATAACTTTTACCTTTAACATGTTTGTCTATAATTTCCTTTCTAATCTCCTGAGACAACTATTTCCTCCGCTTCCTCTGGTCCATGGTGAGTGTGATACACACCATGTCACCAAACAGCACAGTGAGTATCTGTAGCTCTTTATACAGGCCCACTCACTGGTTCCAAGATTGTAGACACCTGTGATGCTAGTTAGTGGACACCCCGTGATTTAACAGGTCCCTTTTGTCACATTATTTTCAGGGGCACAATCATATCTGTCCAGGCCTATTTCATGAGTTTTATTTTTTATAAAATTCTGTGGAAGTATATGGTTGAAAAGCAATGTCTGACTTTCACATCTTCATTATCATAGATGTTTTAGTTATTATTACTTTTGACAGATTCAAGTTATTTCTATGACCATTGTGGGGTTTTCTGTCATTAACCCCTTCCCAACCCATGACGCCACGTAGGCGTCATGAAAGTCGGTGCCAATCCGACCCATGACGCCTATGTGGCGTCATGGAAAGATCGCGTCCCTGCAGATCGGGTGAAAGGGTTAACTCCCATTTCACCTGATCTGCAGGGACAGGGGGAGTGGTAGTTTAGCCCAGGGGGGGTGGCTTCACCCCCTCGTGGCTACGATCGCTCTGATTGGCTGTTGAAAGTGAAACTGCCAATCAGAGCGATTTGTAATATTTCACCTATTATAACTGGTGAAATATTACAATCCAGCCATGGCCGATGTTGAAATATCATCGGCCATGGCTGGAAATACTAATTTGCCCCCACCCCACCCCACCGATCGCCCCCCCAGCCCCCCGATCTGGCCGGTACACTGCTCCGGCTCCCCTCCGTCCAGTGCTCCGCTCCCCCCCATGCTCTTGTCCGCTCCCCCCGTGCTCCAATCACCCCCCCACCCCATCATACTTACCGATCCAGCCGGGGTCCCGTCCGTCTTCTCCCTGGGCGCCGCCATCTTCCAAAATGGCGGGCGCATGCGCAGTGCGCCCGCCGAATCTGCCGGCCGGCAGATTCGTTCCAAAGTGCATTTTGATCACTGAGATAGATTATATCTCAGTGATCAAAATAAAAAAAATAATAAATGACCCCCCCCCCTTTGTCACCCCCATAGGTAGGGACAATAAAAAAATAAAGAAATTTTTTTTTCCACTAATGTTAGAATAGGGTTAGGGGTAGGGTTAGGGGTAGGGTTAGGGTTAGGGGTAGGGTTAGGGTTAGGGTTAGGGCTAGGGGTAGGGTTAGGGGTAGGGTTAGGGTTAGGGGTAGGGTTAGGGTTAGGGGTAGGGTTAGGGCTAGGGTTAGGGGTAGGGGTAGGGTTAGGGTTAGGGTTTCGGTATGTGCACACGTATTCTGGTCCTCTGCGGATTTTTCCGCTGCGGATTTGATAAATCCGCAGTGCTAAACCGCTGCAGATTTATGGTGGATTTACCGCGTTTTTTTCTGCGCATTCCACTGCGGTTTTACAACTGCGATTTTCTATTGGAGCAGTTGTAAAACCGCTGCGGAATCCACACAAAGAAGTGACATGCTGTGGAATGTAAACCGCTGCGTTTCCGTGCAGTTTTTCCGCAGCATGTGTACAGCGATTTTTGTTTCCCGTAGGTTTACATTGAACTGTAAACTCATGGAAAACTGCTGCGGATCCGCAGCGTTTTCCGCAGCGTGTGCACATACCTTTAGAATTAGGCTATGTGCACACTGTGCGGATTTGGCTGCGGATTGGCCGCTGCGGATTCGCAGCAGTGTTCCATCAGGTTTACAGTACCATGTAAACATATGAAAAACCAAATCCGCTGTGCCCATGGTGCGGAAAATACCGCGCGGAAACGCTGCGTTGTATTTTCCGCAGCATGTCAATTCTTTGTGCGGATTCCGCAGCGTTTTACACCCGTTCCTCAATAGGAATCCGCAGGTGAAATCCGCACAAAAAACACTGGAAATCCGCGGAAAATCCGCAGGTAAAACGCAGTGCCTTTTACCCGCGCATTTTTCAAAAATGGTGCGGAAATATCTCACACGAATCCGCAACGTGGGCACATAGCCTTAGGGTTAGGGTTGGAATTAGGGTTGTGGTTAGGGGTGTGTTGGGGTTAGGGTTGTGGTTAGGGGTGTGTTGCGGTTAGGGTTGTGATTAGGGTTATGGCTACAGTTGGGATTAGGGTTAGGGGTGTGTTGGGGTTAGTGTTGGAGTTAGAATTGAGGGGTTATCACTGTTTAGGCACATCAGGGGGTCTCCAAACGCAACATGGCGCCACCATTGATTCCAGCCAATCTCGTATTCAAAAAGTCAAATGGTGCTCCCTCACTTCCGAGCCCTGACGTGTGCCCAAACAGTGGTTTACCCCCACATATGGGGTATCAGTGTACTCAGGATAAACTGTGCAACAATTACTGGGGTCCAATTTCTCCTGTTACCCTTGTGAATCTAAAAAAATGCTTGCTAAAACATAATTTTTGAGGAAAGAAAAATGATTTTTTATTTTCACGGCTCTGCGTTGTAAACGTCTGTGAAGCACTTGGGGGTTCAAAGTGCTCACCACATATCTAGATAAGTTCCTTGGGGGGTCTAGTTTCTAAAATGGGGTCACTTGTGGGGGTTTCTACTGTTTAGGCACACCAGGGGCTCTGCAAACGCAACGTGATACCCGCAGACCATTCCATCAAAGTCTGCATTTCAAAAGTCACTACTTCCCTTCTGAGCCCCGACGTGTGCCCAAACAGTGGTTTACCCCCACTCATGGGGTATCAGCGTACTCAGGAGAAACTGGACAACAACTTTTGGGGTCCAATTTCTCCTGTAACCCTTGGGAAAATAAAAAATTCTGGGCTAAATAATTATTTTTGAGGAAAGAAAACGTATTTATTATTTTCACGGCTCTGCATTATAAACTTCTATGAAGCACTTGGGGGTTCAAAGTGCTCACCACACATCTAGATAAGTTCCTTTTCGGGGTCTAGTTTCCAAAATGGGGTCACTTGTGGGGGGTTTCTACTGTTAAGCCACATCAGGGGCTCTGCAAACGCAACGTGACGCCCACAGAGCATTCCATCAAAGTCTGCATTTCAAAACGTCACTACTTCACTTCCGAGCCTCGGCATGTGCCCAAACAGTGGTTTACCCCCACATATGGGGTATCAGCGTACTCAGGAGAAACTGGACAACAACTTTTGGGGTCCAATTTCTTCTGTAACCCTTGGGAAAATAAAAAATTCTGGGCTAAATAATTATTTTTGAGGAAAGAAAACGTATTTATTATTTTCACGGCTCTGCATTATAAACTTCTATGAAGCACTTGGGGGTTCAAAGTGCTCACCACACATCTAGATAAGTTCCTTTGGGGGTCTAGTTTCCAAAATGGGGTCACTTGTGGGGGGTTTCTATTGTTAAGCCACATCAGGGGCTCTGCAAACGCAACGTGACGCCCACAGAGCATTCCATCAAAGTCTGCATTTCAAAACATCACTACTTCACTTCCGAGCCCCGGCATGTGCCCAAATAGTGATTTACCCCCACATATGGGGTATCAGCGTACTCAGGAGAAACTGGACAACAACTTTTGGGGTCAAATTTCTCCTGTTACCCTTGGGAAAATAAAAAATTGCAGGCTAAAATATCATTTTTGAGAAAATAATTTTTTTTTTTATTTTCATGGCTCTGCGTTATAAACTTCTGTGAAGCACTTGGGGGTTCAAAGTCCTCACCACACATCTAGATTAGTTCCTTTGGGGGTCTAGTTTCCAAAATGGTGTCATTTCTGGGGGATCTCCAATGTTTAGGCACACAGGGGCTCTCCAAAACGTGACATGGTGTCCGCTAATGATTGGAGCTAATTTTCCATTTAAAAAGCCAAATGGCGTGCCATCCCTTCCGAGCCCTGCCGTGCGCCCAAACAGTGGTTTACCCCCACATATGGGGTATCAGCGTACTCAGGACAAACTGGACAACAATATTTGGGGTCCAATTTCTCCTATTACCGTTGGCAAAATAGGAAATTCCAGGCTAAAAAATCATTTTTGAGGAAAGAAAAATTATTTTTTATTTTCATGGCTCTGCGTTATAAACTTCTGTGAAGCACCTGGGGGTTTAAAGTGCTCAATATGCATCTAGATAAGTTCCTTGGGGGGTCTAGTTTCCAAAATGGGGTCACTTGTGGGGGAGCTCCAATGTTTAGGCACACAGGGGCTCTCCAAACGCGACATGGTGTCCGCTAACAATTGGAGCTAATTTTCCATTCAAAAAGTCAAATGGCGCGCCTTCCCTTCCGAGCCCTGCCGAGTGCCCAAACAGTGGTTTACCCCCACATATGAGGTATCGACGTACTCGGGAGAAATTGCCCAACAAATTTTATGATCCATTTTATCCTACTGCCCATGTGAAAATGAAAAAATTGAGGCGAAAAGAATTTTTTTATGATAAAAAAGTACTTTTTCATTTTTACAGATCAATTTGTGAAGCACCTGAAGGTTTAAAGTGCTCACTAGGCATCTAAGTAAGTTCCTTGGGGGGTCTAGTTTCCAAAATGGGGTCACTTGTGGGGGAGCGCCAATGTTTAGGCACACAGGAGCTATCCAAACGCGACATGGTGTCCGCTAACGATGGAAATAATTTTTCATTCAAAAAGTCAAATGGCGCTCCTTCCCTTCCGAGCCTTACCATGTGCCCAAACAGTGGTTTACCCCCACATGTGAGGTATTGGTGTACTCAGGAGAAATTGCCCAACACATTTTAGGATCCATTTTATCCTGTTGCCCATGTGAAAATGAAAAAATTGAGGCTAAAAAATTTTTTTGTGAAAAAAAAGTACTTTTTCATTTTTACGGATCAATTTGTGAAGCACCTGGGGGTTCAAAGTGCTCACTATGCATCTAGATAAGTTCCTTGGGGCGTCTAGTTTCCAAAATGGGGTAACTTGTGTGGGAGCTCCAATTTTTAGGCACACGGGGGCTCTCCAAACGTGACATGGTGTCCGCTAAAGAGTGGAGCCAATTTTTGATTAAAAAAGTCAAATGGCGCTCCTTCCCTTCCAAGCCCTGCCGTGCGCCCAAACAGTGGTTTACCCCCACATATGAGGTATCAGCGTACTCAGGACAAATTGGACAACAACTTTCGTGGTTCAGTTTCTCCTTTTACCATTGGGAAAATAAAAAAATTGTTGCTAAAAGATAATTTTTGTGACTAAAAAGTTAAATGTTCATTTTTTCCTTCCATGTTGCTTCTGCTGCTGTGAAGCACCTGAAGGGTTAATAAACTTCTTGAATGTGGTTTTGAGTACCTTGAGGGGTGCAGTTTTTAGAATGGTGTCACTTTTGGGTATTTTCAGCCATATAGACCCCTCAAACTGACTTCAAATGTGAGGTGGTCCCTAAAAAAAATGGTTTTGTAAATTTCGTTGTAAAAATAACAAATCGCTGGTCAAATTTTAACCCTTATAACTTCCTAACAAAAAAAATTTTGTTTCCAAAATTGTGCTGATGTAAAGTAAACATGTGGGAAATGTTATTTATTAACTATTTTGTGTCACATATCTCTCTGGTTTAACAGAATAAAAATTCAAAATGTGAAAATTGCGAAATTTTCTAAATTTTCGCCAAATTTCCATTTTTATCACAAATAAACGCAGAATTTATTGACCTAAATTTACCACTAACATGAAGCCCAATATGTCACGAAAAAACAATCTCAGAACCGCTAGGATCCATTGAAGCGTTCCTGAGTTATTACCTCATAAAGGGACACTGGTCAGAATTGCAAAAAACGGCAAGGTCTTTAAGGTCAAAATAGGCTGGGTTATAAAGGGGTTAAACGAGGGGTACAATTTTGACCACGTGTATACAGCTCTGGCAAAAATTAAGAGACCACCACATCAAAACCCTTTCATGGGCAGCCCAATCTCCAGACCTGAACCCCATGGAAAACCTCTGGAATGTAACCAAGAGGATGATGGATAGTCACAAGCCATCAAACAAAGAAGAACTGCTTACATTTTGCCCCAGAAGCAGTGTGAAAGACTGGTGGAAAGCATGCCAAGACGCAAGAAAGCTGTGATTAAAAATCATGGGTGTTCCACAAAATATTGATTTCTGAACTCTTCCTGAGTTACAACATTAGTATTGTTGTTTCTAAATGATTATGAACTTGTTTTCTTCGCATTATTTGAGGTCTGAAAGCACTGGATTGTTTGTTTTTTGTAATTTTGACGATTTCTCCTTTTCAGAAAAAAAAATGTATTGCTTCAGAGACATGTTGTCAGAAGTTTATAGAATAAAACAACAATTTACATTTTACTCAAAAATATACCTAGAAAGACAAGAATCAGAGAAACTGAACATTTTGCAGCGGTCTCTTCATTTTTGTCAGAGCTGTAAATATACACACTTGCATCCAAGTAACCTGTTTACCAGTTACATCTGTCATCTCTCATAAACATCAATTACTTATGATTTTCTAATAAATGCTTTATCATTTTTTAATATAAAAATAACAGAGATAAATATATAATGAAAACAACGATATAAACAAAAACATGCCTACAATATAACAAAAGTGTCACTTTTTCTATCATCTATTTCTAAATAGAATAAAACTGGCAAATAAACAGAAGTTAATAGTAATTTATGGTCATATGAACTCCGACCATCATATTACTGAACCTCCTGCTCCATCTTGTCCTCTTCTTTGTTTCCATGATTATTTACAAACTTTCTATTTACAAAAGAGCCCTAATTCATACCATATAATTTGCTCTTTATGTGTTGCCTGGCAACTAGAGCACTGTATCACTGACATTTTGCAAAAGGCCTAAATTCAAATCGTATATTCCCAGAGAGAGAGAAATCCTCTAGTAATTGGCTCAGGACTCAGTGTCAGAATAAGTACTATCTGATGTATTCTTGCCATACCATAAAACATGCACTCAATCTCCACTTTGACCTAGTTAGTAAGGCAGCACAATAGTCAGTATATTAATAATTGCTTTTTGTGTTTTACATCTTCTTACAAATTGTTCATGCTGATAAATAGATTCATGTTCGTACTTTTTCTACTGGCAGGAAAGCATGCACATTTGTTTTTCAGCGCTCCATAAGGCTTTGAAGATGGCAGAATAATCCAGCAATGTGGAAGGAACCAAGCATCTTCAAATAGATTTTGGCAAAAACTCTATGAATGCATATTTTAATATGATAGTCTTTAGGGATGTCACAGAGAGCTATGCAAAAAATCCAATACTTAGAAAAATAAGTGTCAGATTGGTAATACTCAAAAGTAGTAGCAGATTGAAATTAGTTGTGTCATTGCACAATAATGTTCACAAATACTGTACATTTAAGGAAATGCATATCAATGGTCAGGGCCGGACTGGCCATCGGGCTCTTTTGGCAAATGCCAGAAGGGCCGGTCCCTCTAATGGGCCACTCAGATACCTCCCTCTTCAGCGTGCACGTCAGGCAGCATTAGCTTGCCATGCACACAGAATCACGCTGCACTGATGAAACCAGCAGGATCGGGGGCGGCTCTGTGCTGTTCTGTGCCGCCCCCTCCCTTGGCCCTGCTGATTTCAATTCTGCTGCGTGATCATCTACACAAGCAGGGGGCACTGTGCAGGTCCCTGTGCAGAAGTTGTAGGCCTCCCAGCACTGTACTGTACCATAGAGTTGTACAAGTGCCAGCTGTCCGTCCCAGGATTGCAGGCACACATGATGGTAGGGTGGACGTCACCTGCGAGCCGCCGGGATGAGAGGAGCTTCTGTGATGAGGTCAGCCAGTAGAGCAGAGGGCCGGGGCTGGAGGTCGCTGGCAGGGTCGGATCTTGCCTTGTGGTATCTGCAGTCGAGCTGCGGTAGGTGAGATTTATTACGCAGCTTGAAGCTTGACACAGATCTGGTCACGCTGTCAGTGGGGTCATCAGCTCCAGTGTGGTCTGATCTGTGTGTAAGAACAAGTTGCAGCAATAACTCACAACAGACAGCTTTATACAGGATCATAGGCTGATCACACCTGAGCCTGGCTGTAGGACATCATACACTGCATACAGTATATATATAGAGCCACCTTATATTATATCATGTATGTCCTGTAGCCCGGTCCAGGAGCGATCAGTCAGTGCATATATCTTAGTATACACAGTGTATAGGACAATATGTCACTGACATATCCTATACTGTGTGCACAGACATCTGATCTTATATACAGGATAATCTGTGATGATATAAGACCTGATGTCTATATACATAGTGTAATATATAACACTGGCTGAAGAGCCCGGCGTTGCCCCGCTCTCCACTCGTCCTCCCGCTTTGTCCCTCCAAAGCCCAACTCTCCACCCACTGTCCCGCTTTCTCCCTCAGCAGCTCCGCAGCCCCGCTGTCTCCCTCCGCAGCCCAGCTGTCCATCCACCGTCACGCTCTCTCCTTCTGCAGCCCCACTCTACAATCACTGTCCCGCATTCTCCCTCCACAGTCCCGCTATCTCCATCCGCAGCCCCGCTCTCCAATGGCCGTCCGGCCCTCTCCATCCACACCCCCACTCCACTCGCCATCCCTCTCTCCACTCGCTGTCCCTCTCTGCACTCGCCGTCCCGCTCTCCACCCACCGTCCCACTCTCCATTCGCCATCCACATGAGGTCTGGCATTGTCCTGCATTAGGAGCAACCCAGGGCCAACCGCACCAGCATATGGTCTCCCAAGGGGTCTGAGGATCTCATCTCGGTACCTAATAGCAGTCAGGTAGCCCTCCAAAGAAATGCCACCCCACACCATTACTGACCCAGTGCCAATCGGGTCATGCTGAAGGATGTTGCAGGCAGCAGATTGCTCTCCACGGCATCTCCAGACTCTGTCATGTCTGTCACATGTGCTCAGTGTGAACCTGATTTCATCTGTGAATAGCAAAGGGCGCCAATGGCGAATTTGCCAATCCTGGTGTTTTGTGGCATATGCCAATTGTCCTGCACGGTGTTGGGCTGTGAGCACAACCCCCATCTGTGGATGTCGGGCACTCAGACCATCCTCATGGAGTCGGTTTCTAACCATTTGTGCAGACACATGCACATTTGTGGCCTGCTGAAGGTCATTTTGCAGGGCTCTGGCAGTGCTCCTCCTGTTCCTCCTTACACAAAGGCTGAGGTAGCGGTCCTGCTGCTGTGTTGTTGCCCTCCTACGGCCCCCTCCACATCTCCTGGTGTCCTGGCCTGTCTCCTGGTAGCGCCTCATGCCTCTGGACACTACACTGACAGACACAGCAAACCTTCTTGCCACAGCTCGCATTGATGTGCCATCCTGGATGAACTGCACTACCTGAGCCACTTGTGTGGGTTGTAGAGTCCGTCTCATGCTACCACTAGTGTGAAAGCACAACCAACATTCAAAAGTGACCAAAACATCAGCCAGAAAGCATTGGTACTGAGATGTGGTCGGTGGTCCCCACCTGCAGAACCACTCCTTTATTGAGTGTGTCTTGAAAATTGCTAATAATTTCCATCTGTTGTCTATTCCATTTGCACAACAGCATGTGAAATTGATTGTCAGTGTTGCTTCCTAAGTGGACAGTTTGATTTCACAGAAGTTTGATTTACTTGGAGTTATATTCTGTTTTTTTAAGTGTTCCCTTTATTTATTTGAGCAGTGTATATAACTGTACTGTGATCTCTTATATGTTCTGCAAAGCTGATATCTACCAGTATATGATCACGATATGGTGGTAACACAGATCTTGGCCTTTGTAGAGATTTATGGTGGCTTAGTGGTTTGTAATGTTCTCCCCGTGTTTGCGTGGGTTTCTTCCGGGTACTCTGGTTTTCTCCCACACTCCAATGACTCATAGGTAAGGTAGATTGTGAGCCCCAATGGGGACAGTAAAGATAACATCTGTAAAGTGCTGTGGAATTAATGGCGCTATATCAGTGAGTAAAATAAATTGGGTATATGACTCTTGGCATCATTGTCCATCAGCTATATGAAGATGCCGCAGAAGTACTATGTAGAGCTCAACATCATCTTCATTATCTATGAGACCCAGCTCTGTGTGTAAAATAGCAACTTTGCCCGATCCTGCACCTAAGAGCAATAAAAAGCACTGAGCTGTAATACTGGGCACAGCTCTATGTTATATAGTCGTGTTACACGCACCTCACTTCTTGTGACCTACCGGTACACAAATATATTACATATTCACCATGTGACAAGTGGGCCTGTGTACCTTCAAATGCCAGGGCTGAATTTTAGTCCCAGTCCGGCCCTGTCCATGGTATAACCAAAATGGCAAGTTTAAATGAAAGCAAAAACCAAAAAATTGATTTGGCACCATGAAGGTACTTTTACGTGAAAAAAAGTCTAAGGGTTAATCATAGTTTACTCTATTGTTGGAGATTTGCAATGTAATATATGATCTGGTCAGTAGAAGGCAACGGTGAGAGAATGGAGTTGGAGCGCAGGAGTTTTTGGTGGATGGTGGGCAGTTGGGAGAAGTCTAAGGAGATTCCGAGGTGGAAGTGAAGCTGCGGAGAAAGAAAGTCTGAATAGGGTGGTGCTACTCTGGATCTGTTGTTGGTGACTCTAGGATGTGTTGTTTGGCTTGACATGAGCCAACTCGTTGAGGACAACCAAGTACACAACATTTTGGGCTAGGCCACATGAGGTCATTTTTCTAAGGACTTAGGGAAGCCCTGCGTTGGAGAGATAGGCATTCCCTACGAGCTTCAAGACACGATTGTATATATAAGTAGGGTGCACCAAATTATTACCGGAATAATATCTAAAAGTGAGTGCTGTGTCATGTATGGAGACAACATTGCAAACAATGGAGAGAAAGGTCAATACATATAAGATATTTACACCTGATTAATATACAGATTTGTTACACCCGATTCCGGTGCCGAACATTCGCGGGGTCCCCGTCGGAACTCCAGCTCTGTGCCGTTTCCACGCCGTCCTGCTGCAGCCTTTGCTTCCTCTCTTTTCCTGCTTCCTGGCACGCGGCTAGCAGGTTCCCAGGTAGAGTACTTAGGTTGTTTGCGTGCTCACGGTCTCTTAAAGAGACAGGGCGCATTTTTTCAAAAAGTACTTCTGACCAATAGCGTGTTAGTGATTACCATTTCTAGCCCCTCCGCCATAGGGAGGGTGCCAGAGCAACAAGTATCCTCTGTTTCTAGCTTCCGGTTTCAACAAGCGTGTGCTTTAGCCTCTGAAGCGTTTTGCCAGTGCTCCGCTTACACTGTTTGTCTCTGCAGACTGTCATCCGCCTGCCACCCGGCTATCCTGGACGACGTCCATTCTGTCTACGCCGGTTCCGTCATGTCCTGCCATTCATCCATCTGCACCTCTGGACAACGCCTGTACCACCGGTGTCAGCTCCTCCTACCCGTACACCCAGAACCCACCAGTCAGCTCCTCGACATCTGCTAACCCTGCTTGTCCGTTTGTCCCGCTGGGACAGCTGCCACGTGTCCGGGGTCTAACTGGAAGTAGCAACCGTGTCCTCCAGGCATTCCATTCTGTCCCAGCTCTAGTGGACAAACCACGGGTGTCTGGGGCTCACGTAGTTACGCCCCCTTCGGAGCCCCCCTGGACTGTGGTCCCAAGGTTCCACAGATTTATAAATAAAAAACGAATGTGAACTTCACCACCTGTGCCTCCACTTCCGTTTGTTACAAGTTTTATTAACACTCATAAACAAAAATCAAATACAAAAACATTTAAAACCACATGAACAACATGTGCAATATAGTGATGATGTAAACAATGTGTTAAGTGTACATATTCAATATTCTCTAATATCATACTACTACAATGCCACAAGACTAATTACATATATGTAAATATAAATAGAAAATTTAGAATGTACCAGCAGATGCAGTTGCACCTGATAAGGTTAGTCACAGTATGGATCAATGGGCATCTCCATAGAAACCGTGATATGCAGAATGTGCAGTATTAGCACCAATCATAATAAAGGCAAAAAGCTATAAATAATAATAATAATCTCTTTATTTATAAAGTGCCAACATATTCCGCAGCGCTTTACAGTTTGCACACATTATCATCGTTGTCCCCGATGGGGCTCACAATCTAAATTCCCTATCAGTATGTCTTTGGAATGTGGGAGGAAACTGGAGTACCTGGAGAAAACCCATGCAAACACGAGGAGAGCATACAAACTCCTTGCAGATATTGTCCTTGTTCGGATTTGAACCCAGGCCTCCAGCGCTGCAATGCTAACCACTGAGCCACCGTGCTGCTATGCAACAGAATGGCAGTTAGATGGTGAGCAGCATGTTAGTAGCATATATAGAGAGGAGCTAGGAGAAAGATCAAGGTGAGCATGCTAAAAACACAGTGTCAACGGTATAATACGTAATCCCATCAGAAAAGACTATGGGACTAGGGTGATAGGCGCCATCTTACATGAGCGCAACGTCTATGTCCACACCCCCGTCACCCTGGGCAACAATTCATTATGGTAACTTCTTCTCTAATGTGCACTCATGTGAGAATGTGCGCATCACCCATGTCCAACAGGCTATTCTGATGGAATTAAGTATTATACCATTCACCCTGTGATTTTGGCACCCTCACCTTGATCTTTATCCTAGGTTAATTCCATTAACCTGCATTTTAACATCCAAAAGTTCCAAAGAGGAATCCCCAAAGGTCAGAGAGGAAAGGTCAGAGAGGCCCGGTGCGTGCACACTGCAGTACTTTGCCCTGCCCTCAACAGGGCAAGCAAAGTACAACTGCGCCGGAGCCGCGGCAGGAAGACAAGAAGAGGACGTCATCGTATGAAGATAGGAAGCGCTGGATCCGGACCACGACACCCATGAGACCCAGACCGCAGCGGGACCGCCCCTGGGTGAGTATAATCTAACCTGTTTTTCTTACCTTTCAGGTTACATTGGGGGCTTATCTACAGCATTACAGAATGCTGTAGATAAGCCCCTGATGCCGTTGGCCTTATCGCATATACGATTTTTGGGCTGACAGATTCCCTTTAAGGGAAGGGAATATATATATATATAGAGAGAGAGAGAGAGTACCATCAAATTGCTAAAAAAAATAAATTTCTCCAACAAGAAGTAAAACCATCCAAACAATCACATTAATACAACCTTTCAAGTTTGGTTCATGATATATGCTGGCTTAATATGCATGACAACCAATATGTCTGCACTTTATGTTACAATTTATAAACTGACCATTGTATCATCCCAGAAAGGTACTGACATCTCTATACGTGAAAAAGACACAATAACCAATCTACATTTACATTTTAGGCATAAATCCTCAGCCTGCTTTAGCTCAAATGGCTGTTTTGTTTTTACACAGAAAATATTGGTTGTGTGTATACAGGGCTGCCACTAGAAATTTCGGGGCCCCATACTGGCAAAATTTTCGGGGCCCCCTTGAGACTCCACCCAGGCTCCACCCCAGCCCCGCCTCCAGGCTCCACCCCTCGAACTGTCCACAGTCCCACCGCTCTCTCTTGGAAAAACTCCACTTCTCACCAATCACACATTAACAGTTCCCATCACCAGATCACACATATAGCAGGCAGCTTTTGTTTTGGCCAAAAGATTTTTTAAGCCGCCACCATAACACGGTAGACACTTTTGGCCGGGCCCTACTCTGCTGTAACCTATTAAATATTTGTTAAAATATGCAATACAATTTAGGTATATTTTTATTTATTTTTCAATTTTTAAAATGCCCAATAATATCACATAGAAGGAACAAATACCACAACACCATGACCAGATGACATATTACCACCACAGTGATCGAATAATATCACATACAAGGAACAAATACCACAACACCATGACCAGACCACATATTACCACCACAGTGATCGAATAATATCACATACAAGGAACAAATACCACAACACCATGTCCAGACCACATATTACCACCACATAGTGACTGAATACTACAATTCTGATCAGTAATTTTTAAAAAAGCACCATACTATCACCATAAGTGCCATTATACACAGGAGATCTGTACTTAGTATGCAGTGTCTGTGTACAGATAATATAGTGATCACTAGTGAAATTATACACAGGAGCTCTGTATACAGTGTATAGTGTCAGTGTATAGGTAACACACTGACTCACCAGTGACGTCTCTAGGTGAAGTCCTTCATCTTTCATCCAGCACAGACCGCCATCATTTCATCCAGCCAGGACTTCTCTCTGCAGGAAATAACACAGTTATCTCGAGCTCCGCTTGCAGAACACATTACTTAATTTTTCACAACTTCTACATTACACCACATGAAGAAGGCGACATAGTATCACTCTATACAGTAACAGGACCGCCCCCCATTTAAAACAGTATACTCAAAAAATAAAATAAATACATCACTGCAGTAATAATATCCCTAAATTAGCCCCTATGGTATTAATAATATCACCCAGCCTGGCCCCGTGTGTCTCATTCCTGGCGTCAGCCAGATATTCTCCCATCCTGCCCTCATGAGTATCCATTCTGCCCCATATGATCTCCTTATCCTGCCCCATATGATCGCCCCATGTGATCTCTCCATCCTGCCCCATCTGTCTCCATCATATCCATCCTGCCCCATGATCCTGCACGATCTGTCTCCAATTCTGCCCCCAGTGTCTCCAATCATGCCCCATGTCTCCATTCTGCCCCCTATGTCTCCAACCATGCCCCCATGTCTGCAATCCTGACACTTGTCTCCAATCAAGCCCCCTGTGTCTCCATTCTGCCCCATCTGTCTCCAATCCTGCCCCATCTGTCTCCAGTCATGCCCCCATGTCTTTCATCCTGCCCCGTGTCTCCAATCATGCCCCGTATCTCCATTCTGCCCCGTGTCTCGCATTCTGCCCCTGGGTCTCACAGTCTGCCCCTGTGTCCAGCATTCTGCACCTGTCACTGTGTCCAGCATTCTGCCCCTGTCACTGTGTCCAGCATTTCTGCCCCACTGTGTCCAGCATTCTGCCCCACTGTGTCCAGCATTCTGCCCCACTGTGTCCAACATTCTGCCCCACTGTGTGTCCAGCATTCTGCCCCACTGTGTCCAGCATTCTGCCCCACTGTGTCCAGCATTCTGCCCCACTGTGTCCAGCATTTCTGCCCCACTGTGTCCAGCATTTCTGCCCCTGTGTGTCCACATTTCTGCCCCACTGTGTCCAGCATTCTGCCCCACTGTGTCCACCATTCTGCCCCACTGTGTCCGGCATTTCTGCCCCTGTGTCACTGTGTCCAGCATTCTGCCCCACTGTGTCCACCATTCTGCCCCTGTGTGTCCACCATTCTGCCCCTGTGTGTCCACCATTCTGTCCCACTGTGTCCAGCATTTCTGCCCCACTGTGTCCAGCATTCTGCCCCACTGTGTCCACCATTCTGCCCCACTGTGTCCGGCATTTCTGCCCCTGTGTGTCCAGCATTCTGCCCCACTGTGTCCACCATTCTGCCCCTGTGTGTCCACCATTCTGCCCCTGTGTGTCCACCATTCTGCCCCTGTGTGTCCACCATTCTGCCCCTGTGTGTCCACCATTCTGTCCCACTGTGTGTCCACCATTCTGTCCCACTGTGTCCAGCATTTCTGCCCCACTGTATCCAGCATTTCTGCCCCACTGTGTCCAGCATTCTGCCCCACTGTGTCCACCATTCTGCCCCACTGTGTCCGGCATTTCTGCCCCTGTGTGTCCAGCATTCTGCCCCACTGTGTCCACCATTCTGCCCCTGTGTGTCCACCATTCTGCCCCTGTGTGTCCACCATTCTGCCCCACTGTGTCCAGCATTTCTGCCCCACTGTGTCCAGCATTTCTGCCCCTGTGTGTCCACCATTCTGCCCCACTGTGTCCAGCATTTCTGCCCCACTGTGTCCGGCATTTCTGCCCCTGTGTGTCCAGCATTCTGCCCCACTGTGTCCACCATTCTGCCCCTGTGTGTCCATCATCCTGCCCCCCGGATCGCAGCAGCTCTCAAAGAAAAAAAAAAACACAACTTCTTACCTGGCCAAGCTCCAGCGCCGGGTGAAGCTCCCTCTCCAGGCTCCACACAGACGCACTCGCCGCCGGGCCCGGCGGCTGACAATGACGTCAGACGCCGGCAACGCCGGCGAGTGCGCACTGCGGCCCTATTCAGCCGCCAGCCTCAGACTGGCTGGCGGCTGTTAACTATTGACGTGCGGGCGCGGGCCCGCACGTCAATAGTGTGCCGCTGCTGCAGCGCCTGCAGGGGGGGCCCGGTGACCAGATGAGACGGGGCCCGATGCGGGTCCCCTCTGTTCACCGGGCCCCATACGCCAGTCACGGCTGTCATGCCCTGATGGCGGCCCTGTGTGTATATGTTGAAGCAGGAAAAGTAATGTTTTAATGAGATACTGAAAAGTTGTCTCAGTATTAATGTAATCATCATAAATCTTAAAATTCACTACTGTAAAGCAATCAAAGATGTAATTCCCTTGTGACCTGAGTGAATATAGCTAGCCAGCCACATCAGGAACTCATACTGGCTTCTTGTTTAGACTGTCCTGCAAATCCTAACTATAAGCAATGTCATCACTCTTCTGACATGTGGTGCTGGGTAAATATAAACCAGTTTACAAATGATCTAATGTTTGAGTAATGGTCACTATTCAATCCAAAAGGAAGGTCATTAACTGGTAAATCATATTATATTGTACTGTATGGCATAAAATGAATTCTAGGAGCATTGCCTTTTCACTTTTATAAAGATGTAGGACAATTTTTTCTGCATTATGATCATGCCATTGCTTTTAAAGGAGCACCAATGTATGGACTGGAAATGTAGCAATAATAATCTGCATTTGTCATGAATAGCTTTCTAAGAGTCACAGATTAAAGAGGTCCCCCCTGATTTTTTTTAAAGCATGCAGCAGGCTATAAAAAAAATAACATGCAGCATATTAACTTTACCAATCCCCATAGGTCCTCTTCTAATTTTGTCCTGGTCCCCTGCAAGTCTCTGGGCTTCCCCCTACTAGCTGGGAAAGGCATGTGACCAATGCAGTTAATCACTGGCGGCAGCTGTGATTTATGGTGCATTTGTGGCACCCCCCAGGAGTCTGAATGCCACAGTGGCATTGCCTCCCTCACAGGGAGTAATGTCATGCCTGGAAGCAAGGAGGGGTCCCCTTACCAGGTAGGAGACAAGTAGAGCAGAACCTGGGGAGTGGAGCTGTGATTAAACTCATCCCAGAGCTGAGCGCTACAAACCGGATACCAGAGTCTGTGGTTGCGTAGGTATTGAAATCCCGGCAGCTAAATCCGGAGGGCAGGGGACTGCAGGTCTCCTGGCCCGATCTTATACCCAGCGGCACAGCAGCATACCAGAGCTTGGAGTCGACACAAAGAAGCGGCACCTGTGATAGGCTCGAGCTACCTGCCATGCGGGCAATGTTGAGGTTTTAAGAACAGAGAGAGACAGTTAGCAGCAGGGGGTGCTGTTAGGCAGCAAGGAAAAAGGGAGGGCAGTGCAGAAGGAAGGCCTCTGTACCTACCTGACCAGGTGTATCCAAAAATTGCTTCCAGGCTACCCAGGTCTCCATTATGATCTGTTACCAGTACCCTGGTCTGTACTATCAACCATCAAGTAACGGAAAAGAAAACTACAGTCCTTGTGTCCCCAAACAACTGTCCGATCCGGTTCCGAGTACCCCATGGCCCTGGTAGGCGTGTCACATTTACACTTGCCGATTATCGTGAATGAGCGTTTGTAGCACAATCCAATAACTGGCCAATGCAAACAGGCTGCCAACCATTCAACAAATAAGCAATATGCTCTTTTGTCAGGTTAAATAATTTTCAAGCTTGCTCAAAAATCATTTCATCTTTTTTGGTAGCACATTGTCCTGTACAAACTGCTGAGCACAATTACAGCCTATGAATGCAGAATGCTGTTGTTATGAGTGCCAAAAGCACATTCCCTGGGGTAACGTACAAACCAGGGTGATACAGTGGGTACAGAAAGTATTCAGACATCTTTAAATTTTTTACTCTTTGTTTTATTGCAGCCATTTGGTAAATTCAAAAAAGTTCATTTTATTCTCAATAATGTACACCCTGCACACCATCTTGACTGAAAAAAAGCAAATGTAGAAATTTTTGCAAATTTATTAAAAAAGAAAAACTGAAATTTCACATGGTCATCAGTATTTAGACCATGCTCAGACACTCTTATTTAAGTCGACAGGCTCAGACACTCTTATTTAAGTCACATGCTGTCTATTTCCTTGTGATCCTCCTTGAGCTGGTTCTACGCCTTCATTGGAGTCCAGCTGTGTTTAACCCCTTTCTGACATTTGACGTACTATCCCGTCGAGGTGGGGTGGGCCCGTATGACCACCGACGGGATAGTACGTCATATGCGATTGGCCGCGCTATCGCAGCTGACATCCGGCACTATGTGCCAGGAACGGTCACGGACCGCTCCCGGCACATTAACCCCCTAAACACCGCGATCAAACATGATCGCAGTGTTTCGGCGGTATAGGGAACCATCGCGCAGGGAGGGGGCTCCCTGCGTGCTTCCCTGAGACCCTCAGAGCAACGCGTTGCTCCGAGGGTCTCCTACCACATTCTCCCTACAGACCCCGGATCCAAAATGGCCACGGGGAGCCTTCTGGGTCCTGCAGGGAGGTGGCTTATCAGCGCCTGCTCAGAGCAAGGGCTGGTAAGCCTGCAGCCCTGCCTGTCAGATCGCTGATCTGACATAGTGCTGTGCAAAGTGTCAGATCAGCGATCTGTCACTATAATGTTATGTCCCCCCCCCTGGGGCAAGGTTATAGTGTTAAAAAAAATATTCAGATGTGTAAAAAAAGAAAAAAAATTCCTAAATAAAGAAAAAAAAAATGTTCCCATAAATACATTTCTTAATCTAAATAAAAATAACAAAGCAATAAAGGTACACATATTTAGTATCGCCGCGTCTGTAACGACCCGACCTATAAAACTGTCCCACTAGGTAACCCCTTCAGAGAACACTGTAAAAAAAAAACGAGGCAAAAAACACTTTCTTATCATACCGCCAAACAAAAAGTGGAATAACACGCAATCAAAATTACAGATGTAAATAACCATGGTACCGCTGAAAATGTCATCTTGTCCTGCAAAAAACGAGCCACCATGCAGCATCATCAGTGAAAAAATAAAAAAGTTACAGTCCTCAGAATAAAGCAATGCAAAAATAATAATTTTTCATATAAAATAGTTTTTATCATATAAAAGCGCCAAAACATAAAAAAATAAATGAGGTATCGCTGTAATTGTTCTAACTCGAAGAATAAAACTGCTTTATCAATTTTCCGAAACGCGGAACGATATAAATGCCCCCCAAAAGAAATTCTTGAATAGCTGGTTTTTGGTCATTCTGCCTCACAAAAATCGGAATAAAAAACGATCAAAAAATGTCACGTGCCCGAAAATGTTACAAATAAAAATGTCAACTCGTTCCACAAAAAACAAGACCTCATATGACTCTGTGGACCAAAATATGGAAAAATTATAGCTCTCAAAATGTGGAGTCTTTTAGTGTGTGACGGCTGCCAATCATAAAAAACCCGCTATAAAAGTAAATCAAACCCCCTTCATCACCCCCTTAGTTAGGGAAAAATAATAAAATATAAAAAATGTGTATATTTCCATTTTTCTATTAGGGTTAGGGCTAGGGCTAGGGTTAGGGCTAGGGTTAGGGTTAGGGCTAGGGTCAGGGTTGGGTCTAGGATTAGGGTTAGGGTTGGGGTTAGGGTTGGGGCTAGGGTTAGGGTTGGGGCTATGGTTAGGGCGAGGGTTAGGGTTGGGTCTAGGGGTGTGGTTGGGATTAGGGTTAGGGGCATGTTCGGGTTAGGGGTGTAGTTAAGGTTATGGTTAGAGTTGGAATTAGGGTTAGGGGTGTGTTTGGGTTAGGGGTGTATTTGGGTTAGAGTTTCAGTTAGAATTGGGGATTTCCACTGTTTAGGCACATCAAGGGCTCTCCAAACGCGGCATGGGATCCGATCTCAATTCCAGTCAATTCTGCGTTGAAAAAGTAAAACAGTGCTCCTTCCCTTCCGAGCTCTCCCGTGTGCCCAAACAGGGGTTTACCCCAACATATGGGGTATCAGCATACTCAAGACAAATTGGACAACTTTTGGGGTCAAATTTCTATTGTTACCCTTGGGAAAATAAAAATTTGGGGGGCTAAAAACCCTTTTTGTGGGAAAAAATGATTTTTTATTTTCACGGCTCTGCGTTATAAACTGTAGTGAAACACTTGGGGGTTTAAAGTTCTCACAACACATCTAGATAAGTTCCTTGGGGGTCTATTTTCCAACATGGGGTCACTTGTGGGGGGTTTCTACTGTTTAGGTATATCAGGGGCTCTAAACATGCAATGTGATGACTGCAGACCAATCAATCTAAGTCTGCATTCCAAACGGCGCTCCATCCCTTCCGAGCTCTGCCATGCACCCAAACTGTGCTTCCCCCCACATATAGGGTATCAGCGTACTCAGGACAAATTGGACAGCAACTTTTGTTGTCCAGTTTCTCCTGTTACCCTTGGGAAAATACAAAACTGGGAGCTAAAAAATAATTTTTGTGCAAAAAAAAAAAAAAGAATTTTTATTTTCACGACTGCGTTATAAACTGTAGTGAAACATTTCGGGGTTAAAAGCTCTCAAAACACATCTAGATAAGTTCCTTGGGGGGGTCTAGTTTCCAATATGGGGTCACTTGTTGGGGGTTTCTACTGTTTAGGTACACTAGGGGCTCTGCAAACGCAATTTGACGCCTGCAGACCAGTCCATCTAAGTCTGCATTCCAAACGGCGCTCCTTCTCTTCCGAGCTCTGCCATGCACCCAAACGGTGGTTCCCCCCCCACACATGGGGTATCAGCATACTCAGGACAAATTGGACAACAACTTTTGGGCTCCAATTTCTCCTGTTACCCTTGTGAAAATACAAAACTGGGGGCTAAAATATATTTTTTGTGAAAAAAAAAAAAGAATTTTTATTTTCACGACTCTGCTTTATGAACTGTAGTGAAACATTTGGGGGTTCAAAGCTCTCACAACACATCTAAATAAGTTCCTTAAGGGGTCTATTTTCCAAACTGGTGTCACTTGTGGGGGGTTTCAATGTTTCGGCACATCAGGGGCTCTCCAAACGTGACATGGTGTCCCATCTCAATTCCAGTCAATTTTGCATTGAAAAGTCAAACGGCGCTCCTTCCTTTCCGAGCTCTGTCATGCGCCCAAACAGTGATTTACCCCCACATATGGGGTATCGGTATACTCAGGACAAATTGAAGAACAACTTTTGGGGTCCATTGTCTCCTGTTAACCTTGGTAGAATAAAACTAATTGGAGCTGAAGTAAATTTTTGGTGAAAAAAAGTTAAATGTTCATTTTTTTTTAAACATTCCCAAAATTCCTGTGAAACACCTGAAGGGTTAATAAACTTCTTGAATGTGTTTTTGAGCACATTGACGGGTGCAGTTTTTAGAATGGTGTCACACTTGGTTATTTTCTATCATGTAGACCCCTCAAAATGACTTCAAATGTGATGTGGTCCCTAAAAAAAATGGTGTTGTAAAAACGAGAAATTGCTGGTCAACTTTTAACCCTTATAACTCCCTAACAAAAAAAACATTTGGTTCCAAAATTGTGCTGACGTAAAGTAGACATGTGGGAAATGTTACTTATTAATAGTGTTGAGCGATACCGTCCGATACTTGAAAGTATCGGTATCGGATAGTATCGGCCGATACCCGAAAAGTATCGGATATCGCCGATACCGATATCCGATACCAATACAAGTCAATGGGACACCAAGTATCGGAAGGTATCCTGATGGTTCCCAGGGTCTGAAGGAGAGGAAACTCTCCTTCAGGCCCTGGGATCCATATTAATGTGTAAAATAAAGAATTAAAATAAAAAATATTGATATATTCACCTCTCCGGCGGCCCCTGGACATCACCGCGGGTAACCGGCAGGCTTCTTTGTTTAAAATGAGTGCGTTTAGGACCTGAGGAATGACGTCGCGGCTTCTGATTGGTCGCGTGCCACCCATGTGACCGCCACGCGACCAATCAGAAGCCGCGACGTCATTCCTCAGGTCCTAAATTCCTAGAATGAGGAGTTTAGTGCCTGAGAATGACGTCGCGGCTTCTGATTGGTCGCGTGGCGGTCACATGGGCGGCACGCGACCAATCAGAAGCCGCGACGTCATTCTCAGGTCCTAAACGCGCTCATTTTAAACAAAGAAGCCTGCCGGTTACCCGGCGGTGATGTCCAGGGGCCGCCGGAGAGGTGAATATATCAATATTTTTTATTTTAATTCTTTATTTTACACCTCACTATGGATCCGATACCGATACCCGATACCACAAAAGTATCGGATCTCGGTATCGGAATTCCGATACCGCAAGTATCGGCCGATACCCGATACTTGCGGTATCGGAATGCTCAACACTACTTATTAAGTATTTTGTGTGACATATCTCTGTGATTTAAGGGCATAAAAATTCAAAGTTGGAAAATTGCCAAATGAGATGAATACTGGTCTGAGTGCTAGGCAATTTTTTTTCGCATAACACTCGTCCGTGTTCTACGGTAGTGCAGTAACCTGCAGTAACCACCGATTGACCAAACCGCTGCACGGCCAGCTCTACCCTCACCTACTGTATCCTCACCCATCCCTTGTAGATTGTGAGCCCTCGCGGGCAGGGTCCTCTCTCCTCCTGTACCAGTTGTGACTTGTATTTTTCAAGATTATTGTACTTGTTTTATTATGTATACCCCTCCTCACATGTAAAGCGCCATGGAATAAATGGCGCTATAATAATAAATAATAATGATAATAATAATAATAGTGTGACTCCAGCCTTACGTGAATTCCTATGAGTGACATAAGCAACTGTATGCACTATTTACCGATCATTTTGTGACTTTATTGAAAGGAAACCAGAGAGTAACACTTCCCCAAGCAAAGTAGTCTGGGATAGGGCACTGTAACACAGTGTGAAGGAGGCCTACTACAGGGCCATTGAAACTTGGCTTTTATTGATATTCAAATTAGGTGGGCATGTCAGTGCCTTGGCAATCTTTGGCTCCTCTTTGCTTCTTCTCCTAGTGTCATTCCCTGCTAACTGACTGACAGTGGAGAGCAGAGGTGAAATTATGCAACCAGTCTTTGACTCCGCTGCCAATCAAGAAGTGATGACGACACTAGTGTCAAGAAGTAAAGAAGAGGCTAAGGCTATGTTTATATGTTGCATTTTTGCTGCATTTTTTTTCTGCAGTAAAACCTGCTCTCCTGACAGGAATAAACTTGCTGCAAAAAAGCAGGTTTTGCTTGTTTTTTGTTGTGTTTTTTTTGCTGCGTTTTTTGTGTTTGTTTTTTTTTTTGCTGCATTTTTATCATGCTACATTTGTCTCATGTGCATGTTAACAAAGTTTAGTGCCAAATTTTTTTTATTCTACTTCATCAGGTTTTGGCACAAAAAACACAGCTTTTTTTTAATCACCCATTACTTTCAATGGGTGAAAAACACTGAAAAAAGGCTGAAAGAAGTTGTGGAGACCAGACTGAACCAAAGGATCCATTTTGTCTCCCAGATGAAATCTGCTTCTGCACAGCAAACTTGACATTTCCTTTTATAGAAGTAATCACGCGCGCATTTCTCCTTGATATTGTAGCCTTTCACCCACATACCAGATATTGTAACTTTTCACTAGTATAGATTTGCTTTGTAAGTGATTATGAAATATGAGCGCTTGTGCGCATGTCTGTAAATGCCTAACTTCTTACTATATAAAGAAGGGGCAGCGCTCAGTGAGGCAGGCGTGCTCCGGGGCTACCCCTGTTTATGAACACACAACCTTTGTGCTGCGTGTCATTTACTTGGATTCCTCAATCCAGGAAGCCAGGGACGGAAGAGGACTCAACATTTCTTGGCGCCCGAAACAGGGACCCGAGGCGAGAGTGTCTACTCGAGATTCACCTACGGATACGGACAACGGAGATCTGGGATAATGGACGGCAAATGAATTGAAAAACCTGGCCAGGTAAGAGACATTATTAGTTCTCTTTTATCTGCCCTGTATTATCCGAAAGATCTCTACGAGCCGTGTCACGCTGGGTTAGTCTAGTAGTGAGTAGATACCTATAAAACTCGGGTTACCATATTGTATAGATTTATGAGTCCTGTCCCTGGCAGTGTGTGAACAAGTGTGAAGGTTGTGGCATGTTATGAAAGAAGGATAAAAGTACGTAGAACAATAAGCCGAAATTGTTAGGACAAGTCTTATTAGTGAAGTCAGCCTAACTGGGTCATGTGGTTGCGTCCTTTCGGGGAGACCTCCGCCCATGCTTGACTCTCTTTGAGAAACTTGTTCCTTCATTTTTGGATAAGAGTTTGATAGAATGAGCCCAGGACACGGGTCCATGAGCCTGGGACAAGTATGATAACAGAGACGGAGAGTTTGGTGATCTGTTTGGTGTTGCTGATCCTGTTTGCGTGCATTGTAGGAATCAAGTTTATTCTGCACATTAGAAAGAACGGAGCAGATCAGCCCTTCAATATCTTAGCTCCCTAGGAGAGAAGGCAACGAGACATCACTCCAGAGAGGTGGTTGTCCAAACGTCACCTAGGGTAGATACAGCTATTATTGAAAAGAAAAATGGGAAATAAACAGACAAAATCCGTCTTAGGACAAGTAGAAGCAAAAGATATCATACAGGAAAGATGTGGAAAGACAGTCAGAAGGCAGATCAGAAGGGTAAGAGAAAAATTGGGAATTTCAGAAGCACTTATGTTTAGCACTGAATGGGAAAGACTGAAGTAAAGAACGAGGTGGAATTATCAAAGACAATGGGTGGGAAGAAATCATACACTGTATGATAAAGGTCTCAAAAACAGCTAAAGAGGAGAATTGGAAGTATGATCCAGACACTTCCAAATGGAGTATGGGTACGGGAAAATGTTGTGCCACGACTCATTCAGTTCCTCCTCCTTACCTAGATCCGAATGTTCAACCATTTGTACCTTCTGAAGGAGGACAAACCAAACCAAATTTATATCCTGGGTTAAATGGGGTGGAAGGATGGGTGTGCAAAAATTGTGGCCAGCAGAATCCAGACTGGAGAACTGAATGTTCTGCCTGTGGGGCCCCCAGAGGTCATCAATTGTTAGCTCCTGTTAGGATAGTACCGAAACCCTTCAGAGAAACTGGTGTAGATGGAGCAATGGCAACTAGATATTACCAAACCCGACAATACTTCCCTTGGTCCCCCGCTGAAGGAATGTCTCTTCTACATAATGCACCAGATCCTACCCAGTACCCAGTTAGATTCGCACAGTATATACAGCAAATTATGCAGACTCATGCAGGAGTCTGGGCAGATGGAGAGGAATTATGTAGAATGAAAATGACTCCTGGTCTCTTCCAGGAACTGCTAACACATCTACAGGGACACAGGCCACAGGTGGGACAGGAGCTACAAGAGGGACAAGCGGGACAAGGTGCCTTACAAACGATAGAATCAGGAACACAATTTGTAGACCATTTAATAGTTTTCATGAGGCAGAAACAGAGGCAGAGAGGAACAACGGGAGTGGTGGCTCAGAGACCTGGACAATCGGTAGATGAATATTATCTAGGGGTAGAGAATAATTTTAGAGATGAAGGAATAGATCTAACCGCTCCAGGAATGATGAGGTTAATTACAAAAACCTTTATAGATGGATTGTCTCCAAAAGTAAAGGAAAAACTTAAGGCTGCAACTCCTGATTGGAGAACCTTGGAAGACCCACACTTGGCCAGGCAAAAAGCCGTAGGGATAGAGTTGGATTTAAGAGAAAATCATAAGCCTGTCAGAATAGCGCAAGCAAACACAACAGGTGGAAGGGCAAGACATAATTTTCCCTGTCATTACTGCAAGAAACCAGGACATTTCCAGAGAGAATGTAGAAAGAAGCAGGCAGACATAAAATCAGGAAAATTTGTACCAAAGAATAAGCCCTCAGACATCCAACAGACATCCATAGTGGATGGTCCCATACCAGATTCAGATTGACTCAATGTGTTACAAACTTCCCTACCAGCTAGAAGACCTATAATACAGGTAAATGTGGGGGGAAGAGAGATTCCATTTTTAATAGATACAGGTGCAACTTCCTCAATTTTGAATCAAGATTTTCTTCCAAACCCGGAAGATATTTCACAACAAACAACTTTTGCTGAGGGTTATGATGGGGTAATTCAAACACTACCATACACTGTGCCCCTAGAGGTCTCCTTAGGACCTAAATGTTTTGCATCCAGATTTTTCTATGCCAGAGGTGCCCCAACATGTTTGTTGGGAACTGATGTCTTGAAGAAATTAGAAGCTAACATCAATTTTAGGGAAGATGGCACAGTCATGCTGACTATCCCTGATGATGCAGAAACATTAGAACAATATGTCAGAATTCAGGCTTTTGAGGATTATACTGAAGAAAAAGAGTACACCACAGATCTAGACCTCTCAACAGTCCCAGAAACACTGTGGGCACAGGGTGACACTGATGTGGGATTATTGCATATCTCTCCTGTAAAACTATCTGTGCAACCAGGAACTGTTCTCCCACAGCTCAGACAATACCCTGTGAGTGCCCAGCAGGAACTAGCGATTACAAAACAGATAGAGGGATATAGAGAGAAAGGGGTTTTGGTAGAGATACAATCACCTGCTAACACTCCTCTGTATCCAGTCAAGAAGAGAACTCTTGATAAAGGTTCTATGCCCAAATATCGTATGGTACATGATCTAAGAGAAATAAACAAAGTTCTAGATCCAATCACCCCAGTTGTACCCAATCCTCATACGTTACTATCACAGATACCAGCCAGTTCTCAAGTGTTTACTGTAATAGATCTTTCAAATGCATTTTTCTCGGTTCCTTTACACCAAGACAGTTGGCATTTGTTTGCATTTACATTTAAGGGCAAACAGTTGGCGTGGACACGCCTTCCACAGGGAATGATACACTCCCCTACTCTTTATTCAAATGCCCTACAAACAGTCCTTCAGAGGTTTGAACCCGAACCACAGGTAGTAATTTTGCAGTATGTGGATGACCTACTACTTTGCTGCCCAGATCTAGAAACTGCAGAAAGGTCCACTGTGAGTTTACTATGTTTCCTAGAAAAAGAAGGGTGTAAAGTGAATAGACAAAAGCTACAAGTTTGTCAGACCAAAGTGGTCTTTCTAGGTCATTGCATTTCTCAAGGTAAAAAGCATCTTCCACCTCAAAGAACTGAAGCAATAAGACAGATGAATGAGCCTAGAAATCATAAACAGCTACGAGCATTTTTAGGAATAGTGTCTCATTGTAGACAATGGATTATACATGCCAGTCAACTAATGCAACCACTGTATGACTGTGTAAAAAGTGAACCTTACATGTTGACAAAAGAAGGTCAGATTTCGTTCCAACAATTAAAAGATGCCCTTGTTTCAGCTCCAGCGTTAGGGCTACCAGACTACACCAAACCATTTCAGCTTATGGCTGCAGAAGTTGATTCCCATGCTACAGGAGTTCTTACCCAGAAGCATGCAGGGAAACAAAGACCAATTGCATATCTTTCAGCAAGGTTAGATCCCGTAGCTAGAGCAGCGCCAACCTGTGTACGTGTAGTTGTTGCTGTCTCACTATTGTTGGACAAAGCATCAGAAATTGTCCTAGAGCATCCACTCACAGTTCAAACTACACATGATGTTTATGGGATATTAAACCAGGTCCAACCAAAACACATTTCCATGGCCAGACATTTGCGGCTGCAGTGTTCTTTGCTGCTCCCCTCTACTATCACATTTGCAAGGCTTCAGACTCTCAATTTAGCTACACTGCTACCTCTCGAGTCTAAAGGGGGGAATAAGGACACTGATCCATACGCAAATTTTTTCCCTACAGATACACATGATTGTACAGAGCTCATTTTACAAGAAACGGTAGGCTTACCCAATGTATCCGAAACACCACTTCAAAATCCAGATTTAGAGCTGTTTATAGATGGTAGTAGGTTTGCAGATGACACAGGTAACTTCCATACAGGGTATGCAGTTGTGTCAGAATCTGAAACTCTCAAAGCAGAACTGCTTCCACCGAAACAATCTGCACAAGAAGCAGAACTAACAGCATTGATTGAAGCTCTAAAAATAGCTGAGAATCAGACAGCTAATATATACACTGATTCTAGGTATGCACATGGTATTGTGTTTGATTTTGGAGTAATCTGGAGAGCTAGAGGTTACATGACAGCGTCAGGACAACCTGTAAAACATGCTTCTCTGATCAAACAGATCTTAGAAGCTGCACAAGAAACAAAAGAAGTAGCAGTAATCAAGGTAGCTGCACATGTGAGACTCGACACTAGGGAATCTAGGGGAAATGATAGGGCTGATAAAGCAGCCAAAGCAGCAGCAGTCAAACCCTTACAACAGGTCCATACTGTAAACCTCACAGAAAATACTGAAGATAGACTGAGACAAGCACAGGAAGATGCAGGAGAAGAGGAGAGGGACAGGTGGAAAAAGAAAGGGGCAGAAGAACAAGAGGGAATTTGGAAGAAAAATGGACTAATATGTCTACCTAGAGCCTGGTACCCGATAGTAGTTGGTGGATTACATCACCCTACGCATGTGTCTGCAAATGCAATGACACTACTGGCAAAGCAAGTCTGGTTGGCTCCAGGTTTTGGCAACTACGCAAGAGACTATTGTGCTGCATGCGCTATATGCCTGACACATTATCCCGGACAGACAGCAAAGACCCCTATGAAGCACCACGTCCGACCTCTCTACCCGTTTCAACGGTTGCAGATAGACTTTATCCAGCTGCCAAAGAGTAATGGGTATGAGTATGTGTTGGTGTGTGTGGACATGTTCTCGGGGTGGCCAGAGGCCTATCCAGTTCGGAAGGCTTCAGCTAAAAACACTGCTGTAAAGCTAGTTACCGAACTGGTGCCCCGTTATGGTCTCCCTGAAGTGATCGAGTCAGATAGGGGTACTCATTTCACTGGAGAAATATTTCAAAATGTACTGAAAATGTTGGGTGTTGAAAGTCAGTTACACACTCCGTATCATCCTCAAAGTTCTGGTAAGGTAGAACGCATGAATGGAACTTTAAAATTAAAAATACAGAAAGCCATGGCTGAAACAGGAAAGCCTTGGACAGAATGCCTTCCACTGGCCCTTTACTCAATACGCAATACCCCAAGGGGTAAGACTAAACTGTCTCCATATGAAATTTTGTTTGGCAGGACTGCCAATTTAGGATGTTATTTTCCACAGCAACTTGTGTTAAATATTGAATCACTGACTTCCTATGTGCAAAATCTTCAGAAACAATTAACTAAGGTGCATGCACAAGTTTTTGCTTCCCTTCCAGATCCTGACAACACTGAAGGAAGTCACAAGTTGGAACCAGGTGATCAAGTCTATGTAAAAAGACACACCAGAAAGGCTCTTAAACCAAGATTTGACGGACCCTTCCAAGTCCTATTGACAACACCTACATCAGTCAAGCTTGAAGGAAAGGCATCATGGATACATGCAAGCCATTGCAAAAAAGCAGTATAAAACTCATGATATTGATGTTAATAATGTTAACCACAACGAAGGCATGGGAAAGACTAAATTCTTTAGCCCCTTTGAACAATAGATTCGTACAACACCATAGAAAATTAGTGCACGACTTGTTAAACAATACACAAACCCTGACAGATTGTTGGATCTGTACCCATTCGCCGGTATCAGCCACAAGTATACCTTTTCTAGCAGTTCCCGTATCAGCAGAAGAAATATTCGCTTGGCCTAATTGTTCAGACAACCTGGCCAACAACCAAACTGGTAATACTAGGCTATGGAATACTACAATCGCCATACCAATTGTGGGATGGGTAGAATTTCCTTGGTGGCAGGGTAATCTCTCAGGGAGTAGTACACATCTACAATATTTGGCCTATAAGGGTGGAGCCTGGGTCCCTAGGAATAAGACTGGATTAACTAATTTAGGACAGGTCCCCACAGAAAATCTACAGCTCAGTTTCAGTACAACCGCCCCTTCCTCTGATGCTTTCAAACCTGTAGTATTGGAAAGATACATACATAATAGAAAATGGGAACATTCTGAGTTGTTCCCCCAAGGTGATGATAACAGTTGTACAAGTAAGCCGGGGAACCTGGTTTGTAATGAATCTGATGAGTATGTCAACGGAATGCATGTATGTGGTAATCCCGCAGCCGGGTACTGTAGCCCCTTGGGACAAAAACCCTCTTGGTGTATACTTCAAAATGTATCTAGTTTTGTGGATTTGGCTCACAGATTGGTATTGCAGCACTCAGCTCTATGGGATCTGCCTGAAGGTACATTTTGGATATGCGGAGAAGGAGCATATAAATGGCTTCCCGTAGGTATAAAGGGTACTTGTACATTAGGACGCCTAACCCCAGCTACTTTCATAATTTCAAATAAACAAGTGAATATGCAAGCCGTGCCCAAGCACACACTGTATAAAAGAGCTGCAGATAACTCACCACGTCCCTCGGGGAGGCCGCATATAGTACAAATGGGAATTCCCAACAAAATTGCTAGTACCATTTTTATTTATCCTATGTTAACACAAATGTGGGATAAATTAGTTAGAGCCACGGATTATCTAGATGATCAGATCTGGGATATATTAGATATACTAAACACTAGTGTAGCTGTACAGAATCAGCTTATAATAGTCGTCAACCAACATACCCTGGTATTGGATTACCTAACTGCCTCACAAGGGGGTATGTGTCAAATCATTGGACCCACCTGCTGTCATTATATAGACCCGAATAGTACTATGAGTATGACATTCAAATTAAAGGACGTACAACGACTCAGAGATCAGTATGACAAAGACAATGACCAGAATAAGGATAGCTGGTGGTCAGATACCTTTTCTTTTCTTAACCCAGCCAACTGGTTCAGAGGGATCGGTGGGTGGGTTGCCGGGATTATGCAGAGCATAATACATATAGTTATGATTATTGTAATCATATATGTGTTATTCAAGATTGTACTCAAGGGTATCTCAGTATGCACAAATAAATTTTGTGTAATAGATGCAAGAGTATAAAGTTTATTATTGCCGTACTAATTTTCTTTTATATTTTAGTATACTGCCGCATAAAGAAGAAAATGCACAAGCTTCATGCAAAAATTTATGACAAATTATAAAAGAATATGTCAAAGGGGGGAATTGTGGAGACCAGACTGAACCAAAGGATCCATTTTGTCTCCCAGATGAAATCTGCTTCTGCACAGCAAACTTGACATTTCCTTTTATAGAAGTAATCACGCGCGCATTTCTCCTTGATATTGTAGCCTTTCACCCACATACCAGATATTGTAACTTTTCACTAGTATAGATTTGCTTTGTAAGTGATTATGAAATATGAGCGCTTGTGCGCATGTCTGTAAATGCCTAACTTCTTACTATATAAAGAAGGGGCAGCGCCCAGTGAGGCAGGCGTGCTCCGGGGCTACCCCTGTTTATGAACACACAACCTTTGTGCTGCGTGTCATTTACTTGGATTCCTCAATCCAGGAAGCCAGGGACGGAAGAGGACTCAACAAAGTGACACGCTCCATTCTGCAAAATCCAAGGTTTTGCACGAAATACTGAGGGCAAAAGAAATAATGTGTATGTATGAGATTTCTGAAGTCTCATAGATATAGCTAGTACTGCAAAACATAGCTAAAATTAGCATAAAAAAACACCAAAAAACCATACATGTGAACATACCATGAGGCTCCGGTTCATCAAAGCTTTTAAGCCACAAAAGTGGCATAAAAAAACTTCAGGAAGTCGCCAAATTTTTACGTAATGTGAGGCTGAGCAAAAATGTTGGAATTTTCAGACAATCGTCACCCTGATTCGACAATGTGGGGGATGCTGAGGCGGGACTGGGGTGTGACAGGGCGTGGCATTTTTTACTTTGCAAATCTTACTCCAGTCTTTGACAAGGCTTTGTGGCAAGGCGTACACCAATTTTTAGGGCTTGTGCACACAATTGTATTTTCTATATGCTGTCTGTTGAAAAAAGGACAGGACTCAGACCCATGTTATTCAGTGGGGCAGTGCAGAGAAGCATTTTTTTTTCACTGATTGAATCTGTGTGTTAGGCCGCGGTCACACTTGTTAGCGCAATGCGAGAAACGTGCGCGAGTTTCTCGCATCAATACTCAGCAAGTCCACCGGCACTTGGGACCGAAGTGTGTGGCTGCATGTATTTCTATGCAGCTGGATGCTCCGCTCCCGCGTGTCGGCGGCAGTGCCGAGTATTGATGCAAGAGACTCGCGCGAGACCCCCAGCCTTAAATTAATTGTTGCATGCACTTTTCTTACATAAATCGGATGAGACTCACCCATTCAAGTCTAATCTTTACTGATACAGTGCAATTCTGTAACAAACAAAACTATGATGACAAGTGCACTGATACACCCAATAGTGAACTTGTACCCACTAGTGGACTTACAAGTCTAATTTCCATATCAATAGCCAGCAAATTTTGGTGCAATGGTGCATAAGATGGTGCTGTACCAAAAGTACTGTTAGTAACAGGTTCCCATTAATACCATCTAAAATGTATTTATTCTATTTATTCTTTTTCACCTTTGTTATTTAAAGGGAACCTGACTAGTCCCCCATGCCCTCCAGCCCACCAGCATTTGTATATTCCTTTATAAACACACTACCAAAGGCCGGTTTCACACGTCAGTGGCTCCGGTATGTGAGGTGACAGTTTCCTCACGTACCGGAGCCACTGACACACGTAGACACATTAAAATCAATGCATCTGTGCAGATGTCATTGATTTTTTGTGGACCGTGTCTCCGTGTGCCAAACACGGAGACATGTCAGTGTTCGTGGGAGCGCACGGATTACACGGACCCATTAAAGTCAATGGGTCCGTGTAAAAGTGTGCAGTCCGTGTGCCGTGCAGGAGACAGCGCTACTGTAAGCGCTGTCCCCCCCACTGGTGCTGAAGCCGCGATTCATATCTTCCCTGCAGCAGCGTTTGCTGTAGAGAAGATATGAATAATCGTGTTTAAAATAAATATCCATGTGCGCCCCCCCCCCGCTGTTGTTAAAATACTCACCTGGTTCCCTCGCTGGTAGGCGCTGTTTCCTGTTCTGGCCGCATCTTCTACTGTATGAGCGGTCACGTGGGGCCGGCCATTACAATCATGAATATGCGGCTCCACCTCCCATAGGGGCGGAGCCGCATATTCATTACTGTAAATAAGCGGCCCCACGTGACCGCTCATACAGTAGAAGGTGCGGCCAGGACAGGAAGCAGCGCCAGCCAGCGAGGGAGCCAGGTGAGTATTTTAACAACGGCGGGGGGGTGCACATGGGGTGGGAGGGGGTGGGCACATGGATATTTATTTTAAACACGATTATTCATATCTTCTCTACAGCAAACGCTGCTGCAGGGAAGATATGAATCGCGGCTTCAGCACCAGATGCTGGTGCGTGTGGTACACAGCACGGTGCGTGTGGTACCCAGTGGGCACACGTGTCACACTGATGTGCCACAGAAACGCACCAGCACATGGACACAGATATTTCCGGTACCAATTTTTCCGGTACCGGAATTATCTGGACGTGTGAGACTGCCCTAAGTAGCCCTTTATCCAGGATGACACTTCAGATGTTTTTTTTTTTTTAAGTATTATTAGGCTGCCGTCACACTAGCAGTATTTGGTCAGTATTTTACATCAGTATTTCTCAGACAAAACCAGGAGTGGGGTGATAAATGCAGAAGTGGTGCATATGTTTCTATAAGGGTATGTGCACACGTCCGGAATGCATGCAGAATTTTCTTGAGATAAACCTGAGGTTTTCCACAGGAATTCTGCATGTGTTTTTATCGCGATTTTTTCGCGTATTTTGTGCGTTTTTTTTTGCGGATTATATGCGGATTTTTATGCGTTTTTTTCCCCGGACACTCCAATATAATGGGAAATTCGCAAAAATAATGACCATGATGCTTCTTTTTCCGGAATGCGTTTTTTTGGCGGAAAAAAATGCATCATGTGCACAAAAAATGCGGAATGCATTCTAAATGATAGGATGCATAATGAAAGCGTTTTTTTATGCGTTTTTATCGTGAAAAAATGTGCAAAAGATGCGAAAATTCCTGAACGTGTGCACATACCCTGAAGTCTGTTTTTAATATGCAAATAAACTTTTCACTAGGTGATGGGAAGTTTCTTTCCCCAGACAAGTTGCCCCACTCAGCATGTAATTAGCGATGAGCGAATATACTCGTTACTCGAGATTTCCGGAGCATGCTCTGGTCTCTTCCGAGTATTTTTTAGTGCTCGGAGATTTAGTTTTTCTTGCCGCAGCTGAATGATTTACATCTGTTAGCCAGCATAAGTACATGTGGGGGTTGCCTGGTTGCTAGGGAATACCCACATGTAATCAAGCTGGCTAACAGATGTAAATCATTCAGCTGCTGCTAGGAAAACTAAATCTCCGAGTGCTAAAAAATACTTGGAGGACCCCGAGCATGCTTGAGAAATCTCGAGTAACGAGTATATTCACTCATCACCACATGTAATTACTTCCATGTGCACTTCCTAACATGATTTGCAAGAGCTGGCGTGTCACGCTACGACCACAATAAGCAAGTCGCAAGTCCAACGGCGTCAGATTTTTTCTTTACGACTTACATGTTGCGGCCACAGTACCCTCAGAATCATAATGTGACCCCATTAACGTGTATTGCTGTACTATGATGCAGTGGCGACACCTAGCAATCATTGCTCGTGCGACAGATGTTGCGGCCAAAGTTGCTCTGTAGCACTACCCTAAGACCAACCCTAGATACCTCAAATCCTGTGATTCATATTTAGGTTTCTGAGCAAGCTTCCTTTCTTTATAAGCATTGCAATGAATACAATGAATGTAATAAAAATATATTGATAAAGAAATGTGTAGCGTCTCTATAGGTAAAGGTAAGAGCTCTATTATTATGTTATAGCCATTCTTTGGTGGTTTGCTGCAGCTAGAGAAATTTAGAGGGAAACCACTAATGATTTCCTTTAATTAATTATTAATAAGCCACAATGCAGGACTGTTCCTGGTACAAGATACTGAAGACGTATGTTCTTGTATAGATAGTTTTTGTAATTATACAATCTAATCAGAATGTGAACATCTCTAACCAGTTTGCAATGTTTTTGGAATCTCATCTGCTTAGCTGATAATGTAAAACACTGCAGATTTTTCCCACATGCCAATCTGCTCGGAAAATTCAAAGAAAAAAATGCGCACTGTGTGAATTAGCCAATACATAATTTGCACTTTTTTAATGATCTTATCTTCTTCTGTCTTAAGATTTTCATTTACGGTTTTGCTCCAATTATTTTTAAATGGTGCAAGTGGCTCATAAATTTTGTACAAAAAGGAAAACTGCTCTTTTTGTTGCTTACCTTTTTTGCGCCTTTTTAATGCAAAAAAATCTATCTGTTAAAATTAATGATGAGCGAGTGTGCTCCACACTGCTCAATCAAGCATCAGGATACTCAGACACGCTCAGTACTTGATCGAGTATCCCTGGTGCTTGAACGCCATGCTCAAGTCCCCGCCACGCATGTTTTGCGGCTGTTTTTCAGTCACTAAACATGGGGGAATGCCTGCCAATCACAATAATGCCATAGCCATGTTTGCTACTGGCATTACTGTGATTAGTCGACCACATCATGTCATCGGGTCTATATATTGATGACGCAATGCTTGCACACTGTTTTCGGAAATAGTGCAGGGAGAGCAGCTGCAGAAGGGAAAGTGAGCATTATAGGCCTTGTTGGTGAAAAGCCTATAAATAAATATTCATTTTCAGGGCTACATCTATTCTATACAGGGATAGTTAGCTGCTGGAGAAGGGATAATAGTGCATATGAGCAGCCAAGTTCAGAAGAAGACGACGGTGGGGAGCCGCATTTAATGTCTCAAGAGGTAGATGATGAGACACAGTTGCCACCAAGTCATAATAATAAATCATCTTTGTATAGCGCTAATGGATCACCCCCAGACACAGGGCCACGGGTTACTCGGTACCAGTCCTCTGCTGGCTCAGTTCTGGGAATGTCATGGTGGCTGGACCCGGTCCGTGACCCTGCTAAGGGGCGTCCAATAAAGGGTGATAGGAGTCTGTCAAGGTTTCGTGACGCCACCTGTGGTGTTCAGTCAGGATGAGACCGACGCTGCTTGGGGTCCGCTGGGGTGATGGAATGGCAGCTAGATGGTATACCTTCCCACAGGTGAAGTCCCCAGGGCTTCCCAGTGATGCAGATGGCGATGGTGTGAGGTGCAGACAATAACGAGGACACAAGGTTGCAGTCTCTTTACCTCTTTACTGAAGACTTCAGGATCCACAATCCAGAGCACATTTAACAGGGCTTTCTGAGACCGGCCGGTCCGATGGCACATCCAGAGTTCCCTTTGCAGGTGGAAATCAGTGCCTACCACTAGCGCCTGTGTGTTGTAGTGCTACTCTGCTGAGCATTCGGAATAGTCCTCACAACTTCTGTTCTCGTTCATTCGTTCTTTCTAATTCTCTCTCTCTTGTTCCAGATGTTACTAGTTTCTTGTCCCCCATATATGTTATGGCTAGGACGCACCCGTATGACGGGAAGGCTCGGAGCTCTTCTGGGACCCTATAGACGCCCCTCTCCACGCGTTGCCCCCTATGTCTTCGTAGGAAATTTAAGGTAGACAGCCAACCTATAATTAACTGTCCTGCGGAGTTCGAAGTAAGGCCTAGAGTCAGTTACTTCCGCGGTGTTCCGGCCACCGGCTACGCGCCTCAGTAGGATGTTGCCTCGGTCTCACGGCACGACTCCTACTGGCTCTCCTTTGTGCTTGATCTCGTTTCTCACTGTTCCACAATACCCTTCACTTCGTGTCTCTTTCTTAGGATACCGCCGCAAGGTAGTGCAGGCGCGGTTCCGTAACGTTCTGCTCTGTTCGCTAGGTACCTGCCAGGTTCCCACGCCCGACAGGGACCCCCCTGTGTCTTCTCCCTGCAACACCCCCTGCCACGGGATGTTGCCTGAATCCAACCCAGTCAGCTTCTAACTAACTTCCTACCCAACCCCTAGTTTTACCAGTGTGAGGAGTGGCCCAATAAATAAAGCCTTTTTCTCCCCCTAGTGGCCGGAGTGTGAAGTGTAATGTGTGCTGGTGATACCTGGTCAGTAGAATTCCTTCAGTGCCATCAGACGTACCATCACTCCCCTTAGCGGCAGAGTGTCATACTGCAACGACCAGATCTCTGGGGCGCTGCACTAAAATATTCTGCAGCGCTTTACTGCTTGCACACATTATCATCATTATCACCCCTATCAGTATGTATTTGGAATGTGGGAGGAAACCGAAGTGCACGGAGGAAACCCACGCAGACACAGGGAGAACATACAAACTCCTTTCAGATGTTGTCCTTGGTTGGATTTGAACCCAGGACTCCAGTGCTGCAATACTAAACCTGGGAAAATGTAATGCAGAGCAAATACAGCAGTTCAGAGGAGTGGGTCCGCAGCACCGCAACAGACAGGAAGAGACAATGTTGTGGCCAGAGGCGGAAAAACACGGGCAACTGTGCCCCAGAGCACCCACACGCAGCAAGATCCCAGGCTAAGAGTTACATGTTCCCCAGTCTGGCGTTTTTTTGCTGAAAGTGGGGAAGACAAGAAAATGGTAATTTGCAACCTGTGCTGTACCAAGATCAGCAGGGGCCTGGACACTACCAGCCTGACCACCACCATCAGCATGCTCAGGCATATGCCAATCCCCTGTCCAGGATGCAGGCACCAATGCCTCCGGCCCTGAACCTTTCCCAAGACCCTCGCATTGTTCCTGTTTTGGACAACACTGTTTACTGTTTGTTCACCCTTCTCGATCCACTCAACAAGGAGAACTTTCCATCTCTCATTCCTGCAGAGGAGAGGGCTAGTAAAATTGTGCAATACCAGAAGGCCCTAGTCAAACAATTAGTACAAAAATTCCCATTTGACAACACTGGCGGTAGAGGTCATAGTTCCTTGGACAGCTAGGGAGTAGAATTGAAGGAGACACACACCAGGTCCAACAGAGGCAGGAGAAGATAATGTCTGGGACAGTTTCTTTAGACCCTCCCAGTGCACAGGCCCTGATGCACAGGGTAATCTGACAAGGAGGGAAAAGTTTTGGAAGATGGGAAAGGAGTGCCTAGCTGACCATACCATACAACTTGGAGGTACTGCCATGCCTTATCGCTTTCGTTTTGTCAGAACTGTTTTTTAGTGTCATCTGGGGCATAAGAACTAATAGGCGCATCCGCCTGTCAGCTGATAATACTGGCAGGCTGACTCTTATCAAAATCCCACCAGATGATAGCAGCGGAACATAAAGCCAATTCTAATGTTCCTTATTTACTGGTGTACTCCCATACACTCTTTCCCACCCAAACAAGGGTATATCTGTGAAGACCTGTTGAAACGCTCGAGCAGCGCGAAACGGCCGTCGTTTTACCTGCACATTACTCTGTAAATATGCACCCCCGAGCCGTGAAGAACATGCATCAATAAAGTATTACCTGCCATCAAGACTGGTGAGTGCTGCCGTCTCTTTTTCCTGCTTGGATTTCTACATTGTTGAACTTTCTTGGCAACAGCACCCGAAGTCTGGCCGTTCGGCTGCCATCCATGCTTGTTGAGTCCGGCGTGTCGGCTCGCTGGCGTCTTGGTGGTGCGGTCAGCTGTATCTTGTTTATATGACTGTTAGAGAATATACTGCCTACTTTCTAAAAGGAAATAGAAGATAGGTGCAGGGTAAAGAACATAAACAGCAGAGAGATAAACTCTACAGTCATGAACAAAAGTATTGACACCCCTGCAATTCTGTCAGATAATACTCATTTTCTTCCTGAAAATGATTGCAAACACAAATTATTTGGTATTATTTTCTTCATTTAATTTGTCTTAAATGAAAAAACACAAAAGAGAATGAAGCAAAAAGCAAAACATTGATCATTTCACACAAAACTCCAAAAATGGGCCAGACAAAAGTATTGGCACCCTCAGCCTAATACTTCGTTGCACAACTTTTAGCCAAAATAACTGCGACCAACCGCATCCGGCAACCATCAATGAGTTTCTTACAATGCTCTGCTGGAATTTTAGACCATTCTTCTTTGGCAAACTGCTCCAGGTCCTTGATATTTCAAGGGTGCCTTCTCCAAACTGCCATTTTTAGATCTATCCACAGGTGTTCTATGGAATTCAGGTCTGGACTCATTGCTGGCAACCTTAGAAGTCTCCAGTGCTTTCTCTCAAACCATTTTCTAGTGCTTTTTGAAGTGTGTTTTGGGTCATTGTCCTGCTGGAAGACCCATCACCTCTGAGGGAGACCCAGCTTTCTTACACTGGGCCCTACATTATGCTGCAAAATTTGTTGGTAGTCTTCAGACTTCATAATGCCATGCACATGGTCAAGCAGTCCAGTGCCAGAGGCAGCAAAGCAACCCCAAAACATCAGGGAACCTCCGCCATGTTTGACTCTAGGGACCGTGTTCTTTTCTTTGAATGCCTCTTTTTTTCTCCTGTAAACTCTATGTTGATGCCTTTGCCCAAAAAGCTCTACTTTTGTCTTATCTGACTAGAGAACATTCTTCCAAAATGTTGTAGGCTTTTTAGGTAAGTTTTGGCAAAATCCAGCCTGGCTTTTTATGTCTCCGGGTAAGAAGTGGGGTCTTCCTGGGTCTCCTACCATACAGTCCCTTTTCATTCAGATGCTGACGGATAGTACGGGTTGACACTGTTGCACCCTCGGACTGCAGGGCAGCTTGAACTTGTTTGGATGTTAGTCGAGGTTCTTTTTCCAACATCGGCACAATCTTGCGTTGAAATCTCTTGTCAATTTTTCTTTTCCGTCCACATCTAGGGAGGTTAGCCACAGTGCCCTGGGCTTTAAACTTCTTGATGACACTGCGCACGGTAGACACAGGAACATTCAGGTCTTTGGAGATGGACTTGTAGCCTTGAGATTGCTCATGCTTCCTCACAATTTGGTTTCTCAAGTCCTCAGACAGTTCTTTGGTCTTCTTTCTTTTCTCCATGCTCAATGTGGTACACACAAGGACACAGGACAGAGGTTGAGTCAACTTTAATCCATGTCAACTGGCTGCAAGTGTGATTTAGTTATTGCCAACACCTGTTAGGTGCCACAGGTAAGTTACAGGTGCTATTAATTACACAAATTAGAGAAGCATCACATGATTTTTCGAACAGTGCCAATACTTTTGTCCACCCCCTTTTTTATGTTTTGTGTGGAATTATATCCAATTTGGCTTTAGGACAATTCGTTTTGTGTTTTTTCATTTAAGACAAATTAAATGAAGATAATAATTCCAAATAATTTGCGTTTGCAATCATTTTCAAGAAGAAAATGAGTATTATCTGACAGAATTGCAGGGGTGTCAATACTTTTGGCCATGACTGTATATGGTTTTTCACTGACTGACTTAAACTACAGCAGTATGACTATGGCGGGACATCTAAATGAGACTATCACCAGCAGGAAATACCAGTATATAAAGCCACACCTGAAAGGTGATAGAGCAGACAAATGAATAATGAAGTCACCTGTTACCCTAAAAAGACTGAAACATGGATAACAGAACCTAAACACTTGGAGAAAAGGTGTATCTGCTGTGGCTCAGTGGACAGGGAAGCTGATCACAAGCACAGGCACAAGGATTTGAACTCAGGCGCAGGACAAGTGTACATTGTTTCTGGTTCTCTGGTGTAGCATTCAACACATGTGTAGTGTGTGGCTGCTAAGAAGCTGCTTCCAAAGATTAGCAGCATAACTAGAAATGAAAGGATTATTCCCATTTTCATAGATGAGTACAAGGAAGGAAGGGCGCGGTAAAACTGACAGGATGATGGATGCAGTGAGTATTAAACTAAACTTTATTTATGCCACGTGTTCCTGAGTTGACTTTCCTTCTCCCCACATCTTGCAGTTCCTGATCGGGACCTGAATGAAGGCTGCATGCTCTTCATGAGCCTTAATCTACTCCGCTAGTGCAGCCTCTGTCCAGTCCCGATCAGGAACTGAAAGATGTGGGGAGAAGGAAGTTTACTCTGAAAAGCGTGGCATACCGTAAATTAAGTTTAGTTTCATACTCACTGAATTCATCGTCCTGTCAGTGGCAGCGCCCAGGATTTTCTGCACTTTTCCTTTCTGGTACTTGTCATGTCCTTTACTTCATGGGTGTGAGGACAGCGGACAGAGCGGAGCAGTGCCGCACACAACCCACCCAGGTGACAGCACTTTTACGATTTACTATTTATTAAAATTTGCAGCCGTTCTTGAGATATTATCAATTTTATTTTGTTCACAGCTTGATGTCTAGGAGACCGACCGCCGCTGCTGCTGTCAAGCTTGTGAAAAAGAAGCTGGACAGAATTAGTAGTTGCTTTGCTTATACTTCCCTCAGATAAAACTCAGATATCTGAGGGAGGTGCGAATGCTGCAGCCCATTAATGGCCATAGCAGTGTTGTTCACAAAGTAATTGCATGAGTCATACTCGCCTACCAATCCGGCCATCTTCTCCAGGAACGGAATCAATGATGTCCCTATCTTCAGTCAACAGACTGCTGATGCCTGTGACTGGCTGCAGCGGTCAAGTGACTGGAGCATTGTGTTATCGGTTGCAACGCTAATGACGAGCCATTCCACTTACCGTATTGCACCGGATCGATAGATGAAGATGGCACACCTAATGGCACACCTAAGGATGAAGCAATACCAGCAAGCAAAAAAGAAAAGGGCACACAGCAACAAGTGACAGAAAAAAGTACAGCCAAGAAGCAACGAAGAGTGGTGGTGGTGGGAGACTCACTACTGAGAGGCACAGAAGCAGCCATCTGCAGACCGGACATAACTGCAAGAGAAGTATGCTGCCTTCCAGGTGCGATGATCAAGGATGTGACCGATAGGATACCAAAGCTCTTCAGCTCCAAGGACGTCCACCCATTTCTTCTGATACATGTTGGCACCAATGACACGGCAAGGAAGGACCTACCGACAATCTGCAAAGACTTTGAAGAGTTGGGGAAGAAAGTAAAGGAACTGGATGCACAGGTAGTTTTTTCTTCTATCCTTCCAGTAGACGGGCATGGCACCAGGAGATGGAACAGGATCCTTGATGCAAACAACTGGCTAAGACGATGGTGCAGACAACAAGGATTCGGATTCCTGGACCACGGTGTGAATTACTTGTACGATGGACTCCTCGCCAGAGACGGACTACACCTCAAGAAACCTGGGAAACACACATTCGCCAGAAGACTCGCTACACTCATCAGGAGGGCGTTAAACTAGAAGAAGAGGGGACAGGAAGAAAAACATTAGACTTGAACAAAGAAGACCCAAGAAAACATACTCAGAAGGGAGGTAGGAACATTTCTAAAACAATCCACAGCGAGGAGATTGGAACAAAACAAAATCCTCTAAACTGCATGCTCGCAAACGCCAGAAGCCTGACAAACAAGATGGAAGAACTAGAAGCAGAAATATCTACAGGTAACTTTGACATAGTGGGAATAACCGAGACATGGTTAGATGAAAGCTATGACTGGGCAGTTAACTTACAGGGCTACAGTCTGTTTAGAAAGGATCGTAAAAATCGGAGAGGAGGAGGGGTTTGTCTCTATGTAAAGTCTTGTCTAAAGTCCACTTTAAGGGAGGATATTAGCGAAGGAAATGAGGATGTCGAGTCCATATGGGTCGAAATTCATGGAGGGAAAAATGGTAACAAAATTCTCATTGGGGTCTGTTACAAACCCCCAAATATAACAGAAACCATGGAAAGTCTACTTCTAAAGCAGATAGATGAAGCTGCAACCCATAATGAGGTCCTGGTTATGGGGGACTTTAACTATCCGGATATTAACTGGGAAACAGAAACCTGTGAAACCCATAAAGGCAACAGGTTTCTGCTAATAACCAAGAAAAATTATCTTTCACAATTGGTGCAGAATCCAACCAGAGGAGCAGCACTTTTAGACCTAATACTATCTAATAGACCTGACAGAATAACAAATCTGCAGGTGGTCGGGCATCTAGGAAAAAGCGACCACAATATTGTACAGTTTCACATGTCTTTCACTAGGGGGACTTGTCAGGGAGTCACAAAAACACTGAACTTTAGGAAGGCAAAGTTTGACCAGCTTAGAGATGCCCTTAATCTGGTAGACTGGGACAATATCCTCAGAAATAAGAATACAGATAATAAATGGGAAATGTTTAAGAACATCCTAAATAGGCAGTGTAAGCGGTTTATACCTTGTGGGAATAAAAGGACTAGAAATAGGAAAAACCCAATGTGGCTAAACAAAGAAGTAAGACAGGCAATTAACAGTAAAAAGAAAGCATTTGCACTACTAAAGCAGGATGGCACCATTGAAGCTCTAAAAAACTATAGGGAGAAAAATACTTTATCTAAAAAACTAATTAAAGCTGCCAAAAAGGAAACAGAGAAGCACATTGCTAAGGAGAGTAAAACTAATCCCAAACTGTTCTTCAACTATATCAATAGTAAAAGAATAAAAACTGAAAATGTAGGCCCCTTAAAAAATAGTGAGGAAAGAATGGTTGTAGATTTCGAGGAAAAAGCTAACATATTAAACACCTTCTTCTCCACGGTATTCACGGTGGAAAATGAAATGCTAGGTGAAATCCCAAGAAACAATGAAAACCCTATATTAAGGGTCACCAATCTAACCCAAGAAGAGGTGCGAAACCGGCTAAATAAGATTAAAATAGATAAATCTCCGGGTCCGGATGGCATACACCCACGAGTACTAAGAGAACTAAGTAATGTAATAGATAAACCATTATTTCTTATTTTTAGGGACTCTACTCTATAGCGACGGGGTCTGTTCCGCAGGACTGGCGCATAGCAAATGTGGTGCCAATATTCAAAAAGGGCTCTAAAAGTGAACCTGGAAATTATAGGCCAGTAAGTCTAACCTCTATTGTTGGTAAAATATTTGAAGGGTTTCTGAGGGATGTTATTCTGGATTATCTCAATGAGAATAACTGTTTAACTCCATATCAGCATGGGTTTATGAGAAATCGCTCCTGTCAAACCAATCTAATCAGTTTTTATGAAGAGGTAAGCTATAGGCTGGACCACGGTGAGTCATTGGACGTGGTCTATCTCGATTTTTCCAAAGCGTTTGATACCGTGCCGCACAAGAGGTTGGTACACAAAATGAGAATGCTTGGTCTGGGGGAAAATGTGTGTAAATGGGTTAGTAACTGGCTTAGTGATAGAAAGCAGAGGGTGGTTATAAATGGTATAGTCTCTAACTGGGTCACTGTGACCAGTGGGGTACCGCAGGGGTCAGTATTGGGACCTGTTCTCTTCAACATATTCATTAATGATCTGGTAGAAGGTTTACACAGTAAAATATCGATATTTGCAGATGATACAAAACTATGTAAATCAGTTAATACAAGAGAAGATAGTATTCTGCTACAGATGGATCTGGATAAGTTGGAAACTTGGGCTGAAAGGTGGCAGATGAGGTTTAACAATGATAAATGTAAGGTTATACACATGGGAAGAAGGAATCAATGTCACCATTACACACTGAATGGGAAACCACTGGGTAAATCTGACAGGGAGAAGGACTTGGGGATCCTAGTTAATGATAAACTTACCTGGAGCAGCCAGTGCCAGGCAGCAGCTGCCAAGGCAAACAGGATCATGGGGTGCATTAAAAGAGGTCTGGATACACATGATGAGAGCATTATACTGCCTCTGTACAAATACCTAGTTGGACCGCACATGGAGTACTGTGTCCAGTTTTGGGCACCGGTGCTCAGGAAGGATATAATGGAACTAGAGAGAGTACAAAGGAGGGCAACAAAATTAATAAAGGGGATGGGAGAACTACAATACCCAGATAGATTAGCGAAATTAGGATTATTTAGTCTAGAAAAAAGACGACTGAGGGGCGATCTAATCACCATGTATAAGTATATAAGGGGACAATACAAATATCTCGCTGAGGATCTGTTTATACCAAGGAAGGTGAGGGGCACAAGGGGGCATTCTTTGCGTCTGGAGGAGAGAAGGTTTTTCCACCAACATAGAAGAGGATTCTTTACTGTTAGGGCAGTGAGAATCTGGAATTGCTTGCCTGAGGAGGTGGTGATGGCGAACTCAGTCGAGGGGTTCAAGAGAGGCCTGGATGTCTTCCTGGAGCAGAACAATATTGTATCATACAATTATTAGGTTCTGTAGAAGGACGTAGATCTGGGGATTTATTATGATGGAATATAGGCTGGACTGGATGGACAAATGTCTTTTTTTCGGCCTTACTAACTATGTTACTATGTTACTATGTTACTATGTTACTATGGGAGTTACAGCAAGCAAGTCCCATTTTATTATTTTGAAATTATACCTACTGCTTGAAAAATGTGTGTAAGAATGGACAACCTCTGTAAGGCAAATCTGTGTGTGGCGCCCCTGAGGGTTCAGTCGCCACAGAGGTACTGCACCTCATCAAGAGGTGTGGTATCCCACTCTCACGTAAAGAGGGGGCACTACCCAGGACTCTAACACCAGCATCCAACACCACACCACTCCAGTCAGGGCATCTGGGCGTACCCCATGGGAGGATGGCCTCAATCCAGTCTGGAGGGAGTTACTAGGTAGAGGGTGTGGGTGGAGAGAATAGAGTTGTTATGGAAACAAGAGGGAGGAGTCAGGAAAGGTCTAGAAAGTTAGTCAGTCTGTACTCTGTAGGGAGAAGTGAAGCAGAGCAGACATGAGAGACAGTTGGAGCTGGGGACTTGAGCAGTGAGGAGCTGGTCCCAGCCTCAGAAGACAGAGAAAGTGAGAGAGAAAGAAGGGGTCCTAGGGGCACTTATAGTGAGAAATCCACCCTTGGGGCCCACATCCACACTGACCATCGCTAGGTGGAGGGACCGGCCCCCAAGACTAGTGGAGAACTACAAGGCTCAGCTAGCCAGCCGGAGGCTGTGGTATCTGTACGTGTCACAGCCAGATCCACACATATTCGCTGAAAAGGCAGCCACAATAATCAATGGGACTAGAGAGACATCGCCCGACAAGATCCGCGGCTGCTGGCTGGGGACACTGTGTGTAAAGGCGCAGAGAGATGGCCAGGAAAGGAACATAAGAACGGGGTCCTGGCAAAGTGCACCCAAATTACCTGAGAGCTGGCTGGACCACAGACCCGGAGGACACAACACCCTGGCTGGGGACTGCATCTAAGAACTATGAGTAAAATCATGGAAACTGCACCCTGCTGTGTCCTCTGAATTATTACTGCGTCACCTGCCCTGCACCACAACATCCATCATCACCTTTAACTCCATCACTGCCCTGGTGCTAAGCTCTACCTTTGGAGAGCTGTACCAACTCTGCTGCATCACCATCAGCCCCAGCGGTCTCTTTAAGCAGCGCCGGCCATCCCTAGCCGAGTACCACAGATGGCATCACAAACAATTCCCCATAAACTTTATTTCCCCTTCCATTTCATTTCATCATTTTATTGGACGCCCAGGGCCATGGACCGGGTCACTGCTGCCGCGACAAGCACCCCTTTAAGAACCGTCTGACCCGGTCTGAGTGCCCCACGGCTCTAGTGGGCACACCTTGTGCATGAATATTCATGAATTGTCATTTTGTTAAAGGGAATCTGTCACCTCATTTTGGCCCTATAAACTGCGGCCACCGCCTTCAGGGGCTTATCTACAACATTTTGTAATGCTGTAGATAAGCCCCCGATGTAACCTGAAAGATAAGAAAAACAAGTCGGATTATACTCACCCAGGGGCGGTTCAGTGCAGTTTGGGTCCGATGGGCGTCGCAGGTCTGGGTCCGGCACCTTCCATCTTCATGCGATGTCGTCATCCTCCTTGCTTCTGTCGCTGGGCCTCTCTGACCTTTCCTGGGCGCTGCGCACTGCAGGACTTTGCCCTCAACAGGGCAGAGAATTACACCTGCACAGGAGCCGCGACAGAAGCAAGGAGGATGACGACATTGTATGAAGATGACAGGCACCAGACCTGCGACACCCATCGGACCCGGACCGCCCCTGGGTGAGTATAATCTAACCTCTTTTTCTCATCTTTCAGGTTACATGGGGGGTTTATCTACAGTATTACAGAATGCTGTAGATAAGCCCCTACTGGCGGTGGCCACAGTTTATAGGGCCAAAATGAGGTGACAGATTCCCTTTAAAGAGCCATTCTGGTCCAAGTAATATTATTTTATTCATTCATTAGTTTACATAGCGCTAACATTCATGCTGGATGAGGGACCATGTAACAAGAACAGAGTGAGGACCCGGAAATGACGGATTTACCGCAGAGGGGCACAAAAGGAATGAGCCAGGTAATGTTACTCCTGTCACATAATATTAGTAATATTACTTTTATCAGTAATAACACTTTGGCCCTAGAACGCAGGGCTCATTAATAATGAGGATAACGTGTCATTTTATAATGACTCGTTCATGGACAAGAAAAGAAACCTTTTGGTGATAGATGACAACAGATGCCACTCCTCGTCATTTCGGCAGTTGGGGTGACATTCGGGTATGGGGTCCACATATGCAGGATCTGATATGCCTTTGGGGACATTTGGTGAATGGACAGTGGTCTTATAAGGGTAAGGCGGCTTTTTCTTACAGTTCACTACAGAAGATAATATTCCATAGAAACATCTGTTCTTCCAAGGGAGTGGGGAGCAGCACAGATGTCAAAAGTCAAGTGGGGGTTTAGGGGCCCGGCAATATGGGGTCTTTCTACAGAACTCTCTCTCTCCATTGCCTTAGCTGTGTCCCTACAGAAGCTCCCAGGATCCAGCAGTGCGGTGCTGCCATGTTCCCCCACCCATGCTATGCCAGGCAGTCACACAAAGCTGCAGGCTTGTATTTAGAGGGAAGATGGACAGTATGGAGGTGGCAGGCAGAGAGGGGTCACTAGTGCAGTGGGTGGCTGCTGGATTTCCTCTGTCCTGCAGGTCCACACACGGTTAACAGCCATGGCAGGCAGCAGGTAGGGGAGGAGCAGCAGGCTGTGGTAATGGTTTGCTGGTTGTGGGGGCCGTCCTCCACCGTCTCCTCTCACTCTCAGTCTGTAACAGCACGAAGATGGCGACAGTCGGGGAGAGCGGGGAGCAGCCGTTCTCCGGTGACCATGGGGAGGCGGACAATGTAAGGAGGCTGTGGGCGCTAATGTGGGGTGTGCAGGGGAGGAATGGTCTGCAGGGCTGTTCGATAATGTAGGGCAGTACAGTGTGGTGCAGGCTGACCGTGCAGTGTATGTGTAGTGCATCCTGGCAGGGCACTACAGTGTGGTGCAGGCTGACAGTGCCAGTGTCTGTGTGAGGTACATGGTTGCAGGGCAGTACATGGTAGCAGTGTGTGGTACAGGCTGGCAGTGCAGTGTGTATAGGCTGGCAGTGCAGTCTATAACGTAAGCTAGCAATGCAGTGTGGTACAGGCTGGCAGTGCAGTGTGTGATACAAACTGGCAGTGCAATGTGGTACAGGCTGGCAGCACAGTGTGTTGTGTAAGCTAGCAGTGTAATGTAGTACAGGCTGGCAGCGCTGTGTGCGATGTAAGCAGGCAGTGCAATGCAGTGTGGTCTAGGCTGGCAGTGCAGTGTGGTGTAACTTGCAGTGCAGTGTTGTACAGGCTTGCAGTGTGTGGTGTGGTCCAGGCTGGCAGTGCAGTGTGTGTGGTACAGGCTTGCAGTACAGTGCAGTGTGGTCCAGGCTGGCAGTGCACTGCAGTGTGTGGTAAAGGCTGGCAGTGCAGTGTTTGGTCCAGGCTTTTAGTACAGTGCAGTGTGTGGTCCAGGCTGGCAGTGCAGTGCAGTGTGTGGTCCAGGCTGGCAGTACTTTGCAGTGTGTCGTACAGGCTGGCAGTACAGTGTAGTGTGTAGTCCAGGCTGGCAGTGCAGTGCAGTGTGTTGTACAGGCTGTTAGTACAGTGCAGTGTGTGGTCCAGGCTGGCAGTGCACTGCAGTGTGTTGTACAGGCTGGCAGTACAGTGCAGTGTGTGGTCCAGGCTGGCAGTACAGTGCAGTGTGTCGTACAGGCTGGCAGTACAGTGCAGTGTGTGGTCCAGGCTGGCAGTGCACTGCAGTGTGTTGTACAGGCTGGCAGTACAGTGCAGTGTGTGGTCCAGGCTGGCAGTGCACTGCAGTGTGTTGTACAGGCTGGCAGTACAGTGCAGTGTGTGGTCCAGGCTGGCAGTGCACTGCAGTGTGTTGTACAGGCTGGCAGTACAGTGCAGTGTGTGGTCCAGGCTGGCAGTACAGTGCAGTGTGTGGTCCAGGCTGGCAGTGCAGGCATTACAGACTGTCATGTGTATCCAGTTGTGCTGTTGGATAAACACACGGCTCTATCCATGACCGCAGTGACCACTGATGTCCTGTGCTCCAGTGCGTGGTCACAGCCATTTGTGCCCCTCTAGCAGTGCTGCCAGGGACTGGGGACAGAGATATTCTCCATTCCAGTGAGGTTATGTGGCAGTGAGAAAGCTGTGGATCTGATAGATAAATGCCCACGTAGTTGTGCTGACTGTCATTGTGATTTTCTATAGACCCGCAGATAAGCCTACAGTCATCATACGAGCAGATGCTGCGTGTGACAAACTGAGCTCTGCTCCATTTCTATGTAGTCTTGCGGGAACGGCGGTCAGTAAATGGCGTGCTGCTGGAGTATAAATAGTGGACATGTGCCAGGGCTGGAGGGCTGATCCGGGAGCAATGCCCTGACACTGGGAGGGCTATCAGAGATACTGTCAGCGCTGCACTACTGACATCAGACACCACTGGGACATTGCCTGCATTCATGTCGCCAAGAATCCTGCTCTGTTCTAGCCTGAAACAGAAGGACCTCAGTGTCTGCATGCAGATGGCGGTGACCTAGATGAAGATGTGACTTCTGATCCTTCCCTACCAGCATCGTATCTAATAATAAGAAAGAATAATCTTTATTTTTATATAACGCTACATATTCCACAGCGCACATTGCACACATTATCATCACTGTCCCCGATGGGGCTCACAATCTAAATTCCCTATCAGTATGTCTTTGGAATGTGGGAGGAAACCGGAGAACTCGGAGGAAAACCCACGGACTCCAGCGCTGCAAGGCTGCAGTGCTATCCACTGAGCCACTGTGCTGCCCAAAGTCCTCTATCTATCTATCTATCTATCTATCTATCTATCTATCTTTATTTATCCATCCATCCGTGCAGCCGTAGTTCACATCTCCGTTTTGTACATTACAGTATAGTGTGAGCTGAGTAAATAGCTATCCCCTAATACCAGCTAATGATATTATTCCTCTCCGAGCCGTAGTGATCCAGTAATCAATGTGTGGGGTTGCAGGTCTGTGTTTGCCTGGCGCGGATCTGCAGGAACCCTCAGCAGAATACATATTCCTGCAGCCTGTTCTTTGCACACCGCTGACACAGCCTTGTCTTACACATACTGTACATGTTTTGCTCTATCCTTTTGTGTACCGTAATTTTTTTCTCACCCCAAGTCATATTCTGCTTTGTGTAGAGAAATCTGCAATTGCATGGCTTATGTCTTGAAAAAATACATTGTAACACATCTATTTGTTTACTGTATGGAAAAACATTGTTTCAAGAAGGAAACAGATGAACACACACAGACACCTGAGGCATAGATTTCTCCCACAGAAACCTATGAGTCCATCACGTGATATCTATGTATCCTTCAGACCTAAGCCGTAAACATGGTGTGACCTCAGCTGTACATGGAGTCATTCCTGTAGTATCATTATATCAGGGTATTGACCTTTCTGCAGATCTCTATTATAACCTTCAGGGTATGTTTTCTTACCGGGGATTGGCCTGAAATCCGCAGCAATGTAATAAATGCAGTTTCCTGGCCACACTGCAGTAGATAATAGTGAAAAGGTTATGTTAGGATATAGCTTTCAGATATACAGCTTGTCCTAGTCTGTCTTTACACCTGTGTGCAGTAGTGTTAACCCTCATTCGCACTCGCTGTGCTGTACCTTGTATTGCATGTTTTCTCTCTGGTGATCCAGACTACTGTCTAGGTTGAGAGTTTGATTCGGAAAGAACCCTAGGGGTATTGCATCTTGGCCAACGATGAATGAAACCTGTTCATGTGATGCATACACTAAATTGTAAGAACGTCATCCCGCATCTCTTCATCCACATTCGCGGTAGGAGTACATGGAAGGTGTAGCGGGCATCCTGATTTCTAGAAAGCTTTTCTCCCTATATGTGTCGATCTTACATGGCATAAGGGACATTCGGCTTCCCTGTTTGGGGGCTATTGCAATAATGATTAGTGGTCACAGAATTGGGCATTATATTCTAGTTGCCGTGTTTTGTTCTTAGACTCAGCCCATGTGAACGCTTAGTGCAGATTCCCTAGTGGTCGATATCCCAGTTCTGCAGTAAACATGTAAGGCCTCATTTATCAGAACTGTCTGAGAAATCGTGTCTTGTTACCCATAGAAACCAGTATTCAGCCTTCCATTTTCACCAACAAAAAGCCAACATTTATACCCCTGTCTTCTGTCACTGATTTTGCAGATCTGCTCTTTAAAGGGAACCTGTCACGTACATGAAGTCCGATCTGTGGACAGAAGCGGAGCAGAATGATATTTAGGTGTACAGTAATAGATTCAGTATAACTTGTAATGGGTTCATTTGAAATCCCTGGTGTTTGTATGTATGAGTCCAGTTGGCGGTCCTACTAGTGATTGACTGCTATCTCTGCATGTACATTCTTACAGGGACAACTGCAATCACTAGAAGGATCGCCCGCTGGACTATATACAGACAGCCAGGATTTCAATGCATGAAATGAGTTTTACTGAGTCTTTTCCCAAAAATGTATATCTGCTCCTCCTGGTGTATGCCATCCTGCCTACAGATTAGATACCATTTTCAACATGACAGGTTCCCTTTAAGGTCTGTCAATCCCTTGAGATGGTCCTCCAGACAAGGAGTAGGATCACTGGGGAGGCATCTTAGTCTGGTCCAAGAGAGGAAATGCTGCCTGTTGTAGATTCTTGCTCTGTCTAATGAAGGCCTTTTATTTGATGTGATAGATGGGATTCCATCCTTTCTGACAAAGAGAAAAAAAAAAGAAAGAAGAAGGATCCTGCATTCCCTCTGCCAAGAAGCTGTGGCAGTGCCTTTGTGGGGATCCTACATTACGCTCAGTGAAAGCTATATAAAAAGCCAAGTGCTGAATCAATATGTAGCTTAGAGACTGCATTCTTTTCTGTAACGGTTGCTTCTGCTATTCCAGCTGAACTCTGTGGGCTTCTTGAAGCGCATAGTTCTTGTACCTCATCTGCTGTGAGTCATGCACATATTGGATTCCAACGTTTCTGAGCTGTGGCCACTGCCATATAGTTTGTTCTTACTTTGTGAACCCTGATGCCATAAAGCCTCATCAAGTGTAAGCCACTATAATGCTCTGCCCATACCATGTTATATCTACACCTTTGGTTCACTGTCGTACAGTTGTTAATGTCACCTGTAGACTACCATTGGAAAAAAAAAAGCAAGTACCACATGTTTGTTTTTTTTTAGCAGGCCCCTTTTTACTCTGGAAGGTTCACATCATCAGCGTTGGTAAGATCCTAAAAGATCAGGGGCCCAAACTACATGTCTCCCCATATGACCCCCCGCCACATAAAGGATTATCTATACATATATAGTTACAGTATACCACTGTTGCTAACCATATAACACACTATACGAAAAAAGATTATTATCAAAATTACCACTAAACAAAGCCAAAATAATATGGCTACACAATGGAAAGCTCAATTATCACTATATAGTGAGTACAAAATACATTATGCAAACACTAAAAATACACCTTCCACTATGTAATTACCAAAATACATTAAAGGGCACCTGTCAGGTGATACATACAGCTCCCTCTGTACATAGTATGAAGGTTATACTCTCCTAATCCCGATACTCGGCACTGCAATCTCTATCTTTTCTTCTGTTTTTTTAAAGTGGACCTTCAGAGGCTGCGCAGCGCAATGACATCTTCACGCCATCTATGTGGGTGCACTGAAATCTCATAAGATGAAAGCCTATACTGGTCTGTGGCTTAGGAGACTGACCGCAATAGAGTAATAATAATAATCTTTATTTATATAGCGCCAACATATTCCGCAGCGCTTTACAGTTTAACAGTATCAAACACAACAGTCATAAGTAGCAACGTTAACAATACAATAATTAAAGCGAAATAAGACGACCCTGCTCGTGAGAGCTTACAATCTACAATGAGGTGGGGGAGATACAAAGTACAGGTGTGTATTTACAATGATGTATTTACAATGATGGTCCAGCCATCTTTAGGGGGTGGGGGATAGATGGAGATAGCGAATGGGCTACACACACAAACATAAAATGACTTTGATTAGTTTAGTAAACGTGGTAGGCCGCTTTGAACAAATGTGTTTTGAGCGAGTGCCTAAAACTATGCAAATTGTGGATGGTACTAATATCTTGGGGTAGAGCATTCCAGAGGATTGGCCCAACGCGGGGGAAGTCTTGGAGTAGGGAGTGGGAGGTACGGATTAGTGCAGAGGTTAGCCAAAAGTTATTTGCAGAGCGCAGTGGTCGGTTAGGCCGATAGACAGAAATGAGGGAGGAGATGTATGTGGGTGCCACACTGTGGAGAGCTTTGTGGGTGAGAACAAGTACTTTGAATTGTATCCTGTAATGAATGGGCAGCCAGTGCAACGACTGGCGAAGAGCGGACGCGTCCGAGTAATGATTAGCCAGATGGACGACCCTGGCTGCTGCATTAAGGATGGACTGGAGAGCGGAAAGTCGAGTGAGGGGGAGGCCAATTAATAGAGCGTTGCAGTAGTCCAGGCGGGAGTGGATCAGGGCGACAGTGAGGGCTTTTGTTGTTTCCAAAAGGGCGGATTCTAGAGATGTTCTTTAGGTGTAAGCGGCACGAGCGGGCAAGAGATTGTATATGGGAGGTGAAGGAGAGATCGGAGTCAAACATAACACCCAGACAGCGCGCCTGCTGCTGGGGTGTTATTATGGTGCCACCCACAGAGAGGGAAATGTCAGATTTAGGGAGGTTAGTAGATGGTGGAAGCAGAAGAAGTTCAGTTTTGGAGAGGTTGAGTTTCAGTTAGAGAGCGGACATGATGTTGGAGACTGCAGACAGTCAGTGGCGTTCTGTAGTACAGCAGGGGTAAGGTCAGCGGATGAAGTGTATAGTTGTGTGTCATCAGCATAAAGATGGTACTGAAAGCCAAATCTGCTGATGGTCTGTCCAATTGGGGCTGTGTAGAGGGAGAAGAGAAGGGGGCCAAGGACTGAGCCCTGAGGTACGCCAACAGTGAGAGGAAGAGGAAATGAAGTGGAGCCAGAGAACAGAACACTGAAGGAGCGGTCAGAAAGATAGGAGGAGAACCAGGAGAGGACAGTGTCCTTAATGCCTAGTGACTGGAGCCTAGAGAGTAGGAGAGGGTGGTCAACAGTGTTGAAAGCTGCAGAGAGTGGTCATCGTTACGTTTTGCTGTCAGAAGGTCATTGGTCACTTTGATGAGTGCAGTTTCTGTCGAATGTAGGGGGCGGAAACCGGACTGTGAAGGGTCTAGGCGGGAGTGAGTGGAGAGGTAACGGGTAAGGTGGGAGTATATCAGGCGCTCCAAGAGTTTAGAGATGAAGGGGAGATTGGAGACTGGTCTGTAGTTGTTTGTGCAGGATGGGTTGAGAGCGGATTTCTTTAGTAGTGGAGTAATGATAGAGTGTTTGAAGGAGGAGGGGAAAATGCCAGAGGAGAGGGAGAGATTAAAGATTGTAGTTAAGTGATTTGTGACGACTGGAGAGAGAGACTGGAGGAAGTGTGAGGGAATGGGGTCGGTGGTGCATGTAGTCGGACGAGAAGAGGAGAGGAGCCTGGAGATTTCTTCTTCTGTGATGGGATCGAATGTGGAGAGTGAGCCAGGGGAAATGCAAGGACAGATGGAAGTCACTGAACTGAGTGATTGGGAGTGGATTTCCTGACGGATATTGTCTATTTTCCCTATAAAGTGGGAGGCCAGGTCATCAGTACAAATGTCTGTGATAGGGGCTTGTGCTTTAGTAGTGAGCTTTTTCTCGCTGCTCTATCACAGGATCGGACTGTATCGGTGTCATGCGTATGCCGACACAATTCAGTGTGGCAGTCGCAGGAGATCCTACATTCTGGACAAGAAGCTCAGAGCCGGAGACCTTTGATGCTAGCGACGCCTGGTTCACACTGGACCGAAACATTGCCATAATGGGCCATTAAAGGGAACCAGTCACCAGGTTTGGCCAATATGAGATATGGCCATTACCTTTCAGGGCTGATATACAGCATTCTATAATTCTGTATATCTGCCCCCAACCCAACTTGCAAACCAGAAAAAGAGCATTTATTATCCTCACCTGTGGGGCGGACCGATCCGTGGGGTGTCGCTGGTCTCGGTCCAGTGCCTCCTTTCTTGCTGGGGAGAATGTATGGATAATGTAGGGACGTGTCATCCACACGAAGTAAGAAGATGGGAGGCGCTGGACCAGGACCAACGACACCCCATGGACTAGACCGCCCCACAGGTGAATATAATACCGTAAATGGTCTTTTTCTTCTCTTGCAGGTCGGGTTGGGAGCAGATATACAGCATTATAGAATGTTCTATATCAGCCCTGAAAGGCGATGGCCTCATCTCATATTGGCCAAACCTGGTGACAGGTTCTCTTTAAACTTTCCTATTCTTCATATCTTTGGGTGTGCAGCCTCCAATTGCCTTTTGTATCTATCTATATAATCTATCATCTGGACACTTCTCCTTTCTTTAGAAGTCTTCCAGGCTGTACAAAGTGAAGCATATTAGATGCGTCTATTATAATTCACAAAATATCCACAAAGTGCTTTAAGTTCCCCTTTTTTTTTTTTTTTTTTTTTTTCAATAAATTGGAAAGAAAAAAGAAAACCGGACCACACTAAGTTGGCAATCTGAGTTCTGTCGGATATTTTTCACTGACCCATAGATTAGCATTGCCAATATGATGTGACACTCGTATCCCTAACAGACTCTTATGAACAGCCCCTCACTGTTATGTGGACGAGTGCTTCCTGAAAAACCCAGATAGCACTCGTACACAGAAAACTGATATATTCACAGTTCATTCAGCCATATCCCCGTGAAGTAAAATGTAGTGTGCAGACACAGACCTGTATGAAATGACAAGACTTCTGTTGTGCGTTTCATCAGTAGGTTGGAGAATAATATTTGGATTTGAGAATGTAATAACCAGTTGTTCCTGTTTTCTCGTTGAATTAGCTTAGTAAATACCATAGGCAGACATATCCATTGCAGCGTTGATGTGATTGTTGGCTGCTGTATAGAGAATACTCCCACAGACTTGCTTACATAACGAATTTCCCCTATTAGGCTATGGGACTAGTGTAGGAGTTTGTGAGATCAGATCCTTGGTGACCTTTCCAGGGTGGCCATTCCGGAGCACAGAACAGACATGTAATGGAGACCTTTGGGTGTACAGTTTCACGCTGGAAGAGGGGAATTACTACATGAAAAAATGGGATTTATGTCCATATTGTGTGGTGGGGGTGGTCGGAGAGAATTGGGATGGTCTAGCTGTCTGCTTCCTGAATCCTAATGCGTTGCTAGGCAACATGTTTATCATAGATGGTTACTTTGAAATGACTTGCTGACACTGCTGGGCAACCTGTCATTATTGCAAAATCACTTTTGTGCTATATCTTAAGGGTACTGCATAGGAAGATTATTAATATATTCTATAATGTGTCATAAGACTGTAAGAAACCTCATTGCGCAGCTCTGCAGTGCATGTAGGTTCCTATATTTATTGCCACGAAGAAGAGTCCGGCTAATTACTGAGCAACCTTCTATCAGCCAGACGTTGACTTTAATCCTGGGGTAAAATCAGTTTCTGTGCGGAGCTTTTTATTTCTCCCATGTCTAATGGTTAATTGGCATTCTGTAAAATTAGCTGTTGTATGAACTCGTGCAGACGACCGTATTTTCAGTCCTAGTGCGATCCGACAAAACATTGGATGGCACGACGTTATTCTTTGGGGCCGTGCACGTCTGATTTTTTTTTTTTCCCCTCGGTCCGAGTCTGTCCGGGAGAAAACATAGCTGGATACACAATTTTCATCCGTAAATCGGATCACACACTGCCATGCAAGTTAATGTCTGTTGAAAAAAAGTCATACAGGGTACCCACCTGTAGGATTAGTGCGCACCGTGGCTCGGTCCCCAGCTGCTATTAAAAGAATTTTTTTTTTTTTACTGAAATGCCACAGTGTTTCAGGGTCAAACATAAATGGCTGTGATTGTACAGCCAGTGCCTGATATGTGCTGCCCACAGTTTGGACAGCGTGTATCCCCAGTCAGGTTCCCTTTAAGCTACAGAAAATAAATGATTTAAAGGGGTTGTCCATTACTAGGACAACCTGTTCTTGATCCAAATGTTTGGCTCCTGTAAAATACTAAAGCTTATACTCAACTCACGTGCCAGCGCCGTTCCAACGGTGTCGGCACTCGCGGTCCCATGGCTCAAATGTGGTTGCTGTGACAAGTAACACCGGCGCTCAGCACTGGTGTCACTGTCCCCGCCTTCGGACAAATCAAGCATGAAGAGGAAGGCAGGGCTGCAGCTGTTTTCGGACTTCGGACTTCTGCTCAATTCGACAGGAGGCAGGGACAGTGACACTGGCGCTGAGTGGGCACTGACGTCGCGTGTCTCAACAACCGCACAGGAGACTCGGGATTGCCGATACTATGGGAACAGCGCCAGCACGGGGGGTGAGTATAAGCTTTATTATTTTGGAGGGCTAAGCGAGGGGTATGAGATGAAGTTGTCCAAGTAATGGACAACGTCTTTAAAAAAGAATAGGAAAGCAGAAAAATCTTTCATTTGGAAAATAATTGGATGTTTTAGTCTGATGAGAGTTTAGTACCAAAAATACAGTGGTGTGGAAGTGCTCTCATTTCCCATTAACTTCATACATAGGCATATGTATTTGTAAGGACAACTATAGTGGCATGTAAAAGTTTTGGCACCAATGGTCAAAATTACTTTTATTGTGGAAGCCCACAAAGCAGGAGAAGGCTATAAGAAGGTACCAAAGTGTTTTCAAGTTTCCCTTTACTCAATGCAAAATGAAATTAAGAAATTAAGAAATGGCAGTTAACAAATGGTGGAGGTCAAAATAAGGTCTGGAAGACCAAGCTAAATTGTAGCGATTTTAGTGAGACCTGCTTTTATAATATCTAAAGAGGTGAATCTGAACCCCCTGCTTGACTGCAAAAGACCTTTATAAAGATTTAGCAGACTCTGGAGTTGTTCAAAGACACCTGCACAAATATGTCCTTCATGGAAGAGTTATCCGAAGAAAACCTCTCCTGCATCCTGACCATAAAATTCAGTATCGGAAGTATGCAAAAGACCATCTAAACAAGCCTGATGCATTTTGAAAACAAGTCCTCTGGACTAGAGTTGAGCGACCTTGACCTTTTTAGAGTTGAGCCGGGTTTCGCGAAACCCGACTATCTCAAAAGTCGGGTTGAGTGAAATCGGCCGATTATGACGTAAAGTCGGGATCGACCGAAACACGAAACCCAATGCAAGTCAATGGGGCAGCATAGTCGGCAGTGAGTGGGGGCCAGGAAAACACCTAGAGTGCCCATTTTAATGTCAAAACCATCCATTCTTCTTAATGAAGCTTGTCAAGCGTAATTTACCTTATAATAATTGGAAGGCATTTGAAATTGGGGGTCATTTGGCTAAAGTTGTGGTGGGTAGGGCTGGTTCAAGTAATTAGTGGGCCCAGGAAATCTGGACCACGTCACGGCAGTGGAGCAGGGAGAGGTAAGTATTTCAACTTTGCAAGTGCTGTGAACCTGAGCAAGCAGGGGGGGCCCACTCGTTGGCATTGGCACTGGCACAGGGCCCCTCAAAGTACAGCGGTGTGTTTGCACGGCGGGGGCGCCTCCCACCGGCAGCAACACTTTTGCGTACTATGAGAGGCCCTGTGCCAGTGATGTCGCCAACTAGTATTCCTCCCCCCACCTGATGAAGGAACCTGCACTTTCATCTGCACCTTCCTCTTTGTCCCCGTGTAAGGTGGTATGGTATGCGGGAAGAGCAACCTGACTTTCAGCAGGGTCACAATGTTGTTGTGTAGCGTGCACGGGGAATGTTGCGTTATGGGTCAATGTACCAGCAGACTCATCTATCACTGGCTGGGCAATGGGCAGGATGAGGAGGAAACACAGATATAGGCCCAAATAATAAAGTGGGCTAAATGCAGTTCAAAATTGGTAACACAGGAATAACCAGGGGGCATTGCAGTGGAGGACAACTGGAATGAGAGGCTGACACAGAGAGTAGGCCCAAATCAGTAAGTAGTCGAAATGCAGTTCAAAATTGGCAACCGTAGTAAACAGGCGGCACAGCTTTGTTCAGTGGAGGAGAACAGCAAGGAGTGGCAGACACCGATAGTAGGCCCCAACCCAACTAGTAGGCCAAATGCAGTCTAACATTAACAACTACTTAACGAGCGCCTGAAAACGGAATTTCAGGACAGGAAACCAGGAGAACAGCAAGGAGCGGCAGACACTGTTAGTAGGCCCCAAACCAACTAGTACGCCAAATGCAGTTGTTCCATTTAACCACAATTTAACGAGAGCCTGAAGATAGAAGCTCAGGAAAGGCAACCTGGAGAACACCTTGGAGTGGAACACACCATCTCTCTCCACCCCATACCCATTTTGTAGGCCTAATGCTGTGTAGTTTTCTACAACTACTAAACGAGAGTCGGAAGACCGAAGCAATGGCAAGGCAACCTGGGGAACACCTTGGAGTGTAACACACCATCTCTCTCCACCCGATACCCATTTTGTAGGCCTAATGCAGTGTAGTTTTCTACAACTACTAAACGAGAGTCGGAAGACCGAAGCAATGGCAAGGCAACCTGGGGAACACCTTGGAGTGTAACACACCATCTCTCTCCACCCGATACCCATTTTGTAGGCCTAATGCAGTGTAGTTTTCTACAACTACTAAACGAGAGTCGGAAGATCGAAGCAATGGCGAGGAAACCTGGAGAACACCTTGGAGTGTAACACACCATCTCTCTCCACCCCATACCCATTTTGTAGGCCTAATGCAGTGTAGTTTTCTACAACTACTAAACGAGAGTCGGAAGACCGAAGCAATGGCAAGGCAACCTGGGGAAAACCTTGGAGTGTAACACACCATCTCTCTCCACCCGATACCCATTTTGTAGGCCTAATGCAGTGTAGTTTTCTACAACTACTAAACGAGAGTCGGAAGACCGAAGCAATGGCAAGGCAACCTGGGGAACACCTTGGAGTGTAACACACCATCTCTCTCCACCCGATACCCATTTTGTAGGCCTAATGCAGTGTAGTTTTCTACAACTACTAAACGAGAGTCGGAAGATCGAAGCAATGGCGAGGAAACCTGGAGAACACCTTGGAGTGTAACACACCATCTCTCTCCACCCCATACCCATTTTGTAGGCCTAATGCAGCCTACTTTCCGACAACTACTAAACGAGAGCATGGAGATCGAAGCTCAGGAAAGGCAACCTGGGGAACACCTTGGAGTGTAACACACCCTCTCTCTACACCACAGAAGGGCTGATTCTTAGGAAGGAAGGCTGTCGGAAAGAAGCAGGGCGCGTCCGAGGGTGATTATATTCTTATTAGGTATATACTCACCCTCGGACGCGCCCTGCTTCTATATTTGTAATGAATGTTTATTTGCAATGTGGTTTTGACTTACTCTATTTTTTTGGTAAATAATGATTTTATTATTTTCATTGTTTTGCATCTTCTTGGCAATAATATAAAGAAGACGCGACAGGACAACACTCGGTGGATGCCATATCTGTGTTTTAAATTGAAAAAAACTTTCAGTTAACTACTTGCAGGAGAAAGTTATTGTAGCTGGTGGCCATTTTTAGTACTGTACCAGATTTTTGTTGTATGTGTTTGTTTTTAATGTTAAAATGTCTGCATTTGATATCTCTCCAGTATTTTCTTTTTTATAAGCAAAATACTTATTTTTATATTTTCTGATGTTGGTTCAAGGGGTACACGGGCAGCAGTAGACAGGTCAGTGGAGGCCTAGTGGAAGGAGGGACCGCAGACAGGCTTCGAAGCCCTAACATAATAAATTGGGCTGGCTGTAGGCAATTTAAAATTGGTTCCAGGGGAACCCGGGCGGCAGTAGACAGGTCAGTGGAGGCCTAGTGGAAGGAGGGACCGCAGACAGGCTTCGAAGCCCTAACATAATAAATTGGCCTGGCTGTAGGCAATTTACAATTGGTTCCAGGGGAACACGGGCGGCAGTAGACAGGTCAGTGGAGGCCTAGTGGAAGGAGGGACCGCAGACAGGCTTCGAAGCCCTAACATAATAAATTGGGCTGGCTGTAGGCAATTTACAATTGGTTCCAGGGGAACCCGGGCAGCAGTAGACAGGTCAGTGGAGGCCTAGTGGAAGGAGGGACCGCAGACAGGCTTCGAAGCCCTAACATAATAAATTGGCCTGGCTGTAGGCAATTTACAATTGGTTCCAGGGGAACACGGGCGGCAGTAGACAGGTCAGTGGAGGCCTAGTGGAAGGAGGGACCGCAGACAGGCTTCGAAGCCCTAACATAATAAATTGGGCTGGCTGTAGGCAATTTACAATTGGTTCCAGGGGAACCCGGGCAGCAGTAGACAGGTCAGTGGAGGCCTAGTGGAAGGAGGGACCGCAGACAGGCTTCGAAGCCCTAACATAATAAATTGGCCTGGCTGTAGGCAATTTACAATTGGTTCCAGGGGAACCCGGGCAGCAGTAGACAGGTCAGTGGAGGCCTAGTGGAAGGAGGGACCGCAGACAGGCTTCGAAGCCCTAACATAATAAATTGGGCTGGCTGTAGGCAATTTAAAATTGGTTCCAGGGGAACCCGGGCAGCAGTAGACAGGTCAGTGGAGGCCTAGTGGAAGGAGGGACCGCAGACAGGCTTCGAAGCCCTAACATAATAAATTGGGCTGGCTGTAGGCAATTTAAAATTGGTTCCAGGGGAACCCGGGCAGCAGTAGACAGGTCAGTGGAGGCCTAGTGGAAGGAGGGACCGCAGACAGGCTTCGAAGCCCTAACATAATAAATTGGGCTGGCTGTAGGCAATTTAAAATTGGTTCCAGGGGAACCCGGGCAGCAGTAGACAGGTCAGTGGAGGCCTAGTGGAAGGAGTGACCGCAGACAGGCTTCGAAGGCCTAACATAAGAAAAATGTCAATACAATGGTATTGACAGTGCCAGGCATTAAAGGATGTCAGCGCATAGACTAAACATTGGTGGAGCTGTGAGAGAAAATTTTGCAAGTGGTAGAGCACTGTTTGACCTGGGGGGGGGGACTGTCTTGTGGCCGGCGGTACAGGCCCAGGGCCCCTCATATTACAACGGTGTGTCTGACGTTGTGTGCGCACCACCACCGCCAGACACTTTATTGTACTATGAGGGACCTAGTGGCAGTGCCGTCGACCAAAAGCGGGCACACCCACCTCTTCAGACAAACAGTACTCTCACGGGTGCTGGCGCCAAGTGGCGATACCACGGCCCCGTGTGGGGACTTTGGCCATTTAGGGAGGTGTTAACATGTCGGATGCTGGACAATCAGGTGCTGCAAATTACGAGATTGGAAAAGTCGTTCAGAATAGTCCACAGGCAAGACCTTTACATAGGAAAGCTAGGTGTCAGCCGGGCAAGGTGGGGCAAAAGATTTCGAAATCCAGTTGTGGTTCATTTTAACGAAGGTTAGATCATCTACATTTTGGGTAGCCAGACGAGTCCTTTTTTCTGTTAGTATTGAACCTGCAGCACTGAATACTCTTTCTGATAGGACACTAGCTGCCGGGCAAGCAAGCTCCTGCAATGCATATTCTGCCAATTCTGGCCAGGTGTCTAATTTTGATGCCCAGTAATCAAATGGGAATGACGGTTGAGGGAGAACGTCGATAAGGGATGAAAAATAGTTAGTAACCATACTGGACAAATGTTGTCTCCTGTCACTTTGAATTGATGCTGCAGTACCTGTCCTGTCTGCGGTCATAGCAAAATCACTCCACAACCTGGTCAGAAAACCCCTCTGGCCAACGACACTTCTGATTTCTGCCCCTCTAACACCTCTGGTCTGCTGGCCCCTGCAGCTCGTGTTAGAACGATCACGGGCGCTGTGTGCAGGGAATGCCAGAAGCAAACGGTCAACAAGAGTTGATTGTTTGGTTGCTAATATTAGTTCCAAGTTCTCATGTGGCATTATATTTTGCAATTTGCCTTTATAGCACGGATCAAGGAGGCAGGCCAACCAGTAATCGTCATCGTTCATCATTTTTGTTATGCGTGTGTCCCTTTTGAGGATACGTAAGGCATAATCCGCCATGTGGGCCAAAGTTCCAGTTCTCAAATCTGCGGTTGTGCTTGGTTGAGGGGCTGTTTCAGGCAAATCCACGTCACTTTTGTCCCTCCAAAAACCAGAACCCGGCCTTGCCGCGCCAACAATTTCCACTGGCCCCGGAAAAGCTTCCTCATTAAAAATATAATCATCCCCATCATCCTCCTCGTCCTCCTCCTCCTCTTCGCCCGCTACCTCGTCCTGTACACTGCCCTGGCCAGACAATGGCTGACTGTCATCAAGGCTTTCCTCTTCCTCAGCTGCAGACGCCTGATCCTTTATGTGCGTCAAACTTTGCATCAGCAGACGCATTAGGGGGATGCTCATGCTTATTATGGCGTTGTCTGCACTAACCAGCCGTGTGCATTCCTCAAAACACTGAAGGACTTGACACATGTCTTGAATCTTCGACCACTGCACACCTGACAACTCCATGTCTGCCATCCTACTGCCTGCCCGTGTATGTGTATCCTCCCACAAAAACATAACAGCCCGCCTCTGTTCACACAGTCTCTGAAGCATGTGCAGTGTTGAGTTCCACCTTGTTGCAACGTCTATGATTAGGCGATGCTGGGGAAGGTTCAAAGAACGCTGATAGGTCTGCATACGGCTGGAGTGTACGGGCGAACGGCGGATATGTGAGCAAAGTCCACGCACTTTGAGGAGCAGGTCGGATAACCCCAGATAACTTTTCAGGAAGCGCTGCACCACCAGGTTTAAGGTGTGAGCCAGGCAAGGAATGTGTTTCAGTTGGGAAATGGAGATGGCAGCCATGAAATTCCTTCCGTTATCACTCACTACCTTGCCTGCCTCAAGATCTACAGTGCCCAGCCACGACTGCGTTTCTTTCTGCAAGAACTCGGACAGAACTTCCGCGGTGTGTCTGTTGTCGCCCAAACACTTCATAGCCAATACAGCCTGCTGACGTTTGCCAGTAGCTGCCCCATAATGGGAGACCTGGTGTGCAACAGTGGCAGCTGCGGATGGAGTGGTTGTGCGACTGCGGTCTGTGGACGAGGTCTCGCTTCTGCAGGAGGACGAGGAGGAGGAAGAGGGGGTGCGAATGGCTACAGCCAACTGTTTCCTAGACCGTGGGCTAGGCAGAACTGTCCCAAACTTGCTGTCCCCTGTGGACCCTGCATCCACCACATTTACCCAGTGTGCCGTGATGGACACGTAACGTCCCTGGCCATGCCTACTGGTCCATGCATCTGTTGTCAGGTGCACCTTTGTGCTCACAGATTGCCTGAGTGCATGGACGATGCGCTCTTTAACATGCTGGTGGAGGGCTGGGATGGCTTTTCTGGAAAAAGTGTCGACTGGGTAGCTCGTAGCGTGGTACAGCGTAGTCCATCAGGGCTTTGAAAGCTTCGCTTTCAACTAACCGGTAGGGCATCATCTCTAATGAGATTAGTCTAGCTATGTGGGCGTTCAAACCCTGTGTACGCGGATGCGAGGCTAAGTACTTCCTTTTTCTAACCATAGTCTCATGTAGGGTGAGCTGGACTGGAGAGCTGGAGATCGTGGAACTAGCGGGGGTGCCGGTGGACATGGCAGACTGAGAGACGGTGGGAGATGGTATTGTTGCCGCCGGTGCCCTAGATGCAGTGTTTCCTACTACGAAACTGGTGATTCCCTGACCCTGACTTCTTTGGCCTGGCAAAGAAACCTGCACAGATACTGCAGGTGGTGCAGAAAATGGTGGCCCTACACTGCCGGAAGGGATGTTGCGTTGATGACTAGCTTCATTGGCCGAGGGTGCTACAACCTTAAGGGACGTTTGGTAGTTAGTCCAAGCTTGCAAATGCATGGTGGTTAAATGTCTATGCATGCAACTTGTATTGAGACTTTTCAGATTCTGCCCTCTGCTTAAGGTAGTTGAACATTTTTGACAGATGACTTTGCGCTGATCAATTGGATGTTGTTTAAAAAAATGCCAGACTGCACTCTTTCTAGCATCGGATACCTTTTCAGGCATTGCAGACTGAGCTTTAACCGGATGGCCACGCTGTCCTCCAACAGGTTTTGACTTTGCCACGCGTTTTGGGCAAGATACGGGCCCGGCAGATGGAACCTGTTGCGATGTTGATGCCTGCTGCGGCCCCTCCTCCTCCGCTTCAGAACTGCTGCCGCCTGCACCCTGTTCCCCCAATGGCTGCCAATCGGGGTCAAGAACTGGGTCATCTATTACCTCTTCTTGTAGCTCGTGTGCAACTTCGTCTGTGTCACCTTGTCGGTCGGTGGTATAGCGTTCGTGATGGGGCAACATAGTCTCATCAGGGTCTGATTCTTGATCAGCACCCTGCGAGGACAATGTTGTGGTCTGAGTCAAAGGACCAGCATAGTAGTCTGGCTGTGGCTGTGCATCAGTGCACTCCATGTCAGATTCAACTTGTAATGGGCATGGACTGTTAACTGCTTCACTTTCTAAGCCAGGGACGGTATGTGTAAAGAGCTCCATGGAGTAACCCGTTGTGTCGCCTGCTGCATTCTTCTCTGTTGTTGTTTTTGCTGAAGAGGACAAGGAAGCGACTTGTCCCTGACCGTGAACATCCACTAACGACGCGCTGCTTTTACTTTTACCAGTTTCACGAGAGGAGGCAAAAGAGCTAGAGGCTGAGTCAGCAAGATAAGCCAAAACTTGCTCTTGCTGCTCCGGCTTTAAAAGCGGTTTTCCTACTCCCAGAAAAGGGAGCGTTCGAGGCCTTGTGTAGCCAGACGACGAACCTGGCTCCACAGCTCCAGACTTAGGTGCAATATTTTTTTTCCCACGACCACCTGATGCTCCACCACTACCACTACCCTCATTACCAGCTGACAATGAACGCAACGTATTTGTTGCTGTCACACAACTTACACGGTGAGCTATAACTTCAGTATGATTTAGCTACCCCTTTACAGGTGGGTGAGACCACAACGAAAATCAGGCACAATGTTACACACTCTGTTGTTGGTGGCAACAAATGAGAGAGATGCCACACACCCAGGACTGTCACTGAAGCGCAAATGTAATTAATCTCCCACTGATTTGTGTTTTTTTTTTTTAAAAAGGAGACTTTAGAAAAAAAAAAAAAAAATGATTTTTTAAGGAAGAATTTATAAACCAAATAAAATGAAATGATTTTTTCAGGTAGATTTTGGAACCCAAATCAAGCAAAAAAATTAATAGGCTTTCTATGGCCCACAATTGGAGAGAGAGAGAGAGATGGCACACCCAGGAGTCAAGACTGGCACACAAGCAGAAAGGGCAATATTAATCTCCCACTGATTTGTTTTTTTTGTTTTTTTTTTCAGGGAGACTTTAGAAAAAAAAATACAAAAAAATGAATTTTTCAGGAAGAATTTAGAAACCAAATAAAATAAAATGATTTTTTCAGGGAGAATTTAGAAAACAAATAAAACAAAAAATAGGCTTTCTAGGGCCCACTGAGTGAGAGAGGACGCACACAGGAGTCAGGAGTGGCACACAAGCCCAGAGGCCAATATTTATCTCCCACTGATTGATTTTTTTCAGGTAGAATTTAGAACCCAAATCAACCAAAAAAATAAATAGTCTTTCTATGGCCCACTATTTGTGAGAGAGATGGCACGCTTAGGACTGGCACACAAGCCCAGAGGCCAATATTAATCTCCCAATTTTTTTTTTTTTTTCCAGGGAAAATTTATAAACCCAATAAAAAAATAAATAAATAGGCTTTCTATGGCCCACTGAGAGATGGCACACACAGGAGTAAGGAGTGGCACACAAGCCCTGAGGCCAATATTTTTCTCCCACTGATTGATGTAGTGATTTTTTCAGGTAGATTTTAGAACCCAAATGAAGCAAAAAAAAAAAATAGGCTTTCTATGGCCCACTGAGTGAGAGATGACACAGACAGGGATGGCACTCTAGCAGAAATGCCAATCTTAATCTCCCACAAAAAAAAAAAAAAGGAACTGTCCTTCAATTACTATCTCCCTGCAGTAATCTCAGCCAGGTATGGCAGGCAGCAATAAGGAGTGGACTGATGCACAAATTAAATAAAAAGTGTGGCCAAACAAACAAGATAGCTGTGCAGAAAGGAAGGAACAAGAGGATTTGTGCTTTGAAAAAAGCAGTTGGTTTGCACAGCGGCGTACACACAGCAATGCAGCTATCAGGGAGCCTTCTAGGGCAGCCCAATGAGCTACAGCGCTGAGGGGAAAAAAAAAAAAAAATGTAGCTTCCACTGTCCCTGCACACCGAAGGTGGTGTTGGGCAGTGGAAATCGCTACAGCACAAGCGGTTTGGTGGTTAATGGACCCTGCCTAACGCTATCCCTGCTTCTGACGAAGCGACAGCAACCTCTCCCTAGGCTCAGATCAGCAGCAGTAACATGGCGGTCGGCGGGAACGCCCCTTTATAGCCCCTGTGACGCCGCGGACAGCAAGCCAATCACTGCAATGCCCTTCTCTAAGATGGTGGGGACCAGGACCTATGTCATCACGCTGCCCACACTCTGCGTTTACCTTCATTGGCTGAGAAATGGCGCTTTTCGCGTCATTGAAACGCGACTTTGGCGCGAAAGTCGCGTACCACATGGCCGACCCCGCACAGGGGTCGGATCGGGTTTCATGAAACCCGACTTTGTCAAAAGTCGGCGACTTTTAAAAATGTTCGACCCGTTTCGCTCAACCCTACTCTGGACCATTGAGGTTGAAATAGAGCTCTTTGGCCACAATGATCAAAAGCATGTGTTTAGAAAAAAGGGCACAGAATTTAAGGAAAATAACATTTCACCAAGCATGGGGGTGATTCAATCATGCTTTGGGGTTGTGTAGCAGCCAATAGCACGGGGAGCATTTCATGGCCAGAGGGAAGAATGAATTCAATTAAATTTCACCAAATACTTGAAGCAAAACATAACACCATCTGTAGAAAAGCTGAAGTTGAAAAGAAGATGGATTCTACAAATGGATAATGATCCTAAACACACATCAAAATCCACAATAGACTACCTCAAAAGGCGCAAGCTGAAGGTTTTACAGTGGCCCTCACAGTCCCCTGATCTGAACATCAATGAAAATCTGTGACTAGACCTCAAAATGGCAGTGCATGCACAACGACCCAGGAATCTCACAGAACTGGAAGAATGGATGAAAATCCCTCAGACAAGAATTGAAAGACTCTTGTCTGGCTCCAAAAAGGTTTACAAGCTGTGACACTTTAAAAAAGGGTGCTACTAGGTACTATCCAACTAACGTTTGCATTGGCCCATTTTCCTTTTTGTAATTTTTAAAATGTAAAAGATGCAAATGTATGTAAATTTTTGCCTAAAATAGCATTTTTAACTTTAAGCCTTTTAGAGCTCATTTAATCTTCAACTTGCTTAAAGGGAACCTGTCACCTGAATTTGGCGGGACCAGTTTTGGGTCATATGGGCAGGGTTTTCGGGTGTTTGATTCACCCTTTCCTTACCCGCTGGCTGCATGCTGGCTGCAATATTGGATTGAAGTTCATTCTCTGTCCTCCATAGTACACGCCTGCACAAGGCAAGATTGCTTTGTGCAGGCGTGTACTATGGAGGACAGAGAATGAGCTTCAATCCAATATTGCAGCCAGCATGCAGCCAGCGGGTAAGGAAAGGGTGAATCAAACACCCGAAAACTCCGCCCATATGACCCAAAACTGGTCCCGCCAAATTCAGGTGACAGAGTCCCTTTAAAGGAGTTGCCCACTACTAGCACAACCACTTCTTGATGTTTGATGTTTGGCCCCGATTAAAATTAAAATACCTATACTCACCTCCTATGCTACGCCATTCCAGCGGTGTCAGATCCCAGCGCTATCGTGTGGTTGTTGTGACATGTGACCCTGGTGCCAAATCGGTGTCACTATCCCTGCCTTCAGACAAATCGAACATAAAGAGGAAGTCCGGTCTGTAGCTGCTCTCACTTCTTCTTTATGTTCAATTCGACCGGAGGCATGGACAGTGACACCAATGCTGATTGGGCGTCGGGGTCCTGTGTAACAGCAGCAGCATGATGGAGCGAGTGCCAAAATAGCGGGAAAGGCGCCAGCACGGCAGGTGAGTATAGGCTTTATTATTTATCGGGGCCTAGTGTAGTGCATGAGATGAAGTTGTCAAAGTAGTGAACAACTTCTTTAACTGTTCACAATAAGGGTAAGCTCACACAGGGCGTTTTTGCTGCTTTTTTTTTTCTGCAGCAAAACCTGATCATCTTGGCAGGAAAGAAACTGCATCAAAAACGCAGGTTTAGATGCGTTTTTTTGGTGCTTTTTTTTTTTTTCTTTGTCCGTGCTAATGTCCTTGGATTTTCAGCAGCAAAAATGCAGCAAATAATGATACCTGCATTTTTGCGGCGTTTTTTTCAACACCCCTTTAAGTCGACAATGGGTGAAAAAACGCAGCAAAAACGCTGAAAGAAGGGGCATGCTCTATGTCCAAAAAATGTAGCAAAGCACAAAATACTGATCACACAAAAAACAATGTGTGTGCATGAGATTTTTAAAATCTCATAGGCTTTGCTGGTACTGTAAAAAGCAGCTGAAAATTAGCATAAAAAATGCAGCAAAAAACACACGGAAAAACGCCCTGTGTGAACTTACCCTAACAGTGTAATTTTGACTATGGCAGTTCATATTTGTGGTAGAATCACTTAGGTTTAGGACAAGAATAGCAGATGTGTAGTTTCACTTTCTTTTTTTTTGTTTTCTTTTATAAAACAGTAATTTGTTTGTTTCCCTTTACACTTTTGGACTTGTGTATGCATGCAAATGTACAAGGGATTAAAGTATGACATTCAGTAATAACTGTGCTTTCCCAGGCAAAGATACTGGGGAAAAACTCTGATCTTGGCCATTTAACCCTCTGGATGCTGCAGTCATTATCCCAGCAGTTGGAAACAGAGCCAAGAGGCTCACTTTGTTTGCTAATTAGGACTGTAATCAACACATGACTCAGGGTACCGTCACACAGTGGCATTTTGATCGCTACGACGGCACGATTTATGACGTTCCAGCGATATATCCGTGACGTTCCAGCGATCTCGCTGTGTCTGACACGCTCCTGCGATCAGGAACCCCGCTGAGAATCGTACGTTGTAGCAGATCGTTTGAAACTTTCTTTCGTCGTCTAGTGTCCCGCTGTGGCGGCATGATCGCATGGTGTAACAAAGGTGTGCACGATATTGTATACGATGTGCGCATATTAACCAACGGCTTCTACATCGCACATACGTCATGAAATTATCGCTCCTGCGTCGTACATTGCAAAGTGTGACAGCAGTCTACGACGCTGGAGCGATATTGTTACGATGCTGGAGCGTCACGGATCGTGCCGTCGTAGTGATCAAAATGCCACTGTGTGACGGTACCCTAAAGGTACCTTCACACATAACGATTTCGTTAACAATATCGTTTCTTTTTGTGACGTAGCAACGGTATCGTTAACGAAATCGTTATGCGTGACAGCGACCAACGATCAGGCCCCTGCTGGGAGATCGTTGGTCGCTGGGAATGATCAGGACCTTTTTTTTTGTCGCTGATCACCCGCTGTCATCGCTGGATCGGCGTGTGTGATGCCGATCCAGCGATGTGTTCACTGGTAACCAGGGTAAATATCGGGTTACGAAGCGCAGGGCCGCGCTTAGTAACCCGTTGTTTACCCTGGTTACCATTGTAAAAGTTAAAAAAACAAACAGTACATATTCACATTCTGGTGTCTGTCACGTCCCCCGGCGTCAGCTTCCCTGCACTGACTGTCAGCGCCGGCCGGCCGTAAAGCAGAGCACAGCGGTGACGTCACCGCTGTGCTCTGCTTGCCGGCCGGCGCTGACAGTCAGTGCAGGGAAGCTGACGCCGGGGGACGTGACAGACACCGGAATGTGAGTATGTACTGTTTTTTTTGTTTTTTTAACTTTTACAATGGTAACCAGGGTAAACATCGGGTTACTAAGCGCGGCCCTACGCTTAGTAACCCGATGGTTACCCGGGGACTTCGGCATCGTTGGTCGCTGGAGAGCTGTCTGTGTTACAGCTCTCCAGCGACCACACAACGACCTAAACAGCGACGCTGCAGCGATCGGCATCGTTGTCTATATCGCTGCAGCGTCGCTAAATGTGACGGTACCCTGTGGTCTGCAGGGTGAGTATATTTGGCCCCCTCCCTCTACCATCATTCTCTGCGTCTGCCATGTCAACGCAGAAGGTACGATGACGTCATTACAATGCGCCCGCAGTACCCTAGCAGTGCAGAGGATCAGAAGATGTGCTGCAGAGACCAGCAGGGGAATGAGGAGACGTGATTATTTTATTTATTTTTTTGTGAGGCTCATTATACTGTATGGGGCACTATGTGAGGGCCAATTATACTGTAAGGAGAATAAAAGGAAAAGGATTTTCTCCGGCACCCCAACCCGTGAGATAAAATAAAAAACCTTTATTTGGCATGTCAAGCCATGATTAAAATAATAAAAGAACCTGACGCGTTTCTGACGCATTTCTGACGCGTTTCTGACGCGGTGGTAGCGCCCTTAGTCATAGGATACAAGAATGGCAAAACATATGATCATATATAGGAAAAGTGAGCCAATCAAAAACAGCAAAGCATAATTACATTAGTATGCATAAGGATGTGCTGTGCTGACATCGTAAACATTAAAGGTGAAAAAAAAGTAAATATACAATAAATCATATGAGTAAAAAAAAAATGTGTATGTATATATATATATATATATATATATATATATATATATTTGTTTTTTTTATTGCACCTTTGATGTTTCTGATGTCAGCGCAGCACACTGCTTGTGCATACTAATATAATTATGCTTTGCTGTTTTTGATTGGCTTACTTTTTTCCTATATATGACAATATGTTTTGCCATTCTTGTATCCTATGACTAAGGGCGCTACCACCGCGCCAGATACGCGTCAGGTTGTTTTATTTTAATCATGGCTTCACATGCTGAATAAAGGTTTTTGAATTTATCCTGTTCGTTGATGTACAGAAAACAAAAATTGTTCTAAATGTGGGCCATAGATGAGGTATTTCCATTGAAGACATGACTGGCATATTCACAAGAAGTGCCATAAATGTGGTACATATTGGGGTTCTGCGCCTATTTAGAGCCTTCAGTCATCTCTGTAATGTAAAACAATTCTCTGCTCTTGAGTATACCGTACTTTAATTTTTAAATATGACCGCTAATGTTGCTTGCAGACATTTATTTGGGTTGTTTTCTGTTAGGCTACATTCCAACAATGAGCTTCTGTTGAGTTTTTGATGTTGCAGAATTTCTGCACCTGTTCAATTACCGTAGGTTACTTTACTTTATTTTTTATTGCATTTACTGTATGTTTGTATCGCGTTTTTGATGCTGTTTTTTTTTTCATCTTGTTGGTCAACCATGCTCCTGGACTGATATATCTGGCTTGTATTTTCTGTATTGTATTTATTCCATTCTTATTAGCAAATGAAGGTAAAGTGAGCCAATCACCTCCAAAAAGTTTATTTATCTGCAGATAGTGTTAGTCTTCATGTAAATAGTATTTTATTGCAAATATGGTTATAAGGAAAAGATTAAATGGAACCAGCCATGTGTGTTAATGCTATTAACCGGCAGATATAGAGTTAAATTGTAGGTTAATAACGTTATGAAGGTGTCCAGCCGCAGTGCTGACAGCAAGGTACTGGGAGAAAATGAACTATACACACTCCTGTGCACTGATGCACTTCAGATCCGGCTGTCAGTCAGAGTGCCAGGGCATGCCTACAGCCGCCTCTGTCGCCATATCGGGCATGCCTGCATGACTGATAACTGGTGGCTCTAAGGAGAAAAGTAGAGTTTATTTTCTCCCCGATGCCGCACTTTCATAATGCAATAGTAATATATTAATACCATATCTGCAGGTTAATAGCGCTATCAGACCTGACAGGTTCCCTTTAAGTTTTATTCTGGCTGCAGCCGCTCACTTCTAGGCATTGGGGTGGTGCAGGAAGCTGTTAGTCACCACTCACTACACAGTGTGCTGTTATCATGCCCCTTGAATTTTGAGTGACGGGTTGCTCCACAGTGTTTGTACAGCATGTGTGCGGAGCCGGCTGTCACTGTAACTGCAAGGGTAATGATAACAGGCCACTCGCCATGCAGCTAGTGTTGACTTATTATATCGCCATGCACTGCTTTCATAACTGGAAGGCTACGGGGAGAATAAAATGTATTTTCTCTTACCCCCATGACGGCATCACGGAGAGAGAGGGATCCGCCCTCAGGGACAGGAAACCTACAGATGAAAAAGGCGGTACCTCTCTCCCACATCAGTTCGATTTCCTGTCCCTGACGGGGAACCTGCAGCATGATTGTCGTGGGATGCCGGGGGTCACCGTCCATCAGTTCGATTACTGGCAGCGGGGACCCCTGCTTCGGATACGGTGGATATCTCTCCCCGAAGGCCACGATCCCAGGGTCAGCGGGCCTTGTCTGTGAGCGGGGGGAGAAGCAGTGAAGAAAGGACCCAGTCTGCTTCTCCCTATAAAAAGTTAGAAAGCTGGTAATAGGTGACGGCGGTCACCTGGTGTCTTACCGCCGGTTCACCTTCTGGGCGTCGCGGAGTCTGAGCTCTGACGCTCCTTCTGAGGGGCTGTGCGCCGGTAAGATAGGCGGTATCTCGGGAGCCACCTTTGGTGTGGTGATCTGGCAGGCAGTGGAATGGCGGCGCTTCTGATGCTCCCTCCAGGAAGCGGGATGCCAGAGAAATGAATGCACGTGCGTACTGGCCGCAAAGCATTCTGGTAATCCCAGAATGCTTAGCGCAACGGTCAATTCCGGGGCGGCGCACGGCATCTCTGGGTAATGGATGCAGCGTTGCGCTGCCCTGCTTATGCATAAAAGAAGCAGAAATCACATGGCTGGTGCTCAGAAAATAGTCTCACCATGAGTGAGAAGGAGCAACCGGCAGAAGAAATTCTGCAGTCCCCACCGAAAAAGCGCCAACTGCAGCAACGTCAGCAGCACCATCACCAGCAGCGACGACAGCATCATACTCCTTCCCAGCGTCTCAGCTCAGGATCTCAACGTAGCAGAGGCTCGGGTGGATCCGGAAGACTAGTAATGGTTCAATTCGATGAAGCTACTCCTACGCCAGAACCGGTATCCCCCTTAAATTAGGAGGGTAAGTGATCTTCGTGAATGCTCATTTTCTAAAAAGGGGTTTTATTGTATCTTTCTTAGGGGAAGAAGTGTACAACGAAAACCAGGCACAGACTATGTCCGATTTGCTCTGTAGAACTGCCCGCTACATGGGTAAAAAAACTCTGTCATATGCATAGAAAATACTATTTCTAGAGAGTCCCCAAGATTTGCATCTGACTTAAAACAGTTAATTAAATCCCAAGTAGAGGATGCGTTAAAAAGTGCCAAAAGTTTAAAAAGGAAACAGAAGTCCAAACGTAGATCACAGGAACTAAGTTCCAGCGAAGAAGATAGCTATAGTTCTAATTCGGACAGTTCGCTCTCCTCTCTATCATCTTCTTCCTCGGAGGGGGTCCGCAATTGCTTTCCCATTGATGAGACAGATGCTTTAGTAAAAGCGGTAAGAACAACCATGGGACTGGTAGCGACCAAATAAAAAAAAAAAGTGCAAGACTTTGTTTAGCGGTCTAGAACCAATTAAACGAAGAACGTTTCCAGTAAATGATAAAATACATGCTCTAATAAAAAAAAGAGTGGAAGAGGCCAGACAGAAAAGTCCTCTTAACCCCGAAAATGAAATATCCTTTTGACGACCCAGCCTGTTCTTCCCGGAGTAAGGCACCAAAACTGGATGTCACAATTGCAAAAGCATCTAAAAAATTTTCTTTACCTTTTGAAGATATGGGGACCCTAAAGGACCCTATGGATAAGAAGGCTGAGGTATTTTTAAAAGGCTCTTGGGAAGCTGCTGGGGAAGGGGGGGGAACTAAAACCAGCTATAGCCGCCACATGTACCGCCAGAGCATTAATGGTGTGGTTAGATCATTTACAATCACAACTAAAAGAGAGATCTCCGAGAGAATCAGTCTTAGATTCAATTTCAATAATGAAAGGAGCAGCTGCGTTTCTAGCAAACGCCTCTATAGACTCTGTGAGACTAGCGGCGAGAGCTGGTTCCTTTTCAAATGCAGCAAGGAGGGCTTTATGGCTCAAATGTTGGCCAGGGGACCTACAAACGAAAGCCAAATTATGTTCCATACCCTGTGAAGGGGAGTTCCTATTTGACTCTACCTTAGATGGCATCCTGGAGAAAGCGGGGAACAAGAAAAAAGCCTTTCCGTGGTTCCGTAACCAATTATATAAATGGTCCTTTCGGAACAGAAAATTCATGCGTAGAAGGCCCCCTAAAAATCAGAAAGAAGGATGGGACGATAAAAAATTTAAGGGAAAAGGCTACTTGTTTAACAAGCCTGACACCAAAAAACAACCCCAATGAAGGTGGTCCCCAGGTGGGAAGAAGACTGGCACACTTTCTTCCAGCCTGGGAAGAAATATCGGGGAGCCTATGGACACTAAATATAATAAAAACGGGGCTGAAACTAATATTCCATACAATGCCGTCTCGTCACTTTGTCATGACACCACAAAGGAAAGCGGAGGCCGAACAACTGGGCTTTCAAAAGGAGGTACAAACGCTATTAGCAAAGAATGTCCCACAGGAAGTCCCAAACCAGGAGAAAGGCATGGGATTCTACTCTCCTCTGTTTCTTCGGACGAAACCGGATGGAACTTACATGACGATAATAAATTAAAAAAAGCTGAACTAGTACCTATTGACGGAGAGTTTCAAGATGGAAACAATAACGACATGGGTGAGAATGCTTTATCCGTCTTGTTTTATGACTGTCATCGATTTAAAGGATGCATATTGCCATGTGCCCATCCACCCAGACTACCAGAAATTTCTCAGAGTGGCGGTATTAATGCAGGGAGAGTTAAAGCACTACCAATTCAGGGCCCTTCCCTTCGGCCTAGCCATAGCCCCGAGGGTATTTGCGAAGTTGATGGCAGAGGTCATGGCTCACATAAGAGAGCAAAACATATTAATAGTTCCATATTTGGACGACCTCCTGGTAGTTGGCAAAACTCCTCTCCATTGCACTAAACAATAGAACAAAGTAATGACATCCCTGACAAACCTAGGTTTGATGTTGAACCTAGCAAAGTCCAGAATCATTCCAACCCAAGTACAATACTTGGGGTTAATAATAGACTCAAACCAGCAAGAATGCCGCCTTCCTGGGGAAAAAGTTTCAAACATGGTCCAACTGGTAGAACAACGCAGAGTGTCTCCAATGGTAACTCTACGAAAAGTGATGTCCATACTGGGATCGATGACAGTCTGTTTTCCAGCGGTCCAATGGGCCCAGAGTCAAGTCACACTAGAGACCTCCAGTGGGAGATCTTAGAAGCAGATTCTATGTTAAAAGGGGATTTAGAAAAGCACTTAAAAATCTCCTTGCAAACAATGCATTCCCTAGCTTGGTGGGTAGATCCACACAATCTAACCAGGGGTGTTCCATGGGTATGGCCAACATCTATAACCCTAACTACTGACATGAGTCCTTGGGGTTGGGGGGCTCATTTACACAAACAGATTGCTCAGTGGCCATGGTCGGAGGAAGAAAAACTGGGTTCATCAAGCATGAAAGAACTCCTAGCAGTAAAATATGCACTCGTCCACTTCCTACACTCCCTCCATTCCCATCACATGAGGGTATTATCGGACAACAGGGTGGTGGTAGCCTACTTAAATCACCAGGGGGGCACGAGATCTCGTACACTGATGGAAGTGACAAAATCCATTCTATTGTTAGCAGAGATCAATCTGTCGTCACTGTCAGCCTTTCACATCAAAGGGTCGGAAAATAGAACTGCAGATTTTCTAAGCCGAACACAACTGAAACAGGGAGAGTGGGAATTGAACTAGGCAGTCTTCAACCACATAGTACAATTGTGGGGTCTCCCAGAAATAGATTTATTTGCAAACAGCCAAAATCGAAAGACTCGGGCCTTTTGTCAAATCGACCCATTCGGGAACCCGGTGACCCTAGATGCCTTTTCAATTCCATGGAATTTTCGTCTAGCCTATGTTTTTCCCCCAGTAGTGCTAATTCCTTTAGTGTTGAGAAAGATCAGGGAGGACGGAGTGAGAGTCATCATGATAGCTCCCTTTTGGCCAAAGAGAGCATGGTTTTCATGGCTAAGGATAATGTCTTTAACAGACCCTTGGGTCCTTCCTGAGATTCCGTACCTGCTGTATCAGGGGCCGGTAAATCACCCATCACCCGCAAGTTAAGAACTTGTATATGACGGCCTGGAATTTGAAAGGAAACTTCTAATCAAGAGAGGGTTCTCTGCAAATCTAGTTTCCACTGTTCTGTTAAGTAGAAAGCCAGTGACTACTAGGGCGTATGGGAAGGATTGGTGGAGATTTTTATCAGTATCAGGTTCCAGTTTATCTGAGGAAATCCCAATTCAGAAGGTACTAGAGTTTCTTCAGAAAGGGCTAGAAAAAGGCTTAGCAACAAGCACCCTTAAAGTCCAGGTTGCAGCGCTGGGGGCCCTTTACAACTGTGACTTGGCGGGGAACCGCTGGATAAAGAGATTCATTAAGGCCTCGGCCAGATCTAGACCAGTGGTACACCATACTACACCTTCCTGGGATCTAAATCTAGTTCTCTCTGCACTAACCAAAGCACCTTTTGAGTCACTGTCCCAAGCCTCTTTAAAAATAATATCTCTCAAAACCTCCCTTCTTGTGGCACTAACGTCAGCATGGAGGATTAGTGACATGCAGGCCCTATCAGCATACCCACCTCTGACACGCATACTAGATGACAGAGTAATCCTTAAAACCAATCCATCCTACCTTCCTAAAGTGGCATCACGTTTACATAGATCTCAGGAAATCTCGTTACCCTCTTTCTGTCCAAAACCCAGAAATAGGAAAGAGGAACATCTACACACACTAGACGTTAAAAGATGTTTAGTCCAATATCTAGCAGCCACAAGGGACTATAGGACGGATAGGTCTCTGTTTGTTTGTTTTTCAGCGTCCAAATAAAGGGCATAGAGCGTCGAAGGCCACATTTGCAAGATGGATAAGGGACGCCATCATCCTCTCGTATTCGTCAAGTAATGAAGCCATTCCAGAGGAAGTCAGAGCTCATTGAACCAGATCGGTGGCGACCTCCTGGGCAGAGAGAGCAGGAGCATCAATTGAACAGATATGTAGGGCGGCCACTTGGTCGTCTCCTTCCACATTTTTTAAACACTACCAACTAGACCTGACTCCCTCTTCAGACCTCACCTTTGGCAGAAGGCTTTAAGAGGCAGTGGTCCCTCCCTAATGTACATCTATGAAATTCTCTCAGTGGTGCCATCATGGGGATAAGAGAATATTGTAGTTACTTACCGATAACGGTATTTCTCTGATCCCATGACGGCACCCATACATTCCCCCCCTTCACGTGTGAGTGTGAACACTAGAGTTGGTCTTAATACTTAGTCACGCGGTGCGTCTAATAAGTTAAAATTAAAATTTTGTTTGATAACATTTAAGTTACAGCTGAAGTTCTGTTAAGGCTCTGTAAACCAACTGATGTGGGAGAGAGGTACCGCCTTTTTCACCTGTAGGTTTCCTGTCCCTGAGGGCGGATCCCTCTCTCTCCGTGGTGCCGTCATGGGATCAGAGAAATACCGTTATCGGTAAGTAACTACGATATTTCTGCCCATAGCTGCACTTCCAGTAAGAGTGCAGTCAGATCACATCGCAATCGTCAGACCGGCCGGCGCCTCTTCTGAACTGAGCATGGCAGCATGTATTCTATGCAGCTGTCACGCTCAGGAGGGCTGACAGCCAGTCCGAGAACTGCGATCCTCTCACGGGTAACACTACAGTCTGACTGTACCCTTACACAGTAAAACATGTTTACAATGTGATTTACCTATAAACTAACGCTATATATACAGGTAAATAGCATTTTGGAGGTTACAAGTTTAACATTTAGAATTCAACAGTTATGCTTCAGGAACTGCCATAAAACTGTCATGTTCTTTGTAACCTAATCACCGCTCCTAAAGTTAGACGCACTCATGACATAATTGTTGGTCCCAACACGAATTTCTTCCCCCATGTGCACGCTAGCCACGGATGAATGTCCTTTTTTTTAACCTTCTTTAGAGGCTTCTTCACCCCAACATTTGTGAGTTCAGGCGACTTTTCTCTAATGTGCACCTTGATCGAAATAATGTGTACTTTTTCTTTTTCATCCTCCAACTTTTCATTTTTGTTTTTGAAAAAATGTCAAATATATCCTCTCCTATCGGAGCAGAGGGGTATAAGGAATGGTAGATGCTTGTAGTTAGTGACTAAAGGCACTCAGGCCTCTACAACTACACAAATACTAGGTGTGGGGGTCTCTTCTGTCTTTCCTTTGGTTTTTAACCCCTTCCCGACCTTTGACGCCACGTAGGCGTCATGAAAGTCGGTGCCAATCCGACCCATGACGCCTATGTGGCGTCATGGAAAGATCGCGTCCCTGCAGATCGGGTGAAAGGGTTAACTCCCATTTCACCTGATCTGCAGGGACAGGGGGAGTGGTAGTTTAGCCCAGGGGGGGTGGCTTCACCCCCCGTGGCTACGATAGCTCTGATTGGCTGTTGAAAGTGAAACTGCCAATCAGCGGTTTGTAATTTATAGGCTGAACTGGATGGACAAATGTCTTTTTTCGGCCTTACTAACTATGTTACTATGTTACTATGTTACTATGTAATATTTCACCTAAAAAAACTGGTGAAATATTACAATCCAGCCATGGCCGATGCTGCAATATCATCGGCCATGGCTGGAAACAATGGTGTACCCCCCCCACCGCCACCGATCGCCCCCCCCAGCCCTCCGATCTATGTTCCGCTCCCCTCCGTCCTGTGCTCTGCTCCCCCGTCCTGCCCGCTGCCCCCTTTCTCTGATGCCAGCCCCCCGTGCTCCGACGCTCCCCCCCCCCGTGCCCTGATCTCCCCCTCCCTTATACTTACCGGGCCTCCCGGTGTCCGTCCGTCTTCTCTCTGGGCGCCGCCATCTTCCAAAATGGCGGGCGCATGCGCAGTGGGCCCGCCGAATCTGCCGGCCGGCAGATTCGTTCCATGTACATTTTGATTTTTGATCACTGTGATAGGTTTTATCACAGTGATCAAAATAAAAAAAAAAGTAAATGACCCCCCCCCCCCCTTTATCACCCCCATAGGTGGGGACAATAATAAAATAAAGAAAATTTTTTTTTTTCCACTACAGTTAGAATTAGGGTTAGGGATGTGCACACGTATTCTGGTCCTCTGCGGATTTTTCCGCAGCGGTTTTTATAAATCCGCAGTGCAAAACCACTGCGGATTTATTGCGGCTTTACCGCGGTTTTTCTGCAGATTTCACTGCGGGTTTTCTATTGGAGCAGTTGTAAAACCGCTGTGGAATCCGCAGAAAGAAGTGGAATGTAAACCGCTGCGTTTCCGCGCAGTTTTTTCCGCAGCATGTGCGCAGCGTTTTTTGTAAACTCATGGGAAACTGCTGCGGACCCGCAGCGGCGGAAACGCTGTGGATCCGCAGCCTTTTCCACATCGTGTGCACATATCCTTAGAATTAGGCTTTATGCACACGGTGCGGATTTGGCTGCGGATCCGCAGCGGATTGGCCGCTGCGGATTCGTAGCAGTTTTCCATCAGCTTTACAGTTCCATGTAAACCTATGGAAAACAAAATCCGCTGTGCCCATCGTGCGGAAAATACCTCGCGGAAACGCTGCATTGTATTTTCCGCAGCATGTCAATTCTTTGTGCGGATTCCGCAGCGTTTTACACCTGTTCCTCAATAGGAATCCGCAGATGAAATCTGCACAAAAAACACTGGAAATCCACAGTAAATCCGCAGGTAAAACGCAGTGCCTTTTATCCGTGGATTTTTCAAAAATGGTGCGGAAAAATCTCACACGAATCCGTAACGTGGGCACATAGCCTTAGGGTTAGGGTTGGAATTAGGGCTAGGGTTGGAAATAGGGTTAAGATTAGGCTTGTGGTCAGGTTTATGGTTAGGGGTGTGTTGGGGTTAGGGTTTGGATTAGGGTTAGGATTATGGTTAGGGTTAGGGGTGTGTTGGGGTTAGGGCTGCAGTTAGGGGTGTGTTGGGGTTAGGGTTGTGATTAGGGTTATGGCTAGAGTTGAGATTAGGGTTAGAGGTGTGTTGGGGTTAGTGTTGGAGTTAGAATTGAGGGGTTTCCACTGTTTAGGCACATCAGGGGTCTCCAAACGCAACATGGCGCCACCATTGATTCCAGCCAATCTTGCGTTCAAAAAGTCAAATGGTGCTCCCTCCCTTCCGAGCCCCGACGTGCGCCAAAACAGTGGTTTACCCCCACATATGGGGTATCAGCGTACTCACGACAAACTGGGCAACAACTATTGGGGTCCAATTTCTCCTGTTACCCTTGTGAAAATAAAAAACTGCTTGCTAAAACTTCATTTTTGAGGAAAGAAAAATTATTTTTTTATTTTCACGGCTCTGCGTTATAAACTTCTGTGAAGCACTTGGGGGTTCAAAGTGCTCACCACATATCTAGATAAGTTCCTTGGGGGGTCTATTTTTCAAAATGGGGTCACTTGTGGGGGGTTTCTACTGCTTAGGCACATCAGTGGTTCTGCAAACGTAACATGATGCCCGCAGACCATTCCATCAAAGTCTGCATTCCAGAACGTCACTACTTCCCTTCTGAGCCCCGACGTGTGCCCAAATAGTGGTTCCCCCCACATATGGGGTATCGGCGTACTCGGGACAAACTGGACAAAAACTTTTGGGGTCCAATTTCTCCTGTTACTCTTGTGAAAATAAAAAATTGCGGGCTAAAAAATAATTTTTGAGGAAAGAAAAATGATTTTTTATTTTCACGGCTCTGCGTTCTAAACCTCTGTGAAGCACTTGGGGGTTTAAAGTGGTCACCGCACATCGTGGTTAGTTCCATGGGAGGTCTAGTTTCCAAAATAGGGTCACATGTGGGGGAGCTCAAATGTTTAGGCACACAGGTGCTCTCCAAACGCGACATGGTGTCAGCTAACGATTGGAGCTAATTTTTCATTCAAAAAGTCAAATGGCGCTCCTTCCCTTCCAAGCCCGGCCGTGTGCCCAAACAGTGGTTTACCCCCACATGTGAGGTATCACTGTACTCAGGAGAAATTGCCCAATAAATTTTAGGATCCATTTTATCCTGTTGCCCATGTGGAAATGAACAAATTGAGGCCAAAATAATTTTTTTGTGAAAAAAAGTACTTTTTCATTGTTATGGATCAATTTGTGAAGCACCTGGGGGTTCAAAGTGCTCACTATGCATCTAGATAAGTTCCTTGGGGGGGTCTAGTTTCCAAAATGGGGTCACTTGTGGGGGAGCTCCAATGTTTAGGCACACAGGGGCTCTCCAAACGTGACATGGTGTCCGCTAAAGATTGGAGCCAATTTTTCATTGAAAAAGTCAAATGGCGCTCCTTCCCTTCCGAGCCCTGTCGTGCGCCCAAACAGTGGTTTACCCCCACATATGGGGTATCGGCGTACTCAGGACAAATTGTTCAATAACTTTTGGTGTCCAGTTTCTCTTTTTACTCTTGGGAAAATAAAAAAATTGTTGCTAAAAGATCATTTTTGTGACTAAAAAGTGAAATGTTCATTTTTTCCTTCCATGTTGCTTCTGCTGCTGTGAAGCACCTGAAGGGTTAATAAACTTCTTGAATGTGGTTTTGAGCACCTTGAGGGGTGCAGTTTTTTAGAATGGTGTCACTTTTGGGTATTTTCAGCCATATAGACCCCTCAAACTGACTTCAAATGTGAGGTGGTCCCTAAAAAAAAATGGTTTTGTTAATTTTGCTGTAAAAATGAGAAATCGCTGGTCAACTTTTAACCCTTACAACTTCCTAGTTTGGAATTTTTTTTCACCACTTAGATAAAAAAATAACCTAGTCATGTTTGGTGTCTATGAACTCGTACTGACCTGGAGAATCATAATGGCAGGCCAGTTTTAGCATTTAGTGAACCTAGCAAAAAAGCCAAACAAAAAACCAATGTGGGATTGCACTTTTTTTGCAATTTCACCGCACTTGGAATTTTTTTCCCATTTTCTAGAACACGACATGCTAAAACCAATGATGTCGTTCAAAAGTACAACTCGTCCCGCAAAAAATAAGCCCTCACATGGCCAAATTGACAGAAAAATAAAAAAGTTATGGCTCTGGGAAGGAGGGGAGCGAAAAACGAACAAGGAAAAAAGAAAAATCCCCCGGTCATGAAGGGGTTAAGGTCAAAATAGGCTGGATTATGAAGGGGTTAAGGAGGCTTCTACTTGTGTCAGCGCTCAGTGATAGTAGTTGCTGACGTGTTATGAATTGAGAGTCAGCACCATTTCTTTTCTCAGTGTCTTCAGGTTATTAGCAATAAAAAGTGTGGAATCAATTGAACCAGTAAAATACCAACCAGGCCACCAAGGACATGAGTGGGTAGCAGACACATGGGGTTCACAGGTCATGTTAACTGTCTGACACAACACTGAACCATAGAATCATCAGGCTGTGCATTATGTTGAGCCACAGGCTGTTTACAGTGCTTGGCTATTTTATGATTCACAATATTTCTTTTTTTATACAATTATTATTGTGGGGAAATCCAAATGACTACATTCTCTTTATTTCCTGTAACAATACGCTTTCCGTATACTCATTATAGTCTCATCGTCAGGTGACCTCTATCCCCGGCCAGGGAAGAAAACAATGGAAAGGAACAGTCATTTCCCTGCACCTTGGATTTTCCATGGCCGTCCATTACAGTATCTGTACTTTATCAAGCATTCATACATTTTTACATTTCTCTGCAGCCCAGTAATATGGCTGTTTTACAGCACAGTAAACGCTGACAAGCAGTTGACACTGACTGCAAGATGCCTGGGAGATGAATCGTGCAGAAACATAGGGAGTATTTATTTTTCTAAATTTCTGCAGACCAATGCATATTTTATCCAATGCCTATCAAATATTAATGAAACGCTATTTGGGTTGTGTATCTTTAAGACTGGATCACTACAGCGTCATGTCTCCATTGAAGTGTTTGAAAGGGTTGGTGCTTGCAATTTTTTGGGAACGCGGCCAATATTTTAATATATACAGAACGTGCAGTTGTAGGGCTTGGTGTGTATCAGGAGCGCGTGCTATGCTGTGAATAATTGTAATGAATGTAGTGAAATGTCAATATTTAAAGACGGGGTTATATTAGTCCTATAAGCATAAAGGAAAGTCAATAACCTTTTCCATGATGTTGTCCGTACAGATGTAACATTTTCACTTTTTTCATGCTGTTTGCTTTGGATTTAGGCACAATGTAGAGTTTCTTTTCCATCACTCGTATTATATTCTGTGATTTTAATATTCATACTTTATTTAGTTTCAGTTTTTGTATTAAACAGATGCTTCAAAATATTGTTTTGTCAAGTATGGTACATTGTATGGGATCTGAAGCAATAACTTTGCCTACCTTATAGTGTGCCTGTACAATAGGGATCACCAGAGTACACAAAGACACAAAAATGCTAACCATAGATATAATGATCATTAAAGGGAATCTGTCAGTAGGATCAACCCTCCTAGGCTGTATATATGGGCATATGGTCATAGGAGGCTGACTAAAATAACTTGGTATCTTTAATCCGATGTCCTATTTTACAGAAATCCACATTTTTCTTAATATGTAAATGAAATTAGCTGATAAGCACATAGATCTGTCAGGGAGATCTATGGGCCGGTCATAGATCTCCCTGAGAATCTGCCTCCAGAGCTTATTTTAAGTGAAAGGGGCCGTTACCAGTGTGAGACATGTAAACCAAGAGAACAGACTGTCAGTCATTACATGTCTCACACTGGTAATGGCCCCTTTCATGTAAAATTATCTCTGGAGGCAGATTCTCATGCAGATCAGTGTTCTGAACAGTTCATTTACATAAAAGAGAAACATTGATTTCTCTGGAATAAGACATCAGATTGCAGATATCAAGGTAACATTTTATTCAGCTTCCTATGACCTACATGCCCATATGGACGGCTTAGGAGGGCTGATCCTACTGACAGATTCCCTCTAAACTATGTCTGTAGCAATGTAATGGTTTCTTCATTGCTTCCACTTGTGATGACCTGCTTCCAAGTAATAATAATAAGGTGGCACCATTGAAAAGTTTATATTGCCCAATCTTCCATCAGATCATCATACAGTATCGACAGAGACCTGAATCCAAGGTTGGACATGTGAGATGATGAAGGACAATAGTAGCAACAATGAGTACAATTTTCCACATGGAAGCATGTTATCAATCTCTCTATAAGTAAACCGCCTTCAGGCATCCTGATTTTAAGTGATCATATTTCTGATTTGATTCTCACACCATTTTTGCACAGCTCCAACAAAGTGGGTAGGACGGGGTGTGGTAACCCTCCACCTGTCAAATTCATGACACGCAGCGATCTTCAGGCAGCAAATCTTATTCCAGTTCTAAATTGCAATAAGATTTGTAGTGAGGATCACACCGAGGTTTCTTCATGAATCAAGAGCGTCTGCCTCCAGCACACATCCTCCTTAAGACCACCGTTTTTTTTACACCAGACTTCATGCCTTTTGTATGACTCCAGTATCATTAGCAATTATTGTACAGTTGTGCAACTTGTGGGTGGCATTATTAGCCTATCTCTATTGTCTTAAAAAGGACCTGTCAGCCGGTGAAAAGTGGCCTTATTTTATTCCCGTTGCTCCCCTGAGTGCCATGTGGTTCTAAAGATATGGAGATAAAAAAAGACAAAAAATCCAGCTACTGCAAAAATGTTCTTTTAGGAAAACAAGTGAAAAAATATTAAAAACATCATTTATTTAAATGCTCTAAAAACTGGACTTTAGCTAGACTTTTTGGCTATGTATTCATGCTTATCTGAAGCCGGAGCCAGATTTTGTCCGTGCTCCACACCCCTTGTGGATGATTGTCTACACTGGTGAGCTGATGTGGACTTTGTTTTTTTTCTTTTACTAACCTAGAGTTATGGACCTTTTTATTTAGTGCTAATTTTTGTGGTCTTTACAAAGGGGCATGGCTCACAGAATAATAGCCTAAAGACCTGCCCACGGAGAATTGTAAGCCACTCCCCCTCATCAATGAAATGAAAATGAGCACTTAATAACAAGGTCCACATCTCTGGAGATGTATGGCATAGTTGCAATCAGAAGTGGGAATAAAATAGGTGCAAAATCTGTCCATTTTCAACTGGCTTGGCTAAAGGCAGTAAATGCTATGAAATGCCAAACTCTAGGGTAGCTGGTTGAATGTCCAGTCACCGGAGTACCACCAATCTGGTGGTCTGCATTAGCCTCTTTACCTTTCTGCAGTGGTCTTGTGTCGTAGACTTTAGCATCACCTCCGAGGTGAGTGATTGGCTCTAGCAGTCATATGTGATCACAGCAGGAAAATTTAGACTGTCAGCGAGTACCATATCTGCAACACTGGCGCCAAAAGGAATTTAATAGTTTTGTTCTTTTTTTTTTGCACTTATTGACTTTTTTTTGGTTGCCCCTGGAAAAATCCTTTAACCAGTTCCTGACATGAATGGGGCGGGCTCCCCTTAATGTTTTAGGTGCCAGAAGTAGCAGTGCTTTGGACTTGTGTTCGCTGCGTCCAAAGCGCTGCCTTCTATTGAACGCTGGTGAATCCATATGTGTTCACTGAACTGTGTGGATTTATCGCATCCTATACATTCTTTTGATGAAATTTCGGTTGATGACTTGAAAGACTCGCTGCATGTGAGTCGCCACGGGTGATCCGCAGACGCACATACATGCATAGTGGACATGGGATCTCTGGAAATCCCATGCACTGTGCTGTAACAACTGGTCGCCGCGGTTTTGACATTGCATAAATACATAGCGTCCAACCTGTAGCAATTCCTGATTAGCATGTACCCTTATACAGCCAGCACCTGCCTCTATGTAGTACAGCTACTTCTGATCACTGTTGTTTAACCATTTCAATGCTGCTGTGAATCTCTGCTATAGGGGCCTGGGCTTCATACAGTGGGGAAAATAAGTATTTGATCCCTTTCTGATTTTGTAAGTTTGCCCACTGACAAAGACATGAACAGTCTATAATTTTAAGGGTATGTTACTTTTAACATTGAGAGACAGAATATCAAAAATAAAATCCAGAAAACCATATATAAATTTATTTGCATTTTTCAGTGAGAAATAAGTATTTGATCCCCTACCAACCATTAAGAGTTCTGGCTCCTACAGACCAGTTAGTTGCTCTTAATCAACTCGTTACCTGCATTACAGACAGCTGTCTTACATAGTCTCCTTTATAAAAGACTCCTGTCCATAGACTCAATAATTCAGACTCTATCTTCCACAACATGGGCAAGACCAAAGAGCTTTCTAAGGATGTCAGGGACAAGATCATAGACCTGAACAAAGCTAGAATGGGCTACAAAACTATAAGTAAGAAGTTGGGTGAGAAGGAGATAACTGTTGGTGTAATAGTAAGAAAATGGAAGAAATATAAAATGACTGTCAATCGACATCGATTTGGGGCACCCTGCAAAATCTCATCTCGTGAGGTATCCTTAATCATGAGGAAATCCCATCCACTATGCTGTAACAGCTGGACGCTGCGGGATGGACGGCTGCGCAAGTGCGCAGCATCCAACCCGCAGAATTTACTAACCGTGGGCCCCTACCCTTAGTCTACTGAAGCTCCATATACATATATCCGAAGGGAAATGCATTGGGACATACAACAGTCTGTTCTCAGGGAGGTATTCTGGCTTATGTCTCTGTCTCTGTCTCTTTATCCGGTGTGGTTAGCTACCCCCAGCTGACTGACCAAGGTGACACGTGGCTTGGTTATAGGCAGAGCCAGCCAGGTGCACCTACTCACAGCCTGCACTTATATGCACATGTACACGAACACACACATACTGTATTTATACACTAATAATATGAAAAAAAAACAATTGCTCTTGGAAAAAAAGGGGGAAAAGAAAAGAGCCAAATTAAAATTAATTTTGAAGGAAGGGGTTAATGTTTTATTACCACTAACATGATAAACAATATTTTTTCCAGTTCTCACACTTAAGTTAATGTAATAAGCTTAGCTACTCCTCCACATTTCCCAGTCTTGATAAATCTTTGCCATTGTTTGTTCAGAACATGCCGGTCAGAAGCATCTAATCAGCTGTTTTTATAATGACTTCTCTTTTCAATTTGTAGGCGAAAGATTTTAATATGGAAAATTTGAGCAAGCCGGAACTGCGTTTTCTTTTAAGTATATTAGAAGGAGAGTTGGAAGCAAGGGACCTTGTGATAGAAGCATTAAGGGTAAGTTTTATTTCTCATGCTGTGTCTTGTTTTTTTAATAATGCAATACACATTTTAATGAGCGTACAGAGTAGAAAATGTATTATCAAAATGTACAGATATTCGGATTACTAAACCATTGGGGAACCTAGGTTTGATACTTATGTGTAGGAATAGCCACGGAGAGAGTCACAAACATTGTAACATTATTAGGGCCCCTTGTAATCCTTCTGTTAATTTGATGTCATTGAGGTGCTAGCTGTAGAGCATTGTCCTCAGTTGGCCCTAACATACATTACTGGTGCACCAGTCCTCCGATAAGTGTGATCCTTGTACCGTGATATTGGTCCCCTTTAGGCTTGAGCGAAACGGATCGGACAAATTCAAAAGTCGCCGACTTTTGGCAAAGTCGGGTTTCATGAAACCCGACCCAATCCTAGTGTGGGATCGGCCATGCGGTCGGCGATCTTCGCGCCAAAGTCGCGTTTCGTATGACGCGTTTGGCGCCATTTTTTTCAGCCAATGAAGGAGCGTGGGCAGAGTGATGACATAGGTCTTAGGGGCGTGGACGCCTATCGCCATCTTGTCGCTTGTGCGCTGTAGCGATTTGCAATGTGTAACACCAGCTTTTCTGTTCAGGGACGGAGGGGAGAGAGAGGGATAGGGAGAGATGTTATATTTCCATAATGTTTCAATTACATGACCAAATCCTAGGAGCCAAAATCTGTTTTTTTTTTTATTTTTTAGAAGATTTATTTTAATATCTTGTTTTTCCTAACCTGTATGTGTCACATTCATCTGCAGTTTGGGTGGTAGTATAATGATGACGTCACTAGGGTTCTTTTCCTAGAATCTATGTTCTATTTCTACACTGTTGTCATGGTGAGCTACCAGCATTTAGAGGATCTAAGTCACTATATTTCATCCAGCCTGCTTTGCAGTCTTTAGTTGACTAATGGTCTCCAGGTTGGTTTGCAAAATTACATAAGACAGAAATAGTTGTCAGCTCACCTTGTGACACTTCGGTTGCATTGCAAGGTACTGAGCCACATGTAGTCGAACATATAACAAAATAGCCAACATCCGATATGCGATTGTCACGATACGTATTTCGACCCAACGGGGTTTGGTAGCGGACGGCACAACAAACTCACAACAGGATGGAAAAGGGGGAGGAAGGCCCTATCAATAGGGAAATTAAGAAATGGTTACCTCCTGCTCAAAGCTAAGCCTGTCCCTGCACTCCTCTAATGCCCTAAGTGGGTCCTTTTCCCCACCGCCGTCAGGAACCTCGTCCCTAGGTGCACTGGCCGGCAAGGAGCACTAGCTTCACCACTGCAGATGGTACCACACAGGGGATAGTGACAAAAACGAAAGGGATGAGGGAAAAACACCACACTTAGCTTCCAGACTCAGCTGCCAAGCTCCACATCGCAGATGACACTGAAGAGGACCTCAAATAGCTGATACATGCTGGCACCAGAGAGCTTCTCACAAATCGACTGGTCTCCAGAGAAACTCTATCAGCAACAGTCAGCTGATGCATCAGGTGACCATTTAAAGGATGGTGGGAGTGGTCACCACCCACATCAGCTGACCCAGCAGCACTGCAGTTACACCAGATTGCCAGCATGGGAAAAACTGACATTAAAGGGAACCTGTCACCACCCCAGGCATTTGTAACTAAAAGAGCCACCTTGTGCTGCACTAATGCTGCATTCTGACAAGGTGGCTCTTTTAGTTCGGGTCCCTGGCACTGCTGAAAGAATAGTTTTTGAAATTTGTCCCTCATACCATGAAATCGCCACGGGGGGCAGCTCTTTCCCCCCTAATCCAGACGCTTCACAGCCATCAATCATGGCTTCTGGGCGCCGCCTCCTCTTCTTCCTTCATTCGGGTCCCTGGCTGCTTTTAGTTACAAACGCCTGGGGGGGGGGTGACAGGTTCCCTTTAACCCCTGATGGTCCTGAAAAGAAAAAGGCTACTTTTAAAACGTGAATCCAGAGCTGCCACGAATCCAAAAATGGATCGTGACAGCGCTAAACCATTTTGGCTTTATTTCATCCTTTTTAAAATTATGGGTCTTTACATATAGTGAAGACCTAAATTTGCCATGTAACGCGTTTGAGGCCTATTCAGTCCTTGGTCATAACCAACTAAGTCTAAGGGCTTATAGGTCTAACTCATGTCTTCGTTGATTTAAAAGCATGAAATAAAGCTGGATTTTTTTTATTGCATGTTGGATGCTGTCTATTTTTACAACTGTTTTCAAAGGAACTGTAAAAGTCCAAGTGAAGTGTCACCAGTGCATGTGGAGTTTTGCAAAATGATCTAACAATTGTAAAGCATGTGGATTTTTTTCACATAAAGATACATCAAACGTTAATGCAGAGAAAAGCTAATCTTTTATCTCAAAATAAAATGTACAAAGTGGACCCTAAGATAATGATGAATTTATTAAAATCGGATTTCCCCATTTGTAGAATATTACACCGTAAACTCCGTACTGCAAATGAAATTAACTGCGTTACTTCAAAGCTGGATATGAATGTACTATATCTTGTGTCCATAATATACTGCTCCAATTTTCAGCAATCCCTAAGGCAACAGTTAGTGGACAGTAGTGTGGACAGCTACGTGATATTTTGGGTTGGCTGCACATTGTCAGCCTATGGGACCCATCATACTGTTTATAAAGCAGTGTTTGAAAAATGTTTCATAATGAAAAGAGATGCCAATGGAGTGCTAGAATGTAGAACATGTTCATTTTATGTGGATTAGGAGCAAATTTTAAAAGAAAAAATAACTCTTGTTCTAGAGGACAGCGCACGCCATAATTCTAGTGTGAAATGCGCTTGCACTGGCTTTTAGGTGAATGGTGATCAGGCTGACTTAACAGTGCGTTGTGGATGATGTAGGGGAAATCGCATTTAATGGGGCTGCATTATAAGTTTAACAGGAGATGCTGAGGACAGTCTGCCCATGAGTCTGCCCATGAGTCTGCCCATGAGTCTGCCCATGAGTCTGCCCATGAGTCTGCCCATGAGTCTGCCCATGAGTCTGCCCATGAGTCTGCCCATGAGTCTGCCCGGCTGAGTTGATTAAATGAGTGCACATTTAGAAACCTGTTTTTATGGCTAACAAAGGGGTGGAAGCTGTTTAGTATGGACAACCTGCTGACAGGTTCCCTTTTAATAGATTTTTTGGGTTACCATTCTATTCGATTTGTTTCCATCATGTTCTAGGCCTAATGTAGTTTTCTTTTTCTAAATCTGTCCAAAACTCTGACATGTGCACGCACTTCTGCATGTGATAGCTGGAGGGTACACATCCTTTTACAAAAGCGCTGTAAAGTACTCTCGTTATAGAAATTTCTAAAGCTCTTTTATACAAGATACATCACAAGTACATTTTATCTGAAATAAGCCAATTAAAGTATCATCTGAGAATGTGCAGAGCGTGACCTGGCCCTTAGGCCTCATTGTGCTTATGGCCACTGCTTCTACCTCTTCTTTGAGGCTGGTATGAGGCTATTAATAATCCAAGACTTTTTTTATATTAAATACATAAGACATTCAAACTGCAGGAAGCAATTTTTCAGGCACTTTGTACTAGCAAGAAAATATCTACAGAGCAGCTTCTTCCTAGGGGTTTTTTAGAAGCTGAGCAGTTTGATGTTATTTGATCCTTTTACAAGGCTGCCCTTGACCAAGGAAGAGTGTTCTTCTTCCACTCACAAATATACAACTGAGAATAAATCTGGGATTTTAATCTTCTTTTAGAAACCTTATCATCATCACCCTCCGAATCATTTTAGTTAGGTATATCTCTGAAAGTTAAGACACTTTTCCTGATGAGCACCATCTCCTTGGAAAAGAAGGGTTGTTGACCATGACCACTAAAGATTCATTTTGAATTTCACAACTTATTTGTCGCTATTTTGAGATCATCTAAAGCCACAGACAGTTTGTAAAGTATGATGACAAGCTCAAGTGGGCAATTTCCAGAGCTTAACACATAAAATAGCCCATGTCTTGGAGCTGAGCCAGTCTGGCTCAAGTTTTTGCAGCGGTCTGGAACGACAGAGTTGAATCACAGTGAATTTGGTTTGAACTCTGTTACAAAAAGTCAGAAAAACACTGACTTCACAGGAAGTCCTTGCAAGAAATTTGAAGCCTGTTAAAAATTCAGACCTTACTACACATTAGACTCTAAAAGTTCTAGCTTTCCTCAGGCGTTTCCAAATTGAAAGATGTGTTATCTGCGGCATGCAGTAAAAACCATGCACCCACTACCTCCATCTACCCACAGAATAGCGCAGTTAATGGCCACCTCGTTCAGGAGTGATGTTGGCCATATGCTGCAACGTGAGCTCCCAGCCGAAGGCCGAGTCCAGTTCAGTATTGGTCCCTCATCCAGAGAAAAGGATGATTTTTCTTCTGTATAGTGTTCTGTATGTGGTTTTCACATAGATCCATTAATTTTTTTTACATCTGAATGCCATACGTTTTTTACTTGCACAATTAACAAAAATTATTAAGTTCTGAATTACTTTGCTGTGTAGTCTTTGCAATGAATCCATTAAAAACAATGCTGTCTTTATGGCATCTGTATTTTTTTTTTTTTATGTGCCCGTTGAAAATTGGTCACCAAGTCTTATCTGAAAAACAGAAGAGATTAGTCCATGGTACTCTTTTTTCACAATGGCACTCGGTCTGTGTAGAAACACGTTCATCTAAACTGGTCCAGTTGTATTGTTTTGCAGATGGACAGCATGCGGTTGTGTGAACCTGGCCTTTATATATACATCATTAACCCCTTCATGACCAGGGGATTTTTCGTTTTTCCGTGTTCGTTTTTCGCTCCCCTCCTTCCCAGAGCCATAACTTTTTTATTTTTCCGTCAATTTGGCCATGTGAGGGCTTATTTTTTGCGGGACGAGTTGTACTTTTGAACGACATCATTGGTTTTAGCATGTCGTGTACTAGAAAACGGGAAAAAAATTCCAAGTGCGGTGAAATTGCAAAAAAAGTGCAATCCCACATTGGTTTTTTGTTTGGCTTTTTTGCTAGGTTCACTAAATGCTAAAAATGATTTGCCATTATGATTCTCCAGGTCATTACGAGTTCATAGACACCAAACATGACTAGGTTATTTTTTATCTAAGTGGTGAAAAAAAATTCCAAACTTTGCTAAAAAAAAAAAAAAAAAAATTGCGCCATTTTCCGATACTCGTAGCGTCTCCATTTTTCGTGATCTGGGGTCGGTTGAGGGCTTATTTTTTGCGTGCCGAGATGACGTTTTTAATGATAGCATTTCGGTGCAGATACGTTCTTTTGATCGCCCGTTATTGCATTTTAATGCAATGTCGCGGCGACCAAAAAAACGTAATTCTGGCGTTTCGAGTTTTTTTCCCGCTACGCTGTTTAGCGATCAGGTTAATACTTTTTTTATTTGATAGATCGGGCAATTCTGAGCGCGGCGATACCAAATATGCGTAGATTTGATATTTTTTTTATTGATTTATTTTGATTGGGGCGAAAGGGGGGTGATTTAAACTTTTATGTTTTTTTTTATTTTTTTCACATTTTTTTTAAACTTTTTTTTTTAACTTTTGCCATGCTTCAATAGCCTCCATGAGAGGCTAGAAGCAGGCACAAGCCGATCGGCTCTGCTACATAGCAGCGATCTGCTGATCGCTGCTATGTAGCAGAATTGCACGTGTGCTGTGAGCGCCGACCACAGGGTGGCGCTCACAGCGACGGGCAATCAGTAACCATAGAGGTCTCAAGGACCTCTATGGCTACAATGGAGACGCATCGCCGACCCCCGGACATGTGACGGGGGTCGGCGATGACGTCATTTCCGGCCGCCCGGCCGGAAGCGGTAGTTAAATGCCGCTGTCTGCGTTTGACAGCGGCATTTAACTAGTTAATAGGTGCGGGCAGATCGCGATTCTGCCCGCGCCTATTACGGGCACATGTCAGCTGTTCAAAACAGCTGACATGTCCCGGCTTTGGTGCGGGCTCACCGCGGAGCCCTGCATCAAAGCAGGGGAGCCGGCATCGGACGGTATAGTACGTCCGATGCCGGTAAGGGGTTAAAAGAAAAGCACAAACTAACCTTTAGCTAGTTAAGCTTTGTAGCAGAAGGGTGTTGACCTGTATTGTTAACACCTGTGTTTCTTTAAAACCTGTGCCAAGAGGTAATCATTGGCTACACCCATTTTATTCCCATGTAATGAATGACTTTGTAAATTATGTGACATCTTTCAAATGCCTGTACCTGTGCTTATACATCAGTAATGCAGATTGTGCCTAAAATGTATATGGAATTTTAAATTTTCTGCATATTACTCTACCATAGATTATAGTTAAGGTTTCTGTGCGATTTGAAATAACTGTGTTGTCCAGCGAAGTATTTTTTTATTTCTTATAACACTATAAAATAATAAAAAAAGGGGTCATACTTACTTACCCTACTGATTCCCTGCCATTAACACTAGGACTACTGGACTCGTGACCCCCGACTAGAACAACTGCAAGTAAGTAGTCAAAATGACTATACCAGTAGTCCTAGTGTTAACTCCCTCACCGTCTTCTCGGACAAATCCTGGGAATGATGGAGCCAAAGCATACTCCATTGGATATTGTTCTGGTTCTTGTTTGGCTGCAGTTGTTATATGTCTAGGTAGACCTTTTTTTTTCTTTTAAATGCAGGCATTTCCCAGCTATCTAGAAGTCAGTCTTTTTGGCGGAGAGATGGTGACTGACAAGGCTCTCCACTTCTGCATGTTCACTATTTCATGACAAATGCATTTTATTAACTATATGCACAGGAGAGTGAGAGGAGTGAGCCGTAAGACATAGTTTCATGAAGCTCGATCTGCTTATGTTATTGCACAGCTACACAGCTCAGTACTGCGGTATAATGTCTTCTTTACTGCTGCTTCTCATGCTTGTGAGCAGGGCTGTGGAGTCGGTAAGCCAAACCTCCGACTCCACAATTTCCATGACCCCGACTCCACCAGTATTGGCTCTGACTCCATGACTCCTCAGCCCTGCTTGTAAGAGATATCCTCTATCTCTGTGTGTGCTGTGTATAGGGTAATCTATGGCAGCTAATCCCACCACCTCAGAGAGAAATGAGAAATGAAGACTAGAAATGGTCTGATATAAACGTAGACTAGATAGTATAAAAATGCAACAAGAGCGTGAAACACTTTGTAAAGAAAGACTAGTCTAAGTTTGCGAACAGAAACGTCCAGAAAAGCTGATAAGGCATCAGTACCAACATATAGCGGTATCTATAGTCTTCAGAACTCCCTTGCAGAGCAATATGCCGTAAATCACATCTATCGGTGGCGCTCACATTAGAATTTCAAGTCAGGAAAGAAATATATCTTGGTACCGTTGGTTGGTTGATACAAAGGTATCAACCACTGAGGACTCTCAATTCTAAATAAATTTCAAGTCATGCATCCCAGAAAAAAAGAGAAAGCGGCACTCACAGGGTATGCGATTCATAAGTCCTTTATTTCCAGTTTATTAGAACAAAGACTAGCAGAGCGGAGGGCAGGGAGTGTGCAGCAGAGTACTAGAGCGGTGGCCGTTCTGCGCAGCTGCACTTAAATGAAGTGAAGCTCAGTTGCGCGAAATGGCCGCCATTCTCTGTTTCTTTCCTGCACACTCCCTGCCCTCCCCTCTGTTAGTCTTCTAGTGAACTGGAAATAAAGGATTTATGAATCGCATACCCTTTTTTCTTGGATGCATAGTATGGTAAGTTTGCATTGTCTAAAAGTAAGACTGTGCACACGTTGCACACACATGCAGAAATTTCTGCATCATTTCTGCATGTTTTGGCTGGAAAAACGAAACGTTTTTGATGTGTTTTTTTTTTGCCTGGGATTTTGACTGATTTGAGTGAAGTCAATCGTGAAAATGCAGAGAATTGACACGCTACAGATTATTTTCTGCACCAAATCTGCAAGTCAACAACACTCAGCGTGTGCATGACACGTCAGGTTTCACATTGACTTTGCTGGCGTTAGGATTGCTTCAGGTTTTCCTAGCAAATCTGCATGGCAAAAACGCGCCAAATCTGCAGCATGTGCACAAACCCTGTGACCGTTTTCTCTCTGATTGGTATTTGTGTATAAAGTAATAAACCACACACTCTGAATTAGCACACAGGCAGCCCAATAATGTACTAATTCTTCATTAATATATAAACAGGAGTGAAAGCGGCGCTGGTGAAATAGGGTGTATGAATACCTGCAGCGAATTAAAACAATCACCACCAGATTGTAAAAGAAAGTACCAAATAATAAAAGATTATTCGCGCTGGTATACCCTAAATAATAAATAACAGTCCAATTGCCAAAATAAGTAGTTTTTGAGATAAAATCGCATATGTAGTATAATCCGGGGATTCACATGGGTGTCATCCCACAACCCGTTCCTGCACTCGATAGTCCAATATCCAATTGTCACACAGTCAATGCCCCAATAAGAACATCAATGTGAATTACCAAATAAAAACATATTCCCGTCTCCTGCTAAAATTGTGACATACACTAAAACAATAATAATCCGTACCTTAGACGGTAAGAATCAGTCATCTCCTGGCTTGAATTAGTTTTCCGGCTGTGCTAAACAGCACATGCAAACTCTTTGCAGAAAGCTTGATGCCGGAGAGCTGCCCCGGCCGGTGGCAGCTAACTCCGGATGTCGGGTTCCAGTTGGTGGCGGAGATCCTGCGTCTTGGTCCGGCGACGCCGCGAGGTGCGAGTGGTGTGAGCGGCGCGTCTAGGACCTGTGTGACGTCAGTGATCAGGTGACCGCCCCACGTGACCGTGAAACTCCGTACGAATCGCTGTAAGGACCAAAAACTAACCTTGGAACCCGACCAACTGGAACCCGACCAACTGGAACCCGACATCCGGAGTTAGCTGCCACCGGCCGGGGCAGCTCTCCGGCATCAAGCTTTCTGCAAAGAGTTTGCATGTGCTGTTTAGCACAGCCGGAAAACTTCTTCAAGCCAGGAGATGACTGATTCTTACCGTCTAAGGTACGGATTATTATTGTTTTAGTGTATGTCACAATTTTAGCAGGAGACGGGAATATGTTTTTATTTGGTAATTCACATTGATGTTCTTATTGGGGCATTGACTGTGTGACAATTGGATATTGGACTATCGAGTGCAGGAACGGGTTGTGGGAAGACACCCATGTGAATCCCCGGATTATACTACATATGCGATTTTATCTCAAAAACTACTTATTTTGGCAATTGGACTGTTATTTATTATTTAGGTCATACCAGCGCGAATAATCTTTTATTATTTAATTCTTCATTAATATTTACTATTATGAACCATCTTTGGAGGCCTCTTTAGAACTGTCACCATGAATCCACTGACATTTAGGATTGTGTTTCCTCTTAAGTAAGTGGTAAGCAAGTTAGGTTATTAATACATACGAGAGCTTATGCTCTCTTCATAAAACTTAAGGTAACACAATTCTGGCATCAAACTAATTTGACTATGGGTTTTGTGACCGTAATTCATGTTTGTGAAGCTTTAGCCATTTGTTTTTGCCGTTTCTACTGCTGTAAAGAAACAAGTGAAAGAATGGACTTGTGGCTGTAGAACGAGGATCTGACCAAAGTCCTCACATAGCATTGCTGAGATGCCTGTAAATGTCACTGATCTGCTTGTAAACATACTGCAGGCAACTGGAAATGTTAGATTTATGTGTCTAGTTTCAGCTTCTTCATATCTTCATGCATAACCCCTGAGCTATACTATTTGTGACATTGCGCGTCTCTGCATACCTACAGTATTTTGATGACTCCCATGTCTGTATCGTACTATTACTTTAAAAAGGACCTGTCAGCTCTTCTGACACATCTGCTATTTATATTCTTCGTAGAATAACGATGCAGTATGTATTGTGAGAATTATGCATTATGGATCCTATGGATAAATTCACTACTGGGTGTTACCATCTCATTTGCCAAATCGGCATGTTTCTACATATCGTAGTTTATTTACAATAATTGGACAATGTCAAACTAAGTAGGGGCATACTGCTTTGTCAAATAGAATGGTAACACCCAGTATTCATTTTGTTTTTACATTTCTAGGAGGAATAATGAAGGAACAACACAATCCAGCTTCTTATGTCACTATTATCTCCATAGGCTTTAACCAGTTGAAACAGGCCTCTGCTCCATGACTTTTCTCCCTTCCTTCTGTACTTCTGTAGGTAGCTGAGTCTTTGCATTGTATCTTTCTCCCAATGCAATTGCATCTGAATCAGAAGTGCATCAAGTGGCAACTAGCTGGAGTTGTTCTGAAGTCTGGTTCTAAGGCCACCAGCTTCCTTATCTGGGTTCTCCGTTCCCTTAAGGCCTCTATGTACCGTACATTAGACTAATCTAGGTGAACCCACCGATATCGCAGGATCAGCCAACATCCTAATGTAATAATTCTCCAAATTAGTGCCGAAACGTGCATCAGAGTCTGGCGGCATCCCTGGTGGAAAGGAACAGTATAAGAAAGTTCATTATACCTTTTGTATTTTGATATGATCTGTCTTTCAGTACTCCTTACTTATTCTTGATTGACCTTCATTAATTGTAGGGTTATCACTTGAGCTGTTAATCTATTTATTGTTATTATTTTCTATTTATCACATATTTTGTTGTTGTGATCATCCCTACCTATATCCACACTCACCCTACATTTATCATGTATTTTCTAAATCGTTTTTATAGTCCTCTCTAACCTGCTTTGTCGCCCCATTCTTTGAGACGCTATTTCTACTTAGTTTATAACCATATATTTTAACAAATACATTTTTAGTACATTTTTCATGGGTATTTTAGTTTTTAAGATGTAAGATTATTATATTTTTTAAAACATTGAAGCATTACATGTATTATTTGTGCTACTTTCCACATTACTTTATCGTTTAGTCTCTGGCGCCCTTATCTCTGTTGTTTTGGATTTACAACATTCTAATATGTATGAGGGCCTCCCAACTCTTTTCTGATAGATGGTGTCCAGGGAGATAAGGATCCGGAACAGCGGATTTCCGACAGCTGATCCTTTTGCTCCTTAGATGATATGCTACCTTAGGAGGAGTCGGGCAGTGGCTCTCTCAAGGAGAACAGAAGAGCTCTTGACTGAGCCAAGTATTCTTGTGTATAGAGGAGTCAAGAAAGGTAGCATTGGCTGTCTGACAAAGACCGTGCCTTTGGTGAGAGTACTCAATAAATAGATATTATTTCCGTCCATTTTTCTTTTGGAAAATCTAAACAAAAGGCTTTTGTGTCTACAGAGAATCAGATTATTTGGAAGCAAGTAGCACGTCATTTACCACATTGAGTGCCGCTTTTTGTGAAAAGGTAAAGAATTCTGTCCCTTTTACCTATCTGGGTGTCTGTGTCCAACTGAAACACAAGGAGGTCCCCTAGGTAGATTAGATGCCGTACTTCTGATTACCTAAGTTTTGAAATTGACACATTTCATCGTCCACAAAAGTTATATTGGGCATCTAAGAGGCCAAACACCATTATAGTCCATTTTAATGCTCTTCTGTGAGTTGCATAGTCATATATAGGTTGAAAAAAGACCTAGGTCCATCAAGTTCAACCTTTCTCCACCAATTGTACAATTCGTCACTAATTTAGCTATAACCCGCAATGTTATGTGTAACAAGGAAACCGTCCAGCCCTTTTTTAAAATCTTTTATAGTGTTTGCCATTACTACCTCTTGTGGTAGGGCAGTCCACATTCTGACTGCTCTAACTGTAAAGAACCCTTTCCTGTTTAGCTGTCGGCATCGCCTTTCTTCCACCTGTAATGAGTGCCCCCCGGTCCTCAGTACAGTCTTTGGAAGGAATAAGTCATGTGCCAGTGTTTTGTACTGACCACACATATATTTCTACATGTAAATGAGATCTCCTCTGAGGCGTCTTTTTTTCTAAGCTAAACAAGCCCAACTTTTCCAACCTCTCCACATGAGAGGCCTTCTATCCCTTGTAACAATCTAGTTGCCCGTCATTCAACAGATTCTAATTTCTGAATATCCTTTTTAAAATGTGGAGCCCAAAACTGGATCCCATATTTTAGATGTGGCTTCACCAGTGATTTATAAAGTGGTAATAATACATTGGGATAGCGGGATTTTATCTCTGTTTTTATACATCCTGAAATTGTTTGCCTTTGCGGCTGCTGCTTGATATTGAGTACTGCTGCTCAGCTTACTTGTGACCAGAATACCCAAGTCTTTCTCCTGTTTTGTAGTCCCGAGTATACTCCCATTTAATGTATATGCAGCAATAGGATTACTCCATCCTAGGTGCATTACTTTACATTTATCTACATTAAATCTCATTTGCCAAGTGTTTGCCCATTCAGACATCTTAATCAGATCGTTTTGCAATATTGTAATGTCAAGGTCAGATTTTAATATCCTACATAGTTTGGTGTCGTCAGCAAAGACTGACACTTTACTCTCAATCCCATCAGCAAGGTCATTAATAAAGAAGTTAAAAAGAATTGGTCCTAGCACAGATCCCTGCGTTCCCCACTGCATTTCAAGATCGGATCTAGACTTGTCAGAGTGACAGACTAAGGGGCTTTTCTTTGAAAATGAAACTTTTCTAGAGGGTATGTTTGGCCATTCCTCGTCATATTTAAAGCCCAGCATCCTAACCAGATGTTCTCCTAGTGTTTGTTTTAAATATATCTATGGGAAGACCCCTTTTTTCTCCTCTCCTTTCTTCTGGGAGTGGATGTTGAAAAGGAGAGTCAGAGATTTAGATACTATTCAGTAAATTGTAAGCGCATAATCATTATCGTCACTACTCTCTTCTGTTAATGTCTTTTTCTACTGTCCCCTTTCAGTGGCTGTAGCACATTGATCAATCTACTTCTCTCCTTTTTAAATCCTTTCAGGATGCCCATACACACAAGATAGCTGTAGGCCAAACACTTGTTCATCCGACAACTATCTTTTTCCAATTCCTAGTACACATGAAATCTGTGTTGCCGGGCATTTTTGTTTTTATTGTGGAGAGGTGAATGCTACTTCAGACTCCTCTGACGACGACTTACCTCTCCTGAGAAAAATAGAGTTGGGCATTTCACTTTAAACCGCCCAATCCTTCCCTCACCGGACATCAGACCTTGCCCTTATATAAGGGTAGGTAAAGCTATACAAAAGAAACAGGATTCGTCTTCTGGAGGGCAGGACGCTAGTTGAATAGGTTTCCACCATGCTACGTAAATGTCCACAGAACCCTTCTGAGTCAATACACCAGCTGACATTGTTGGGGAAGGTTGCACTTGGCCACAGTGATTTTATTTTTCTTCAAATAATTGTTCAATCTTTTGTTTATTTTCTGATATCTGATTGACATGACTATGAAGCTTTATTATCTTTTGAGGAAAAGCGCATCGGAAACCGTTTTTACGGGAGGGGTATCCCAATAAACCTTTTATTTATAAAAATTTAGAAGGGCCTCAATGTAAACTTAGTAGCGGGGCACCCAGTCACAATATTAGTGACCTATCTAGCAAAGAGCCCCTTTTGCCCACTTAGTGGCCAAGCCTAGGTGCTAGCGCAACCTCTGCACCCCCTATTCTTTAAAGTTCCAGTAAAGACAAACATTTTGTACAGTGGGATAAGAACTTCTTGCTTCAGAGTTTTGTCTGCAGAGCCTTGGCCTCAGAGTTTATGTTTAGGAATATAGCAGTTTTACAAAGCCAAATATGGCTGTATGTTGGGGTCTGCAGAAGAGACGGCGTATATAGCTTTGTCTCCTCTTCCGTGCACACTCGACAGAGCTGCTTGGAACTTTCAGATCTTTATATTCCAAGTGACAGGCGCTGTGTGCTGGCGAAGATTATGCAGCGCCGTCTTGATTAATCTTTCTGTAGCTGACTTGGTCTGTTTTGATTCAATCCAGATGTTCGCTTGTCATTCTTTTTTGTATTTTGTTACTTTTTGTTTTAGAAGTCTGCATTGAAACAAGCATTGCATATTTTATAATGTTTCCTGACATAATTCCTGAAGATTTGTCTTTTACATAAAACAGCAACAGAAAAGAAAAAGGAGTCTCCATTATTTAACCATAAATGAGATACCGTATCTTATGGAATGTACAGTTATATGAAAAAGTTTGGGCACCCCTATTAATCTTAAGCTAAATGTTTTATAAAAATTGTTTTTTTTTTTGCAACAGCGATTAATAGGGGTGCCCAAACTTTTTCATATAACTGTATTTTATTGGGCGTTCTGACTCTTAAAATATTTAGTTTAAGCTATTTCATTTTTGCAATTGATAGTTAAAAGTATGTTACAGCTACCACGTTCACTGGAGCACATTAAAATGGAAGCCATTTGCAGCGGCTGATTGACAGTGTTAGTCCCCCCCATCGATCAATTTTAGTGTCCTGATGACCCCTTGGAGGATTAAATTCATTATCTCATAGAACAATTCTAATGTTAAACATGAAACTTTTTAGTTTGTAATTCCCATTTTAACTAAAGTTATTACAGCAAACATGGCATTGACCTTCATGTATTGAAACCATATTGGAGAGGAGAAAATGGCAATCAGTTAGACTTTTAAGGAGTTTTTCCATCACAGAAATAAGACGAGCACTGCTGTGCCAGCAAAACCTTTGAAGGTGCCACTTAATTTTCAGGATTGGTGGGAGTCCTGGCAGTTGGACAGACATTGATAATATTCCTTAGAATTCAGCATTATTTGGACTCCATTTTTCTGAAACTCACTGAAGAACAATGTGAAGTCACCCATTTGTTACTATAGACAACAATTCTACTTTTTTCTGTTTTTGAGATTACGGTAGTTTGAAAATTGAAGCCCATAGTGATTCAGTATCATGGTTAAAGGGATTTCTGCCACCCAAAAATTGAAATTGAACTATTGAGACATGTAGGGAAATTAGCCCCTATAATAATCATAGTATTGGTAAAGATATTAGTAATTTTAGTTTTATATACAGTTTTATTAGAAATGTAAGAAGGCATCAGTAAAACGTTGGCATGGCCAAGGGCTCAATGTACCGTTCTACCCTCTCAATTTCCATCCTCCATTCCTTTCCTCTTGCCAATTGATAGCGTTCATTTTAAGGCGCTGCCTGATCTAAATCCCCAACCCTGCACATACTAACACTGCACTGCAGGGACCATGAGCTCACAATGTCATTGTGTGCAGGTGTATTCTAATCCCTTTCCTGTGTGTACTGAGGCCTCGCTGCACACAGGATCACTAAAAGAAAGAGACTGGAGAGGAAGATGATAATGTCAGTGCGTGCTCATTTTCATCTTCCTCGTGTCAGCATCTGCCGCTATCACCAGTATGATTTTTATGGGGGCTAAGCCTCCTATATGAAAGTATAAAAAGTTTAATTTCAGTTTTGGGGTTGACATACTCTCTTTTAAGGGGTTAGGATTCAGGACAACAGAGCAGTTTTTCCTCTTTTGGGCTGCTCTGTTAACAGGGCGTGACTGTCTACGTCATGCTGATTGTCAGCTGACTTATCGCAGTTGGGCAGCAGGTAGCCTGATGTCAATCACCATGAGATCAGCAGTCACACCCCGTCAACAGAGCGGAAGAGAAGTCACTGCTCTGTCATTGTGATGCCAGCGGAAGCTGCACAAACGCCGGCAGGACCAGTCTGTGACCCCTCTGTGCCAGCAGAGAACCAAGCTTGCCAGTTGTGCCTGTGGATATCACACAAACCTGTAGCACCTAATATTTTTTTTATCTTACCACTGAATTTTGGTTGGTTTTCGTATGGGGTTTCTTCTGAAATTTTAAGGAAATGAAAATATATTTTACGGAGTTATTTTGTTAGCCCAGTACAGGCAGGTAGTTAGCCTGTTAGTTCTTAGGCTCATAGTGAAAACGTAATATAGTCCTGTAACCTCCTTTAAGGCAACTCAGAAAACTCATTTCTAGACTTTTTTCACTTAGTGGCTGTAGTCAGAGATATCCAATAAAGGGAATGTTTAAACCCTTACCTGCATTGGGTGTGATAGTACACTGATGTCAGTATCCCTCCCTTTGATGTGGGCTCCGGCGGTGAGCCCACATCTTTCCCGAGACATGTCAGCTGTCTTGAACAGCTGACATGTGCATGCAATAGCCGTGGGTGGAATCGCGATCCACCCATGGCTATTAGCTCATTAAATGCCACTGTCAAACGCTGACAGCGGCATTTAAATGGGGCTTCCGGCAATCGTGCCAAAAGTTTGCACATCGGTGACCTGCGTCACGTTATCGCAGGTCACTAGTGTGTCGGCATGACAGCTCGAGGTCTCCTGGAGACCTCTATGGTTGTCACTGCCGGATTGCTGTGAGCACCACCCGGTTGTCGGCGCTCATAGCAAGTCAGCAATTCTACACAGAGGCGATCTGACCATCGCCTCTATGTAGCAGAGCTGATCTCCCAGCTTCTAGTCTCCTATGGAGGCTATTAAAGCATGGCAAAAGTTAAAAAAAAAAGTTTAAAAATATTTAACCCCTTCCCGACCTTTGACGCCACGTAGGCGTCATGAAAGTCGGTGCCAATCCGACCCATGACGCTTATGTGGTGTCATGGAAAGATCGCGTCCCTGCAGATCGGGTGAAAGGGCTAACTCCCATTTCACCCGATATGCAGGGACAGGGGAAGTGGTAGTTTAGCCCAGGGGGGGTGGCTTCATCCCCCCCGTGGCTACGATCGCTCTGATTGGCTGTTGAAAGTGAAACTGCCAATCAGAGCGATTTGTAATATTTCACCTATTATAACTGGTGAAATATTACAATCCAGCCATGGCCGATGCTGCAATATCATCGGCCATGGCTGGAAACACTAATGTGCCCCCACCCCACCCCACCGATTGCCCCCCCAGCCCCCCGATCTGTCCGGTACACTGTACCGGCTCCCCTCCGTCCTGTGCTCCGCTCCCCCCATGCTCTAGTCCGCTCCCCCCGTGCTCCAATCACCCTCCCCGTGCTCCAACCACCCTCCCCGTGCTCCAACCACCCCCCATGCACTCCTTCCACCCCCCCGTGCTCCGTTCCACCCCCCATGCTCCGATTCCCCCCCCCCCGTGCTCCCCCCTCCACCCCATACATACTTACCGATCCTGCCGGGGTCCGTCCGTCTTCTCCCCGGGCGCCGCCATCTTCCAGTGATCTTGCATTTTGATCACTGAGAGAGATTATATCTCAGTGATCAAAATAAAAAAAATAATAAATGACACCCCCCCCCCTTGTCACCCCCATAGGTAGGGACAATAAAAAAATAAAGAATTTTTTTTTCCACTAATGTTAGAATAGGGGTAGGGTTAGGGCTAGGGTTAGGGGTAGGGTTAGGGTTAGGGGTAGGGTTAGGGCTAGGGTTAGGGTTAGGAATGTGCACACGTATTCTGGTCCTCTGTGGATTTTTCCGCTGCGGATTTGATAATTCCGCAGTGCTAATCCGCTGCAGATTTATGGCAGATTTACCGCGTTTTTTCTGCGCATTTCACTGCGGTTTTACAATTGCGATTTTCTATTTGAGCAGTTGTAAAACCGCTGTGGAATCCGCACAAAGAAGTGACATGCTGCGGAATGTAAACCGCTGCGTTTCCGTGCAGTTTTTCCGCAGCATGTGTACAGCGATTTTTGTTTACCATATGTTTACATTGAACTGTAAACTTATGGGAAACTGCTGCGGATTCGCAGCGTTTTCCGCACCGTGTGCACATAGCCTAATTCTAAAGGTATGTGCACACGGTGCGGATTTGGCTGCGGATCCACAGCAGTGTTCCATCAGGTTTACAGTACCATGTAAACATATGGAAACCAAATCCGCTGTGCCCATGGTGCGGAAAATACCGCGCGGAAACGCTGCGTTGTATTTTCCGCAGCATGTCAATTCTTTGTGCGGATTCCGCAGCGTTTTACACCTGTTCCTCAATAGGAATCCGCAGGTGAAATCCGCACAAAAAACACTGGAAATCCGCGGAAAATCCGCAGGTAAAACGCAGTGCCTTTTACCCGCGGATTTTTCAAAAATGATGCTGAAAAATCTCACACGTATCCGCAACGTGGGCACATAGCCTTAGGGTTAGGGTTGGAATTAGGGTTGTAGTTAGGGTCAGGGGTGTGTTGGGGTTAGGGTTGGAATTAGGGTTATGGTTACAGTTGGGATTAGGGTTAGGGGTGAGTTGGGGTTAGTGTTGGAGGTAGAATTGAGGGGTTACCACTGTTTAGGCACATCAGGGGTCTCCAAACGCAACATGGCGCCACCATTGATTCCAGCCAATCTTGTATTCAAAAAAGTCAAATGGTGCTCCCTCACTTCCGAGCCCCGACGTGCGCCCAAACAGTGGTTTACCCCCACATATGGGGTACCCGCATACTCAGGACAAACTGCGCAACAATTACTGGGGTCCAATTTCTCCTGTTACCCTTGTGAAAATAAAAAAATGCTTGCTAAAACATCATTTTTGAGGAAAGAAAAATGATTTTTTATTTTCACGGCTCTGCGTTGTAAACGTCTGTGAAGCATTTGGGGGTTCAAAGTGCTCACCACACATCTAGATAAGTTCCTTTGGGGGTCTAGTTTACAAAATGGTCACTTGTGGGGGGTTTCTACTGTTTAGGTACATCAGGAGCTCTGCAAACGCAACGTGATGTCCGCAGACCATTCCATCAAAGTCTGCATTTCAAAAGTCACTACTTCCCTTCTGAGCCCCGACGTGTGCCCAAACAGTGGTTTACCCCCACACATGGGGTATCAGCGTACTCAGGAGAAACTGGACAACAAATATTGGGGTCAAATTTCTCCTGTTACCCTTGGGAAAATTAAAAAATTCTGGGCTAAATAATTATTTTTGAGGAAAGAAAACGTATTTATTATTTTCACGGCTCTGCATTATAAACTTCTATGAAGAACTTGGGGGTTCAAAGTGCTCACCACACATCTAGATAAGTTCCTTTCGGGGTCTAGTTTCCAAAATGGGGTCACTTGTGGGGGGTTTCTACTGTTTAGCCACATCAGGGGCTCTGCAAACGCAACGTGACGCCCGCAGAGCATTCCATCAAAGTCTGCATTTCAAAACGTCACTACTTCAATTCCGAGCCCCGGCATGTGCCCAAACAGTGGTTTACCCCCACATATGGGGTATCAGCGTACTCAGGAGAAACTGGACAACAACTTTTGGGGTCAAATTTCTCCTGATACCCTTGGGAAAATAAAAAATTGCAGGCGAAAAGATCATTTTTGAGAAAATAATTTTTTTTTTTTATTTTCATGGCTCTGCGTTATAAACTTCTGTGAAGCACTTGGGGGTTCAAAGTCCTCACCACACATCTAGATTAGTTCCTTTGGTGGACTAGTTTCCAAAATGGGGTCATTTCTGGGGGATCTCCAATGTTTAGGCACACAGGGGCTCTCCAAACGTGACATGGTGTCCGCTAATGATTGGAGCTAATTTTCCATTTAAAAAGCCAAATGGCGTGCCTTCCCTTCCGAGCCCTGCCGTGCGCTCAAACAGTGGTTTACCCCCACATATGGGGTATCAGCGTTCTCAGGACAAACTGGACAACAACATTTGGGGTCCAATTTCTCCTATTACCCTTGGCAAAATAGGAAATTCCAGGCTAAAAAATCATTTTTGAGGAAAGAAAAATTGTTTTTTATTTTCATGGCTCTGCGTTATAAACTTCTGTGAAGCACCTGGGGGTTTAAAGTGCTCAATATGCATCTAGATAAGTTCCTTGGGGGGTCTAGTTTCCAAAATGGGGTCACTTGTGGGGGAGCTCCAATGTTTAGGCACACAGGGGCTCTCCAAACGCGACATGGTGTCCGCTAACAATTGGAGCTAATTTTCCATTCAAAAAGTCAAATGGCGCGCCTTCCCTTCCGAGCCCTGTCGAGTGCCCAAACAGTGGTTTACCCCCATATATGAGGTATCAGTGTACTCAGGAGAAATTGCCCAACAAATTTTATGATCCATTTTATCTTATTGCCCATGTGAAAATGAAAAAATTGAGGCGAAAAGAATTTTTTTGGGAAAAAAAAAGTACTTTTTCATTTTTACAGATCAATTTGTGAAGCACCTGAGGGTTTAAAGTGCTCACTAGGCATCTAAATAAGTTCCTTGGGGGGTCTAGTTTCCAAAATGGGGTCACTTGTGGGGGAGCTCCAATTTTTAGGCACACGGGGGATCTCCAAACGTGACATGGTGTCCGCTAAAGAGTGGAGCCAATTTTTGATTCAAAAAGTCAAATGGCGCTCCTTCCCTTCCAAGCCCTGCCGTGCGCCCAAACAGTGGTTTACCCCCACATATGAGGTATCAGCGTACTCAGGACAAATTGGACAACAACTTTCGTGGTTCAGTTTCTCCTTTTACCATTGGGAAAATAAAAAAATTGTTGCCAAAAGATAATTTTTGTGACTAAAAAGTTAAATGTTCATTTTTTCCTTCCATGTTGCTTTTGCTGCTGTGAAGCACCTGAAGGGTTAATAAACTTCTTGAATGTGGTTTTGAGTACCTTGAGGGGTGCATTTTTTAGAATGGTGTCACTTTTGGGTATTTTCAGCCATATAGACCCCTCAAACTGACTTCAAATTTGAGGTGGTCCCTAAAAAAAATGGTTTTGTAAATTTCGTTGTAAAAATGACAAATCGCTGGTCAAATTTTAACCCTTATAACTTCCTAGCAAAAAAAAATATTGTTTCCAAAATTGTGCTGATGTAAAGTAAACATGTGGGAAATGTTATTTATTAACTATTTTGTGTCACATAACTCTCTGGTTTAACAGAATAAAAATTCAAAATGTGAAAATTGCGAAATTTTCAAAATTTTCGCCAAATTTCCGTTTTTATCACAAATAAACGCAGAATTTATTGACCTAAATTTACCACTAACATGAAGCCCAATATGTCACGAAAAAACAGACTCAGAACCGCTAGGATCCGTTGAAGCGTTCCTGAGTTATTACCTCATAAAGGGACACTGGTCAGAATTGCAAAAAACGGCAAGGTCTTTAAGGTCAAAATAGGCTGGGTCATGAAGGGGTTAAAAAGGGAAAAAATATAAAAGTTCAAATCACCCCCTTTCGCCCCATTCAAAATAAAACAATAAAAATAAAATCAAACATACACATATTTGGTATCGCGACATTCAGAATCGCCCGATCTAAAGTCAAAACTTGCCTGTACAGCCCAGGAGCTGTGGTATGATCAGACCATGTTCCTGGACGGTCAGACACAGCCATTACACAGTACACAGGTGCACATTTATAAGATTATCTCAGCACAGGAACATTTTATTTAAACACATGCAATTGTGGAAATTATTATAATTTATACATCTATTGATTACAATCAACTTTCAAATTAACTTTGTTCGTGGGAAGACCCGTTGGAAAAAAAATGAGATATATATCGATAGATAGATAGATAGATAGATAGATATATAGATATATAATGTAATATTTAATGCTTATTTATCTTTTATTCTCTGTATCTTTCTTTTTGTCACCACTTCAGTTTTTTTCACCCACTCCTCATTTTGGCTTATAAATACTGATGTACAGTACTGACGGTGTGCGTGTGGGCTTATATTACGCCTAGTGGTCAGTGTGAAAATTGCTTCATTTCAGATTGCTTTTTGTAATATAGAAAGTGATATGACAAATATAAAACAATATTCGTAAAAAAAATTAAAACCACTAAATTAACATAAACACCAGATATAAACGATAGGTCATTTCTTGATTGCATTTTATTTAAGTAAAATAAGCATTGTGCAAAGGAAGTTACCTTTCATAAATGACCTCTTACAACAAAATATAAATAAATAAAAATCCATTTAACAAAAAACCTGATTTAAACAATAGATCATTTTCTGATGACTACTTCCCTTTACGTTTCATCTCTGTTAATTATGAGCAAAATTGTTGCCTCCCTCCAGTGCAGTTGGACCACATACATATGGTATTTGTGGAAATTATATACCTTTTAGTAATATGAAGATGGTACATGATGATGATCTTTTCAATAGCACCAGCATATTCTGTAGCACTTTACATTTGTAACAGACAAGATAAATGTCAAATAATAAAAACAAAATATGAGATAAGGGAGAGTGGCTCGTTTATACTAAAGAAGCAATATTTTCTTTCTAACATCTAATGACCAGAATTGGCTGGCAAATGATTAAACTTAATAATGGCATAACAAGTCTGTGTTGACAGATGGTGTGCTCACTTCAGCTCTTCTAAATGCATATTTATTATAATTCTCTTCCACAGAGAGAATTTAACCTGACCTTCACTGTGAAAATTCATATATTTGAATTATTGTGGGTTTTTACAGTGATGGTTTAATTTGAAGCACACATGAAATATTTTTATTCCTACTAATAGGATAAAAAAAACCCATAGCATTTCTTTTCTCCTTCTGTGAAAGACGCTAGCTCTACATGGCCATACAGTAATAAAATTCTGACCTGAAGAATGTTTTAGGGTTAGATTTGTAACTTGCATGCTATCACTTTTTATACCTGAAACATCGCATTTAAAGTGAATGTGTCAGTGGAAATTACCTATTGTTTGAAGTAGGTTTTTGTGTTAAAATTTGTTTTAATTTTTTGTTCAATGTTTTTTCCAATATAACAATCTATATTAATTCACATGTACATTAGCATCAATAGAGTGACTAAAGGTACCGTCACACTCAGCAACTTTGCAACGAGAACGACAACAATCCGTGACGTTGCAGCGTCCTGGATAGCGATCTCGTTGTGTTTGACACGCAGCAGCGATCTGGATCCCGCTGTGATATCGCTGGTCGGAGCTAGAAGTCCAGAACTTTATTTTGTTGTCAGGTCGGCGTGTATTTTCGTGTTTGACAGCAAAAGCAACGATGCCTGCTATGTTTTACACGGAGCTAACAACCAGCGAGAAGGATAAGTGAGTCGCCATTACGTCACTGGATCGCTCCTGCATCGTTCTGGAGCTGCTGTGTTTGACGTCTCTACAGCGACCTAAACAGCGACGCTCCAGCGATCGGCTCGTTGTCTATATCGCTGCAGCGTCGCTGAGTGTGACGGTACCTTTAGATCCTGTCTTTATTGGGAAGTGCAAAGGTTGTTGTGAAAGAGGGGGATGGGTCAGCTGTGACATGGTGAATGGTGTAAAAGAAAAGCATTGTTAGAAGTGTATAAAAATACCGTACTTTCCACATTCAGGTATTAAAAGAAACCTTGCAACTTTCATAGTGGACACCAAATTTTAACCTTTTAGTGTTTCTGGAAATAACCTCTGTAGATAGCCACAATGGTCAGATCCTGATGTTTTGTATTGAAGGGTCTAATGATGCAAAGGGCATTGTGAAAGACTGGGGAGCAGGCGTGTCATTGCCTATTCTGATTGGTAGAACATGCGTTATCAAGTGGGTGCAGAGGTGTTACCTATCATTGTTAGGCTGCCGTCACACTAGCAGTATTTGGTCAGTATTTTACATCAGTATCTGTAAGCCAAAACCAGGAGTGGAACAAATAGAGGAAAAGTATAATAGAAACATATGCACCACTTCTGTATTTATCACCCACTCCTGGTTTTGGCTTACAAATACTGATGTAAAATACTGACCAAATACTGCTAGTGTGACGGCAGCCTAAGGGTATGTGCACACGTTGCGGATTCTCTGCGGATCCGCAGCATTTTTTGCAGTGCAGAAACGCTGCAGATCCGCAATTGATTTACAGTACAATGTAAATCAATGAGAAAACAAAAATGCTGTGTACTTTTTGCGGAAAATCTGCTGCGGAAACGCTGCGGTTTAAAAGAAGTAGCATGTCACTTCTTTTTTGTGAATCTGCAGCGTTTTTGTACCCATTCCATTATAGAAAACCGCAGGGGGAAAAAACGCAAGAAAACCGCAGCAAAAATGTACAAAAAACGCTGCGGAACCGCACAAAAAACGCAACAAATCCGCAGGTGCGTTTTCTGCCAGGAGAGGCAGAATCTGCACCAGAAATTCCTAAGCCTAATCCGCAATGTGTGCACATAGCCTAAGGGTACCGTCACACTATACCTTTTCGATCGCTACGACGGTACGATTCGTGACGTTCCAGCGATATCGTTACGATATCGCTGTGTCTGACACGCAGCAGCGATCAGGGATCCTGCTGAGAATCGTACGTCGTAGCAGATCGTTTAGAACTTTCTTTCATCGCTGTATCTCCCGCTGTCATCGCTAGATCGGTGTGTGTGACACCGATCTAGCGATGCGATCCAGCGATGCGTTCACTTGTAACCAGGGTAAACATCGGGTAACTAAGCGCAGGACCGCGCTTAGTAACCCGATGTTTACCCTGGTTACAAGCGTAAAACTAAAAAAAAACAAACAGCACATACTTACATTCTGGTGTCCGTCAGGTCCCTTGCCGTCTGCTTCCCGCACTGTGACTGCCGGCCGTAAAGTGAAAGCAGAGCACAGCGGCTGTGCTTTCACTTTCACTTTACGGCCGGCAGTCAGTGAGTGCGGGAAGCAGACGGCAAGGGACCTGACGGACACCAGAATGTAAGTATGTGCTGTTTTTTTTTTTTTTAGTTTTACGCTTGTAGCCAGGGTAAACATCGGGTTACTAAGCGCGGTCCTGCGCTTAGTTACCCGATGTTTACCCTGGTTACCCAGGGACCTCGGCATCGTTGGTCGCTGGAGAGCTGTCTGTGTGACAGCTCCCCAGCGACCACACTACGATTTACCTACGATCAAGGCCAGGTCATATCGCTGGTCGTGATCGTAGGTAAATCGTATAGTGTGACGGTACCCTAACTCTCTCTTGCTAATTAGTCTAAGGGTATGTGTCCACGTTCAGGATTGCATCAGGATTTTGTCAGGATTTTACTCAGGTAAAATCCTGACAAAATCTGCACCTGAGCTCACTGGCAGGTCACCTGCGTTGTCCTTGCGTTGTTTCAGCATTGTAAGGACATGCTGCGTTCTTAACTCTCCGTCACATACAATATTCGGACTAACGAGTTCACATACAATGTGCCTGTCAGGCGCCTGCTGGAAAAATACCTATAATATCTAATGTTTGCAATTTCAGTGCTCTAAAAGTGATCAGTGACCTTCATAGGGATGTAATAAAAGAGACTACACATAATCAGTTGCAAAAAAAAAACATTTACTTAACATAAAACATTTAATAACTATGAAATACAAACTTTTCAAAACTCCCGCCAAATAGTCCCCAGTTCGACTCTCTCAAAAAAATGTACAAAGAAAATTTTTGAACACAAACTTAATTTTAAGGTACCTTAAGTACTATTAAAAACATATTCAATCAGAAGTAGATGCTGAGGTTTCCCCAGAAAAGTCACACTTGCAGAGCAAATAGCAAGAATTACACACCATTTTTGCATGTGTCAGGCAAATTGCTTTATGACATTTGAGACATTCATAATTTGAAAGCCTTCTGGTTCCGCGTTCCGTTTGGCAGGTGGTGCATCTCCTTCTTTTGTGAGGTGGTGCAGATGGTGACTTTTCACCATCATCTTCTGGGCGGAACCTTTTGAGCTGAACTTGAAGGCGAGAGGGGATACCGATTGTTTTCACGCTTCTCCTGCGTAGCTCTCCAAGTACTAGTTCATGGGCCAATTTTTTCAGATACAATCGTCTACGGAGTGGTTCAAGCTTGTTTTCAAGGTAAATTACTTGTGAATTTATACCACCCAAATTCAACATAGCAAAAAATATGACCATTGGCCAGCGTTTGATGTTTCTGCTGACGTTGAAAGTGGAGCACATCTGATCTGCTGTATCCACACCCCCTTTGGTGGCATTGTAAAATGTAATTATCTCCGGTTTTTTTTCTGCCCCAGTCCCAGGATCGATGGCAGCATCATCATGAAGTGTTGATAGAAGAAGTACGATTTTTTTGGCATGTGGTACATAGGAAACTAAAGCCTTTCCATTATGGAATGCAAACATACTGCTGTACTGTTGTCTCTCTTTCACACTTACAAACTGTGGCGGCAATTCCCTTTTGTTTTTTCTTACAGTTCCCACATATGACAGCTTCTGAATTTTCAGATAATCAATCAGATCACAACTTGTAAACCAATTGTCAGCTGTAATATTGCGACCCGATCCAAATAAGGGTTCAGCCAGTCTTTTTACAACATCAATGGGTTTGTTGCTCACACAGTAAGGACCTTCTGGTTGTTTTCCTGCATAAACTTCCAGGTTGTAAGTGTAGGTCTTACTGGCATCAACAAGGGCATAAATTTTTATTCCATATTTGTTTGGCTTTGATGGAATATATTGACGAAAGGCACATCTACCACGAAAACCAGGGAGCATTTCGTCAATAGTGAGATTCTCTCCAGGGTAATAACTTTGTTTACAGTTTACAACAAATCTTTGAAATATATCACGAATTGGAGCAAGTCGGTCATGTGTTTTGCGTTCGGTTCGGGTAGTTCTGTCGTCAAACCGAAGGCAACGAATTAGAATCTTGAATCTGTTTATGGACATAACAAGGCTAAATTTTTCAACTCCATCCCCATATTTACCCCAAAGTTCCTCCAAAACTTTGTCTATTTGCCCTATAAGCTCCTGCAAGGTACTGTAATCCAAAATAAGCACGCAGTTCTATTTCATCTGTGGGCTTGATGGTTCTGTTGCAGATGTACTTGTCCTTTATAATGTCTATATATTGGTTGGTATATGTGACAATAGAGTCCAGAATGTCATCTGTAAATATACTGTTCCAGCATTCAACTGCAGTTTTTGCATTACGTGCAGTTCCTATTACTGCAGGAAGGTGAGTAATAATGTTTAAAGGTTCCCTACGTTTTTTCTGGAATGGCTTCTTGTTCCATTTAGTATTTTTATCTTTTCCAATATAATATGATCCAACTTCTTCATCCTCACCACTGTCACCATCTTGTTCTGTTTCAGAATCCAGGACACATTCTTCCACCTCATCATGAGAATCAATCTCACTTTCCTCTCCTAAATCCTCATTCAGTGTGAGGTCTCTATCATCTAACAGCATGTTTGTTACTTCCTCAACATCAAGTTGTTTGGATAAATTGTACATTTTCCTCTCCATTTCAGCAGATAATCTGAAGCAAAGAAGGAATATGTTAGGGAACTACTGTATATGCCTGAGCAGCACACTTTCTTTTATAAAATCTCCCTTATTTCTGTGAAATATCCTCATATTTTGTGCTATACATTCATAAAACAAGCTAAATAAACTATTGTGATGAATAAAAACATAAAATACCAACCTTACTGAATGTGACGTATTCACATACAATGAGCCTGAGAGATCTGTGCAGCTATATCCTCTCCCCTGAAGCTCTGAAATCCAACTGTGATATCAGGTTTCACAGACCTTCAAGAGACAGGAGACTACCTGGAGGGAGGGGGTTTCCTCACAATCTGGTGAGGAAGGAGAAATGAAAGTAAAAGAGAAGCGCCTGTCAGATCAGTTGTATGTGACAGAGGGTTAACCCCTTCATGACCCAGCCTATTTTGACTTTAATGACCTGGCTGTTTTTTTGCAATTCAGACTAGTGTCCCTTTATGAGGTAATAACTCAGGAACGCTTCAACGGATCCTAGCGGTTCTGAGATTGTTTTTTCGTAACGTATTGGGCTTCATGTTAGTGGTAAATGTAAGTCGATAATTTGTGCGTTTATTTGTGAAAAAAAATGGAAATTTGGCAAACATTTAGAAAATTTTGCAATTTTCAAATTTTGAATTTTTATTCTGTTAAACGAGAGTTATGTGACACAAAATAGTTAATAAATAACATTTCCCACATGTCTACTTTACATCAGCACAATTTTGGAAACAAAATTTTTTTTGCTAGGAAGTTATAAGGGTTAAAATTTGACCAGCAATTTCTCATTTTTACAACGAAATTTACAAAACCATTTTTTTAGGCACCACCTCACATTTGAAGTCAGTTTAAGGGGTCTATATGGATGAAAATACCCAAAAGTGACACCATTCTAAAAATTGCACCCCTCAAGGTACTCAAAACCACATTCAGAAAGTTTATTAACCCTTCAGGTTCTTCACAGCAGCAGAAGCAACATGGAAGAAAAAAAATGAATATTTAACTTTTTAGTCACAAAAATGATCTTTTAGCAACAATTTTTTTATTTTTCCAAGGGTAAAAACAGAAACTGGACCCCAAAAGTTATTGTACAATTTGTCCTGAGTACGCCGATACCCCATATGTGGGGGAACCACTGTTTTGGAGCACAACAGGGCTCGGAAGGGAAGGAGCGCCATTTGACTTTTTCAATGAAAAATTGGCTCCAATCTTTAGCGGACACCATGTCGCGTTTGGAGAGCCCCTGTGTGCCTAAACATTGGAGCTCCCCCACAAGTGACCCCATTTTGGAAACTAAACCCCCTAAGGAGCTTACCTAGCCGTATAGTGAGCACTTTGAACCCCCAGGTGCTTCACAAATTGATCCGTAAAAATAAAAAAAGTACTTTTTTTCACAAAAATTTTTTTAGCCTCAATTTTTTGATTTTCACATGGGCAACAGGATAAAATGGATCCTAAAATGTGTTGGGCAATTTCTCCTGAGTACACCGATACCTCATATGTGGTCACAAACCACTGTTTGTGCACACGGCAAGGCTCGGAAGGGAAGGCGCGCCATTTGACTTTTGAATGAAAAATTAGCTCCAATCGTTAGTGGACACCATGTTGCACTTGGAGAGCCCCTGTTTACCTAAAGATTGGAGCTCCCCCGCAAGTGACCCCATTTTCGAAACTAGACCCCCCCCCAAGGGGCTTATCTAGATGCATAGTGAGCACTTTGAACCCCCAGGTGCTTAACAAATTGATCCGTAACTATGAAAAAGTACTTTTTTTTTTTTTTTTTACAAAAAAATTATTTTAGCCTCAATTTGTTCATTTCCACATGGGCACCAGGATAAAATGGATCCTAAAATTTGTTGAGTAATTTCTCCTGAGTACACCGATACCTCATATGTGGTCACAAACCACTGTTTGTGCACACGGCAGGGCTCGGAAGGGAAGGAGTGCCATTTGACTTTTTGAATGAAAAATTAGCTCCAATCGTTAGCGGACACCATGTCGCGTTTGGAGAGCCCCTGTGTTCCTAAACATTGGAGCTTCCCCACATGTGACCCCATTTTGGAAACTAGACCTCCCATGGAACTAATCTAGATATGTGGTGAGCACTTTGAACCCCCAAGTGCTTCACAGAAGTTTTACAACGCAGAGACCCGAAAATCAAAAATTATTTTTCTTTTCTCAAAAATGATGTTTTAGCAAGCAATTTTTTATTTTCGCAAGGGTAAAAGGAGAAATTGGATCCCTATAGTTGTTGCCCAGTTTGTCCTGAGTATGCTGGTGCCCCATATGTGGGGGTAAACCACTGTTTGGGCGCACGTCAGGGCTCGGAACGGAGGGAGCACCATTTGACTTTTTGAACGCAAGATTGGCTGGAATCAATGCTGGCGCCATGTTGCATTTGGAGACCCCTGATGTGCCTAAACAGTGGAAACCCCTCAATTCTAACTCCAACACTAACCCCAACACACCCCTAACCCTAATCCCAAATCTAACCATGACCCTAATCACAACCCTTACCACAACACATCCCTAACCACAACCCTAATCCCAACCCTAATCCTAACCCTAATCCCAACCCTAACCACAACTTTAACCCCAACACACCCCTAACCCTAAGCCTAATCTTAACCCTATTTCCAACCCTAACCCTAAGGCTATGTGCCCACGTTGCGGATTTGTGTGAGATTTTTCCGCATCATTTTTGAAAAATCCGCAGGTAAAAGGCACTGCGTTTTACCTGCGGATTTACCACGGATTTCCAGTGTTTTTTGTGCGGATTTCACCTGCGGATTCCTATTGAGGAACAGGTGTAAAACGCTGTGGAATCCGCACAAAGAATTGACATGCTGCGGAAAATACAACGCAGCATTTCCGCACGGTATTTTCTGCACCATGGGCACAGCGGATTTGGTTTTCCATAAGTTAACATGATACTGTAGACCTGATGGAACACTGCTAAGAATCCGCAGCGGCCAATCCGCTGTGGATCCGCAGCCAAATCCGCACCATGTGCACATTGCGTAATTCTAACCCTAGTTCTAACCCTAACCCTAGTTCTAACCCTAACCCTAGTGGAAAAAATGATATATATTTTCTTTATTTTATTATTGTCCCTACCTATGGGGGTGATAAAGGGGGGGGGGGTTCATTTACTTTTTTTTTTTTTATTTTGATCACTGTGATAGGTTTTATCACAGTGATCAAAATGTACCTGGAACGACGGAGGGGAGCGGAGCACAGAACGGAGGACTGGGGAGGAGATTGTTGGCAGTGGGGGGGTGCAGATCAGGGTTTCCAGCCATGGCCGATGATATTGCAGCATCGGCCATGGCTGGATTGTAATATTTCACCAGTTTTCATAGGTGAAATATTACATATAGCTCTGATAGGCTGTTTCACTTTCAACAGCCAATCAGAGCGATCGTAGCCACGGGGGTGCACATTATCACATTTCTGGCGGTCCTGGAAATATCTCCCCCAGTTCTAATAGTAAATAGCATTGGATCATATGTGTATTGAGTACTTTCTCCATGTAGACTGTGCATGGTGTACATAGCAAGCCGTCCTCTATATATTTAACCCATTGCACTTTTTGGTCAGCATTACCTGCATGTGAATTCTACACATAGTATTTACATATTAAGTCATCTCATTTATAATTAGCACTTTGCACTTTCTTATATGCATTTTCCGCATGTTATATAATTTAAACACATACATTTCTGTATATATTCAGGTTTGCTTGGTATATATATACTTTCTTATATATGTATATATATAACCTTTTTTATACTTCCTTACATATGATCTCGGCTTTTATACTTAGAAATAAATTTTTTTACTTACTGGGGTATCCAGCTTACATATTTAATATATTTTTTGACTTGCCTACAGCACTATATATATATGTCCTTTATGTGCACGTAAGAAAATATTCTTTGGTATAAATTCTACATATACCGTATATACTCGAGTATAAGCCGACCCCCCTAATTTTGCCACAAAAAACTGGGAAAACTTATTGACTCTAGTATAAGCCTAGGGTAGGAAATGCAGCAGCTACCGGTGAATTTCAAAAATAAAAATAGATGCTCCATACCGTTCATTATTGCCCCATAAGATGCTCCTTATAAAGCTGTGCCACATATAATGCTCCATACTGTTCATTATTGCCCCATAGATGTGCCATAGAAAGCTGCGCCATATAGTGCTCTGCACCGTTCATTATTGCCCCATAGATGTGCCATATAAAACTGCCATATAGTGCTCTGCACCGTTCATTATTGCCCCATAGATGTGCCATATAAAACTGCCATATAGTGCTCTGCACCGTTCATTATTACCCCATAGATGTGCCATATAAAGCTGTGCCATATAGTGCCCTGCGCCGTTCATTATTGCCCCATAGCTGCCATATAGTGCTCTGCGCCGTTCATTATTGCCCCATAGCTGCCATATAGTGCTCTGCGCCATTCATTATTGCCCCATAGCTGCCATATATTGCTCTGCGCCGTTCATTATTGCCCCATAGCTGCCATATAGTGCTCTGCGCCGTTCATTATTGCCCCATAGCTGCCTTATAGTGCTCTGCGCCGTTTAGTATTGCCCCATAGCTGTGCCATAGAAAGCTGTGCCATTGCTGCTGCTGCAATAAAAAAAAAATGCCATACTCACCTCTCTTGCTTGCAGCTCCCAGCGTCCGGTCCCGGCGTCTCTCCGCACTGACTGATCAGGCAGAGGGCGACGCACACTATATGCGTCATCGCGCCCTCTGACCTGCACAGTCAGAGCGGAGAGACGCCGGGAAGATGGAGCGACGCCCGGCGTGTGGAACGGGGACAGGTGAATTTTACATACTTACCTGCTCCCGGCGTCCCGCTCCCTCTGCCTGTCACACGGTCTTCGGTGCCGCAGCCTCTTCCTCTATCAGCGGTCACCGTTACCGCTGATTAGAGAAATGAATAGGCGGCTCCACCCCTATGGGAGGTGGAGCCGCATATTCATTTCTCTAATGAGCGGTCCCACGTGACCGCTGAAGAGGGGAAGAGCTGCAGCACCGAAGACCGTGTGACGGGCAGAGGGAGCGTCAGGATCGCCGGGACTAGGTGAGTATGCCTCAGCGCCCTCTCCCCCTCACCCGCCGACCCTGCCGCTCACCGTGACTCGAGTATAAGCCGAGAGGGGCACGTTCAGCCCAAAATTTTGGGCTGAAAATCTCGGCTTATACTCGAGTATGTACGGTACATAGTTATTTTATCCTAATATTTTACTGATTTCTGGCTGTTGCTATAGAATAATAAAAGTAATATATCTAAATATTCCCTGTCATCTTTTTCCTTTCTGGTCTGATTCATGTTCGGTGCATGCTTCTTCTGTTAATGACCTTGTAGAGGGCATGAAGAGTAGAATTTCAATATTTGCCAATGATGCCAAACTCTGAGGCTATGTGCACACATCGGGATTTCTTGCAGAAATTTCTTGATCAAAACCGGACATTTTCTGCAAGAAAGCTGCATGCTTTTTTTCGCTTTTTTTGTCCATTTTTGATGCGTTTTTTTGTGCGTTTTTCGTGTTTTTTTCCGGAGCTTCCCAATGCATTAAATAGCGGGAAAAATGCGAAAAATCCACAAAATTAATGAACATGCTGCGTTTTTTACCACGATGCGTTTTTTTCCCGGAAAAAAAAGCGCATCATGTGCACAAAAATTGCAGAATGCATTAAAAATGATGGGATGCTTATGTATGCGTTTTTAAGCTTTTTTCCCGCGAAAAATGGCTGAAAAAACGTGAAAAATCCTGAACGTGTGCACCTAGCCTGAAAGTGAATTGTTATGCATCTGGATTCTTGGTCCTGTGCTTTGTGGTCGGCTTCTCTAGCCTATGAGCCACACCAGCTGCACCTTTTCTCTGGATGTTTATTATGTTATCCGTGCTTTAGTCTTTTTAGGCTAACAGGTGTTTTCATTTGTCTGCATTATCACCTTTCGGATTCACCCCTGCTGGTATTTCCTGCTGGGGATATTCTTATTTGTATATCCAGCCATATTTCCGCCATGTGTCATTCAGTGAAATATCAACAAGGGTTTACCTTCTGATTATGTTTTTCATGCTGTACCTATCTTCTGTTTCTTGCTTAGAAGGTAGCTGGCATACTCTCTGGGTATGTGCACACGTCAGGATTTCTTGCAGAAATTTTCCTGACAAAAACCGGACATTTCTGCCAGAAATCCGCATGCGTTTTTACCGCGATTTTGACGCATATTTTCTCCTTCGCCTCATTGGGGGACACAGACCGTGGGTGTATGCTGCTGCCAATAGGAGGCTGACACTAAGTGATACAAAAAAAAGTTAGCTCCTCCCCTGCAGTATACACCCTCCTGCTGGCTGTCAGCTAACCAGTTCTTGCTTAGTGTCTGTAGGAGGCACATGGGTCTGTTTCAGACCCCAACGTTTTTATTTTATTGTTTACTTTTCTGTAAATTTTTATTTTTTAATTAACGGAGTGAAGGGGGCGACGGTTCCTTTCAAGGTTCCGATCTCCCCACACCAGCAGCAGGCGACCACATGGAGTGTCGCCTCCATGTATCCTCTCCTGGAGCCAGGCCTAATGCCGGACAACTGGCCCTGTCCACCCGGACTGAACTCCGTGGCTGTACAGAGGCCCCTCTCTATGGCGTCCGAGCAGCCCCCACTGTCCCACCACTGTGAAAGCGGATGGCACAAGGAGGCAGATGGTTCCTCTCCACCTCCCTAACAAACGGATGATGGATTGAGGTTTATCCCTGCACCGTCCACGCTGCACAGAACAGCGCTGAAACCCACATCGACTCTACATCAGTACCCGGGTAAGGAAGTACCTGGCCTGGTCTTAAAGGCATATGGCCAGTATTCCCAGTCTTAAAGGCGCATGACCAGTATTCTCTGGTCTTAAAGGTGCATGACCAGTATTCCCTGGTCTTAAGGGCGCATGACCAGTATTCCCTGGTCTTAAAGGCGCATGACCAGTATTCCCTGGTCTTAAAGGTGCATGACCAGTATTCTCTGGTCTTAAAGGTGCATGACCAGTATTCTCTGGTCTTAAAGGTGCATGACCAGTATTCTCTGGTCTTAAAGGTGCATGACCAGTATTCTCTGGTCTTAAAGGTGCATGACCAGTATTCTCTGGTCTTAAAGGTGCATGACCAGTATTCTCTGGTCTTAAAGGTGCATGACCAGTATTCTCTGGTCTTAAAGGTGCATGACCAGTATTCTCTGGTCTTAAAGGTGCATGACCAGTATTCTCTGGTCTTAAAGGTGCATGACCAGTATTCTCTGGTCTTAAAGGTGCATGACCAGTATTCTCTGGTCTTAAAGGTGCATGACCAGTATTCTCTGGTCTTAAAGGTGCATGACCAGTATTCTCTGGTCTTAAAGGCGCATGACCAGTATTCTCTGTTCTTAAAGGCGCATAACCAGTATTCCCTGGTCTTAAAGGCGTATGACCAATATTTCCTGGTCTTAAAGGCGCTTGATCAGTCCGAGGAGCCCTCCGCCGCCGACCCCAGCTTTATCCTCTAGTTCCCCTCAGTGGACTTCTTCACTGACCAATCCATGGTTCTCTGACCAAGAGATTGAATCCCTCTGTGTACCCTCTGTGTTTGGAGTGCTCGCAGGACCAATATACATGGTTCCTATCCTACATGGTCCCTATCCTACATGGGAGCCGTCGGCTAGCAGGGGCCGCAAGTATTCTAGAAACGTGCAGGCGTCCAGAAACATACAGGCATCTAGAAAACGGAAGTTTTTCGTTTCCTGCTCCCTCACCAATGATTTGATGACAACAAGGCTCTGAATATGGATTGGATATTGCCTGAGCTTGCCAGAGCTTCAGAGACTAAACTCCCTCGAGAGCATTTGCCATTCAATTCGGATAAGCGATTCACTGGACAGAAGCCTCTACGTGGGATGCCATGCCTGGCCTGTTTTTTAAGGGCGACGGGTCCTTTAAAGGGCACCGATCTCCCCACACCATCAACAGACGAGCACACGGAGTGTCGTCTCCATGTTTCCTCTTCTGCATCCAGGCCTAACGCCAGACAACCTGTCCTGTCCACCTGGAGACCTGTACTCTGTGGACATATAGAGGCACCCTTTTTGGCGTACGAGCTCCCCCCTCTGCATCACCACTATTTAGTGGATGATGCAAGAAGGCGGACAATTCCTCTCCACTTCCCTGTTAAGAGGTTGATGGATCGAGGGTGCCTAATTTTTATCTCTGCACCGTGAAAAGAGGAGATGGCAAGAGACTATGACCTGCTGGATGCAGCTGCACATTCTGCCATGGGGCAGATTAACCGGGTAGAATCTCCTGTGGTATTCCTACCAGTATCCCTACCTGATGGGTCATCAATTAAAAATACCACGGACTGTCAGATAGCAAATCTGGTTCGTTCCGTCTTGCGGCTTCGAGTCCAGCGCTCTATCCTCCCTAGCGGTCGCATGGATTGCTAGAGCAATGGTCTCCTGGCTGGAGACCTTAACTACCTTGATTCACACCAGCAACAACTGGCCAATCAAATCCTTTGAGCGGGAGACTGACAAAGGATTGTATAAGGATTGTCCAGCACAGTCTAGATCTAAGGGATCTTGGTTCCAAACAGGGGAACGAAAAGTAAGTCGACCCTGGACCTCAAACTTCTAACAACCTTTGACATGGTCCTCCTTCTTTGGATGGAGTTCCTCCGCTCAGCCATTACTTCAACAGAAAAAGGTGCAGTTTCCGGCATCCATCGACATTCGGGTTGCTTGCCCTCTGCAAAAATTCCTTCGCCTTTCCATTCATCAACAGCATTTTCATGTCACAACCTTGTCCTTTGGCCTTGCTTCCGCACCCAGAGTGTTCGCTCGGGTCATGGCGGATGTCATGTTTCTCTTGCACTCTAGAGGCGTGCTTGTCCTGCCCTGTTTGGTCTGTTTTGCCGCCCTTCCAGGACTACGCTGAGTCGTCTATATCTCTTGCGATACCTTCTCTCCTGGGCTGGCAGCTACACTTAGACAAGTTCTCCTCATTTCCAGCCCAGCAGATATCCTTTTTGAGGATGATCCTGCACACCTCTAGAAGGATGGTAATTCTTCCTCGAGACAAGGTCATGGCCCTTCAACAGGGAGCTCGCGCAAAGAGAGTTCTGAGGACTTGATTACTCACCCCTCATTTCATTCGATTTGCTAAGAGAGTTCTGAGCAGAAATGGTGACGACAATGGAAACGGTTTCCTTCGCTCCGCTCGTTTTCAGCAAGTCAAATAGACTTTCAGACAATAGTCTCTGAGCTCCTTCTTTATCCAGGGCCTTTCTCCCGGTTCAATGGTTATTAGTAACTACTAATGCCAGTCTTCTTCTCCCCATCATTGTTCTGGAGATCCGAACGGTAGTCTTACATCAGGTCCACTGCCTTCTGGCAGGTCACCCTATCCGAATTCAATTGGATAATGCCACGGCGGTGCCTTACGTCTGTCATCTAGCAGGTACCCACGATCAGGCGCCATGACCGAGGTACCTCACTTTCTCTGATGGGCCGAAGTCTATTATTCGGTGATCTCGGCAGTATATATCCCAGAAGTAGAACTCTGAATGGCAAAAAAATTCAGCCGTCAGGGTTCCGCCTCAAGTCAGTGGGAACTTCACCCCGAAGTCTTCCATCAGATCTGTCCTTACTGGAGCTCTCCAGTTGTAGGTGGGATGACATCCAGACTGAAGGCCAATGTACTCGAGTTCGTGGTTCGGCCTCGAGATCCAAGAGCCATCGCTCCATGCTCTGGTTCTGCCGTGGTACCAGTTTCCATAACTCCCCTTCCACTGCTTCCGAAAGCCTTTTGGAAGCAGAAAGGGGCCCCAGTGATCCTCAGAGATCCGCACTGACCGCGTCTGTTTTTTTTTGTTTGCGGAGCTAGTATCTTCTCGCCTTATCGCAGCACAACTGCAAGTAGGGACTTTCTCACAGGGAGTTTTCACATGTAGTTCTTCCCTATCGCATACCGTTAGATCATTGGGACCTTATCATTCCTAGGAGCCTTACAGTAGGCTCCTTTTTCATCCGGGCAGACTTTACGATCAGGGAAAGTCGTCCCGTTCTGCTCTGCGATATTCTCACTCTGACGAGTCTTCGGAGCTAGCTTCTCTGCTCTTTCAGACTTTTTTTTCCCTTATTACCTTCGAGGCAAGGTTGTCCTCAGGCCATCTCCATCCCTTGTTACCAAGGTGGTACTGTATTACCACTGTTATGAGGGCATAGTTCTTCCCTCATCTCTTTTGGCTCCAGTCCACAAAATGGAATAAGATCCCCCATATTCTGGACGAAGTGATTGCTTTGAGTAGGTACGTCTTGAGGACAGCGTCCTTCTGAAGGTTGGACATTTTATTTGGGCTTCCTGACGGTAGAGGAAGGCTTCCTGTCATTTTCAGGAAGGGTTTAGCCGTTTCATCGACCATGATAACATGGTGAATTCTTTTCACCATCCAGGAGTCCTTCCGTGCTAGATGTCAGCCTATCTCCCTGTCTATCAAGGGTTCTAGGCACCAGGCGTCAGTAAGGCACGCCTGCAAGCTTGCGGATTCATCCAGTCCGCATGCATTCTTGCAGCACTATAATTCCCACACTTCCACAGATGTGAGTCTGGGCAGGCGGACTCTGCAGGCTGCGGTGGCGCACTTATAAGTAGCGGTTACACAGGGCCTGATCTATTGTTGTCCCCACCCAGGGACTGCTTTGGGACGTCCCACGGTCTGTCCCCCAATGAGGCGAAGGAGAAATAGGGATTTTTGTGTACTCACCGTAAAATCCTTTTCTCCGAGCCATTCATTGGGGGACACAGCTCCCACCCTGTTATTAGCTTATGCTTGTTTTTTAGAATATGACATGCTATACGCTCATATATTGTTATTGATCTCCTACTGCTTTTGCACCGAACTGGTTAGCTGAGAGCCAGCAGGAGGGTATATACTGCAGGGGAGGAGCTAACTTTTTTTTGTATCACTTAGTGTCAGCCTCCTATTGGCAGCAGCATACACCCACGGTCTGTGTCCCCCAATGAATGGCTCGGAGAAAAGGATTTTACAGTGAGTACACAAAAATCCCTATTTTTGTGCGTTTTTTCCCAAATGCATAGAATTGCGGGAAAAACGCAGAAAATCTGCAAAAAAAGAACATGCTCATTTTTTTACGGCGATGCGTTTTTTTAGCGGAAAAAAACGCATCCATGTGCACAAAACATGCAGAATGCATTCTAAATGATAGTGTGTAAGCGTTTTTAATGAGTTTTTATAGCGTTTTTAGTGCAAAAAAAACGAATTGTATTTTGTGGTTTCTTTTATTCACTGTGGGATCTCTTTCTATCGCAGTAATCCTTCTCTTCTATAGGTAACTAGCACTCTGCCCTGCCCTCCAGTATCTAAGGGTGAATATGACATTCCCACCGCCTTTTCAGACTGCAAGTCCGAGCAGCCATTGTTTAGTTTGTTTACAGCATTACAGAATGCTGTAGCTAAGCCCCTGATGACGGTGAGCTTACCTCACCATCGATTTTGGGGGTGACAGGTTCCCTTTAATCTTAAAAAAAAAAAAAAAAAAAAAAAAAAAAAAGCCAAAAATTGTTATAAAATACATGTTAAATAGTCAGTTATTTAATTACGACACATTGCTTTTTAAAGGGATTGTCTTCTTTCCTCTAAAGAAAAATGGGGTAAATGCTGACAATGCTTTAAAATATAATAATAAATTAGTACTTGTCTGTTAAAATCTCCATTGTCTACACTTGGTCTTTGTTTATATGGCTGCAGCAGTGACCTCATAACACCGCAGAGTTCCATGATTTGTCGAAGTTGTAATGTGTTATACACTTGACATCACCACTGCAGCTCCGTAGACAAAGATTTGTGGGGGGCAGCAGAGAGGTGCGTTGGAGTAGCAGAGACTCCATTAGGTAAATTATGCTTATTTTGTACATTTAAAGCCTAAGCAGCCTGGCTACCTTTTTTTTTTTTTTTTCTGAAAGCAGATAACCACTTTAACCCCTTAGCGACCGCCGATACGCCTTTTAACGGCGGCCGCTAAGGGTACTTAAACCACAGCGTCGTTAATTAACGGCGCTGTGGAAAAAGTGTATAGCGCCCCCCAGAGTCCGATTTTCTCCGGGGTCTCGGCTGCCGGGTGTAGCCGAGACCCCAGAGAACATGATTCGGGGTTTTTTTTACCCACCCCGCATTTGCGATCGCCAGTAATTAACCGTTTACCGGCGATCGCAAAAAAAAAAACGCGATTTGCGTTGTGTTTCTCTCCCCTCTAACGTGATCGGACATTAGAGGGGAGAGAAATAGGGTCCCCCGAGCCCCCCACGGTACCTAATGTACCGGTGAAGGTGCCTCCCCGGTCCCCGACCCTCCTCCTTCCGGTGCGGGCTCCAAAATGGCGGGCGCAAGTGCAGATGCGCCCGCCAAAACCTAGCTTCCCCCGCAGTGTATTGGGGTCGGTTTTTACCGACCCCTGGAGCGATCGCAATCCCGGGGGTCTTTATAGACCCCCGGGGTTGCGATCGCTGCAAATAGTTTGTTAAAAAAAAAAAAAAATGCTTTGCATTCCTCTCCCCTCTGATGTGATCGCACATCAGAAGGGAGAGAAATAGAGCCCCCGAGCCCCCCACCATACCGCCTGCACATTAGTGCTCCTGTCCCCGGTCCTCAGCCCACAGCTCCTGGCCCCCCTTCTTCTTCTCTGCTGGAAGAAAATGGCGGGCGCATGCGCAGTGCGCCTGCCATGATCTGCCAGCAGAGACCCAGCAACCTATGAGAATTTTCTCATTGGCTGCTGGGTTTTGATTACTGTAATATGTCCAATTACAGTGATCAAAACCCCTAATATTTGATAAACATGGCAGCACTTGGGCTGTACCTTTCTCTTCTCTCCTTGTAGTTGTTCTAGGAGAGAAGAGAGAGAGACTACAGTTCAAGTGCTGCCCTGTCAGTTACAAAAAACATAATATCTGCCTCCGCCAGCATCCCATTTACCCACCCCCGTTCTCCGTAATCCCTGCATCATCAGCAGAGGATTATAAAGAAAAAAAAAAATTATAATTTTTTTTTTTTTAATTTTTTGTTAGGGTTAGGGGAGGAATTAGATAAAATGGCCCACAGAACTTTTAGCGCGGAGCAAGCTTACAGCCTGCTTTGCTCCGGCAGCGAAACAGATTCTGCCCCTGAAGTTGAGCAGTTTTCAGACAGTGATGACGACTCTTCCTCCATGGGAGCCCCCAGCCCGGTGGTAGCGGAGTCGGTCGTCACTGCTGAAGCTTCAGAGGCAGGACCAAGTACCGCAGTCCCCCCACCGCTGTGGTATAATGACACCTCATTTTCCCCTCAAATTCCCCCTTTTTCTGCAGTCCCTGGAATAAAAGTAGATGTCGCCAATTTTACCCCCATTGATTTTTTTAAAATTTTCATTAGCCCCGAAGTCCTGCAATTAATTGTCCACCAAACAAATCTATATGCCCGGCAATATATTTCCCAAAAACCCACTGCCTTTCATTCCCGTTCCTGGATCCCCACAAATGTCCCTGAAATAAAAAAATTCTTAGGCCTCACCCTGAATATGGGTATAGTAAAAAAAACCACTCTCCGCTCTTACTGGGCAACAAAAGCTGTCCACTGCACCCCTGTATTTGCAGCCATCATGTCCCGAGCCCGTTACGAAGCCCTGATGAGATTCCTCCACTTCAGTGACAATTCCCAAGCTCTCCCAAGAACTGACCCCAACTACGATCGGCTAAATAAATTAAGACCCCTAATTTCCCTCCTAAAAACTTCCTTTCTAAATTCCTATACCCCAGAGCAAAATATGGCAGTCGACGAGTCCTTGATGAGCTACAAGGGCCGTCTGTTATTCCGCCAATTTATTCCCTCCAAGAGAGCCAAATACGGCGTAAAATTATATAAAGCTTGCGAGAGCTCATCAGGGTACACGTCCACCTTCCTAATTTATGAAGGTAGGGACCGCCAAATAAACCCCTCAAACTGCCCCCAGACAATTGGTATCCCAGGCAAAATTGTCTGGGAGCTAATGACGCCCTTTCTCAATCAAGGGTACCACGTGTATACCGATAACTATTACACGAGTATCCCCCTATACAAATCCCTCCATGCTGCAAATACAGGGGCCTGTGGGACAGTGAGGAAAAACAGAGTGGGGTTTCCGTCACAGTTGGTGTCCAGACGTTCGGAGAGGGGGGCGTCATTTTCACTTGCAAGCGACCAACTTCTTGCAGTGAAGTGGAAAGACAGGAAGGACGTCTATATGCTTTCCACACTGCATACGGACACCACTGTGACGGTCAGAGAGAGGGGTGCCACCAGGGACAAAGAAAAACCTGTCTGCGTCACAGACTATAACAGACATATGGGTGGCGTAGACCTGTCAGACCAGGTTCTGCAACCATACCTGGTCAAGAGGAAGACCAGGGCGTGGTATAAAAAGGTGGGAATCTATCTAATTCAGACTGCCACCTACAACAGTTTTGTCCTATATAAAAAATCTCAAGGACCGCTAACTTTCCTGCACTTTCAGGAAAAAGTAGTAGAGAGCCTCATATTTGAGTCCATGGCACCGGGGGAAGCCTTCGACTCTGAGGATTCCTGGAGACTGTCAGAACGCCATTTTCCTCACCCTGTCCCTGTCACTCCCACCCAAAGGTATCCTCAAAAAAGGTGCCGAGTTTGCAGAAAGCATGGCAGGCGGAGTGATTCCCGATTCTATTGCCCCATATGCTCATCCCAACCAGGCCTTTGTATCTCCCCCTGTTTTGAGACCTACCACACCACCTACAATTATTAGTTTGCTTTTTTTTCAATAATTTTTATTTTCTGCTTAGTGGCCCCAGTAGTACAATTTGGAACAATTGATAAATAATATTTTAATTAGTAGATCCCATTTTACCCCATTTCACAATTAATTCCAGAACTTGATCAATCCCATACCAAACTACTATCCCAACAAATTCTCGTCCACGTACCCACGTCTGTACGCTCTAGAGTGTGGACCCCACAAATGTTCTTGCAAAGTCAGGTCATCTGAAAATTCTACGACTCGATCAATCCCATACCAAACTACTATCCCAACAAATTCTCATCCACGTACCCACGTCTGTACGCTCTAGAGTGTGGACCCCACAAATGTTCTTGAAAAGTGAAATCATCTGAAAATGAATTCTAGGACTTGATTACTCACAAACATTTTTGACCATTTATCTAACTTTGACTGTTTTATGACTCTTGCTACACAAAACTTTGGCTTCCATTTATATTACTTATATTTATGTTGATGATACGGGCATGATCATTGTATTGTAGGATTTCTAAAAAAATTAGGGAGTTCCGTACTTATACACTATGGGCTTTACTTTATGGTTCTTGCCGAACCTCTGGTACCAGACAATACTTTCTATAGAGAACTGGTTGTTTTGTGCATATAGCGGTTCTGACCTTGGTGGGTGGGAGCTTGCTATGGTGTACCACGTCTATTGGCACATTCGTCTCTCATATAGGGATTGATGGAGCTAAAAGGACGTTGTACGACCAGTCTCTGAAAGTGTCTGCCATTCTAGCCCTGATGGTGTTCTTTCATCTTTGGAACAAACTCCGCTTTGCCACATAGTTGGCTGCATTTTCCTACACATTTTGCCCTTCATTCCAGTACAGTTTATTCTTCCTGCTACAATATACGCAAATGCGGGACAACTGTTTTGTTAGCAAGACCAATTTTATAGTCAGCCATTGTGTTTTAGGAGCATGCCTCCCTCTGTGAGTAATAATTCCTGGAAGGATTTTCTTTTTTGCTCAGTGTCTCTAAAAGCTTTGAATGGGTCCTGGATCTTCAATTTCAAATAAAGCCAAATTTGTCACATTGTGCCCCTTTCTGTCCAAGCCCTGCCATTTGTCCAAACAGAACTTTTTGACTACATATGGGATATCGCTGCGCTCATAATAAAGTGGGTAACGAATTGTGGGGTCCACTTTTTGATGTTATTTCTGAAAAAGTGAGACATTCAGGTCTAAAACAAGATTCTCGTGGAAAAAAATGAATTTTTTCAATATGACGACCTAATGTTATCAAACTCTGTGTCATACATGTGGGTTCAAATTGCTCAATATACCCCTGATTAAAATCTTTGAGGGTTGTAGTTTCCAAAACGGGGTCAGTTGTGGGGTGGTTTCTGCTGTTAGGCACATCTACAAACCCAAAATGGCGTCCGCTCTCACAATTAAGAGATTAAAAATTCAAACGGCGCTCCTTCCCTTCCAAGCTCCGCAGTGCGCCCAAACAGAGGTTTACCCCCACATACGGGGTATCGACATACTCAGGACAAATTGCACAACAACTTTTGGGAACCAATTTCTCTTGCTACCCTTAGGAAAATAAAAAATTGGGGGTGAAAAGATCATTTTTGTGAAAAAAAAAAAAAGATTTTTAATTTTTTCGGCTCTATGTTATAAACTTGTGTGAAGCACTTGGGTGTTCAAAGTGTTGACCACACACCTAGATAAGTTCCTTAGGGGGTCTAGTTTCCAAAATGGTGTCACTTGTGGGGGGTTTCCACTGTTTAGGCACATCAGCGGCTCTCCAAACGCGACATGGTGTCCGATCTCAATTCCAGGGAATTCTATGTTGAAAAAGCCAAATGGCGCTCCTTCTCTTCTGAGCTGTACTGTGCACCCAAACAGTGGTCCTTCCCCACATATGGGGTATTGGCATTCTCCGGACAAATTGCACAACAAATTATGTGGTTCATTTTATTTTTTTACACTTGTGAAAATAAAAAAAATTGGTTCTGAAGTAAAATGTTTGTGAAAAAAAGTAAAATGTTCATTTTTTCCTTCCACATTGCTTCAGTTCCTGTGCAGCAACTGAAGGGTTAATAAACTTCTTGAATGTGGTTTTGCGCACCTTGAGGGGTGCAGTTTTTAGAATGGTGTCAATTTTGGGCATTTTCTGCCACATAGACCCCTCAAACTGACTTCAAATGTGAGGTGGTCCCAAAAAAAAATGGTTTTGTAAATTTTTCTGTAAAAATAAAAAATTGCTGGTCAAATTTTAACCCTTATAACTCCCTAATAAAAAAAAAATGTTATTTCAAAATTGTGCTGATGTAAAGTAGACATATGGGAAATGTTATTTATTGACCATTTTGTGTGACATATCTCTTTGATGTAAGGGAATAAAAATTCAAATTTTGAAAATTGCTAAATTTTCAAAATTTTCGCCATATTTCCGTTTTTTTAATAAATAATCGCAAGTAATATCGAATAAATGTTACCACTAACATGAAGTACAATATGTCACGAAAAAACTATCTCAGAATCAGCGGGATCCGTTGAAGCGTTCCAGAGTTATAACCTCATAAAGTGACAGTGGTCAGAATTGCAAAAATCTGCTTGGTCATTAAGTACCAAATTGGCTCTGTCACTAAGGGGTTAATAAATATCTATATATTAATGCCACAACTTTCACTTCCATTATTTTATTTTTTTGTGAAATGGGTTCTGAATTTTTCAAGCAGACCAACCTTGAAGCAGTGCTGTCCCATTCGTTAACCCTCCGTCAGGAAAATATTCGCACTAACTCGTAATGGAACAATGTGCCTGTCAAGCGCATGCTAGAAAAATTCCTAGAATATCTAATTTTCTCAATTTCAGTCATCTAAAAGTGATCATAGACCTTCATAGGGATGTAATAAAAGAGACTACGCATTATCAGGTGCAAAACAAACCAATTTACTCAACATAAAAGTAATAACTTTGATATACGCAAATTTCAATTTGTGTCATTTACAAATTTCATTTGTAAGAAAATCTGCCTTATTTATATGAAATATCCACAAACCTTTCTCTATCCATTCATAAAACAAGCTAAATAAACAATAGTAATGACTAAAAACATTAAATACCAACCTTATAAAGTGTGATGTGTTCGGGACCAATGAGCCTGGGAAGCCAGCACAGCTATATCTTCCTTCCCGAAGCTCTGCAGACCAACTGTGGTATCAGGTTTCACACAGCAGCTAGAGCCAGGAGACTATCTAGAGGGAGAGGGTTTCCTGAAAATCTGGTGAGAAGGGAGAAATGAAAGTAGAAGAGCTGCGCCTGTCAGATCCATTGTTCATGACGGAGGGTTAATATATGAAGTAAGTGCAATCTGAACCTCTATTGTAGGAGGCAAAACCAAATACTACTTTAAAAGTACAGTGGCACCTCGCTATTCCTCATGAATTGGCTCAGAGAGTTGTGACAAGTATCAAAAACTACTACCAAATAAATTTTTCCTAAAAACAATAAAATAAATGTAATGTGTTCCCAAACAAAAGACCGTGTGCATCTTAAGGCAACATGTAAAATGATAGGGATGTATATCATTACTTTACATGAGAAAGAAACCTAAAAATGAAAAAAAAAAAAATTGTTAAATAAAATAAAAAACGTCACTTTATCTGTACTTAGAAGAGTCCATGGCTTGATGAGATAGTGAGATGAGAGTGGTGGTTACATGGATAGCCCAGTAGAACATTGGGCACCTGCACTCTTTCTCTCATCTGCCTGTCTCTGATAAGATCTCAAGGGGATGTGCACAGGAGAAGGGCTACCGCGTAACCAGTGCAAGACCCTTTGTCTTGGCTGCACAGAGTAGCGAGTCATGAGGCAACCAACATCAAGTTCTAGCTTGTTTGTCGGTTACCAATCAAACGTTGAGTACTCGGACAAAAGTCTCATGTCCCAATGTGGCAAATAACAAATTTAGCAACCATAGGCTAATGCAGCCACCAAAAGAGTCAGAAAAATTCAAACTAAGTAAAGCAAATAACCCTTAATTTTCTACGATGATATAGATAAAACATCAAGTTTATTACGTTCAATTAAAACCATGACACAACTACAACCAGATAGACACAAAAATAACACACAACCGTGTGCTCTAGATTGCCCTGTTAGGCAGGATTTGTATATAGGTGCTAATAACAGGGCAATCTAGAGCGCACGTTTGTGTGTTATTTTTGTGTATATCTGGTTGTAGTTGTGTCATGGTTTTAATTGAACGTAATAAACTTGATGTTTTATCTATATCATCGTAGAAAATTAAGGGTTATTTGCTTTACTTATTAAATAACAAATTTAACAAGTTTCAAAGCAGTTGAGTGCCAAGGTATGACTGTAATGTTTTCTATTGAGTACTGACATATTAAGTGGACATTCTAAGATAGAATCTGAAGAACACCAGGAGGCACCATGAAAAGTATTGTGTATTGTTGTCTAAGTGTCAGGCTATGTGCACACGTTGCGGATTCGTGTGCGGATTTCTCCGCACCGTTTTTAAAAAATCCGCAGGTAAAAAGCACTGCATTTTACCTGCGGATTTATCGTGGATTTCCTGCGTTTTTTGTGCGGATTTCACCTGCGGTTTTACACCTGCAGATTCCTATTGAGGAGCAGGTGTAAAACTCTGCGGAATCCGCACAAAGAATGGACATGCTGTGGAAAATACAACACAGCATTTCCGTGCAGTATTTTCCGCACCATGGGCATAGCGGATTTGGTTTTCCATAGGTTTACGTGGTTCTGTAAACCTGATGGAAAACTGCTGCGTATCCGCAGCGACCAATCCGTTGCAGATCCGCTGGCAAATCCGCAATGTGTGCACATACCCTTACATTTATTTTCACTGATTTGAGTTCTTGTTTGTTTTGCATCGTCATTACTAGTTAAACCCTATGATCTTATCATGCAATATGCTACAGTATTACGTAATCCATATGCAGCAATCGTTGTGTGTTTTTTTTTTTTTGATTATGCGATATATTTTCAGCTGGAAGTATTGCAGATAACTTGCATTTTACAGTAAATTGATATATCACACATTTATTTCAGAATTTGCTTTGTAATAGTACATCGTTTAATATGAGTAGGATTTATTTTCCCGGAAAGCAGATGAACAGAAAAGTTGCAGAAATGTCTTCAACAAATGTGCTATGTATGATTTCACCTTTAATGAGCAGTGCAGAATCCCAACATGTTAAAGTATCTGAATGTGTGCTGGATCATATTGAAGGGTCACAAATATCTGGCCAGCCTAATATAGGCAACCCGAAACAAAAACAGACCACCCAAGAGACGTGGACAGCTTTTCTAGATGTAACATGTACCGTAAGTAGTGATACTAGGGGTTGTGTCTCATCGGATATGACAAAGAGGTTGTCACAACTCATTTTTGGAGTCTGGTTCTGCTTTAATTTAAGTGTGGTTTTTACCTTTGTGCCAGCCAGGGTTAATGTCAGTTCTTGCTGGCAGCTGCTTTATTGCTGGTCAGCTGATGTGGATAAGGACCACTCCCACCATCCTTTAAATATTCACATAACGCATCAGCTGACTGTTGGTAATACAGTTTTCTATGTAGACCAGGCTAGGAGTTTGCAGCTCTCTGGTGTCAGCGCTGTATCTGATACTTCTGTGGAGTTCGGGGTCCTGTTTACGTATCTTCTGTTGAGTGGAGCTCGGCAACGGAGCCTGGAGCCGTTTCTTGTTTTCTTACCTAGTCTGTCTTGTGCTTGTCACTACCCCCTGTGTTTATACCATCTGCAGTGGTGAGGCTAGCTAGAGACTAGGTACGTGGTGCTGTGGGGGAAAGGACTCGCATAGGGCATTAGGGGAACTTATGGATAGGCACAGGTTGTTGTTAGGCGGTGCTCCATCCCTCTCCCTTTTTACATCCCAGTGAGTGTGTGTGTGTGTGTGTGTGTGTTGTGCCGTTCGCCGGACTTTGCCATCCTGTGCGTGACAGAGGTCTTTTGTTAGGATCCTAATAATATAGGGCAATGTGGAACCTGTGTAAATGTTTACTTATGTGGACATCACTGTGAATGAGTGATTGGTGAACCCTGATTAATGGCATATCTGCAATGGCACAATGATGGTTTTTCAGAAACACCTTTTTAGTTAGTTTTTTGTACACCAAGCACTAGATTCCTGGTTCTATATACTTTACATGGTATGTAGGGTTTAACTTAATGCCATGTTTTTTTATTTTTAAGGCACGAAGAAAGGAAGTTTTTGTGCAAGAAAGATATGGAAGATTTAATCTTGGTGACCCATTCCTTGCTCTTCAGAGAGACTGTGAAGCAGGTGCTTTTGACAAGGAGAAGAAACCAATTTGTAGCAACCCTCTTACGATCTTAGAAGCTGTCATGGCACACTGCAGGAAGATGCAGGAGAGGTTGACGACTCAACTCGCTGCTGCTGAAAGAAGACAAAGAAAGGCAAGTGTTCCTTTTTTCTTCAAAACTTTTTTTTTAGTACCTAACACTAAAGACTGCACAAAGTAACCGTCAGAAACATATTTCAAACTTTATATCTCTTTGAGTTAAACCGCCATATGTAGGCCAACATAAAGATTCAATCCATGTATATGGACACACATAGCAACTGCTTAGCTACAATTTATCTTATAAAATTTTCAAGGCTGTTATATATTTCAGAAAAAAATAGGTCTAAGTTTATACAGAGATTTTTTTAGCAATTTTTTAGGGAATGAATCCACTCCAAAATACTCCTCCAAAAACAACTTCACAAGATGCTTGGAAAACTATTCCTATTCAATTCAATGGGAAATCCAATTTGAAGTTTATATAAGAAGGTTTTTGAGTATTATTTTCCTGAAGAGGTTTGGACAAAAGCCTGATGGTGGGAAACAAGGTATTTGTCACGACTTTAAAGTGTCCTCTTACATAATCTGCTCCAAACTAAGCACTGTCAAATAAAAAGGCTGCAAAAAAAATGCTTCAGGGATAAACTCCTCCAAAACTCTCTCAAACCCTTTCAGGAAATGCATCAAGAAAATAAAATTCCCTCCCCCAAATAGTATTTCCTAGAGTGGTTTCTGCTTGAAAAACGTATAATTTTTGAATACTTCAGAATACTGTGAGATCATAGTCAGATCAGCATAGCATACACCATAACCATTGTCCTGTTGTTCAGTAACTCTTGATACAATGCCTTGTTGCTCAGAAAGGTAAAAACATGCTCAATAAGCCCTTCCAATATGCCGAACTGGCATGTATGTGAGCCAGATCATTAGAGGTCACTGGACAAGAAGACCATTTTTTCATATTTGCCTATATTAGCTGGCTCTTTATGGCTCACATTTGCCCACGTTGACTTTTAGCTGATAGTTATCTCTCCTGATTCCCCCTTACACATGAGGATCCACTTAATCAAGCTTCACTGTGTTCTCTATGAAAGGCTCCCAGATTCCTCTGGCGGTGTATCTACTGAAGAAAGGATCATCGGTCAGAATTCAGACATGCTGAATGCTTCTCTCCCCATTGTATGCAAATTTCCTCTTCTGAGAAAAAGAGGACTTAAGGTACCTTCACACATAACGATATCGTTGCTTTTTTGTGACGTAGCAACGATATCGTTAAGGAAATCGTTCTGTGTGACAGCGACCAACGATCAGGCCCCTGCTGGGAGATCGTTGGTCACTGAGGAAAGTCCAGAACTTTATTTCGTCGCTGGACTCCCTGCAGACATCGCTGGATCGGCGTGTGTGACACCGATCCAGCGATGTCTTCACTGGTAACCAGGGTAAACATCGGGTTACTAAGCGCAGGGCCGCGCTTAGTAACCCGATGTTTACCCTGGTTACCTGCGTAAAAGTAAAAAAAACAAACTACATACTTACCTACCGCTGTCTGTCCCAGGCGCTCTGCTTCTCTGCACTCCTCCTGCACTGGCTGTGAGCGTCGGTCAGCCGGAAAGCAGAGCGGTGACGTCACCGCTCTGCTTTCCGGCCGCTGTGCTCACAGCCAGTGCAGGAGGAGTGCAGAGAAGCAGAGCGCCGGGGACAGACAGCGGTAGGTAAGTATGTAGTGTTTGTTTTTTTTACTTTTACGCTGGTAACCAGGGTAAACATCGGGTTACTAAGCGCGGCCCTGCGCTTAGTAACCCGATGTTTACCCTGGTTACCTGGGGACCTCGGGATCGTTGGTTGCTGGAGAGCTGTCTGTGTGACAGCTCTCCAGCGACCAAGCAGCGACGCTGCAGCGATCGACATAGTTGTCGGTATCGCTGCAGCGTCGCTGAGTGTGAAGGTACCTTTAAAGGACCACTGTCACACCCCTGCAGCCGTTATAAACTAAAAGAGCCACCTTGTGCAGCAGTAATGCCGCATTCTAACAAGATGGCTCTTTTAGTTTTGTGTTCAGGTATTACTAAAATAAAGCAGTTTGAAACTTTGCAGAAATACCTGTCTTTGTCCATGGAGGCGGGTCTGAAGCCTCCTCTGGGAAGCGCCCAACTGCCTTCATTCATCTCTTCTGGGGCGATGGTCGCCGCCCCCTGCGCGCTGTTTTCTTTTCAAATCCGGTGCCGGCGCTGTGTAAATATTTGTGGGGCAGGCGCAGTAAGCTCTGGCGGTCTGAGGTCCCAGCCAGGCTTGCAGACTGCGCCTGTGCTGGCAGTGCGGCCACCCACCTCGGTAATCCCTGCCCTGCACTGTGTTATGCATTATGCACAGTGCGGGGCTGGGATTCCTGGGCATGCGCACTGCGTGTGTCAGCCACTCACCCAGGTCCCCCTGCTGACACACGCAGTACGCATGCCCAGGAATCCCAGCCCCGCACTGTGCATAATGCATAACACAGTGCGGGGCAGGGATTACCGAGGTGGGTGGCCGCACTGCCAGCACAGGCACAGTCTGCAAGCCTGGCTGGGACCTCAGACCGCCAGAGCTTACTGCGCTTGCCCCACAAATATTTACACGGCGCCGGATTTGAAAAGAAAACAGCGCGCAGGGGGCGGCGACCATCGCCCCAGAAGGGATGAGTGACGGCAGTTGGGCGCTTCACAGAGGAGGCTTCAGACCCGCCTCCATGGACAAATACAGGTATTTCTGCAAAGTTTCAAACTGCTTTATTTTAGTAATACCTGAACACAAATCTAAAAGAGCCACCTTGTTAGAATGCAGCATTACTGCTGCACAAGGTGGCTCTTTTAGTTTATAACGGCTGCAGGGGGGTGACAGTGGCCCTTTAAACTCTATAGCGCCACCTGTTGGAAGTAGCGATCCTACAAGTCACAATCAACTCTTTAACGAGTCATGCAATATGACTTAGGATAAAAGGCAAATTAGTATCTCAATTCGCAGACACGGTGTTTCGGGCTGTTGGCCCTCGTCAGTGCGAAGCATGAGAACTAATTTGGCTAGGTGAGAGGCTCTGGACTGGGGTCTAAGGGGTATTGTTTCTCCTTATGGAGAGTGACATACCATCTCTGGCTTGTCAAGGTAAGGAGGCTTATTTGCCGTACAATGCTCCTCTGGGAAATATAATATGCAAATTGCCTCTTCTGAGAAAAAGAGGACTTAAACTCTATAGCGCCACCTGTTGGAATTATAATTTGTTGGGGAGAGTCGGATGCCCACATACAAATTAGTATGTCAGCTGATCCCACCGACAACGGCAGGTTTGGTGATGTTGCACTACCGTATATACAGACCTTATCTCTTGATCCAATACTCTGATTAAATTATGTTGCTTAGAAATGCTAACAAAATTATAAATGCTCAATAAGACCTTCTAATATTCAGTCATCAGAAGTCACTTGACAGCACTCCCATGCACTCACGTTTGCTCATGTTCACTAACTTTTAGGGTATGTGCACACGCTGCGGATTTTGCTGCGGATCCGCAGCTGTGGGTCCGCAGCGGTTTCCCATGCGTTTACAATATAATGTAAACTTATGGGAAACGAAATCCACAGTGCACATGCTGCGGGAAAAAAACGCGCGGAATCGCAGCGGTTTACATTCCGCAGCATATCAATTCTTTGTGCGGATTTCGCTGCGGGTTTACACCTGCTCCAATTGAAAACTGCAGGCGTAAACCCGCAGCGGAATCCGCAATAGAAACCGCGATAAATCCGCAGGAAAAACCGCAGCGGTTTTGCACTGCGGATTTATCAAAACCACTGCGGAAAAATCCGCAGCCCTCACAGATACGTGTGTGCACATACCCTTAGTCATTCAGGTTACCTTGCATACAATAACATTCTGTTTTACAATGTCACACGTGGATTCGGCTTTGCTTTCGCACAAAATGGCAACGTTTGTTATAAGAAGTGTTGTTTTGTTCTTATCAGATTGATTTAAGTTACATCATTTGCTGAAAAGAGTAAGAAATTAACAATATACTTGCTAAATGGTTGGCATGTTGCCCAACACCTGCTCCATGCTAGTTGTACTCCTCCTTCTGGCATCTGTTACCCTTTTAACTGAAACAAAGTTCCGAAAAGAGATATACCGTATTTTTATCAATTAAAATTTTTGCAAAAACTACTTTTAAGCAGCTGCTTCTTACACTGTTATAATTTATACACCACTCAAAGCATTAGCATTGCAAGGAAACATGAACCAGAGGTACAAATATTAAGAGTTACAAATATTATTCAAAGATATGTGCTGTTTTTCAATGTTTCTGCAAGTTTCTTCAAAATAGATATACCATGTGTAGAATAAAGCGATAATTAGGGGAGACATTTTTCTGGACTTCCCAGCATCAATGTATCTGAATTTCGCTATAGTCCTCCTCTCTTCAGCTTGAAACAACTGCGTAGTAGATTACAGAACATGTATAGATCAAAATACATTCCGCCAGTAGGCTACATTAACATCTGATTCTCTACCCTGCCGTCTGGTACATCACTTGAAAGGTATATCAATGTTTAAACGGTAGGTTCATTTTGCCCAGGATCACTACTTGACATATCAGCATTCACAATTTGTCTGACAAAAAGGAACACTGTTTCCTCCACTTTGAGAAAATGTGAGTGATGTAGCCGATCAGTGATTGCTGACTAGTTACAGCACTCCCATGATGCCCGCTCTATTTTGATTCCAGCAGATCAGTGGGGGGGGGGGGGGGAGAAGTGCTGAGTATGAGAAAGAGAGGCGCCAGTCCGGGAAGTGAGTCTGAATTTTTGTAGTTTTTCTCACCTCCCTGGGCTCATTAATCATGGGTTATGAAGTAGTTATGTTCCCTACACTATTTGACTGTTTTCATATCTGTGTTAGATGGTTTGTTTTTGTGGAAACAAAAAATGTAAATCATTCAATGATGGATTCATCACATGATAAACACAAACATCCAAAAGACCCTATTGATTTTATAGCACTCCGCCTAGTTTCTGTCATTTTACAGAAAAAATGCAGCATGCAACACTATTTCTTTCTTTCTTACTCATTAAAGAAAAGCTATAATTAGAAAATTACCTATTGTTTAAATCTGGTTTTTGTGGTACGTGCACTTAAAAGAAAACATTGGCAATTTTTTTTTAATGTCACGATCATTATTTAAAAACCAGCACCAAAAAAAGCAATATTCTTTCAATTTTCACCCTGGCTTTTTGGCTTTTTTTAAACTCATACTCTCTGTCCTTTCTGAAGAGTGTCCAGCAGACTCTTTATCATCAGACGTAGGCTAACCATGACAGGTAACACCTATATAGGCAGCTAATAACACAGGATCAACCCATCACAGCAGGCAATATCAAAGCTGACCCTGCTTTCCATCCCTCCATAGTGACCTTTTGTACAGATGTTTCAGTACAAAGGATAGGGTCAGGGTCTGACTATTGTGGCTATGTACATATGTTGTTTCCTGAAACAGGAAGTGAGAGTCTGAAAAAGTGCCAGAAATTTGCAAGAAATCTATATTTGTAATAGAGATTATAATATGGAAAAAAACATTTAAAAAATAAATACATAAATTCAAAACACAAACACAAAAGGACATTTTCTATTGCTAGTGCCTCTTTAAAACAAAGTAATTTGCAACATAGCAAGCAGATGTAAATGAGGCCTAATAAACATAGGAAACTCGATCCATTCTACATGAAATGTGCTATTCTCTGAATACTGTTTACATAGTAACTCAATGTAAGCACACAGAACAGATAAGTAAGGCTATGACAAAGAAAAGCGGAACGTATTTTCAGAAACATTTGGTCACAATTGTGTTGGTCTTTCAACTTTGAGATTAGGTTTGTAGTCTTGCAAGCAAATAAATTATTAACCAGTAGATTAACCACATGCTCTATTAATTCAGCAGCACAAACCAAAGAAAGATTGACTTGCACTCAATAAGGTAATTTGTACAAAAACCATTATGTATATTTTCCAAATTAATTTGGCTGCATAATAATCATAATTTAAACATACATGCCAGACTCGCATTGTATCACTTACATCAGTCTAATACTACTGAGGCGCACAATCTAATATTTATATCTCTGGTACAGATGCACACTTGTTAAGCCGCCATACACATTAGATAGCTGTTCTACTGACCTCTATTTCTCCTGACTTTCTCATACACAGTACCATACTCGATAATGATTGGTCGAGAATGCATTTGTTCTCTATTACAGAGCCACTGTGAGAATCCAAAGAATCAGCTGTTGAAAATCAACAGGCCAGATCCTTCTCTCCCTCAACATCTTCTGTCAAGTGAGAGTTGGAAGGCCCCATACATCTAAATGGTTGTCCAATCCTCCCACATAGCACAATTTCTAACATGTTTTTTGTAATACTGATTTCCTCAAATGTTATGGAAAGACTGTTAAGCATCTTCACCACCAGCAGTCACCACCAAGAGCTTGAATGTAAATGCAATTTCCGCAACCCCTATGGCTGTATAGCCTACAGCTATACACCTGCTAAGATTGCTGAGGGTCTTTAAATTTCATACAGTATCTCAATAGGTGCCATCTCATCTCAGTGGAGATATCACTGAACCTGGGCTGCGCTTCTGGGTATGAAGAATCCTCAATGGTATAGAATTAAAGTTTTTATTCCACCAACACATTTCGACAACGGACTGGCGGCAGTCCTGGGCCGAAACGCGTTGGTTGATTTTTATTTTATACCATCAAGAATTCTTAATTTCCTCAAGCCCAGGTACCATGATCTTATCAAAGAAGTGAATTGCTATCTGCAAGATCTTCTCCTCCAACCATGGTGATGCAGCTGTGGCTTTTCTGTGGGGTTTTCTGTGTCATTTTTATACAATGTTTTTAAAAGAAGCCATTATTCCATTGTGGACACATCCAGAAGCATGCTATGAATGTGCTAAAATGAGATGTCTCTCTAGTGACAGATTTTGTTTTTGCTGCCTTTACTTTTTGCTTTAGTCTTTGCCTTCTGACATATTCATTGAAGCCAATAAGTTGTCAAAAGGAGCTTCAAGAACATATACATGAACAAGTAATATATTATTAATAGGAGAGATAAACCAGCAGAATGTAGCATAATTATATGTAACATTAGAATAATTTGGTTTGTTTTTTTCCTAAATGCAGCTCGAGTCAGAAAAAAGTGAGCTTCAAGCTATAGAAGAAGACCACAAAAAGTTATTGGCACGTCTAGAGGAAGAACGCGCCAAAAATAAACATGTTGTACTGATCCTAGTTAAAGAGTGTAAACTTTTGTCCAACAAACTAGTGGAAGAGTCTCAAAAGTTTGATGATGTAGTGTCAAAACTAGAATTGGAAAAGAAGAAGAGTTCTGAGCTAGAAGAAGCTCTAGCTACCGAAAAACAGATCAGGTCCCAAATGGAAGCACAGATGGAGGCTCGGGTTGAAAAACAACTTTCTGAATTTGATACTGAAAGAGAGCATCTCCATGCCAAGCTCTCACAAGAAGAAGCACACACCAAAGAACTACAAGATGAAATAGACAAGATGAAGAAAATGATTGAGCAGCTGAAAATGTATAGAGAAGAAGATAAAACAACTACATCTCTTCGCAAAAATAAAGATAAGCACTCTCTGTCTGCGGGACCTGGATCACGTTCTGTTTCTTGCCAGACATCAGTTGTCGATGGTGACTCTGAAAGTATAAAGAAGTCTCCTTTGACTATACCAGCCAAGCCATCAATAGTTAATCATGTCATGGCAAGCAATGCAAAGGGAAATGTTTGTACAAATTCAGCTTTTGTAAAACATGCTACAGATAGACATACTGTACAAAATGATTCCTTAACAGGTCTTCCTACAAACCATATAGTATCTTCATTTTTAAGCCGCACAGAAGAGAATGGCTGCTCATCAGAACAGATGAGCATTAACTCTGCCAACCCTAACATTCCATTTTGCACCACACCAGCTTCACCAAGCTACCTGTCTCAGTCTATGCAGAGTTTACATACAACTAGTTCTATCACAACCGTAAACTCAGGTCTTAGCCCTCGTATTCAGGCTGCCAAGTTTAAGTTTCAGGCAAATGCCAATGAGCATGACCAAAATGGAAACACGACTCAAAATCTTCAAACAAGAGAATTATCCCCCAACAGCCGTGAAAATATGGTTGCAAAGCAAATGGCTAGAAATACTGTGACCCAAGTCCTTTCTAGGTTTACTAGTCCTCAGGGGAATGCACAAATCAGACCTGGGTTCTCGCACGCAATGGAAACTGGTACATATCCACCAGTTGCTGGACGAATTGGGCATCCATCATTTGCACTTAAATCAACTTCAGTTTCAAGAGTTGATCGAGGAAATCCACCACCTATTCCTCCAAAAAAGCCTGGACTTTCCCAGACTCCATCTGCACCACATCCTCCATTAAAGACTCCATCAAATATTGGGGTGAAAAATGAGCATAAACCCATTACATCTGTTCCTACCACTTCAACACATGGATTCAGGGTAAACGAGGAAACTGTATCTAAGTCTTCACCTCAGCTGCCACCAAAACCATCTATAGATATACCTGTGGCATCTGCAGGCTGTGTCATACCAGCCATAGGCACATCACAGGTGGGTGCTTGGCATTCCCAATCCCCTGGATGGACCGAACCTGCATGTTCAGAAAGTTCCCTTGTCATTCCCACAACCATTGCCTGTAACTCCTCCATACACCCTGTTAGTGCCTCATCCTGTAGACCATGTGATTCAGACAGCCTCCTGGTAACAGCATCAGGTAATGGGATATCAGCTTTACACTGTTTACTCTGCCAAATGTATCATTCTGTGATTACTTGTTTCTTACCTTTCATTCTTCAGATAAGTCTCTATAGCACATTGTACTTCCTTTCATACATGGGGTATGAGAATCTGTTTTATTACCAAATCAGTTTGCACATTCTTTTCCCAACTGATTTTAGAGATTTTTCAGAATTGGGTTAGTGCAATCAAAGTATTTCTTTAAAATTCTATATAATACTATTTTTAGGCAAAATATATGGTGTTTGAGTGTTACGCGTGAGCGTTCTATATAGAAGAAAACAATTATAGCATTAACCGCATTGATGACTGCTTGCCAGATGCTGGTTTTGGAGGACATTTCTAATCTACGGTATATTATAGACAAAATAGACAACTGGAAATAAGGATATTTATTAGCTTAGTTGGACTATACAATGAACCATGGCCCCAGTTGGACAATTTAGGTTCATACATCTTGTTGTATTGCTGTAGCTGTCCATTTCCATTAGGCACTGGCACATGTAATTTTCCCAGAACTTCACTCAACCATCTGTAAGGTTCACCTTCATACTCAACAGTGCTAGCTTACTTATGAAAGCAAGACTTTTCTAGAAGGTGCATAATTGGCAGTTATAAACCCCCTCTACTGTAATTAAAAAGAGGGGCCCTATCAAGTCCTTGACTGTATATATTTTGTGACTCTCTAATTGCTTTCCAGTAGCCCAGATAAAAGATCCCAATGACACGGTGGCAGTCTCTGTTTAAGTGTGATGAGCTGCTCATGAACATTTAGCGACATATAAATTGTGTTTGGACTAAAGTTGCCTTTTCTTCTTATTCCTAGATTTGCCATTTTCCATCAAACAGTCTTGGCTTACTGTGCTCTGCACTTGTTCATGCAGTTTTGAAAAAAGCAGAACATTCTGCCAATTAGGAGGCCCAGCTTCACATAAAAATTCACAAGCGTTTGCCTTGATAGAAGTTAGGTCAGTAACTGTAACCACTTTCTTAATGTAATATTGCCAAAACTGAGTTTATCGGAGACTCTGTGGAGCCTCTTGTCATAATAGTATTTCTCCTGTTTGCTTAGGATTTTGTTTTATCGCACTTCTTAGACCTGTAACTGTTAACAACTCTATATTTCAAGGGGTTCTACAGATTTATGAATTTATTCTTTATTCAGCCTAGCTCTGAATGTGCTCTGAGATTGTAATTTACATCATGTTGGAATTCTGACCTCTATCTTAGAACTGGTGGATTGAAGCTGTAAGGTTGCCTTGTTTTTTTACGTACAACCAACTTCATAAGTCTTCAGAACCTCTTCTAATGGGAGGTAAAATGCTTACGAAAACCATCGAACCTAGAATACTAGTTGGCCTATAAAGAGCTACTAACAAAATACTAATTTACTGAACAGTTATATAACCTGCAAAAACATCTCAAGTGATGGAATGTCTCTAAGGTCATGGCCATTTCACATCTGGTGACTCTGTTTTTGGTAGGATGTGTGAGACAAAAAGAATATTAACCCCTTCCCGACCTTTGACGCATACGCTGCGTCATGAAAGTCGGTGCCATTCCGACCCATGACGCAGCATATGCGTCATGGAAAGATCGCGTCCCTGCAGATCGGGTGAAAGGGTTAACTCCCATTTCACCCGATCTGCAGGGACAGGGGGAGTGGTAGTTTAGCCCAGGGGGGGGTGGCTTCACCCCCTCGTGGCTACGATCGCTCTGATTGGCTGTTGAAAGTGAAACTGCCAATCAGAGCGATTTGTAATATTTCACCTAAAAAAATGGTGAAATATTACAATCCAGCCATGGCCGATGCTGCAATATCATCGGCCATGGCTGGACACACTTATGTGCACCCACCCCACCCCTCCGATCGCCCCCCCCAGCCCCCCGATCTGTGGTCCGCTCCCCTCGGTCCTGTGCTCCGCTCCCCCGTCCTCCTGCCCGCTCCCCCCGTGCTCCAATCACACCCCCCGTGCTCCAAACAAACCCCCCCGCACTCCGATCCCACCCCCGCACAGCGATCCCCCCCCCCGCACAGCGATCCCCCCCGTGCTCCGATCCACCCGCCCGCACAGCGATCCCCCACTCCGTGCTCCAATCCACCCCCCCGTGTTCCGATCCGCCGCCCCCCCCCCCCGTGCCCTGATCTCCCCCCCTTATACTTACCTGGCCTCCCGGGGACCGTCCGTCTTCTTTCCTGGGCGCCGCCATCTTCCAAAATGGCGGGTGCATGTGCAGTGCGCCCGCCGAATCTGCCGGCCGGCAGATTCGTTCCAGAGTGAATTTTGATCACTGAGATAGGTTATATCTCAGTGATCAAAATAAAAAAAAAAGTAAATGACCCCCCCCCCTTCCTTTGTCACCCCCATAGGTAGGGACAATAAAAAAAATAAAAAAAAATTTTTTTTTTCCACTAAGGTTCGGGTTAGGGGTAGGGGTAGGGTTAGGAATGTGCACACATATTCTGGTCCTCTGCGGATTTTTCAGCTGCGGATTTGATAAATCCGCAGTGCTAAACCGCTGCGGATTTATGGCGGATTTACCATGTTTTTTCTGCGCATTTCAATGCGGTTTTACAACAGCGATTTTCTATTTGAGCAGTTGTAAAACCGCTGCGGAATCTGCAGAAAGAAGTGACATGCTGCGGAATGTAAACCGCTGCGTTTCCGTGCAGTTTTTCTGCAGCATGTGTACAGCGATTTTTGTTTTCCATAGGTTTGCATTGAACTGTAAACTCATGGGAAACTGCTGCGGATCCGCAGCGTTTTCCGCAGCGTGTGCACATACCTTTAGAATTAGGCTATGTGCACACGGTGCGGATTTGGCTGCGGATCCGCAGCAGTGTTCCATAAGGTTTACAGTACCATGTAAACATATGGAAAGCCAAATCCGCTGTGCCCATGGTGCGGAAAATACCGCGCGGGAACGCTGCGTTGTATTTTCCGCAGCATGTCAATTCTTTGTGCGGATTCCGCAGCGTTTTACACCTGTTCCTCAATAGGAATCCGCAGGTGAAATCCGCACAAAAAACACTGGCAATCCGCGGTAAATCCGCAGGTAAAACGCAGTGCCTTTTACCCGCGGATTTTTCAAAAATGGTGCTGAAAAATCTCACACGAATCCGCAACGTGGGCACATAGCCTTAGGGTTAGGGTTGGAATTAGGGTTGTGGTTAGGGTTAGGGGTGTGTTGGGGTTACGGGTGTGTTGGGGTTAGGGTTGTGATTAGGGTTACGGCTACAGTTGGGATAAGGGTTAGGGGTGTGTTGGAGTTAGAATTGAGGGGTTTCCACTGTTTAGGCACATCAGGGGGTCTCCAAACGCAACATGGCGCCACCATTGATTCCAGCCAATCTTGTATTCAAACAGTCAAATGGTGCTCCCTCACTTCCGAGCCCCGACGTGCACCCAATCAGTGGTTTACCCCCACATATGGGGTACCAGCATACTCAGGACAAACTGCGCAACAATTACTGGGGTCCAATTTCTCCTGTTACCCTTGTGAAAATAAAGAAATGCTTGCTAAAACATCATTTTTGAGGAAAGAAAAATGATTTTTTATTTTCACGGCTCTGCGTTGTAAACGTCTGTGAAGCACTTGGGGGTTCAAAGTGCTCACCACATATCTAGATAAGTTCCTTGGGGGGTCTAGTTTCCAAAATGGGGTCACTTGTGGGGGGTTTCTACTGTTTAGGCACATCAGGGGCTCTGCAAACGCAACGTGACGCCCGCAGAGCATTCCATCAAAGTCTGCATTTCAAAACGTCACTACTTCAATTCCGAGCCCCGGCATGTGCCCAAACAGTAGTTTACCCCCACATATGGGGTATCACCGTACTCAGGAGAAACTGGACAACAAATATTGGGGTCAAATTTCTCCTGTTACCCTTGGGAAAATTAAAAAATTCTGGGCTAAATAATTATTTTTGAGGAAAGAAAACGTATTTATTATTTTCACTGCTCTGCATTATAAACTTCTGTGAAGCACTTGGGGGTTCAAAGTGCTCACCACACATCTAGATAAGTTCCTTTCGGGGTGTAGTTTCCAAAATGGGGTCACTTGTGGGGGGTTTCTACTGTTAAGCCACATCAGGGGCTCTGCAAACGCAACGTGACGCCCACAGAGCATTACATCAAAGTCTGCATTTCAAAACGTCACTACTTCACTTCCGAGCCTCGGCATGTGCCCAAACAGTAGTTTACCCCCACACATGGGGTATCAGAGTACTCAGGAGAAACTGGACAACAACTTTTGGTATCCAATTTCTCCTGTTACCCTTGGGAAAATAAAAAATTCTGGGCTAAATAATTATTTTTGAGGAAAGAAAACGTATTTATTATTTTCACGGCTCTGCATTATAAACTTCTATGAAGCACTTGGGGGTTCAAAGTGCTCACCACACATCTAGATAAGTTCCTTTCGGGGTCTAGTTTCCAAAATGGGGTCACTTGTGGGGGGGTTTCTACTGTTAAGCCACATCAGGGGCTCTGCAAACGCAACGTGACGCCCATAGAGCATTCCATCAAAGTCTGCATTTCAAAATGTCACTACTTCACTTCCGAGCCCCGGCATGTGCCCAAACAGTGGTTTACCCCCAAATGTGGGGTATCAGCGTACTCAGGAGAAACTGTACAACAACTTTTGGGGTCAAATTTCTCCTGTTACCCTTTGTAAAATAAAAAATTGCAGGCTAAAAGATCATTTTTGAGAAAATATTTTTTTTTTTTATTTTCATGGCTCTGCGTTATAAACTTCTGTGAAGCACTTGGGGGTTCAAAGTCCTCACCACACATCTAGATTAGTTCCTTTGGGGGTCTAGTTTCCAAAATGGGGTCATTTCTGGGGGATCTCCAATGTTTAGGCACACAGGGGCTCTCCAAACGTGACATGGTGTCCGCTAATGATTGGAGCTAATTTTCCATTTAAAAAGCCAAATGGCGTGCCATCCCTTCCGAGCCCTGCCGTGCGCCCAAACAGTGGTTTACCCCCACATATGGGGTATCAGCGTACTCAGGACAAACTGGACAACAATATTTGAGGTCCAATTTCTCCTATTATCCTTGGCAAAATAGGAAATTCCAGGCTAAAAAATCATTTTTGAGGAAAGAAAAATTATTTTTTATTTTCATGGCTCTGCGTTATAAACTTCTGTGAAGCACCTGGGGGTTTAAAGTGCTCAATATGCATCTAGATAAGTTCCTTGGGGGGTCTAGTTTCCAAAATGGGGTCACTTGTGGGGGAGCTCCAATGCATAGGCACACAGGGGCTCTCCAAACACGACATGGTGTCCGCTAACAATTGGAGCTAATTTTCCATTCAAAAAGTCAAATGGCGCGCCTTCCCTTCCGAGCCCTGCCGTGTGCCCAAACAGTGGTTTACCCCCACATATGAGGTATCGGCGTACTCGGGAGAAATTGCCCAACAAATTTTATGATCCATTTTATCCTACTGCCCATGTGAAAATGAAAAAATTGAGGCGAAAAAATTTTTTTGTGAAAAAAAAGTACTTTTTCATTTTTACAGATCAATTTGTGAAGCACCTGAGGGTTTAAAGTGCTCACTAGGCATCTAAATAAGTTCCTTGGGGGGTCTAGTTTCCAAAATGGGGTCACTTGTGGGGGAGCGCCAATGTTTAGGCACACAGGAGCTCTCCAAACGCGACATGGTGTCCGCTAACGATGGAAATAATTTTTCATTCAAAAAGTCAAATGGCGCTCCTTCCCTTCCGAGCCTTACCATGTGCCCAAACAGTGGTTTACCCCCACATATGAGGTATCGGCGTACTCAGGAGAAATTGCCCAACACATTTTAGGATCCATTTTATCCTGTTGCCCATGTGAAAATGAAAAAATTGAGGCTAAAAGAATTTTTTTGTGAAAAAAAAGTACTTTTTCATTTTTACGGATCAATTTGTGAAGCACCTGGGGGTTCAAAGTGCTCACTATGCATCTAGATAAGTTCCTTGGGGCGTCTAGTTTCCAAAATGGGGTCACTTGTGGGGGAGCTCCAATTTTTAGGCACACGGGGGCTCTCCAAACGTGACATGGTGTCCGCTAAAGAGTGCAGCCAATTTTTGATTCAAAAAGTCAAATGGCGCTCCTTCCCTTCCAAGCCCTGCCGTGCGCCCAAACAGTGGTTTACCCCCACATATGAGGTATCAGCGTACTCAGGACAAATTGGACAACAACTTTCGTGGTTCAGTTTCTCCTTTTACCATTGGGAAAATAAAAAAATTGTTGCTAAAAGATAATTTTTGTGACTAAAAAGTTAAATGTTCATTTTTTCCTTCTATGTTGCTTCTGCTGCTGTGAAGCACCTGAAGGGTTAGTAAACTTCTTGAATGTGGTTTTGAGTACCTTGAGGGGTGCAGTTTTTAGAATGGTGTCACTTTTGGGTATTTTCAGCCATATAGACCCCTCAAACTGACTTCAAATGTGAGGTGGTCCCTAAAAAAAATGATTTTGTAAATTTCGTTGTAAAAATGACAAATCGCTGGTCAAATTTTAACCCTTATAACTTCCTAACAAAAAAAAATTTTGTTTCCAAAATTGTGCTGATGTAAAGTAAACATGTGGGAAATGTTATTTATTAACTATTTTGTGTCACATATCTCTCTGGTTTAACAGAATAAATATTCAAAATGTGAAAATTGCAAAATTTTCAAAATTTTCGCCAAATTTCCGTTTTTATCACAAATAAACGCAGAATTTATTGACCTAAATTTACCACTAACATGAAGCCCAATATGTCACGAAAAAACAATCTCAGAACCGCTAGGATCTGTTGAAGCGTTCCTGAGTTATTACCTCATAAAGGGACACTGGTCAGAATTGCAAAAAACGGCAAGGTCTTTAAGGTCAAAATAGGCTGGGTCATGAAGGGGTTAAAGTAACCGTTTATTAACTGGATTCTGACTAGAGCAACACCTAGTTTTTCTATTTTAATTGTCCCCAACCAACACCGAAGTATACTTGTGTGGAGTAGTGCCGGCTGTATCTGTCTCTATATGAGGGCTATTGGAGCAGTTATATCGCAGTTCTATCAATATCAGACTTAAAGGGAATCTGTCACCTCATTTTGCCGCTATAAGCTGCGGCCACCACCATCAGGGGCTTATCTACAGCATTCTGTAATGCTGTAGATAAGCCCCCGATAGAACCTGAAAAATAAAAAAAAACAAGTTAGATTATACTCACGCAGGGTCAGTCCCGGTTCGGTTCGGGTCCGATGGGCGTCGCAGGTCCGGGTCCGGCGCCTCCCATCTTCATGCGATGACGTCATCCTCCTTGCTTCTGTTGCAGCTCCTGCGCAGTCGTGCTGATTTGTCCTGTTGAGGGCAGCGTAAAGTACTGCAGTGTGCAGGCGCCGGGCCTCTCTGACCTTTCCCGATGCCTGCAGAGAATTAGGCCTGTGCAGCAGCTGCGACAGAAGCAAGGAAGAAGACGTCATCGCATGAAGATGGGAGGCGCCGGATCCAGACCTGCGACGCTCATCAGACCCAGACCTCACCGGACGGCACCTGGGTGAGTATAATCTAACTTGTTTTTCTTATCTTTCAGGTTACATCGGTGGCTTATTTACAGCATTACAGAATGCTGTAGATAAGCCCCTAATGCTGGTGGCTGCAGCTTATATGCAAAAAAGGAGGTGACAGATTCCTCATTACCTATTACATCATTGGTCATATTCAAAAAGTACAAACATCTAGTAGAATCAGATAATCTTAACGGAGTTAGCTACTTTATAGTTAATATTAACAAATGTTTGTCAAACTATAGACCAAGCAATTTACTAATATGACACTTTTGCAAAGTCTGCATTTTCAGAAATTGTGGAAAGTATCCATTTTTTGTATTATAAAAACAATGCCCCCTCGCTTGGTCCACTTACTTCCCATCTGCACAACTCTCTCGACCATAAGATAGCTTCTGATGGAGGGTCATTTGTCTCAAAAAGTCACTCCGTCTCTGTTGAAACAATCTGCACTTGTAACATCTGTAATGTAATGCGGTTGACATGTGTTTCAGCAGAAATGGCTGGTTTATGTGCCTGGTGAAAGCATTTTCAGCATGACTGCTAGTATTTATGCCATCTATCACATTGTGGCCACAAAAACAGCAGCGTTAGTCTGCCACAATCCACTATTACTTTTCTTGCGTAAGGGTTGTCCTGTGTTTAGGTTTGGCATTTAGGTTCTATTCACACGTGGAAGAAATTTCTGGAACTGTCCCATTAATCTAAATAGTGATTTCAGAAGTCCATGTCATAGTTGCCAAAGACTATCGAGATACTTCAGAATCAATCCCATGAAATTCAAAACATCCATGAAAGAATTGGGGTGGGATTTATATAAAACCTATCGACAAGTAGATTATCCTTTACAATTTGGAATCATTCTTGACAGATTTGGGGGCATTCCTGGGCAAGACTGGTAACATGACTTAAATGTCCATATCTTTCCAACATCAGTGAGTAAGTTTGCAATGTGCTTACTGTCCCAGATGTATAGACCTGATGATTATCATCTCTCCTGATTCTTAGCCTTTACAGCATAATCTGGTTATTTGCAGCCAGCCAGAAGTCTCTTGATATTAGAAGTCAATGTTTATACCTAACTATTTTCTAAAGTTACATAATAAGTTTGCTTAAACACGCATAGTCTAAACTTGTTAGTAGCTCTTTAAGAAGAAAGTATTTTAGGTATTGGTCTTCATCAATTCTTTAAAAAGTGTTTAACAGCAAGAAAATGGTGACCAATACTCATTTATATCTTATATTTTTTTCCTTTTTGTCAAATTGCAATAGCTATCAAAGACATACATCTGTTTTTACTATAGTTTGCATTTAAATGACTCATTTTTTATGATTTCCAGCATGATGCATTTGAGTTATTGGTTAATTTAAGCTCATAGATTTTCATACCCCATGATATTTATTTTGTATTAAACTGCAATTATTTTTCTTCAAATTGTGAAATCACTGTCTTCACCTCCTTGATATGCAATAATTTTTCCAATGAATGGGATTTGGCTTGGAAGTAGGGCAAAAAGATTAAAATATTGATTTTGGCTCTCAAATTAACCATCTCCACATTCTGAAGCTGATGCCAGAAGCTGTTCTTCTGTCTTTACTCCCTTTTCCATTACTGCATGTTTTTCCGGCTTAAGCAAATGCTTCACTCGTTGGCTTCTTTTGTATGACACATTTTTTTTTTGCTTCTTAAATAATTTGTTCCTTTCTTGAAAAGTGATTTAGACATGTATGTTAAATGGTAAGAGAAAATTTGCCAGTTTGTTAAAATTTATTTTGTTTATTGCATTCACGTTTTTTGCTGTCTTCCCCATATACCATATACCATGCAACCAGTATTGTGTTAAAACAGTGTTAAATTTCTCATCTTATATATCATGATGATAAACTTCCCTTTTGTTTTCCCAGTCTTTTGACAGTGGCAGAGTTAACAGAATGTTAAGAGGTCTCTTTAGCAAACTTACTGGATTTCACCAAATTCCCTATAAAACTTTTAAAATGGGTTAATGGGCTAGATTTACTAAACGGACATAAATTTTCTTACATTGTTAAATCTATCATCTCAATTAAACTTAAAGGGAACCTGCAAACATAGTTTTAACCTGCAAGTTAACACCATTAAAATCATTCCTTCCTTACCTGTTAAAGCAGCGGCTACAGGGAGAAAATGAAGTTATAGTCTCATTGAGCAGCTGCAGGGAGGATATAAGTTCATTTTCTTACTGGTGCCTCTGCTCCGGTAAGGCAGGCATAATTTTAACTCTGTTTTCCTGCAAATTACTACTATATCTGCAGGTATGAACATGAAAAATTCCTTTATCATTTCAAATTGAGAGTCCTCAGTGGTTGATACCTCCAGATTTGGATTGTAGGTAACTACTAGAGGTACCCGGTTATTTTTTTCTTTAGCTTTGTAATGTAGCAGATGATTCCTTGATATTCTGGTGGCTCTTGTAATCTGGTTTTCAATTGTTCTTGAATGGTAGCCCTGATTCAAAAAAGCCTTTGCCTGATGAAGAGACCTGTGTAGTCTCGAAAGCTTGCAATTTGTTACCATCTTTTCAGTTAGCCATTAAAAGGTATCAACCGCTGAGGACTCTCAATTCTAAATATTTTTCTATTTACTGGCTAACATGGTACCAAGATATATATCTTTCCTTTATCATTTCAGATAGTTTATACACAGGTAGATTTAACGTTAGCTATAAATTTATCATACATCTTTGATCAACTTTTGTACCTTTTGTTTATATGAAGTCGACAGATCTTTCAGCATTAATGCAGCAGTATATGTTTTTTTCAGATATTGCTGTCTTAGGCTGGGGTCACACTTGCGAGTGCAATGTGAGAAATTTGCACGAGTCTCTCGCCTCAATACCCGGCACTGCCGCCGGCACTCGGGACCGGAGTGTGCGGCTGCATAGAAGTACATGCAGCCGCACATGCAGTACATGAGACTTGCGCGAGTTTCTCGCATTGCACTCGCAAGTGTGACCCCATCCTTAAAGATAGCCATGCACATTAGACAGAAGTTGATGGTTGAACAATCATTGAATGAGCTATAACTTAACGATCATTATTCTGACACCATTACAACTGGCCATTCATGTTCATTCAAATCAGTCAATGAGCAAACAATATTCATCGAAATGTTCTATTAACTTTCTTTTACTGGAAGATTGTTTATTGACCATCGACTACCACATGAAAACTGACGACATGAGCACAGTCCATGATCATTTAGTTTAAAATATAGTTTATGATCAATTTTAATCAACAAATTGTCATTGTGGTTAAAATCATCTTTCAACTTCAAATTAATGTCTATGGGCACCTTTTGGTGTCCATAGTCATTATTAAGCTTTCATACAATCAAGAAGCCCTCACAGTGAATCTAGATATCTGAAATAAATGGCTAACTGTTTTTGAAGGTCTACCCAAACTTCTGCCATGATGTTAGAAGATCTGTCATTCTTCACTACTGTAAATGAGGTGCAGAGAGTTCCCATTCACAGTACTGTAGGTGCCTTGTGTGAGGGTATGCTTCCTGAAGGGTTTATCCGCTACTCAGACAACTCCTGAATCCCTATGTTTCCCCCAATAAAGTAATAACACTTATGCTCTCCTCCAGTGCCGTGCCAATCCAGTTGTGTCAGCACTGGCTTTTCCGGGGCTCGTGTGACATTGTGATATTGCGGTCAGTCAGTGTTGGCTTCACTCTCCAGTCCTTCAGACAAAACAAGACATCTGGAGGAAGTGAGAGAGCAGACAAAGCTCTCTCTTCCTCCTTTGTCCTTAAGAGAGGAGCATGAAGACCGCATTGATTGGCTTTAGGGATCGCTTGACATAACAATGTCACATGTTCCCCGGGTAAGCCGTTGCTAACACTGCTGGAATGGCGCTGGCACCAGAGGTGTGTATAGGTGTTATTATTTACATGTTATTATTTTACATAGCAATTCAGAAGGGGTTGTTCCAGTAATGGAAAACCGCTTTAAGGGTATGAACTCACAAACTTTTTGATGTGGATTTTTTCCTTGATGTTAACAGTGCAGGGAAAACAAGCATTTTGCCACCAAGTCACATGAAATCTCACACTATATAATCAATGGAAAATTAGGTGATATGCATTCCATGTTGTAATGCATTGAAGGAATATTAAAGTAAGAGTAAACTACCACTTATCCATGGGTTATGTGATAACTACTAGATTAGTGGGGGTCTGAACGCTGAGATTATGGCACTGCCAGAGATCGCGCTGTGCTGTTCCCTGTTCTGGCAACCAGTTGAGTCTCATTGGTTAGATTTCCGCAAACGTAACAATTATCACCTATTCTGTGCATAGGTAAACACTTTTTTGCTATAGTATTCCTCATAACAATATCATGCATGATATCTATATTGATGCTAGTTCTTAATATAGCCGTATGCATGAAGCCTTAGGCTGGGTTGGAAAACGACAGTGATGGTGAAAGTTCCACACTTGTTAATATTATATGTATAACATTGTGTATAGAGGGGGAGGGGATGTGCAGGTAGTCCTGATTAATTGTGCTCAACCTGAATGATAATCTAAGTTGTAGTCTAACACAGCTCTGTGTAGCCCCAGCATTAAAACCATGAGGATTTTTAGTGCAGCCGCAGTTATTCCCATTCACATGTCTATTGGCCACGTAGTTCTGTCTAGTGAATGTAGCCCAAAGACCAAGAAGCCTGTGGTTTACTGGCATAGCTTTACATTTCCCCAAATCATCCTAATTAACTATATAACCATAGCTATCTACCTAACCTGTGATTACGTTAACATTTCTATAAATCTAATCATACCTCTTTTGTATCAACCAAGAAATGATATCATTGCTAATGAAGTCCAGATCCTGTTTTTTTTTACTTAACCTGCATTCTTTCCAGATACTTATATCTGTATTCCCCTTATCATCTATTACTTTGACTCACAGGCTGGTCACCCTCCTTAACTTCTTTGTTAACAAGTGGTGGTCCTGTTCCCCTGGGAGACAGGTCCACCCTTCTTCACCAAGCTGCTGCCCAGGGAAACGTCACTTTATTGTCAATGCTGCTTAATGAAGAAGGACTGGATCTAAATAACTTATGTAAAGATGGCCATACTGCCTTGTATTCTGCTGCTATCAACGGACATACAGGTAAAGTGTTATGCTACCTGGATATACAAGTGTTGTTGTTTCATTTCTTTAGGCTAAAGTTAATTTACACTGGTTTCATGTTTATCCTAGATATTAAGAGGAAAATAATGACAATTTGAGGTCCGATTTCATTGCCTAGCCTGCAGGGCCTAAATATTGGATCAAGGGGATGGGTGCTATTTAATCTAATGCATGTAAATCAACCCATTCCGACATTCATAGAATTGGTCTTAAAGTGATAACAGTAGTGGACAACCTGTTCTGAAAGAAAAAAAAAAAAAAACACATTCTCATCTACCAAAAACAAAGAAGTCAACAAATCTCCAAAACGTCAATAAAAAAAATATAGAATTTTATCAATCAACAAATTCGTAAAATAATACAAAGCCATGCTATTTAGCAATGGCGCATAAGGAAACCTTTTCCATGTGTGAAAATAAATGAGGTTCACAAACTGAGCCCTAAAAATAGACATCAAAGGGTCATGCAGCATAAAAATGTACATGGAAAAGTAAAAAGTGAATATAAATCAATACATCTTCAGCAAGATGTATTGATTTCTATTACTTGCTGGGTCAGTATTGGCCATGCTTGCAGTTGAAATTTGCTGTTACTATTTGGTTACATATACATTTCTGCTATATAAGTATTAGGTTTTGCACATATATATTTCTTGTGCCCCTTCTCCATGTCATACATGGTAACCTCCTTTCTTACTCTCTGTATGTGTTTGGGTGACAGCTGCCCTGTTATGATTTTACTATTCATAACCTTTGATATTTATTAAGTGTGTTGGCTTCACACAATCGCATACAGATTTCTGCTGGTGATGATTTGACTGATAGTTCAGTAGCTATGTCACCCGACTCCTCCATAAACAGACTCCTCGGATTATCTCGAGAGAAAAGGATTCTCACTCAGCAGACTTGCCAGATTGCCACCCCCCTCCTCCCTTACTTCATCTGTCTCTGAGGCCCCCAATCTGTCGTCTAAGTCCACCAATATTGATGATTTCTGTTATTTCACTGGAAAAAATAAATTCTCATTGCGGAGCTATTGTTTTTACTAAAAGCGAACCTGTCATCAGGATTTTGCTAAGTAAACTACAGGCATTGTCAGGACGGCACTGTTATGCTGATTAAAAAACAACCACAAGATGGATTTCTTCAACCCAGTTATTTTAATCTGTGTTTGCAGTTTTGAGTTAATGAGCTGCTCGTGCTTCGGGGCGGCCTGCGGGTGGGTCTTTTTTTTGTACTCTGTCCTCATCAGCATTATTCTCGGCTTAAATTACGGCTCATTGAGCCTTCAGTGACCTGCCTCCTATTTTAAATATTGCACCTGTGCATTTAATATTCTGGTCTTTAAAAAAATGTTGCTTCAACGAAATGGCAACGACACCAGCAATGCTCTCAATCTGCACATGCGCCGCACACTGTGTTCTGGGGATCAGTGCGGGAGCACGCACAAGAAGAGGAAATTGTCGCTACTAAACATAGCAACAGTATCGCACTGGTTCCCGAACACAGTGGGTGGCGCATATGTAGATTGAGAGCATTTCTTGCTTATAGATGCTACTGCGCATGTGCCGCTGCCGGCATCATTTTCTTCAAGCAAATTTTTTTTTTCTTTAAGACCAGAATATTTTGCAGTATTGAAAATAGGAGGCAAGTCACTGAATGTTCAGTGACCTGTCATCTAAGCCCAGAATTATGATGATGCGGCCATTGCATGAAAAATTGAACCGCCCACAGGCACATTGCGCAGCATTAGCATCTTATTAACTCAAAAGTGCAAGAACAGCTTAAACAACAACCACAAGGCACATTTCTTCAACCCAGTTATCATTTTAATCAGGGTAACAGCGCCAACCTGACAATGCCTGTAGTTTACTTAGCAAACTCCTGATGTTTGGTTTGCTTTAAACATAACAATATCTATCATGGAAGCTCTGATACAGAGGTGATAAGCAGAGCTACCAGTGTTGGAACTTCACTTAAAATGTGTCTCATATTTTACATTTGTTGTCATTAATCCTGTATATACTGTATGTATATGTGTGTATATACAGTGTATACTTCTCTCCATTGAAATTGCAAAACCAAGAAGGAAAAGTCGTAGAATAATGAAAATTACTGGATTGATAATATGGAAACAATGAGAAAATGGAGACAAATTTTTCAAATGATCTCAGCTTCTTCAGTATCGAGCATGAGCACCACGTGCAGAAATATATGCAATTCCTTGCCTTGGCATACTATCATTGAGGTTATTAATGGTTGTCTAAGGAATGTTCTGCCGCACTAAATGCTCTTGAGCACTCACATCATCAAGATCCGCTGTTGGCAGCTCCCTTTGCATTTGTGAACCAATGATGTACCAGATGTGTACGATTGGAGACACTGCAGTCCATGGTAGAATGTTTATGCCATGCAGATCGCTCACAGCATGAGCAGCATGCTGCCTGGTGTTGTCTTGTTGACAGACCACTACTGGTACCCTTTGGAGAAATGGCTGTACCACTGCCATTTCAATGTAACGACAAGCTGTTAGTGTATCTGGAATGAAGAACAAACACATACCTGCTGGGAGTCTGTAGTCACACCCCGTAAACAAAGCAGCCTGGAAAAGGAAGAGCTGCTCTGTTGACGTGAAGCATCAGAATCGCTGAAAGGAGCAGTCTGTGATCGCTCTAAGTAGGCGCCAAGCAGAACAGGCAAGTAGTTAGCAACTACCTGCCTTTCAATTCTTATATGCGGCACTCACCCCAATTCAGCAGTGGAAGGCGTGAACTTTAATGGAGAACATAAACAGATACAAAAAATCCGTTAAAACATCAGGTGAGCAGGAGGGTGCGGTGTTGGAGCGTGGACGACGGCCGTTTCGCACACCAGGTGCTTCGACTGGTCCCGATACTGTGTATATATATATACTGTGTGTGTGTATGTATGTATGTATGTGTATATATATATATATATATATGTATGTATATATATATATATATATATATATATATATATATATATATATATATATATATATATATATATATATATATATATATACATACACACATATATATATATATATATACACACACACTAGATGGTGGCCCGATTCTAATGCATCGGGTATTCTAGAATATGCATGTCCACGTAGTATATTGCACAGCCCACGTAGCATATTGCCCAGTCACGTAGTAAATTGCCCAGTCACGTAGTATATTGTCCAGCCACGAAGTATATTGCCCAGACACGTAGTATATTGCCCAGACATGTAGTATATTGCCCAGACACGTAGTATATTGCCCAGCGACGTAGTATATTGCCCAGTCACGTAGTATATTGCCCAGCCACGTAGTATATTGAACAGCGACGGAGTATACAGACTTAAAATAAAAAATAAACATATACTCACCCTCCGTTGAAGTCCTAGCCCTTTGTGCGGTGTACGCGGCAGCTTCCGGTCCCAGGGTTGGTATGGGCGCAGGACCTGTGATGACGTCGCGGTCACATGACCGTGACATCATGGCAGGTCTTTCTCGCAGGACCTGTGATGACGTCGCAGGACCTGTGATGACGTCACATGACCGTGACATCATGGCAGGTCTTTCTCGCAGGACCTGTGATGACGTCGCGGTCACATGACCGTGACGTCATGGCAGTTCCTTGTCGCATACCATCCTTGCCACCGGAACCTGCCGCTTGCATGGAGCGGAGCATCGCGAGGAGCGGGAAAGGCGCCAGAAGGTGAGTATATGATGATTTTTTTTTTTTTTATTATTATTTTTAACATTAGATCTTTTTACTATTGAGGCTGCATAGGCCTGTGTGAGCGCTGACTGGAGGGGAGTACGGAGCGGGCACTGACTGCGGGGAGGAAGGAGCGGCCATGTTGCCGCCGGACTGCACCCGTCGCTGATTGGTCGTGGCAATGGTCGTGGGCGTTTTGCCACGACCAATCAGCGACTTGTATTCCATGACAGACAGAGGCTGCGACCAATGAATATCCGTGACAGAAAGACAGACAGACAGAAGGACAGAAAGATCGAAGTGACCCTTAGACAATTATATAGTAGATATATATATATATATATTATATATTTTAGTGCCTTGCGAATGTATTCCGGCCCCTGGAACCTTTCAGCCTTTTCCCTCATATCATGCTTTAAACATAAAGATACCACATGCAAGTTTTTGGTGAAGAATCAACAAGTGGAACACAATTGTTATTTTAAATTTTTTTCGAAATTCAAAAACTGAAAAGTGGGGAGAGCAATATTATTTGGCCCCTTTACTTTCAGTGTAGCAAACCCGCTCCAGAAGTTCATTGTGGATCTCTGAATGATCCAATGTGGTCCTAAATGCCTAATGATGATAAATATCCACCTGTGTGTAATCGTCTCCGTATACATGCACCTGCTCTGTGATAGTCTCAGGGTTCTGTTTGAAGCACAGAGAGCAGCATGAAGACCAAGGAAAACAACAAGCAGGTCCGTGATACTGTTGTGGAGAAGTTTAAAGCCGGATTTGGATACAAAATTATTTCCAAAACTTTAAACATTCCAAGGAGCACCGTGCAAGCGATCATATTGAAATGAAAGGAGTATCAAACCACTGCAAATCTACCAAGACCCAGCTGTAACTCTAAACTTTCATCTCAAACATGGAGAAGTCTGATCAGAGATGCAGCCAAGAGGCACATGATCACTCTGGATGAACTGCAGAGATCTACAGCTGAGGTGGGACAGTCTGTCCATAGGACAACAATCAGTCGTACACTGCACAAATTTGGTCTTTATGGAAGAGTGGCAAGAAGAAAGCCATTTCTCAAAGATATCCATAAAAGGTGTCGTTTAAAGTTTGCAACAAGCCACCTGGGAGGCACACCAAACATGTTTAACCCCTTAAGCCCCAAGGGTGGTTTGCACATTAGTGACCGGGCTAATTTTTACAATTCTGACAACTGTCCCTTTATGAGGTTATAACTCTGGAACGCTTCAACGGATCTTGGCGATTTCTGTTTTTTCATGACATATTGTACTCCATGATAGTCGTAAAATTTATTCGATACAACTTGCGTTTATTTGTGAAAAAAACTAAAATTTGGTGAAAATTTTGCAATTTTCCAACTTTGAATTTTTATGCCCTTAAATCACAGAGATATGTCACACAAAATAATTAATAAGTAACATTTCCCACATGTCTACTTTACATCAGCACAATTTTGGAACCAACATTTTTTTTTGCTAGGGAGTTATAAGGGTTAAAAGTTGACCAGCAATTTCTCATTTTTACAGCACCAATATTTTTTAGGGACCACATCACATTTGAAGTCACTTTGAGGGGTCTATATGATAGAAAATACCCAAGTGTGACATCATTCTAAAAACTGCTCCCCTCAAGGTGCTCAAAACCACACTCAAGAAGTTTATTAACCCTTCAGGTGTTTTACAGGAATTTTTGGAATGTTTAAAAAAAAAAATTAACATTTAACTTTTTTTCACAAAAAAATTTACTTCAGCTCCAATTTGTTTTATTATACCAAGGGTAACAGGAGAAAATGGACCCCAAAAGTTGTTGTACAATTTGTTCTGAGTACGCTGATACCACATATGTGGGGGTAAACCACTGTTTGGGCGCATGGCAGAGCTCGGAAGGGAAGGAGCGCCATTTGACTTTTCAATGCAAAATTGACTGGAATTGAGATGGGACGCCATGTTTCGTTTGGAGAGCCCCTGATGGGCCTAAACATTGAAACCCCCCACAAGTGACAACATTTTGGAAAGTAGACCCCCTAAGGAACTTATCTAGCTGTGTTTTGACAGCTTTGACTCCCCAAGTGCTTCACTACAGTTTATAACGCAGAGCCGTGAAAATAAAAAAATCACTTTTTTTCCACAAAAATTATTTTTTAGCCCACAGTTTTTTAAATTTTTCCAAGGGTAGCAGGAAAAATTGGACCCCAAAAGTTGTTGTCCAATTTGTCCTGAGTACGCTGATACCACATATGTGGGGGGTAACATGGGGGCACATGGCAGAGCTCGGAAGGGAAGGAGCACCTTTTGGAATGCAGACTTAGATGGATTGGTCTGCAGTCGTCACGTTGCATTTGCAGAGCCCCTGATGCACCTAAACAGTAGAAATCCCCAGAAGTGACACTATTTTGGAAACTAGACCCCCCCAAGGAAGATGTATTTTGACAGCTTTGAAACCCCAAGTGTTTCACTACAGTTTATAACGCAGCGTCGTGAAAATAAAAATTAATTTTTTTCCCACAAAAATGTTTTTTTAGCCCCCCAAATTTTTATTTTCTTAAGGGTAACAAGAGAAATTGGACCACAATAGTTGTTGTCCAATTTGTCCTGAGTATGGTATGTTTATACCGTTCCACGTTTGGTAAAATGGATAAAGCAGTTTTATTCTTCGGGTCAGTACGATTACAGCGATACCTCATTTACATCATTTTTTTTAAATGTTTTGGCGCTTTTATACGGTAACTATTTTATAGAACAAATAATTATTTTTGCATCGCGTTATTCTGAGGACTGTAACTTTTTAATTTTTTCACTGATAATGCTGAATGGTGGCTCATTTTTTGCGGGACAAGATGACGTTTTCAGCGGTACCATTGTTATTTATATCCGTCTTTTTGATTGCGTGTTATTCCGTTTTTTGTTCGCTGGTATGATAATAAAGCATTGTTTATTGCCTCGTTTTTTTTTTTGTTTTTTTTTTTACGGTGTTCACTGAAGGGGTTAACTAGGGGAACAGTTTTATAGATCGGGTCGTTACGGTTGCGGCGATACTAAATATGTGTACTTTTATTGTTTTTTTTATTTAGATAAAGAAATGCATTTATGGGAACAATATATTTTTTTTTAATTTATTTAGGAATTATTTTTTTTTACACATCTAAAATTTTTTTTTTTTTTTCTACTTTGTCCCAGGGGGGACATCACTGACACTTTGCAGAGCACTGTGTCATATCAGCGATCTGGCATACCCTGCTCCTGGCTTACCAGCGCCTGCTCTGAGCAGGCGCTTGGTAAGCTACCTGCAGGACCCGGAAGTAGCTCAGTGGCCATTTTGGATCCTGTACCGATCGTCTCAGGAAAGCACGCAGGGAGCCCCCTCCCTGCGCGATGCTTCCCTATGCCCCCGGAACACTGCGATCATGTTTGATCGCAGTGTGCCAGGAGTTAATGTGCCGGGGTCCATGACCGCTCCTGGCACATAGTGCCGGATGTCAGCTGCAATAGTCAGCTGACACTCGGCTGCGCTCCCCCCGTGAGCGCTGCCGATCGCATATGACGTACTATCCAGTCACTGGGAATTAAGTCCCAGGTCAGCTCGACGGGATAGTACGTCATATGAGATTAAGGGGTTAAGAAGGTGCTCTGGTCACATGAAACCAAAATTGAACTTTTTGGCAACAATTCCAAACGATATGTTTGGAGTAAAGGCAACACAGCTCATCACCCTGAACACACCATCCCCACTGTCAAACATGGTGGTCGCAGCATCATAGTTTGGACCTGCTTTTCTTCAGCAAGGACAGGGAAGATGGTTAAAATTGATGGGTAGATGGATGGTGCCAAATACAGGACCATTCTTGAAGAAAACCTGTAGGAGTCTGCAAAAGACCTGAGACTGGGACGGAGATTTGTCTTCCAACAAGACAATGATCCCAAACATAAAGCAAAATCTACAATGGAATGGTTCACAAATAAACGTATCTAGGTGTTAGAATGGCCAAGTCAAAGTCTAATGGTACCGTCACACATAACGATATTGTTAACGATATCGTTGCTTTTTGTGACATAGCAACGATATCGTTAACGAAATCGTTATGGGTGACAGCGACCAACGATCAGGCCCCTGCTGGGAGATCGTTGGTCGCTGGGGAAAGTCCAGCACTCTATTTTGTCGCTGAATCGGCGTGTGTGAAGCCGATTCAGCGATGTCTTCACTTGTAACCAGGGTAAACATCCGGTTACTAAGCGCAGGCCCGCGCTTAGTAACCCGATGTTTACCCTGGTTACCGTTGTAAATGTAAAAAAAAAAAACACTACATACTTACATTCCCGGTGTTTGGTCATGTTCCCCGCTGTCAGCTTCCCGCACTGACTGGTGAGTGCCGGCCGGCCGTAATGTACAGCACAGCGGTGACGTCACCGCTGTACTTTACGGGCAGCGCTCAGTCAATGCGGGAACACTTTTCAGTGTTTGAGTTTCCACATAAATTTAAAATAACCAATAAATTTTTTTCAACCTTACAATTGTGTTCCACTTGTTGTTGATTCTTCACCAAAAATTAACATTTTGTATCTTTATGCTTGAAGCATGATATGTGGGTAAAGGTTGAAAAGTGGGAATATATATGTATCTACAGTATGTGTGTGTGTGTATATATATTATACAGTACTGTGCAAAAGCTTTATGCAGCTGGGAAAATATGCCGCAAAGTAAGAATGCCTTTAAAATTAAAAGTGTCTATTTTTATTAGTTAACAAAACATGAACAAGCAAAAGAGAAATTTTAAATCAAATCAATATTTAGTATGACTACCTTTTGCCTTTAAATGATTATCCATTCTTCTAGGTACACTTGCACACATTTTTTTGAAGGAACTCGGCAGGGAGGTTATTCCAAACATCTTGGAGAACTGACCACAGATCTTCTGTGGATGTAGGCTTATGCACATACTTCTGTCTCTTGTAATCACAGACAAACTCGATATTGTGATCAGCTCTGTGGAGGCCATATCATAATTTCCAAGTCTCCTTCCTAATTGCTGAAGATAGTTCTTAATAACATTGGCTCCACAATTTCTTCTGTAACAGGCCTAAGACCCCAAACATACAACCAGTCAGTCATTTTCCTGATGGTAGTGTATGATGGATAAGTATCTGTGTGACTCATCATTGTGGGCATCATTAATCCTGACTAAGTCTTCAATTCCATTTGCTGAAATATGGCCCCAATCTTGCAAGGAACCTCCACCATGTTTCACTGCCTACAAAAATATTTAGAATTGAGAGTCCTCAGTGGCTAACACGGTACCAAGATATATTTCTTTCCTGTATCACTGCCTACAGTCATTCATTATTGTACCGCTCTCCAGCCCTTTCGTGAACTAACTGTCTTTTGTTTCAGACAAATATTTCAAATTTCAAGTCATCTGTCTACAGCACTTGCTGCCATTTTTGTCTGTGCCTTACTTCCTATTTTTTCATGCACAGTTGAATTACTTGGTCTTGTTTCCATATTGAATGTGGTCAGTTCAGTATGAATTTTTGGTCACAATTCTTCCATGAAGACCACATCTGGCCAGACTTCAAAAAGTAGAAGAATGTAGCTCGATCCCACTGTTTGCTTCCAATGTTGAACTGATAGCACTGCTGGACATCTTCTGATTTTGAAGGGAAGTAAATATGATGTGTGTTTTATCTTTTGCATTGTTCACTTTGTCGACCACAGCATCTTCGGTCATCTAAGTTGAGCTGTTCTTGGTGTTTTTCCAAAAGAGCTGTAATTGCCCATCTTAAAACCCCAGTCTGCTTTGAAATCTTTTGTCTATAAGACCTTACTGATGCAGAATAATCTTGACATGGTGTATGACCTGTTACATGACCATGTTTTCCACGACCTTACCTTTAGCACAATGTGACTGTTCCTCACCCAGTTTTAAGCCTCCTACAAAGCGGTTTCTGCTTCAGTTAATGACTGTGTTTTAACCCACATATGAAAAGGATGATCACCTGATTGGTATAATTTCTTACTGATACACCTGACTATAATCCTACAAAATCCCTGACAGGCAAAAGGTGGTGACAACAAATACTGATGTGATTTAAATTACTCTTTTTTTGCTCATTCACTTTGCATTTTGCTAATTGATATTCAATTTATGAAAGCATCCTAACTTTCCAGCATTTTTTTCCACTCTTACATAAAAGTTTGTACTGTATATATACAAATAAATGTGTTTTTGTGTGTGCATATATATGTGTTTATGTATGTATGTGTGCATGTATGTTTACAGTTGTGGCCAAAAGTGTTGACACCCCTGCAATTCTGTCAGATAATACTCAGTTTCTTCCTGAAAATGATTGCAATCACAAATTCTTTGGTATTTTTAGAGGAGGAGATGACATACAGCAGGTATATACTATATACAGGGGAGATAACACACAGGTATATACTATATACAGGAGATGACATACAGGTATATACTATATACAGGAGATGACATACAGGTGTATACTATATATAAGGGAGATGACAAACCTGTATATACTGAGGTGAAAATGAGGTGTGATTGCAAAATGAGAGGAGTGAGGGAAAATAGTGGAGTGATTGGAAAATGACTGATGTGAGGTCGAAATGACAAGTGTTAGGGGGAATGAGAGGAGTGAGGGGGAAAACGAGCCGTGATGGGAAAATAAGAGAAGTGAGGTGCTGTAACCAACCACAGATATTTAATATGCCCAGGCAACGCCGGGCTCTTCAGCTAGTATGTGTGTGTATATATATATATATATATATATATATATATATATATATATATATATATATATATATATATATATATATATATATATATATATATATATATATATATATATTATACATACACACTAGATTGTGGCCCGATTCTAACGCATCGGGTATTCTAGAATATGCATGTCCCCGTAGTATATGGACAATGATGATTCCAGAATTCGCGGCAGACTGTGCCCGTCGCGAGGCGACCTTTATGACATCATCGTCGCCTTGGCAACCATTATGACATCATCGTCGCTGTGCCCATTGCTATATATATTATGTATTTATGTATGTATATCTATATTATTTATGTGTATAAGTATATGTGTATGTATGTATATATATTACATATATATCTATATTATTTGTGTATAAGTATATGTGTATGTATGTGTGTATATATATATATATATATATATATGTATATATATATGTATATATATGTATATATATATATATATATATATATATATATATATATATATATATATATATATATATATATATATATATATATATATATATGTGTAAATTTTACTTGCAAAGGTCATTAGTGCCTCTACTGTTCCCATATTGTTTATTGCACGGATTGTATGATCATTCTCTTTATCTACCTCCACAACACATTTCTCCAGCGTTGTTTCTTTCATTTTGCACCCTCATGCTCTATTTTTGTTCTCTTGCAGACTGTGTAAAGTTGCTGCTGACGTCAGGAGCACGAGTAGATGCTACTGTTTCAAATGGCTTTACTGCCTTATGCACAGCAGCTGCTCAGGGACATTCAAAGTAAGTAGCAGATCACTTTGCAAGTATAACCTTAATTTTCTAAATAAGTCTATTCAAAATGTTTACTAAAGCTAAAGGTAGGCATATACCTTACTATCATGGAGCTTCAGACCAAGGCAGCCATAAGGTTATTAAATCGTTTGAGTAAAGTTGCAGCTGAAACATGCCAGGGAGCCTAGTGTCCATAATTTTGGAAAGTAAATAAAGAATAGATATTTGACGTTAACACTTCATTCAGTCTATATGGGGCTCAGTCAGAGGGGCACATCATTCAACCTTTTACATTTTGTTTTCGCCCAAGTCCCTTCATGGTTGATGCTATAAGCTGCCATTACTTGGAGATAAATTCACCCAATAACTCATGGCAACACAAGACCCATTCATTCAAATAAAAGACCAGACATAGTTTGGAAGAAATGGCCGTGATATTTATTTTGGGTTACTTAAAGTCAAATAACACACCACTTTTAATAAATTAAACTCTTAAAATGTCCAAAGCTTAACCACCATAAAACCAATCCACCCAATAAACGGCGATTTTCCAAACGCCATGGCTCAACAAGACATGGCCCCCCACCATACCACAGCCATTTTTCCACCATTGTCTGAAGATTCAGGTTAAATATATCTAAACCTATATCGGACAGATAAATTAAGTCATTTCTATAAAAACCCGGTAAGAAACCTTCAAGGTCTTCATGTCTGAAAGAGAAACCATTAATAAGAGTAAGAAATTTCGCCATATCTCTGTTCACCCTTTTCCGGATTTTCTCTAAAAAGTAAAATTTACCTCTGCTCCATAATAGCCTGGAAATTATTTCGGAAAAAACAAAAGAGGTACCAGGAAAAGCTTGTTTAAGGCCAGTAATGTCCAATCTAAGGGAAGCCAACAAATCTAGAGTTTTGATTTTTCCGAGATCATTACCTGCCAAGTGAAAAATAACCAAATCCGGATAAGGGAGATTACGAACACATCTATAAAACTCGGTAACTAGCTTATCCCAAGACATGTCTCGAATACTATGCCAAAAAACTTGCACAGCTTCAAGGCTGAAGGAAAGTTTCTCTGAGTATGAACGTTGGCTGGCCCTCTTCTCGGCCCAAAATACAAACGAATGTCCTATAATACAGACACCCTTGGGACCTGAAATCAAACTTAGTTAGTAGTCATAAAGGTCATGCCGGACATAAAGTTTAAATCTACCCGATTCCCATCTGCCCAACTGCATAATCTCAGAATCCCGAAGGCCGGATCTCGCTGCTTCCGTAGCCGCTCCAATCTTGAAAGAATGCGAAGTAAACTTCAAATGATCTTTTCCCAGCAAACGTAGACATTTTTTTAAAAGACTTAAATTGAAAAACAGTAGCTGGAGTGCCATCCAAATGAAAGCACAATGGACCAGGAACCCGAGGCCTTGATTGTAACCATCTGCTGGTGTTGGCCAGAGGTCAAATTACTGAATCAGGCATGGGCTCAATTTTTAACTTGAAAACCCTTACCTAATTGATCCGTCTTAGATTTTCTAATAAATAAAATTAAATAAGAATCAAATAAGGTCACATCCGAAATTAAAAGCCCAGAAGGTTCGGCCTTTCTTGATGAGACTAACTCACCAACCCGTAATGCTCCAAAAAATGCTAAGGAAAAAGCAGATGAGAACAGAATGGTTTCGGAGGCATTAACCCCTTCCCGACCTGTGACACAGCGTAGGCGTCATGAAAGTCGGTGCCAATCCGACCTGTGACGTATATGCTGTCACAGATTGATCGCGTCCCTGCAGATCGGGTGAAAGGGTTAACTCCAATTTCACCCGATCTGCAGGGACAGGGGGAGTGGTAGTTTAGCCCAGGGGGGGTGGCTTCACCCCCCCGTGGCTACGATCGCTCTGATTGGCAGTTTCACTTTCAACAGCCAATCAGAGCGATTTGTAATATTTCACCTATTAAAACTGGTGAAATATTACAATCCAGCCATGGCCGATGCTGCAATATCACCGGCCATGGCTGGAAACACTGGTCTGCCCCCCCCCCCACCGCCACCGATTTTCCCCCCCCCAGTCCTCCGATCAGTCCTGTACACTGCTCCGCTCCCCTCCGTCCTCCTGTCCGCTCCCCCGTGCTCTTGTCCGCTCCCCCCGTGCTCCAATCCCACCCCCGTGCTACAATCCAACCCCCCTGCACTCCGATCCACCCCCGCGCTCCGATCCACCCCCCGCGCTCCGATCCACCCCCACGCTCCGATCCACCCCCGCGCTCCGATCCACCTCCCGCGCTCCGATCCACCCCGTGCTTCGATCCACCCCCCCGCGCTCCGATCCACCCCGTGCTTCGATCCACCCCCCCGCGCTCCGATCCACCCCCGTGCTTCCCCCCACCCCATCATACTTACCGAGCCTCCCGAGGTCCGTCCGTCTTCTCCATGGGCGCCGCCATCTTCCAAAATGGCGGGCGCATGCGCAGTGCGCCCGCCGAATCTGCCGGTAGGCAGATTCGTTCCAATGTGCATTTTGATCACTGTGATAAGTTTTATCACAGTGATCAAAATAAAAAAAATAGTAAATGACCCCCCCCCCCCCCCTTTTGTCACCCCCATAGGTAGGGACAATAATAAAATAAAGAATTTTTTTTTTTTCCACTAAGGTTAGGGTTAGAACTAGGGTTAGGGTTAGGGTTTTGGTACCGCTGCGGATTTATAGCGGATTTACCGTGGTTTTTCTACGCATTTCACTGCGGTTTTACAACTGCGATTTTCTATTGGAACAGTTGGAAAACCGCGGCGGAATCCGCAGAAAGAAGTGACATGCTTCGGAATGTAAACCGCTGCGTATCTGTGCAGTTTTTCTGCAGCATGTGTACAGCGATTTTTGTTTCCCATAGGTTTACATTGAAATGTAAACTCATGGGAAACTGCTGCGGATCCGCAGCGTTTTCCGCAGCGTGTGCACATACCTTTAGAATGAGGCTATGTGCACACTGTGCGGATTTGGCTGCGGATCCGCAGCAGATTCGTGGCTGCGGATTCGCAGCAGTGTTCCATCAGGTTTACAGTACCATGTAAACCTATGGAAAACCAAATCCGCTGTGCCCGTGGAGCGGAAAATACCGCGCGGAAAGCTGCGTTGTATTTTCTCTATCCCCATAATGGCACCACGGAGAGAGGGGTCCGACCCCAGGGACAGGAAACCTACAGATGAAAAAGGGCGTACCTCTCTCCCACATCAGTTGGTTTCCTGTCCCTGACGGGGAACCTACAGCACGTACCTGAGGATTCGGCGTGGGATTCCAGGGAGCTGGTCTGGTCGGTTCCTGACAGGGGGTGCCCTGTCACGACGGGACCCAGCAGGTTTTCTCCCCCATTTTTGTCCAACCCTGAAGCACCACCGCTGGGGTCGGTGGGCCATATGGGTGAGTGTGGCAGGGGGAGGCAGTGAAGGGGATCGAGCCTGCCTTCCCCGTGGAAAACAAAAAAAAAAAAAAGGGGAGGAAAGAGGCAGGTGACGGCGGTCACCGATATAGCCTCTGTACCGCTAATCGGTACATGGAGGTAGCGGCGGCTACGCTACCATGTGGGGACGCAGGAGCGCACCAAAAGCGCCCATGGCACCGCCGGACGCCGCCGCCTAAACCGGAAGTGAGGGGGCAGCATAACGAGGGCGGAACGCTAGAGCGCGCGCACAGGCGTCCCCAATAATATCCTCCCTATAGGACGCCTGTGCTGCGAACCGGAAGTGACTCGCGCGCATGCGCAGATCGCCGCTTTCACCGGCGGGAGATTTAAAAAGAGCGTTTTCTAAGGGGAATACGTGGCAATACCTCCTCTTTGCTAAAATCACAGCGGGGAGCCACTATGAGTGACAAAGAGCAGCAAGAGGCACAGGAGTGTGCACAATTGTCGCCTGAGCAAGTGCAGGTACAGCGGCACCCACGCTCACAGCATCAGCGCAAGGGAAACGTTTCCTCTCAGCAGCGCAGCAGCAGTGGACGCTCAGGGTCACAACGCAGCCGAGTCTCTGGGAAAACTACGCGTCCGGTGACGGATCCAGTGGATATAGTCCCGAGGCCAGAGACGGTATCTCTTATTCACAAAGGGTGAGTGATCTACGTGAAAGTAATAATGTAATACGGGATTACTCTTTCTCCTAGGGAAGAAAATGTACAGCCAAATCAAAGCACAAAGTGTGTGCGATATGTCTGGAAGAGCTACCTTCCTCCTGGGAGAAAAAGCTATGCGGGCCTTGCATAGAAAAAACCATTCAGGAGGAATCTCCGGCGTTCGCATCAGACCTAAAAACACTAATAAAAAATCAAGTGGAGAGTGCCCTCAAAGGCATTAAAGTCCCGAAGAAAAAGCACAGTTCAGGTCATAAATCTCCTGAATCTAGCATAGACGAATCAGACAGTGAATCATCCGATTCTAACGATTCGTCGACATCCGAGACCTCTTCACTATCGTCAGAGGGGGGACGCAGTTGCTTCCCCATCAAAGAGACAGACGCACTGGTAAAAGCCATCAGAACGACCATGGGTCTGGTAGACGAACGTCCCAAAAGAACAGCACAGGACATAATGTTTAGCGGATTAGAACAAAAGAAAAGAAGAGTATTCCCGATAAATGAGAAAATTCATTCTTTGATCAAAAAAGAATGGAAAAAAACGGATAAAAAAGTTCTCTTGACCCCCAAGAGAAAATACCCGTTTGACGACCCAGCCTGCTCATCCTGGAGCAAGGCACCCAAACTGGATGTGGCCATAGCAAAGGCCTCCAAAAAATTCGCCCTGCCCTTCGAGGACATGGGCACTCTAAAGGACCCGATGGACAAAAAAGCGGACACTTTTTTAAAAAACTCCTGGGAAGCAGCAGGAGGTGGCCTAAAACCAGCCATCGCAGCCACTTGTACGGCCCTTGCCTTAATGGTATGGCTCAAGCACTTGGATTCACAACTAAAGGAGAAAGTCTCAAGAGAAACAATCCAGAAGTCAGTGTCCATGATGAAAGGGGCGGCAGCCTTTTTAGCGGACGCTTCGGTGGACTCAGCAAGATTAGCAGCCAGGTCGGCCTCTTTTTCAAATGCCGCAAGACGTGCCCTGTGGCTAAAGTGCTGGCCGGGGGACTTGCAAACAAAGACCAAGTTATGCTCAATACCTTGCGAAGGTGAATTTCTGTTTGGGTCAACATTGGATGACATCCTTGACAAAGCGGGAGATAAAAAGAAATCTTTCCCCGGGTTCCCTAACCAGTCATATAGGCGTTCCTTTCGGAACAGAAAATTCATGCGGAGAAGACCCCCAAAAGGGAATAAAGATGGATGGGAAGACAGAAGGAACAAAAACAGGGGCTTCTTGTTCAACAAACCCCCTCCCCCCCCCCCTCCAGATAATAAAAAATCTCAATGAAGGTACTCCCCGGGTCGGAGGGAGACTAGCCGAGTTTCTTCCAGCCTGGGAAAAAATTTCAAACAGTCCCTGGATTTTAGGTATTATACGAGAAGGCCTCAAATTCAAATTTCGTATCCCTCCCGGCTTATCTCCCTAAAATAGCGTCACAGTTTCATAGAACGCAAGAAATTTCTTTACCCTCCTTTTGTCCCAACCCTAAAAATGAGGGGGAAAAAACACTGCATACCCTAGACGTAAAAAGATGTCTGGTCCAATATCTATCAGCCACTAGGGAGTGCAGGAAGGATAGGGCTCTGTTTGTCTGCTTCCAGGGTCCACGGAAGGGACGAAAAGCATCGAAAGCCACGTTAGCAAGATGGATAAGAGACGCCATCGCCCTATCCTACTCATCCTGTGGGACAGCCATCCCAGAGAACATAAAAGCTCATTCGACCAGAGCAGTGGCATCATCCTGAGCAGAGAGAGCTGGCGCTTCAATACAACAGATATGTAGAGCGGCCACTTGGTCTTCCCAGTCTACATTTTTCAAGCATTACCGCTTAGACTTGACCTCCTCTGATCCTACCTTTGGGCGAAGGGTTCTAGAGGCAGTGGTCCCTCCCTAAGAGTTCTATCTATTCAAATCTCTCCGTGGTGCCATCATGGGGATAGAGAAAATGGTAGTTACCTGCCGATAACGGTATTTCTCTGATCCCATGATGGCACCCGTATATTCCCTCCCTTTTTCACACACAGGTGTGCACTGATAATGTACTAGTAATTAATTTTAGTCACGGTGCCTCTGTTAAGTTAAATAGGTTAAGTTTAATTTGTGTAAATATTGAGTTGCAGCTGAAGTTCTGTATAAGGCTCTGTAATCCAACTGATGTGGGAGAGAGGTACGCCCTTTTTCATCTGTAGGTTTCCTGTCCTTGGGGGCGGACCCCTCTCTCCGTGGTGCCATCATGGGATCAGAGAAATACCGTTATCGGCAGGTAACTACCATTTTCCGCAGCATGTCAATTCTTTGTGCGGATTCCGCAGCGTTTTACACCTGTTCCTCAATAGGAATCCGCAGGTGAAATCCGCGGTAAATCCGCAGGTAAAATGCAGTGCCTTTTGCCCGCGGATTTTTCAAAAATGGTGCTGAAAAATCTCACACGAATCCGCAACGTGGGCACATAGCCTTAGGGTTGGAATAAGGGTTGTGGTTAGGGTTAGGGGTGTGTTGGGGTTAGGGTTGTGATTAGGGTTATGGCTAGAGTTGGGATTAGGGTTAGGGGTGTGTTGGGGTTAGTGTTGGAGGTAGAATTGAGGGGTTTCCACTGTTTAGGCACATCAGGGGTCTCCAAACGCAACATGGCGCCACCATTGATTCCAGCCAATCTTGTATTCAAAAAGTCAAATGGTGCTCCCTCACTTCCGAGCCCCGACGTGTGCCCAAACAGTGGTTTACCCCCACATATGGGGTACCAGCATACTCAGGACAAACTGCGCAACAATTACTGGGGTCCAATTTCTCCTGTTACCCTTGTGAAAATAAAAAATTCCTTGCTAAAACATCATTTTTGAGGAAAAAAAATGATTTTTTATTTTCACGGCTCTGCGTTGTAAACGTCTGTGAAGCACTTGGGGGTTCAAAGTGCTCACCACATATCTTGATAAGTTCCTTGGGGGGTCTAGTTTCCAAAAATGGGGTCACTTGTGGGGGTTTCTACTGTTTAAGCACACCAGGGGCTCTGCAAACGCAATGTGACGCCCGCAGACCATTCCATCAAAGTCTGCATTTCAAAAGTCAATACTTCCCTTCTGAGCCTCGACATGTGCCCAAACGGTGGTTTACCCCCACACATGGGGTATCAGCGTACTCAGGAGAAACTGGACAACAACTTTTGGGGTCAAATTTCTCCTGTTACCCTTGGGAAAATAAAAAATTGCGGGCTAAAAAATCATTTTTGAGAAAATAATTTTTTTTTTTTTATTTTCATGGCTCTGCGTTATAAACTTCTGTGAAGCACTTGGGGGTTCAAAGTCCTCACCACACATCTAGATTAGTTCCTTTGGGGTCTAGTTTCCAAAACGGGGTCATTTATGGGGGATCTCCAATGTTTAGGCACACAGGGGCTCTCCAAACGCGACATGGTATCCGCCAACAATTGGAGCTAATTTTCCATTCAAAAAGTCAAATGGCGCGCCTTCCCTTCCGAGCCCTGCCGTGTGCCCAAACAGTGGTTTACCCCCATATATGAGGTATCGGCATACTCGGGAGAAATTGCCCAACAAATTTTAGGATCCATTTTATCCTATTGCCCATGTGAAAAAAAAGTACTTTTTCATTTTTACGGATCAATTTGTGAAGCACCTGAGGGTTGAAAGTGCTCACTAGGCATCTAGATAAGTTCCTTGGGGAGTCCAGTTTCCAAAATGGGGTCACTTGTGGGGGAGCTCCAATGTTTAGGCACACAGGGTCTCTCTAAACGAGACATGGTGTCCGCTAAAAAGTGGAGCCAATTTTTCATTCAAAAAGTCAAATGGCGCTCCTTCCCTTCCGAGCCTTACTATGTGCCCAAACAGTGGTTTACCCCCACATGTTAAGTATCGGTGTACTCAGGAGAAATTGCTCAACAAATTTTAGGATCCATTTTATCCTGTTGCCTATGTGAAAATGAAAAAATTGAGGCTAATAGAATTTTTTTGTTAAAAAAAGTCTCTTTCATTTTTACGGATCAATTTGTGAAGCACCTGGGGGTTCAAAGTGCTCACTATGCATCTAGATAAGTTCCTTGGGGGGTCTAGTTTCCAAAATGGGGTCACTTGTGGGGGAGCTCCAATTTTTAGGCACACGGGGGCTCTCCAAACGTGACATGGTGTCCGCTAAAAAGTGGAGCCAATTTTTCATTCAAAAAGTCAAATGGCTCTCCTTCCCTTCCAAACCCTGCTGTGCGCCCAAACAGTGGTTTACCCCCACATATGAGGTATCCGCGTACTCAGGACAAATTGGACAACAACTTTCGTGGTTCAGTTCCACCTTTTACCATTGGGAAAATAAAAAAATTGTTGCTAAAAGATCAATTTTGTGACTAAAAAGCTAAATGTTCATTTTTTCCTTCCATGTTGCTTCTGCTGCTGTCAAGCACCTGAAAGGTTAATAAACTTCTTGAATGTGGTTTTGTGCACTTTGAGGGGTGTAGTTTTTAGAATGGTGTCACTTTTGGGTATTTTCAGCTATATAGACCCCTCAAACTGACTTCAAATGTGAGGTGGTCCTTAAAAAAATGGTTTTGTAAATTTCGTTGTAAAAATGAGAAATCGCTGGTCAAATTTCAACCCTTATAACTTCCTAGGAAAAAAAAAATTTTGGTTCCAAAATTGTGCTGATGTAAAGTAGAAATGTTGGTAAGGTTATTTATTAACTATTTTGTGTCACATAACTCTCTGGTTTAACAGAATAAAAATTCAAAATGTGAAAATTGCGAAATTTTCAAAATTTTCGCCAAATTTCCGTTTTTATCACAAATAAACGCAGAATTTATTGACCTAAATTTACCACTAACATGAAGCCCAATATGTCACGAAAAAACAGTCTCAGAACCGCTAGGATCCGTTGAAGCGTTCCTGAGTTATTACCTCATAAAGGGACACTGGTCAGAATTGCAAAAAACGGCCAGGTCATTAAGGTCAAAATAGGCTGGGTCATGAATGGGTTAATACATACTTTATGCAAACACAAGCAAAGGTCCTTTAAAAGTGGTATGGAAATAGGGCGTCTGGAATCAGGCTTGAAGTTATGACGTTTGAAACCCTTTTAAGAATTGTTTTATTGGAAACAAAACCGTTAAAGGGACTTTCCCGAATAATTTGAGAAAAAATGATACCCCAGCAAAGGATTTTGCTACTGCCGAATAGGACAGGCCTTTGTTAACTAAAAGCTCCAAACATTTCAAACCAGAAATCGGACTGGAAGTCATAAAATCAAAATTATACACATTACAAAAAGTAATCCACTGCAGCCATGCAGCCGAATAATCGGCCCATGATTGCGCTGGTAATGAATGTTCAATAAAATAAGGTATCAGTTCAGGACAATGTCCCAAATCTCCTGCGGTCAAGGCGTTGCCTCCACATCTGCATTGGGCACCTGTTGGCGAAAAATTGGCCAATGGTGACGACAAAGAGAATAAGTGATCAAACCTAACTTACTTGTCCCCATCTTGGCTTTTAGCCAGATATTAAATTTCAAACAGGCCAATACTAGCTGTCTCAAAATTCTAGTGGTCCATAAATTCTTTGAAGATAGGGTGTTGATAGAAAAAAGTACACCCTTATTAGACAAAACCAGCAGCCTAGCATTCCTCATCTTGTGACCCCACAAATACAAACCTACAAAAATTGAAAACCGTTCCAAAACCGTTGTGTTATCCGTTATATGGTCAGCCAGCTGGCCACTGGTGAGCAAACCAATGAGTAGAAAGTAGAACACCGACGCCATCACTACTGTTAGCAGCAAAAGCAAAGGGAAAAGTATCAGCCAAAACAAAAGGGGTTTGCCAACAGGATTTACCATTAAATCATGAAATGAAAGCAAGCCAGATCTTGGCATCCTCATTTAAATCCATGGAAACCCTAACATGAGAATCAGGGGACGAAAGGCCTATCGTTGCATTATACAACCGTCGAGAAAAAAACTCTGCCCATTGGAATAACGCGTAAGGCGAAATTCAGAAGGCCTAGTAAAGATTGCAATTCTTCTAAAGACACCACCTTTTTTGACAAAAATTTGGTCAATAAGAGGCGTAATTTCAAAATTTTGTCCTCCGGGAGCCTGCATTCCATTGTGGTGGAATCTAAGGTAATGCCTAAAAACTCAATTACCTTTGAAGGTAAACATGTTTTTCTCTTTGCCACGACAGCACCCACTGAGAGAGGGGATCCGCCCCTAGGAACAGGAAACCCTACGGAGAGATAAAAGGGGCGGTCCCCCTCGCTCCCACAGTTTTGGTTTCCTGTTCCTACGGGAAGATCCACGGAGAAGAGGATTCCCAGCCTGGACGCCGCTTGCGCAGTTTACCTGTGAGGACGGCAAGGGCTCCAGGACTGGATGCAGCGTCGGGGGTGCTGATTCAGTTTTCCCCCCTCTGCTGGCAGACGTCGCGAGACCGGGTTGTGGGGGGCCGGTTCGCGGCAGATGTCCGGCGGTCTGCGGGGCAAGCACCAGGTGGTAGCGTCGCGCCGTCCTCGGCGGACGCCTGTGCGGTGTGGAGCCCACTGTATGCCCCCGGAAGTGCTGGTAAGCTTCCGGGGTGCGGAGGAGTGAGACGACGCCGACGCTGAAGCCGGTAACAGCGCCGGAGTATCCAATATGGCCGCGACCCGGAAGTGGTTAGCACTTCCGGGTTCAACAGGAAGAACATGGCGGCCCCCATGTGAAAAGGACGCCGGCGCTGCATCCCGGCGTCCAGAATGGATTCTGCAAGAGAGCCTGCGGTACCTTCTCTAGAGGTTACCACCGTCACCCCTCGCAGCCATGCCAGCAGCAGCAGCCGCTCTAGGCAGAGCGGATCGTCCAAAAGGAAGCCACCTGCATCTGTGTCTCCTCCTCAGCCGGTACCTGATCGGTCAGCTTCTGGGTGAGTGTGCATCTACCCCACTAGTCTGATTATTGTCCCTCTCCCTTTATAATAGGCAAAAAGGAAAGAAAAAGCGAAACACAAGCAGTGTGCGTTATGTATCCAGCCCCTTCCGGATAGTTACACTAAAAGGCTATGTGATTCATGTATAAAATCAACGTTACGTGAGGAAGCCTCAGTTAAATCAGAGGATATAAGGGCCATGATTAGGGAAGAATTACGAGCCCTACAAAGCGTTGACAGAGAGCCACGTATTAAGGAGAAAAGAGGATACGTTTCACCTGTATCCGATCAGCTGTCTGAGTTAGAGGAAGCAAACTCAGATAGATCGCAGCAGGAGATATCCTCAGATGAGGATCAGGATACGTGCTTTCCCACAGATAGCATTGACAATCTGGTGAGATCAGTTTGCAATACCATGGGCATAGAAGATCTTAAAGTCCCTAAAACACAGCAAGACATTGTTTGCTGGCCTATCCGAAAAGAAGAGACCCTCTTTTCCAGTTATAACGGCAGTAAAAAGTCTGATCAAAAAAGAGTGGGAAAGCCAGGGGCAGAGGGGGTTACCACCATCCTCAAAGAGACGCTACCCCTTTAATGATGAAGAATTCACAACATGGTCAAAAGCCCCAAAAGTAGACGCAGCTGTGGCGTCTACATCAAAGAAATCCTTACTGCCTGTAGAGGATTCAGGCTCGTTACAAGATCCTCTAGATCGCAAAGCCGATTCGCTCCTTAATAGAGCATGGGAGACTTCGGCAGGGGCCTTTAAACCGGCAATCTCAGCCACATGCACCGCAAGATCCATGCTTGTTTGGCTGAGTGACTTGGAAGAAGGGCTGAAAGGAGGTCTCTCTCGAGAGAGAAATTATTGTCCTCTATACCCCTAATTAGAGGTGCCACAGCCTTTCTAGCGGACTCATCTGCCGACTCTATACGCCTGGCAGCCAAGTCGGCAGGATTAACCAATGCAGCACGTAGGGCCCTATGGCTTAAGGGCTGGAAAGGTGACCCTCAGACCAAGTCTAAGTTATGCAGCCTTCCGTGTCAGGGTGAGTACCTGTTTGGTACCAAACTGGATGAGATCTTAACTAAAGCAGGGGAAAGGAAGAAAGGCTTTCCAAATAGTAATAATTACGTTCCATTTTATAGGAGAGCGTTCCGAAAGCCCGCATTTAATAAAAGGAAGGAGTTTAAGAACCAGGATCGCTGGGCCACAAGAGACACAAAACAAAAGGGTGCGTTCTTTGGGAAGCGCCCTTTCAAGTTTGAAGAAAAACCCCGTTAGGACAGATCTACCTGTGGGAGGCAGATTGTCCTCCTTCGCTAATGAATGGCGGGCCATAACAGCAAATATTTGGGCAAATAACCTTATTGCCTCTGGGTTACAATTAAAATTTTCCCGAGTCCCTCCTGACTCATTTCTATTGACTTCATTAAAGTCTCAGTTACAACAAGAGGCATTGGAGCAGGAGGTAATAAATCTCCTAGCTAAGGGAGTCTTGGTGGAGGTTCCATTCCTACAGGAGGGAAAGGGATTCTATTCCCCGTTATTTTTGATTCCAAAACCAGATGGAACATTCAGAACTATTATTAATCTTAAAAAATTAAACATCTACCTAGATAATCAAACCTTTAAGATGGAATCTATCCGGTCCACCATTAAACTCCTGTTTCCCTATTGCTTTATGACAGTTCTCGACCTTAAAGATGCATATTACCATCTACCTATCTATGCAGAGCATCAACAATATCTACGGGTAGCGATTGTATTGAATGGGTGTGTCCGACACTTTCAGTATACTGCAATGCCTTTTGGGCTATCTATAGCCCCAAGAGTATTCACTAAACTAATGGCGGAGGTAATGTCATATCTAAGACTAAAAGACACTCTCGTAATTCCCTACTTAGATGACATCTTAGTAGTAGGAAATTCTCCTTCGCAATGTCAACAACGGTTGTGTGATATGATGGCATCTCTGCAAAAATTGGGTTGGATAATAAACTGGGAGAAATCTAGACTTATCCCAACAACTCGGCAAATTTTCCTAGGGATTATATTAGATTCTACAAGCCAGAAATGTTTCCTTCCGGAAAATAAACAGATAACGGTCAGGAATAAAGTTCAGTCAGTAATAGATAAACCCCTAATTTCTTTGAGAGAAGGCATGTCCCTTCTTGGCTCCTTCACGTCATGTATTTCAGCGGTTCCATGGGCCCAATTTCACTCGAGGCATTTACAGTATGCAATTTTACATGAAGAAGAAAAATCTCATGGTCATTTAAATATTAAAATTTCCCTTTCTAATAATGTAATCCAATCTCTAATATGGTGGCTAGATCCAAAAAACCTGGTCAGTGGAGTCCCCTGGGTAGTTAAACCCTCAAATATAATATATACTGATGCCAGTCCTACTGGCTGGGGCGCACATTTAAAAGACCATTTAGTCCAAGGATTATGGTCAGTCACGGAGTCAGACGACTCTTCTAATATAAGAGAGCTAAAAGCTATCTATCATGCTCTATGTGAATTCCTTCCGCAGCTACACGGGACACATACCAGAATTCTGTCCGACAACATGACCTCAGTCGCCTATATCAATCATCAAGGAGGAACAAGATCAGGAACGCTCATGTCTATAACCGAAGACATTCTAACCATAGCCGAAGAACATCTTCTGTCCCTGTCAGCGCTACATGTCAGAGGAGTGGACAACTCAAGAGCAGACTTCCTCAGTCGTCATACCCTCCACCAAGGAGAGTGGGTCCTAAATCATCAAATTTTCAAAATGATAACCATGAAATGGGGTACACCCGAGATAGATCTCTTCGCCACAAGACAAAACCGACAACTAAAAAGATTCGCTTCAATGTTCCGGGCCGACAATCCCGACATTCTCGATGCCCTTCAGACTCCTTGGACATTTCAGAAAGCATACGCTTTTCCTCCTCTGATTCTTCTACCAACAGTAATCAGGAAGATAAGGGAGGACCGGGCAAATATAATCCTGATTGCCCCATTTTGGCCAAAAAGACCATGGTTTTCCCTGCTCAGAGCCATGTCCATCTCGGATCCGTGGATCCTCCCGGAGGATCAGGATCTTCTTTCCCAGGGGCCCTTCAACCACCCTCTTGTGAAGGGACTAAGGTTGACAGCCTGGAATTTGAGAGGCAGCTGTTAAAACTAAGAGGCTTCTCCGATAGTGTAATTAATACCTTGTTATCAAGTAGAAAAAGATCCACTACTGACATATATGTGAGAGTGTGGAAGAAATTTCTAAATCTCTATCCATCGGCGTTATCTAGTGAAATTCCCGTCTCCACTATTCTAGAATTTCTTCAAAAAGGACGTGACCTAGGTCTTTCAGTTAATACTCTGAAAGTACAAGTTTCTGCTCTAGGGGCCTTGTATAGTCACAATGTTGCGGGTAATAGATGGATAGCTAGATTTATTTCAGCTTGCCAGAGATCAGAGCCAGTTCAGATTCCGCAGATGCCTCCTTGGGATATTAATTTGGTCCTGGAAGCCTTAACAGGTCATCCATTTGAGCCTCTAGACTTAGCTCACATTAAATATATTTCACTTAAGACCGTTCTTCTTGTCGCATTAGTATCGGCAAGAAGAGTAGGTGACATACAGGCGCTATCAGTAGATCCTCCCTTTATGTCAATATTTCCTGATAGAATTGTCCTGAAAACAGACCCTTCCTACCTACCTAAAATGTGTACAAAATTCCATAGGTCTCAAGAGATCCTTCTTCCTTCTTTCTATAATAATCCTACAGACCAGGAAGAAGAGAAGTACCATACTTTAGATGTGAGAAGGGCTATAATAACTTATCTGGATAGGACTAGCGCCTGGAGGAAGAGCAGGGCTCTCTTTGTTTCCTTCCAGGGTCAAAGGAAAGGATCTGGTGTTACAAAAGGCACACTATCCCGATGGATTCGGAAGGCGATATACCTGGCCTATTCATCTAAAGGGGAGAATCCACCTGAGACTGTGAAGGCACATTCTACCCGGGCGATAGCATCATCCTGGGCTGAACGAGCAGAGGTTCCTATAGAACTCATATGTAAGGCCGCAACCTGGTCCTGTCCTCCTACCTTCTATAGTCACTATAGATTAGATCTATCTGCCTCCACTGACTTGTGTTTCGGTAGATCAGTCCTTAATACGATAATCCCCCCCAAATAACTATCTCTGAAAGTCTCTCAGTGGGTGCTGTCGTGGCGAAGAGAAAACACCGGATTACGTACCGGTAATGCTCTTTTATAGAGCCACGACAGCACCCCTTCACTTCCCTCCCATTTACATATATTCGTGTACATATGAGCACTGTTAAGGGTGGTGGATTCTTGTACTTATACATAGTTAAATTATAATGAATGATGATAAAGAATTGTCTACTAAAACTGGTGGGCGGTTCCTCGCAATCTCTGTAACCCAAACTGTGGGAGCGAGGGGGACCGCCCCTTTTATCTCTCCGTAGGGTTTCCTGTTCCTAGGGGCGGATCCCCTCTCTCAGTGGGTGCTGTCGTGGCTCTATAAAAGAGCATTACCAGTACGTAATCCGGTGTTTCTCATGTGCAATAGGAACCCCGAATTGTTCGCACATCGTGATGAATTTATTTAATGTTTGAATGCAATTACGAGAGGCGGGAGGACCGGCAAAAAGAAAATCATCCAGGTAGTGTAAAATACCGGCATCCTGGGTGTTGGATTCTAAAACCCAATGTAAAAGGGTTGAACATTTTTCAAAATAAAAACAAGATAAGGAGAAACCCATAGGGAGACATCTATCAAAGAAAAATTGACCTTCAAAATGAAAACCCAAAGAATTAAAGCCAGATGGGTGAACAGGAAGCAACCTGAATGCGGATTTAATGTCAGATTTCGCCATTAATGCATCTTTCCCGAATTTGTGAAGCAAATCAATAGCTGCGTCAAATGATGAGTAAGATACTGAGCATAAGGTTTTGTCTACTTCATCATTTAAAGAGAAGCCATGAGGATATGACAAATGATGTATCATATGGAAGCTGCCGGACTCCTTTTTTGGGACAATGCCGAGGGGGGGAATACGAAAATTTTGAAAAGGAGGAACAGAAAAAGGGCCGGCAATTCTACCTAATTTAAATTCTTCAGAAATTTTGTGTCTAGCTAATTCGCGGTGTAAATTTGGAGCTGACAAATTTTTAACTATGTGACAACCAATACCATCAAATTGAGGGATTGCAAATCCCTGGAAAAAAAAACATCAAACAATAGTTTACTGGTCTCCCGATTTGGGTATTTGTTTAGCCACCAAAGCATTTCTTCCAATTTCACTGGGGTCTGTGCTCTTTGAATTAGGATCCCTGGAAGCTGATTGTGACAATTGTTTCCGAAAGCATTTTGACATGGGATGTGAGTTACCGCAGAAAGAGCATTTGTGGCGAAATCGACAAGAGTTGTTCCATTTACAAAAAGACTCATTGTATGCAAAACAAACACCTCGTTTAGACAATCCAGTCACCGGTTGCTTGCCTGCATAGTGCCTCTGGGGGAGCATAAGGTTGATCCACAAACCAACATCTTTCACTCCCCAATTAACATCAGGGTGAACCGCCAGCTTTTGCCTAAAGGCTTCATCATAATGAAGCCATGTGAGGCCTTCAAAATTGCGGTAAGCCTCAAGAATGTCAACGTGCTAAAATAATTTACTGTATAAATTGGGAAACTTTTCCCCAAGGATGGCTGAATAGATTGAAAAGGCCTGGATCCAATTATGAAACGACTTTAGAGAGCTGCGTTTAGGATCATCCATATCAGCCTTTTCATCTTTCTTTTCAGTTTGTCTATTCAGCTGTTCCTTACGAGGGAGTAGAGAAAATATGTCAACGTAATTGTTATTCCATATGAGCTCCTTAGTAGAGGAGCTCAAATGGAAGCCTAAAGGTGAAAGATCACATGTCAGAGCCTCCCAAAAGGGGTTAATAGGGGCTGAATCGCCAGACAAGGCAGACTCAGGGTTAACACCAAGAGCAGAGGTTGGGGTTGAAGCAACATTAACAAAATGCCCCAAAGCTTCTGACAGTACACTTCTAATAACTTCTCTAAGGTGGGTATGGGGTACAGACAGGGGTACATTAAGCATCTCACCCCTTCCGGGCAGCCTTTTATTGTTAGTCTGATCCGCTGGATAGCCAGTACTCAAGCCCTGAAGTGGCGACGAGTACAGCTGAGGGTCCGCTGGAGGTGATGCATCCTGCTCGTCGTCCGACCCGTCCTGCTGGATACTAGCAGGCGATGCTGGAGGCTGCGCAGCGGACCCGGAGGGTGGTGAGGCCATTGCCACCTGACAGGACAATGCCGCCGCAGCGCTTTTACGACTACGGCAGTCATATGTCCCGCAGGCGGCCTCAGATGCCGTGGAGGTCGCTGCTTGATGACAGCGCTGTAAATCTCGCACTGGGCTGCGAGACTTCCTCAAAGATGGGCAGCGGGACTTCCCATGTAGTTCCTGTGGGCGGCTCCCGGATCTCTGCAGCAGCAACGAAGGGGAGAAGGATTTACGGGGCTTCCTTCTCCTCCCCCGGCTAGACTAAATCGGGGTTGCGTGCGGCTCTTGACCCGGTGTCTGCACCTAGAGGCACGGTTCTAAAGGAGGAGCGACGGCGTCGTAAGCTGCAGGTAAAGGTTCTATAGCTAAGCAGCTCTTAAGCCAGTCCACTCCATCCTCCCGGCCGGCCCTCGTCAGAAGCTGCTGTAGAAGGCTCTCCATTCCTCACTCGGTATCTTCAATTTCTTCTTAAAAACACCGTATGAGGAAAAACCGTCACAATAGGGCTTTATATAACTTTAAAAAGCCCGCCAATAGCCAATGAAAAGCCGTTAAAAATGGAGCCAAAGAACTAGTTTAAACCCGATCTAACTGCTCGTGGTGCTAAAAATACCACAGCTCCTTGCCTCAAAAAGACGTATAAAGTACAGTTAATATACAGAACTCCAATATTAACTCCTCAGGGCCTGTGTTTCCATGAGACCCCCCCCTGTAATGCTTTTATTATGTACGGGGGAGGGCTGTCATTACCCAGGTTTCCAGGGTGTTTTTAAACTAATTTTTCCTGTCATCCACATGCCACTGCCCCAGTATATAAATGGTTTGTTGATAAAAATGACAAATCACATGGCAGCATGTATCTACGATAGAGGTGTGCAACCTTTTTTTGGTCTGTTAGATTAAACCAATCCCAATGGCCGCAATCAATCCTAAAGGCGTAATACTTTCTGAGACATGTAAGGCATATCGAAACTATATACCATAAAAGTATGTTGGGAACCAGCTGACTAACTAGGGAAACCTGTTGCTGATTTTTTTTTTTTTTAGTTCATGCAAAAAAATTGTAGTATTCCATGGTGGTCATTCAGATGGGAAACCACTTCTTGGATGTCCCTGTGGCCTAAAAAGGCATATGGGCTGGGGTTGTTCTAAAGCACCACCCCTCTAAAGCTCAACGTAGATTCTAGAAAGCAACACTTCTAGGTTAATGGGAGACATGCGGTATATAAGGATAACTAGAAGATACAGATATAACTATTTTAGCTAGTGGCGAGAAACGGTTGTGAATAGTCATTTTAGTAGATGCACATGATGAACAGCATGTAACTTCTTTTTTTGTACAACTTTGGTAAATCTTAACTTCCTCTAAACCTTTAATCATGAAATGTAAGATTAATATAAGTAATAATTTTTGCTTTACTTTTTTCTTCTAGTTGTGCAAAAGAATTACTTGTATACAATGCTGACATCAACTATGTTGGTGGAGGACAAACCCCATTATATCTGGCTTGCAAAAATGGAAACTGTGAAACTGTTAAACTTTTACTGGACTCTGGTGCCAATAGAAATATTGCAACAAATGTGGGTACAACCTTGTAAATACTATATTTGTTTTTCTCCTACTGTAAAATGAATTTAAGACTGCAGAGCCTATGATGTGACTCATGTAATTTACATATCTGTAGCCCATAGAATGATGAGCTGTGCTGCCATACTCCATTTTTGTGTTGCTTGATAGTAAAAATGGCCAGGATATAAAGAAAAGGTTTGTGTTTATGAGACAACCCTATAGTAAGAACATTCGTGTGTCCTTTTGGATCATTGGCGGAGTTTGCATAAAGCCATTCAGCGGTCTATAAAGGACTGGTTCGGCCCGTGCACAGGGGCATGAGAATAGAATCGCATAAATGAAGAAGAATGAAGGGTTTTCTTTACCACTCCATTGTAACTGGGCTCTTCAGGACCTCCCTTTCAGGGCTCGCAACAGTTTGGCTCTCAGTGTTTGGGAAGTTATCCAAAGGATAGGGAATAACTTCTAAACCTGGTATTACCCTTTTAAAAATGAGTCCTGGATAAATAGCTTTTCCCAAGATTCATAAGGGTAGGAGTCCACTTTCAGGATGGCCGGCGGTATCGTCGGAGCGGCTTTGCCGCTCTGCGCTACGCCCTGCCCCCTTCTGGGACGCGATGATGCCGGATGTGTTCATAGCACACATCCAGGATCATCACACCCATCGCATAGGGCCCTGTGCTATATCTTGCGTCGCCGCAAGATATACGGACATGCTGCGATCTGAAAAGACGCGCAGCATGTCCGGAGTCGCAGGGCCGCCGCGTGCGTGTTACCACGCATAGTGGAGACGGGATTTCATTCAATCCCCTCCACTATGCTGTAACATCTGGACGCTGCGTGTCTGACGCTGCGGCTCTATGCAGCGTCAGACACGCAGCGTTTCCTGCACGTGGAAACATACCCTAAGAATAATTTTTCATCTACATGTGGAAGTTGATCTTAGAATTATTTTCCTTGCAGTGTAATTTGCTGAGTGTTAATGAGCATTATTTAAGCGCTAGTAATGTCTAGATTGATGTCGAATAGTTTTTGCGATTATAAATTCAATGCTTTCTGCTTTTCTAGACTGGCTGGACACCAGTTCACGCTGCAGCCGACTCTGGGAACACAGATTGCCTCAAGCTCCTCATGTATTATGGAGGTCGAAGTCATTGTGATTCCCATAAGGAGTTTGATGTGAGACTTTATGACCTAAAGAACCAGGACAATGGTAATCTCGAAGCTGTCATTTCTGCAACACTAATCAATAGTGCAGACAGTGAGGGATGGACAGCTGCGCATATTGCAGCATCCAAAGGATTTAAGGTGAGCTTTTCAAAATACTTCTTTTTTTTGTTGTTGTGCCCATGTAAGGTTAGAAGGTGTCATAAAAGAGTGAGTATGAACCCTCCAATAACCTATCCTTTCATCTAAATGTATTGTTCAGCATAAGCGCTATTGTTAGAGAGATCATTTGACTGGTCTGAATATTGGGGCCACAAGATAGAAATGTCAGCAGATGACCTTAGATCTGCTATTACTACAGGAGTGTTGTAGTCGCGTCTATTTTCAGTACAAAAGTAATTATGCCAGCTTCAATGCTGTATAGACGAACATGTTTCATCTGTGTGCTTCTCTTTAATGTTTAGATGTGTCCTATGGCAATTAAGAGATTTTACAGTCATTTAAAGGGGTATTCTCATCTCCAAGATCCTATAATATGTAGTAGGTGTAATAATAATATTCGCAAATAACCTCCAAATAGAAATATAGTATAGTACTTTGATAAGGTATGTACCAAAGGAGAACCAAGAGTCCAATAAATTGCCAAAAAATATAATCAATCATGAGTAATATTTATTGAAAATTATACAACTATACAAAAACAATTAGAACATGTACCACTTATGTAACAACATGTGAAAAATCCGTGAATACATCAGAACCAAGGATCACGGAGCAGGACACTGCCAAGTATACTTATATGCAACATGCAACTAGTGTGCTATGATAACAGGTGTAAAACCACTGATAGACCATGGCACTTAGACTGTCCATTAAAACTAATGTGTGCAATGACGGTAATGTGCAATAGCAGTCATGTCGCCAGGCCGGTCAGATACTCATGGGTAGTGAAACATACAAGATAAAATCCAAGGTTTTATTTACCCATAATAAGTGTGACAGGTCCTGTCCTGAGGGGGCCCCCTGAGGAAGCGGTATTCACCAGACGCGAAACGCGCGTTGGGGTAGCTAACAAGGACCAGGACAGGACCTGTCACACTTATTATGGGTAAATAAAACCTTGGATTTTATCTTGTATGTTTCACTACCCATGAGTATCTGACCGGCCTGGCGACATGACTGCTATTGCACATTACCGTCATTGCACACATTAGTTTTAATGGACAGTCTAAGTGCCATGGTCTATCAGTGGTTTTATACCTGTTATCATAGCACACTAGTTGCATGTTGCATATAAGTATACTTGGCAGTGTCCTGATCCGTGATCTTTGGTTCTGATGTATTCACGGATTTTTCACATGTTGTTACATAAGTGGTACATGTTCTAATTGTTTTTGTATAGTTGTATAATTTTCAATAAATATTACTCATGATTGATTATATTTTTTGGCAATTTATTGGACTCTTGGTTCTCCTTTGGTACATGATTATGATTTGAGTCGCCATCAGTTACTTGGGAAGGTATTTTTGGCTGATGCTCTGTTGATATTCTGATAAGGTATGTTGCTTACCCCATGTGCAGGCATTGCAAGATCTTGGGTATCCATGGTTCCGATCACTACCAACTAGCTAAGTGTTACTATATCAGGGGTCGTGACCATGGATATCTAAGGTCCTGCAATGCCTGCACATGAGGAAAGAAACATAGTGAATAAAAAAAAAAAACAATTCTACATTTCTAATTGTAGACATTTGCTAATATTATTATACCTACTACATATTGGGATAGGATCTTGTAGATGGCAATAGCTCTTGAATTTTTCAGTGTCAGATGGATCCATATAGAGAAGCAATCTTTTATTATTCTTCTAAATACATAGTACTAGACACTTGAAAATCTATAGAACCATAGTTGTGACTGGAGTCAGTATGTTTAAGGGCTAAGCAAAAAAAAAAAGTAGTTTCTATGTAGATCATTAAAATAATAATGACTTCCTTAGCACTGTCTTTAGTTCTCAGCTTCTCCGTTGTTCTCACAGTATAGTTCTCTGTAGCTTTATCTCAGTGGGAGAAGTTAAATCACAGTCCTGAGTGATAATTGTGCATGGCACCTCCCAAAGTGAAGCCCTCCATTGTTTCAAAGAGTTTCTGGAGTCTTCTTTTTAATGCAAGCAAATTATTCACAGAATTCACAGCTTGTTCAAATGTGTGTTTCTTTCATTTGGATTTGCATGAAAAAGGCTTCAAACAACAGCCCCCTGTCATCTCATCCAGGAAGATTTTGAGAGGAAATGGCTTTGCTAGAAGGATTAGTATGCATTTATACTAAAAGTTTGCGCCCGTTCAATGACCCCTCATCTTCTACACACAGGCTGATTGGGGGTCATTTAATAGCCTGTTTAGAAAGGCCGAAAAAACTTTATATACATGATTGTTCTGTGCAAATAAAATATCATTTTTCTCAGCAGCACGTTATGTTTTCTGCCTCAATTGATGATGTTTAGGTAAGGAAAAAGGTACAGATTTACTTTTGAAAAGTAGAGGTTTAGTACCCAAAATTCTTATTCAGGACAAGAAAACAGAAAATATCCATGTGAAATGTTTGGTGATGGAAAAACAATTAAAAAAGAAAATTTGATTCCTACCATAAGATGTGACATTTTGAATGATCATTTACCGATTCTTGACCTGTCTAAATGCACATTTCGCCATGCGTTACTTTACACTACTAGAGAGGGAATTCCTTACCATGTATTTTTCCTATTGGGCTTTACCTGGATCAGCTCTTGAGTTCTACTGTGTATCATAAAGATGCACATAGTGAGAAACCGGACCCCTTATATTTCCTATTTAATAAATATTAGTGATGATCATGCGTACTTGGGTAAGGTGTTATCCGAACATGCTCGTGTGCTAATAGAGCATCTTTGGGGTTCTCTAATACTATGTTTGAGTCCCCGCGGCTGCATGTCTCGCAGCTGTTTGACAGCCACAACACGTGCAGAGATTGTCTAACAAACAGGCATTTCCTGCATGGGTTGAGGCTGTCGAACCGCTTGAGACATGCAGCCGCAGGGACTAGAACATAGTTTTAGAGTACGCTAAAGACATTCGGTTAGCACTCAAACATGCTTGAATTCCCTGACCTGTTTACCTGAATACACCTGTCTATTCTACAGTCGATTACTATGCTACTCTTCCTTTCTTTTCGTGTTCTCATTTTATATTTCTTTTCTTGAGCCCCACCTACTCGGGCTCCCACCTCTATTTCCTCTTCTTTCAATCTCCCCCCTGGGTGAGCTGTTCACCTTCCACCAGCTCGGTGTGATAGGTCTATACTATGATTTATCAGTTACTTTTATAATGATACTATTTGCGTGCATGTCTCGCTCTAGGGGACATGGGCGAACTGATTTTAGGTATGCTTTATTTTATTCACGGTAAGGAAAGTCCTCGCCTGTTGCGGGGGCAAGGAGTTATTGCTTATATGTTAAAGATACCGTAGTCATTCTAGAGGGTTTACTCCCTCTAATTTTTTATTTTTTTTATTTTTATTCTTTCTCTCTTTTATGTAAGATTTATGCAAGGTTTGTGAACGAGTGTTTTTTGTGTTACTCTTCTCGAATTGTATATTATAAGAAAATGTACTTTGATCATTGACGTAGTTTTCAACTACTGTTTTTCTTGTAAAATTCTCTTCTCTTTAATAAAAATATATTTAACCAAACATGCTTGAATAACACCTTAAAAAAGCAAAAGCACCACAAACCGACCAACCAGTCCAATATAAAATAGTTTCATTTTATTAATATGTAATTCCAATAAAAGAAGGTACAAAACGGGAAAATAATTACAGGTAAAAATTATAGGCCACAATGCCAAAATTTCAGCAATAAAACAAGCTAACCACACACAAAACACAAATCATACAACTCCATTGAAGGAAAAATGACAGTTGCGCTTCTGAGAGAATAGGTTCACAAACCAATTTTTTTTTTCTACATTTTTTGAAAGCAGACAAATCTGAAAAAAAATATGTAAACTGGAATCCCTCAGAATTAGAAAATCATGCTAGCGGGTCATTTTTATTTCACGATGAATGCATTGAAAACAAACCACCCCCAAAAAAGCAATGGGATATTCCTTTTTTTTTTTTCCATTTCACCCACTTGAAATTTTTTTTTACAAGTACTTTATTGGGTAACGTGAATGGTGAGATTCACACCTACTACTCGAACTGTCACAACAGACAAACGAACAAAAAAAAAAGTTATGGCTCTTTGAGGTAGTGGAGGATAAAAACAAAGTGCAAAATGAACTATTCTAGCAAACAGAAATTAGTAGCAAAGTACATCATAGGATGCCAACAATGCAGTGATGGTGAACAGATAATATGATGGGTAAATAAAATACCCAGTGCTGTTTGTAACTGTAAGGAAAGTAGTAAATGATATTGCTCCGGGCGTCCAGCTGCTTTCAGCTTGTGTCACAGACCTCTATTTCACTGTGAGATGGAGCCAAGCTGCATGGTGAGAAGCTGTGGAGTCACCAGGAGAGCACCACCTGCTATTTGTCTGAGTACTATTCATGCTTGGCCAGAAAGTTTACCGCACTGGCCATGCCCGCCATATACATGCCAGTAATGGTCTCTTTGTTAGTTACCCATTTATTTCTACTAGATATTTTCTTTTATCTGGCGACAACCCAACAGTCCAGCATAACAGATGACCTCACAGTATAAATTCCTAAAGTACATTTTGGGGAACTTCTCCTTACCCACACAGTAATTCCATTTACTCTTGGCTTTGAATGGAGTAACAGAGAAATGCATGTACAGCTGCTTGCACTCTAAAATAAAAATCAATCATTAAAATCTTTGTCCCCTTATAATTGTTTTGCAGAAGTGATATGTTGCCTAGAATTAAGGGATAATAAATGTATCTGATTAGTCAAGCAGGCAAATGTAATATTTAATACATGGGCAAATCCGGCCCTTTAATAGGCATAAGAGTTAGTGTGTGAAAAATACAAAGTTATTCTTCTTTATTTTATTGTTTTTTTAATTTCCCCTTTAAATAGGAATCTTAGGCATGAATGATAGCTTGTTGAGGATTTTTTATTTATGATCTGCCTCAGCACTGTTCATGTATGAATAATAGATTTCTTCTGCTGGAGAGATTTTATGTTTTCTGGCCAAAGGCAATAAATGAATGCAGCTAGTCATTGGCTCCCTCTGTGGTGTATTCTTCAGAGATTTTCTTGAATTCTCCTTCGCTTTACTAAATAGCATTTTATTTTAGAAGCTAAATGCGTCATTGGTTATGGGTTGTTTTTAATGGTTAAATGTAGAGGTAAAGCAGTTGCCCAGCATTAGACTATTAAAGTAGAAGTCATCAGAAACTGACTTTTAGTTTAAATCAGTTTTTTATGTTTTTTATTTATATCTTCTTTTTTTAAAGAATTTTTCATATCACAATCTGTAATATAAAAAACAATAATAATGATAATCTTACAATTTTCACATTGGCCACTTAGACTTTTTTAGACTTGTATTTCCTTTTCTTATAGGAGGAATTTTTAGCCGGCTCATTATCACCAGTGGCATAAATGCAATGATGCTAACACCTATACACAGCTGATAATGCAGGATCCACTATTCACAGTAGTCACAGCTGACCTTCCTCCATCTCCCTTTTTACTGACAAAAGATAGTCTGAATCAGTCCTTTCCTGCTAATGTACATATGAATTTCCCAAAATAGAAAGTTGTCTAAAATAGTCCAAATGGCCACAATGAACATTGCAAGATTTCATTTTTTTTTGTTTGGCAGTATGGAAAATATTGTCAATTTTTAAAAACGATACATTTGGCTTAAAATCCTGATCTACAACAAGACCACAAAAGCAGAAATTTTCTGATGATGACCCATTCCCTTTCACACACGTTCAACTATTGCAATATATATATATATTGCAATAGTTGAATGTGTGTGTGTATATATGTGTGTGTGTGTATGTATGTATATGTGTGTGTATATATATATATATATATATATATATATATATATATATATATATATATATATATATATATATATATATATATATATATATATAGTATTATTTCAGTAGTGACTGCTGCGTTTCCAGGAGTGTTATGTTGCAGAACTGAAATGGTTACTAAGAACAACGTCTGTGTCTCTTTGATTGGCATTTCTAACAATAAATCAAAATTATTATGGTGGAAAAGGGAAGAGGGCAGTAGTATATTTAATGTTAAAGTGTGACATTTATTGTTAGCCATTGCATACAGTTGCACTTGCCATTTAGCATCCTTGGAACTGCTGGAGAGAGCAGAGCACTGCACTTGACTATCTTCATCATTTTCATAAACAATGAAGCAATAGTGAACAAGCTTGACCAGTCCTCTCTTCACACTGGTGATTAGGGACCTTCAGTTTTGGTTATCAGTGGGGGTGCTATCAGTCAGACCACAAATAATCTATGTTTTTATTCTTTATAAATAAAATATGACTCTATAGTTGCCTATATACATATGAGCATTGAATGATATGCTAATGAGCTGCAAGTGCAGCAGGGTTGGATAATGCACTTGCAGCTGTCCTGCCTCTCTCCCTATTCCCCACCTACCTCCTGTCTCTAATCAGTCTTAGTTCAGCGACCTGCTTTCCCTAACAAGATCTCTCGGCAGTGCAATCAGTGTTGGAGTATGCACAGTAAGGTCCTGATGATGTCACAAGATCCAGTGAGTCGATGTGAACCTGACTTAATAATTATTACTATTAATATAACACCATCATATTTCGAAGTGCTTAAGAGACACCAGCATCATGTAAATCCAACATATGAACTCCTCGCAGATGTTGTCCTTGGTGGTATTTGAACCCAGGACACCAAGATTGCTAACCACTGAGCCACCATGATGCCCAACCCACCTCAGGCACTGACTGTGTTGTTAAGAGTTCTCTGTAGGGAAAGTAGGTCACTAATATGAGTGACCGGTCAGTCAGAGACAGGAGGCATGCGATGTGTAGGGAATAAGTTAAGACAGGAGAGCTAGGAGTGCATTCGACAACACCACTGCACTTGCAGGTCATTAGCATACAATTTCAGCATAGGATTTCTCTAAAATGTCAGGACAGATTTCTACAAACAAGGTAAGCATTTAATCAGCATTAAAGTACATGTACATAGATGCCTTTCATGGGCTTATAAATAACTAATCATAGTAAAAAAAAATATTTTTTTATCTACAATAAATATAATTTTATTAATTACCAACACAGAAGAAAATCAATAGTCACCCCTTAAGACCCTAAAAAGGGACAGTGTGGTCAAAGTTAAGTCATTCTGGACATAATATAAATAAATTTCAAATCATCAGAATTGCATAGAAAAAACAACAATAATCCAAAGAAGGAAAGTCGCCTTGCATAAAATAAATACTGTACATTCAGGGAATGATTGGAAACATGATTGGTAGAAGGAATAACACTGATTGACATACATAGACCGCACAGAAGATGGCCAAATAGTAACCAACAATAGCCAAATGCCAATTAATGACACAAATAAACCCTAAATTACCCACCAGCAAAAGTTATGAACATGCCAAAGTGACAGACAGCACTGCCCTGTATCCCGACGTGTGTTTCACATTAGTTTAGTCAGGGGGTATTATGTCAATTGGTGTTATTTTTTCTAGTCAATAATGTTTGTGTTTTTGTAATTTAATAAAATTATATTTATTGTGGATAAAAAATAAATATTTTTGGTATTTTTCATATTTCTTGACATTGATTGGTTACTTATAGGTCTATACTTGGTTTTGTGAACTGAATCAAACTTATTATTTATTGGTTATGTTGTATGGGTTTTTTGATCCAGTTTTGATTTATACATGCCTATTAGTTTGAGGTATAAAATCCTGATGACCGGATAATCCGTCATGACCAATATTAGGTGAACCCTCCAACTTCCTTTTGGAAATGGCATTCATTGGCAGTCAGAAGGTGACTGATGAGAGCTGCTCTACTGGCAGGAGAGGTCTCAGTGGCTACACAACAAGAGTCAAACGAGTTTCTCAGGGCTTTTTTGACTGCCACACTGGTGTTTTCCACCATTTGGTAACTACTGTATATTTAAAACCGTAACAGAACTTGTGTTATGTATTGACGAGCTGATCTGCAGCTGATATTTTCTCGCTAATCCTCCTAAAACTAATCTGTTTTTGTCCAGGATTGCTTGGAAATCCTATGCAGTCACTCTGGTCTGGAGCCAGATAGTAAAGATAAGTGTAACCGGACAGTGCATGATGTGGCAACCGATGACTGCAAACAGCTCCTGGAGAATCTTAGTGAGTGAACTTTGTTCTTTATTTATCGTGGTATTCTGGTGGCTCAACATTTAAGCTGCATAGATCGCATATAGTCGGAAAGTCTTATCACATAATCCTATTATAGTCTAGGAAGAAAGATTATCATGTTCCATCTATTCATCTTCAGAAGAAGCAATTTCAGAGGAAACCTAAGCAATATAATAGTTTCTTCTTTTAGAATTCTATTACGAAGTAATCAGGGCACCTTCTTCTGCATCTGCCCATATTAGTTCAGATTTTTAAAGTTGTGCAGACTTCATTACATCTGTTAAATTGGTATGATATATACAGTAGGTAACCAATAAAGGTATCTCCTATATTATACTTTTGTCTTTTAAAAAATAAAAAATACTTACGATCACAGTAGTGTATAATATACATTACTACCTTATAATTGTGTGTGTGTGTGTATATACACATATATATATATATATATATATATATATATATATATATATATATATATAATTAGCTATTGAACCCGTTCTACGCCCGGGTGGCGAGCATTTATATTGGTATATGGTCTCCATCCTGGTATGTGCGGCTCCATCCTGCGTCCCCATCCTGTCATGAGCTGCTCCATCCTGCGTCCCCATCCTGTCATGTGCTTCTCCATCCTGCGCCCCCATCCTGCCATGTGTTGCACCCATCTTGCACCCCCATTCTGTCATGTGTTGCACCCATCCTGCACCCCCATCCTGCCATGTGTTGCACCCATCCTGCGCCTTCATTCTGTCATTTGCTGCTCCCATCCTGCGCCCCCATCCTGTCATGTGCTGCTCCCATCCTGCACCCCCATTCTGTCATTTGCTGCTCCCATCCTGTGCCCCCGTTCTGTCATGTGCTGCTCCCATCCTGCGCCTCCATTCTGTCATTTGCTGCTCCCATCCTGTGCCCCCGTTCTGTCATGTGCTGCTCCCATCCTGCGCCACCATTCTTTAATTTGCTTCTGCCATCCATATGCCCCATATGCTGCTCCATTATGGTTGATGGCCCCCATAAGATGCTCCATAGGATATGCCCCCGTACACTGCTCCATTATGGTTTATGGCTCCCATAAGATGCTCCATAGTGTATGCCCCCCCGTACACTGCTCCATAAAGGTTTATGGCCCCCATAAGATGCTCCATAGTGTATGCCCCCGTACACTGCTCCATAAAGGTTTATGGCCCCCATAAGACGCTCCAGTGTGTATGCCCCGTTATGAAAGGTAATTCAGTAACACAATGGACATAGAGGTCAGCGCACATACAGTGACCTGGCAATAACCCAAAAAACAAGAACGAGCTCTGAGACGTGGGAACTCTGTTGACCGCAATCCCTAATCCTCTCCAACCACACTAAAGGCAGCCGTGGATTGCGCCTGACGCTCCCTATGCAACTCGGCACGGCCTGAGAAACTAGCTAGCCTGAAGATAGAAAATAAGCCTACCTTGCCTCAGAGAAATATCCCAAAAGGAAAAGGCAGCCCCCACATATAATGACTGTGAGTTAAGATGAAAAGACAAACGTAGAGATGAAATAGATTTAGCAAAGCGAGGCCCAACTTTCTGAACAGAGCGAGGATAGGAAAGGTAACTTTGCGGTCAACACAAAACCCTACAAAAACCACGCAAAGGGGGCAAAAAGACCCTCCGTACCAACTAACGGCACGGAGGTACACCCTCTGCGTCCCAGAGCTTCCAGCAAGCAGGAAAAAACAAATAGACAAGCTGGACAGAAAAAAACAGCAAACAAATAGCAAAGAATAACTTAGCTATGCAGAGCAGCAGGCCACAGGAACGATCCAGGAGGAGACAGGTCCAATACTAGAACATTGACTGGAGGCCAGGATCAAAGCACTAGGTGGAGTTAAATAGAGCAGCACCTAACGACTTGACCATATCACCTGAGGAAGGAAACTCAGAAGCCGCAGTACCACTTTCCTCCACCAACGGAAGCTCACAGAGAGAATCAGCCGAAGTACCACTTGTGACCACAAGAGGGAGCTCTGCCACAAAATTCACAACAGTACCCCCCCTTGAGGAGGGGTCACCGAACCCTCATTAGAGCTCCCAGGACGACCAGGATGAGCCATATGAAAGGCACGAACAAGATCGGGAGCATGGACATCAGAGGCAAAGACCCAGGAATTATCTTCCTGAGCATAACCCTTCCACTTAACCAGATACTGGAGTTTCCGTCTAGAAACACGAGAATCCAAAATCTTCTCCACAATATACTCCAACTCCCCCTCCACCAAAACCGGGGCAGGAGGATCAACAGATGGAACCACGGGTGCCACGTATCTCCGCAACAATGACCTATGGAATACATTATGTATGGAAAAAGAATCTGGAAGGATCAGACGAAAAGACACAGGATTAAGAACCTCAGAAATCCTATACGGACCAATAAAACGAGGTTTAAACTTAGGAGAGGAAACCTTCATAGGAATATGACGAGAAGATAACCAAACCAAGTCCCCAACCCGAAGTCGGGGACCCACACAGCGTCTGCGATTAGCGAAACGTTGAGCCTTCTCCTGGGACAAGGTCAAATTGTCCACTACATGAGTCCAAATCTGCTGCAACCTGTCCACCACAGTATCCACACCAGGACAGTCCGAAGACTCAACCTGCCCTGAAGAGAAACGAGGATGGAACCTAGAGTTGCAGAAAAACGGTGAAACCAAGGTAGCCGAGCTGGCCCGATTATTAAGGGCGAACTCAGCCAAAGGCAAAAAGGACACCCAGTCATCCTGATCAGCAGAAACAAAGCATCTCAGATATGTTTCCAAGGTCTGATTGGTTCGTTCGGTCTGGCCATTAGTCTGAGGATGGAAAGCCAAGGAAAAAGACAAGTCAATGCCCATCCTACCACAAAAGGCTCGCCAAAACCTCGAAACAAACTGGGAACCTCTGTCAGAAACGATATTCTCTGGAATGCCATGTAAACGAACCACATGCTGGAAAAACAATGGCACCAAATCAGAGGAGGAAGGCAATTTAGACAAGGGTACCAAATGGACCATCTTAGAGAAGCGATCACAGACCACCCAAATGACTGACATCTTTTGAGAGACGGGAAGATCTGAAACAAAATCCATAGAGATATGTGTCCAAGGTCTCTTCGGGACCGGCAAGGGCAAAAGCAACCCACTGGCACGAGAACAGCAGGGCTTAGCCCGAGCACAAATCCCACAGGACTGCACAAAAGTACGCACATCCCGCGACAGAGATGGCCACCAAAAGGATCTAGCCACTAACTCTCTGGTACCAAAGATTCCAGGATGACCAGCCAACACCGAACAATGAAGCTCAGAGATAACTGTATTCATCCACCTATCGGGGACAAACAGTTTCTCCGCTGGGCAACGATCAGGTTTATTAGCCTGAAATTTTTGCAGCACCCGCCGCAAATCAGGGGAGATGGCAGACACAATTACTCCCTCTTTGAGGATACCCGCCGGCTCAGATACACCCGGAGAGTCGGGCACAAAACTCCTAGACAGAGCATCCGCCTTCACATTTTTAGAGCCCGGAAGATATGAAATCACAAAGTCAAAACGGGCAAAAAACAACGACCAACGAGCTTGTCTAGGATTCAACCGCTTGGCGGACTCGAGATAAGTCAAGTTCTTATGATCAGTCAAGACCACCACGCGATGCTTAGCTCCTTCAAGCCAATAACGCCACTCCTCGAATGCCCACTTCATGGCCAGCAACTCTCGATTGCCCACATCATAATTTCGCTCAGCAGGCGAAAACTTCCTGGAAAAGAAGGCGCATGGTTTCATCACCGAGCAATCAGAACTTCTCTGCGACAAAACAGCCCCTGCTCCAATCTCAGAAGCATCAACCTCGACCTGGAACGGAAGAGAAACATCTGGTTGACACAACACAGGGGCAGAAGAAAAACGACGCTTCAACTCTTGAAAAGCTTCCACAGCAGCAGAAGACCAATTGACCACATCAGCACCTTTCTTGGTCAAATCGGTCAATGGTTTAGCAATACTAGAAAAATTGCAGATGAAGCGACGATAAAAATTAGCAAAGCCCAGGAACTTTTGCAGACTTTTCAGAGATGTTGGCTGAGTCCAATTATGGATGGCTTGGACCTTAACAGGGTCCATCTCAATAGTAGAAGGGGAAAAGATGAACCCCAAAAATGAAACCTTCTGGACACCAAAGAGACACTTTGATCCCTTCACAAACAAAGAATTAGCACGCAGGACCTGAAACACCGTTCTGACCTGCTTCACATGAGACTCCCAATCATCCGAGAAGATCAAAATGTCATCTAAGTACACAATCAGGAATTTATCCAGGTACTCTCGGAAGATGTCATGCATAAAGGACTGAAACACTGATGGAGCATTGGCAAGTCCGAATGGCATTACTAGATACTCAAAATGGCCCTCGGGCGTATTAAATGCAGTTTTCCACTCATCGCCTCGCTTAATACGCACAAGATTATACGCACCACGAAGATCTATCTTGGTGAACCAACTAGCCCCCTTAATGCGAGCAAACAAATCAGATAATAATGGCAAAGGGTACTGAAATTTAACCGTGATCTTATTTAGAAGGCGGTAATCTATACAAGGTCTCAGTGAACCATCCTTCTTGGCTACAAAAAAGAACCCTGCTCCTAATGGCGACGATGACGGGCGAATATGCCCCTTCTCCAAAGACTCCTTCACATAACTCCGCATAGCGGCGTGCTCAGGCACAGGTAAATTAAACAGTCGACCTTTTGGGAATTTACTACCAGGAATCAAATCGATAGCACAATCACAATCCCTATGCGGAGGTAGGGTATCGGACTTGGGCTCATCAAATAAATCCCGGTAATCAGACAAGAACTCAGGAACCTCAGAAGGGGTGGATGACGAAATAGTCAGAAATGGGACATCACCATGTACCCCCTGACAACCCCAGCTGGACACAGACATGGATTTCCAATCTAATACTGGATTATGGACTTGTAGCCATGGCAACCCCAACACGACCACATCATACAGATTATGCAACACCAGAAAGCGAATAACCTCCTGATGTGCAGGAGCCATGCACATGGTCAGCTGGGTCCAGTACTGAGGCTTATTCTTGGCCAAAGGCGTAGCATCAATTCCTCTCAATGGAATAGGACACTGCAAGGGCTCCAAGAAAAACCCACAATACCTAGCATACTCCAAGTCCATCAAATTCAGAGCAGCACCTGAGTCCACAAATGCCATGACAGAATACGACAACAAAGAGCAGATCAAGGTAACGGACAGAAGAAATTTTGACTGTACCGTACCAATGGTGGCAGATCTAGCGAACCGCTTAGTGCGCTTAGGACAATCAGAGATAGCATGAGTGGAATCACCACAGTAGAAACACAGCCCATTCAGACGTCTGTGTTCTTGCCGTTCAACTCTGGTCAAAGTCCTATCGCACTGCATAGGCTCAGGTTTAAGCTCAGGTAATACCGTCAAATGGTGCACAGATTTACGCTCGCGCAAGCGTCGACCGATCTGAATGGCCAAAGACATGGACTCATTCAGACCAGCAGGCATAGGAAATCCCACCATGACATCCTTAAGGGCTTCAGAGAGACCTCTTCTGAAAATAGCCGCGAGCGCACCTTCATTCCACTGAGTGAGTACAGACCACTTTCTAAATTTCTGACAATATACCTCTATCTCATCCTGACCCTGACACAGAGCCAGCAAATTCTTCTCTGCCAGATCCACTGAATTAGGCTCATCGTACAGCAATCCGAGCGCCAGGAAAAACGCATCAATATTACTTAATGCAGGAGTCCCTGGCGCAAGGGAAAATGCCCAGTCCTGAGGATCGCCACGCAAAAAAGAAATAACAATTCTCACTTGTTGAACTGGATCACCAGAAGAGCGAGGTTTCAAGGCCAGAAACAGTTTGCAATTATTTTTGAAATTCACAAACTTGGCTCTATCACCATAAAACAAATCAGGAATAGGAATTCTTGGTTCTAACATAGGCTTCTGAACCACCAAATCTTGAAGCTTTTGTACATTTATAACGAGATTATCCAATGAAGAGCACAGACCCTGAATATCCATGTCCACACCTGTGTCCTGAACTACCCAAATGTCTAGGGGGAAAAAAAGTCAAAACACAGTGCAAAGAAAAAAAAATGGTCTCAGAACTTTTTTTTCCCTCTATTGAGAATCATTAGTACTTTTGGCCTCCAGTACTGTTATGAAAGGTAATTCAGTAACACAATGGACATAGAGGTCAGCGCACATACAGTGACCTGGCAATAACCCAAAAAACAAGAACGAGCTCTGAGACGTGGGAACTCTGTTGACCGCAATCCCTAATCCTCTCCAACCACACTAAAGACAGCCGTGGATTGCGCCTAACGCTCCCTATGCAAATCGGCACGGCCTGAGAAGCTAGCTAGCCTGAAGATAGAAAATAAGCCTACCTTGCCTCAGAGAAATATCCCCAAAGGAAAAGGCAGCCCCCACATATAATGACTGTGAGTAAGATGAAAAGACAAACGTAGAGATGAAATAGATTTAGCAAAGCGAGGCCCAACTTTCTGAACAGAGCGAGGATAGGAAAGGTAACTTTGCGGTCAACAAAAAACCCTACAAAAACCACGCAAAGGGGGCAAAAAGACCCTCCGTACCGAACTAACGGCACGGAGGTACACCCTCTGCGTCCCAGAGCTTCCAGCAAGCAGGAAAAAACAAATAGACAAGCTGGACAGAAAAAAACAGCAAACAAATAGCAAAGAATAACTTAGCTATGCAGAGCAGCAGGCCACAGGAACGATCCAGGAGGAGACAGGTCCAATACTAGAACATTGACTGGAGGCCAGGATCAAAGCACTAGGTGGAGTTAAATAGAGCAGCACCTAACGACTTGACCATATCACCTGAGGAAGGAAACTCAGAAGCCGCAGTACCACTTTCCTCCACCAACGGAAGCTCACAGAGAGAATCAGCCGAAGTACCACTTGTGACCACAAGAGGGAGCTCTGCCACAGAATTCACAACAGCCCCCGTACACTGCTCCATAAAGGTTTATGGCCCCCATAAGACGCTCCATAGTGTATGCCCCGTACACTGCTCCATAAAGGTTTATGGCCCCCATAAGACGCTCCAGTGTGTATGCCCCCGTACACTGCTCCATAAAGGTTTATAGCCCCCATAAGACGCTCCAGTGTGTATGCCCCCGTACACTGCTCCTTTATGGTTTATGGCCCCCATAAGATGCTCCATTGTATATGGCCCGTACACTGCTCCATTATGATTTATGGCCCCATAAGATGCTCAGATGGACAGAGTGAAAATTGCAAGATTTATTTATTTTTTTATATTTAATAAAGACTGTTATAAACAGAATTGCAAACATTAAAATATATACGGTATATGGAACATGAAAACTTGAATTAAATAGTCACTTTCTGATGAGAGGTTACCTTTAAATCATGCCACACTTGTTACTTCCAACCCAAGCCTATTGCCAGTTTTGCCTTAATAAGCATACAATTGGTGCCTTGTGACTTGTTACCTAGTTACCCATTTAAAAATACTATAGTTGTTGGGCATTTGTTCCATAGCAACCAAACAGCTTCACTTTTTTTCACCTCCTCAGGTTAAGGGTAGATTTTCATTGTGCTGATAGCAGAGAAAGAAACTTGGCGTGTATGTGTACAGTGGGAGAAATAAGTATTTGATCCCTTTCTGATTTTGTAAGTTTGCCCACTGACAAAGACATCAACAGTCTATAATTTTAAGGGTAGGTTAATTTTAACATTGAGAGATAGAATATCAAATATAAAATCCAGAAAATCACATTGTATAAATTATATAAATTTATTTGCATTTTACAGTGAGAAATAAGTATTTGATCTCCTACTAACCATTAAGAGTTCCTGCATTAGAGACAGCTGTCTTACATAGTCACCTTTATGAAAGACTCCTGTCCACAGACTTAATCAGTCAGACTCTTATCTCTACAACATGGGCAAGACCAAATAACTTTATAAAGATTTCAGGGACAAGATCATAGATAGACCTGTGCAGCGCCCCAGAGTCCTGGACGTTGCAGTAATGTCGTTCTTCCACCGGGGGAGCGATGTTACGTCTGATGACACCGAAGGAGTTCACCCTGCCAGGTATCACAGCCACACACACACTTCACAAGCCGGTCCACCAGGGGGAGCTAAGGGTTCTATGTACTAGGTCACTCCTCACAAAGGGTAAAACTGGTGGGTTGGTTAGGAAGTTAGGCAGTCAGAGTCAGGAGACAGTTGGAGCCAGGAGGAGGAGAGGCTCGGGAATTCCTGTCGGGCAGACAGAGGAACAAGAAGGAACATCAGCGGCTCAGCAGGAAGGACACGGAACTGCGCCTGCAACCCATGCGGCAGCCTCCTCAGAAAGGACAAGAAAGGAAGTGTGCCGTAGTGAGTGAACACAGAAGTCATCAACAAGAGTGAAACAACAGTGGGAGACCAGCTAGAAGCAGGCTGCCTCCATCTGAGCGCAGAGTCGGTGGCTGGAACACCGAGGGAGTAATAGACTCCCTGCTTTACTTCAGAGACCGACAGGGCAGTCGATTCCAAGTTGGTGGTCCGACCTAAACACCTAAGCAGACAAGGTAGCAACACAGAGGAGGGGCTTCTCTAGGGTCCCTATAAAATAGCCTCAGGCCACCACCGTCATACGGGTTATGTCCTATCCATCTGGGGGACGGAGAGAGAGAAATAACAAGAGTGAAGACCTTATGGTAGCTAATGCAAGTAGGGACCTACTACGTTACTGTGCGCAAGGGGAAGGCTACTGATTTCCACCTGGATAAGGGGACTCTGGAATTGCCATCAGAACGGCCCGACTCTGCCTACCCTGTCATCCGGCACTCTGGACTGTGGATGCTGAAGCCTTCAGTAAAGGTAAAGAGACTGCACTCATTGTGTCCTCGTTATTCACCGCGCCTTGCACCATCCACCATCACCATCTACACGTCTGGGAAGCCCTGGGGATATACTTCACCTGTGGGAAGGTATACCATCTAGCTGCCATTCCATCACCCCAGTGGACCCCTAAGCAGCGTCTGTCAACCTGACCAAATACCACAGGTGGCGTCACGAACACTACCGTTTTCTACGAACTCTGCCTTTTATTGGGCGCCCCTCTTAAGGCCACGGTCCGGGTCGGGCCACCGTGACATCCTCACTGAGGGAACTGAAGGACCCGGTACCGAGTACCCCATTGCCCTTACGTGGGGGCGATCCACCTGCACAAAGCTGGAATGGGCCACAAAACCATACATAAGACGCTGGGTGAGAAGGAGACAACTGTTGGTGCAATAGTAAGAAAATGTAAGAAATACAAAATTACTTCCAATTGACATCGATCTGGGGCACCATGCAAAAGCTCACCTGTTGGGGTATCGTTGATCATGAGGAAGGTGAGAGATCAGCCTAAAATTACACGGGGGAACTTGTTCATGATCTCAAGGCAGCTGGGACCACAGTCACCAAGAAAACCATTGCTGTCAAATTATGCTGTAAAGGTTTAAAATCCTGCAATGCTCACCAGGTCCTCCTGCTCAAGAAGGCACATGTGCAGGCCCGTCTGAAGTTTGCCAACGAACACCTGAATAATTCTGTGAGTGATTGGGAGAAGGTGCTATGGTCAGATGAGACAAAAATTGCACTCTTTGGCATTAACTCAACTCGCTGTGTTTGGAGGAAGATAAATTCTTCCTATGACCCAAAGAACACTGCACCCACTGTCAAGCATGGAGGTGGAAACATTATGTTTTGGGGGTTTTTCTCTGCAAAGGGCACACAACTACTTCGCCACATCAATGGGAGAATGAATGGAGCCATGTACTGTAACATCCTAAGTGACAACCTCCTTTCCTCTGCCAGGACATCAAAAATGGGTCGTGGCTGGGTCTTCCAGCAAGACAATGACCCAAAACATGCACTCAAGGCAACAAAGGAATGGCTCAAAAAGAAGCACATTAAGGTCATGTAGTAGCCTAGCCAGTCTCCAGACCTTAATCCCATAGAAAACTTATGGAGGGAGTTGAAGCTCTGAGTTGCCAAGTGACAGCCTAAAAATGTTAATGATTTAGAGATGATCTGCAAAGAGGAGTGGACCAAAATTCCTCCTGACATGTGCGCAAACCTCATCATCAACTGCAAAACCATCTGACTGCTGTGCTTGCCAACAAGGGTTTTGCCACCAAGTATAAAGTCTTGTTTGCCAGAGGGATCAAATACTTATTTCTCACTGCAAAATGCAGATAAATTTATATAATTTATACAATGTGATTTTTCTGGATTTTATATTTGATATTCTCTCAATGTTAAAATTAACCTACCCTTAAAATTATAGACTGTTCATGTCTTTGTCAGTGGACAAACTTACAAAATCGGCAAGGGATCAAATACTTATTTCCCCCACTGTATATGCATGTATATATATATGTGTCTGTGTATATAATATATATGTACAGTATGTGTATATGTAGTGTACGCCTTTAAAAATCATATCATCTCTGATCTAAATATCTACAAATAGAAAAAATAGCACATAATGACACATAATAGAGCACATAATGACTGCAATGGATGTAAATTTATTTGCAGATGGACTCCGGATCCCTGTTAAGATTTTCCTGGATGATAATATTCACATAAGCGACAGCCCAAGTGATTTTGAGAGTGAGGGCATCTGCTATCTTCGTGTTCTCAGACAAACAACATGGGATGATTTTTCAGCGGCTGTAACTCAGGCTTTATTGAACCATTTAAGTGTTATCATGTCTGATGGATGGGAAAGTCAAGAAGCCATGACATTTAATAACTCTGCAGAATCCAACCTTGGACTTGGGGCAATCACGGACCTGTCATTCAAGCTAGGTAGTGAGATTCTTGTAAGATACATGGTCTTCATGGATGTACTTCCATTGTTTCATGCTTAAGTGTTTCTCTTTAATCAATGTAATCAATATTTGTCTGTAATGGATATGATGCATTGCTATAATCAATTAGAGCTGGGACGGACACAATGATGATTGTGACAGTTTTGTTCTTGTTGGTAAAAAACAACATTTAAAAAGATATACATTTATATATTATACAATATTTACAGTCTTTTCATAGAGCTTGCAAGCGCATGCTCTTTGCCTAGGAAACTGGCCACCTCTCAAAGATTGCAGATGTAGCTGGTAACTTTTGGAATGAACAGTAAATTATAGAATTAAAAATCCCTCAGTTAGAATGGAAAGGATTTTAATAAGGCTTACATTGCAGACTTATTTATACAAGCATTTTGCAATAATACATATTTAATAAGGTAAGACAACCCCTTTAAGAGGCATGCGCCTATTACTGAATTGGCTCCTAATACAGCTGCCATGCGCCAGTGTAAGACCTCTACTCCAGTTAGTGATAAGTCTTATATTATTATTATAGTGCCATTTATTCCATGGCACTGTACATGTGACAAGGGGTATACATAATAAAAAACAAGTACCATCACGAAGAATACAATTGACCGACTGGTGCAGGAGAAGAGGACCCAACCCCTGAGGGCTCACAGGCTACAATTCTAGTTTCTGTATTTAGTGTTGATGTACAACCATGCTGTTTACACGTTGTTTGCACCTAGTTTAACGGTGAGCGAAGTCAATATAAAAAATGGAAACTTGTCACTTGTTTCAGCTCTAAAGTGGAGAGTGTGGTCTACATTTATATCATTCTTGTCCAGAGGTGAAGCGGACCATTTCTTCTTGGATAGAGCCTGGTGACACAGCCGTGTTTTAGCAGCACATTGCTGATATAGACTTCTGTCTACACGGCGGTGTATAGGTGTGAAAATAAGCTCGCGTTCCCTACAGCTTATGTCGTTACATTTCCGCTTGGGCATCAAAGGGAATGTAGATTATAAGCAGCATATATAAAGATATGCAGTATTTAATAATGCAGGAAAGACCGTTTAATAACTAGCTACAGCCATCCAAGCCAACTTGCAAAATTGAGTTAGTACATTTATTTAATGCACAGGCTTGCTCTGCTGAAAAATGATAATCGGTCACTCCGCTGCCGCCAATCACTGGGCTCAGCGGTTATGCAGATTATAGAAGGCACAAGACTACTGATCCCAATGATTGGTTAAGTGATCACTGTGGTGCCATGTTGGCAAAGACCGGGGGAGGCCGGGGGTAATTAAGGTTATTTTTTTTATTTTTATGCAGAAAAAAAACTTTAAAAAAAACTAAATTTCATAGTTTTCAGCTTGCTCTAGTTTTCAACAATTTTCTTCCAGAAAATATTGACTGCTTATTGCATTTTGTTTTCAGGAAATTCTACCTGGTCTGTTGGTCAAATTTTCCTCCAGTCACCATGGGAATTTCTCAGAATGAGCAGGGTGGATCAAGTAACAGTGTTCATGCCAGGTAAGGGACGTTCGTGGTCCTTTGTTATAGATGCATTTGTAGCTATGTGAGATATAAGAGCAGGTAAGGCTCAGAACACAGATGGACTTCTGTTCTATTTCATTGTACTCCTACCCTCTGCGTTAGCTATCCCGTCAGCATTTCTTTGGGGTAATGTAAGCCATTAGTCACACCGAGCTAACACTCCAAATTCAGGCCGTGACGACAGCTACACACAATGTAACTTTGGGCCAGAAGAAGGATCTGATGATGGGTCGATATCTTGCTCATCTGTATTGCTGAGACATCTGGCCATTGGAGCAGCGCTGCGGCATATAAATATGGAGATGCGGTTCTCTGCAAGCTGTACAGGTGAAATAGTGCTGCGTGAGAGAAATTGTGCCCCGGAGCAATTCATGTCATTGCTTCAGAATGAAGCTCCGAGAAATAACTCAGCTGAGACTCTGATATTCCCGTGAGACACAAGACATGCTAGCATGCATTTAGGACAAAGTGGAAGCTTTCAGAGATACCAAATATCAGCAAAACAAAAAATCAATAGGAAATATGTGCTGATTACAATGTGTCTGTTCCCCAGTTTCAGTATAATTATAATAATGTCCCATGCTGTCCCCCCTAATAGGACAAACATTTTAGATCTTTTTTTCAAACATTATTATCACATTCTCTATTTTATGACATTCTGCACCAGTGGATCTGTACAAATAGGGGTCCTTTTCCTTAGCACCTTATTTCTGTTTGCTTTTTATCTTTAAAAAGGGTTGTCTGGTGAAAAAATGCTGTCCCGTGTCCATATTATAGGTGACCGCTTATTTATTAGTGGGGTCTGATCACTGGGTCCGCACAAATCAGCAGAATGGGGCCCTTTTATCGTTGTTGCAATAAAGCAGTTTTGTGCATGTATGGCTACCTTTACAGATGTAAGATTATCTCAGCACGGGAACACTTTATTTATACACATCCAATTGTGGAAATCATTATTATTCCAAGATCTATTGATTAAAATCGACTTTTGTTTGTGGGAAAACCAGGCACCTAGTAAAACACTGGGAAAATTCTGTTTGTTTAGTTATTAATGAAGCTGAATTCTCCTTCAGAGTTGATGATTACCCAGAAAGTGGATATTTTCTCTGGCAACAATATTAAACTCTGTAAAGTCGTTGCATCAGTAACACAAAATCTGGAGGTTATTATCAGGCAGTTGAATGCTAAATTTCTTCTCGACAAGTCCTAGTTAATCGGGGTTAGTAGCGTGTCAATTGTTTTTCTTTGAACACGCAGACACCTTACACTTGATTTTATAGATAAGGAATCAAAGTTTTTATATGAGATGGGAAGCAAATGAAATATTTATTTTGCCAGCTGATAATTTAATCATTAATAGTACATTAAATTCTGTTAATTATCCAAATGCGTAACCTTGATGAGTGCACTGTGAGAATTCAGAAGTCTGCAGTCACATAGTATGACTGCAGACTCATCACAACCTTGGACATCCCCTTTAATGTTCCTAACAAATAAAAATGAGAATTAGTATCACAAAAAAAACACATTTACATCCAGGTACCTGATAGATGACGTTGTTTGTGGAGTCGCCTCTTTCTTTTCATCTTCACCTTGTCCAGATGCCATGATGACTCTTCTCATCCACCGGCAGAGCTCGTTTCTGCAGACTTCCATCTTCTCCTGTCTTCTGCAGCACATCCCGACACAACACCCTTAAAGATAGCAGTGTTATTATAATGCTCCGGAATAACAATATCTGCCCTAGGCTGAGCCCCTGAGTAAATAATTGCCCCTCACTTTATTCCCAGCACATATGACCCTCACTGTCCCTCTTATGGTACATGCCATCCACACTACCCTCTCTCTCTTTTCCATACTTCACACTGCCTTCTCATACGGTGTCCCTCATAGAGAGCCCAGTCTCTCTACTGTGCCCCTTCATTACACTCCTGCTACTTGGCATACTGTCTCCTCCTGGCTGTTACCCTCACACTACTCAGTATCTATTATGTGTCCACTCACACTTTCATCCCCCCATACTGTCTGCACACATTTCTAATAGCCCCCTCATGTACATCCCCCCCTGCTAACATACCCCTTTGCTCTCTCCATATTTCCTCCTCACACATTCCCCCCTCACACATTCCCCCGACTCCCCATACTGTCCTCACACATCCCATCACCGTTGCTCCCAGTACTGTCAGCACACATTTTTCCCCCTGCTACTGTGTCCACCCCCATCTCCCCACTCACCCCCACAGAATATATCCACTCCCCTTCCGATAGAATAAATCCATCCCCTTCCACACAGAATAAATGCACCCTGCCCCACACATGCTAAATAAATTCCAGCCCCCCCCCCACGTACACACTGAATAAATCCCACACACTGAATAAATCCCCCCCACACACTGAATAAATCCCCCCACACACTGAATAAATCCCCCCCACACACACTGAATAAATCCCCCCCACACACTGAATAAATCCCCCCACTCACTGAATAAATCCCCCCCACACACTGAATAAATCCCCCCCACACACTGAATAAATCCCCCCCACACACTGAATAAATCCCCCCCACACACTGAATAAATCCCCCCCACACACTGAATAAAGCCCCCACACACTGAATAAATCCCCCCCACACACTGAATAAATCCCCCCCACACACTGAATAAATCCCCCCCACACACTGAATAAATCCCCCCCACACACTGAATAAATCCCCCCCACACACTGAATAAATCCCCCCCACACACTGAATAAATCCCCCCCACACACTTAATAAATCCCGCCCCACGCTGAATCTTCGGTGTCTTCAGCTCCACAGCACAGGAGCACTTACCACCAAGTGTCTTCTGTCTCCTGCGCGCCGGATAGTGACGTCAGCAGCGTGATCACATGACTTGATAACGCTGCTGGCGTCGCTCTGACCCAGCGGTCAGAACCTCAATTGTACTCGCAGCTGGTAGATGTCTGCGAGTACAATTGATCTCCGGGAGCCGGCGCGCTGCAGCTCCTCTGTGCCGGCTGTCAGCTTGACAGTCGGCACAGAGAACAGCTGACTCCCGTTCCCCGCGGCACACCCGACCATGTGTCGCGGCACACTAGTGTGCCGTAGCACACTGGTTGAAAAACACTGGCCTAGACAAATCCCCTCTGTAGCAGCTCTCCTTTATTTGTATGCTCGATCACTAATTGCCTTCTATAGCCATGAACTGATAGGTAGACTGACCTTTCTAGCAGGCACAGATTTATGGATGCCTGAGGTAGGGAGATTAGTTCGCACCCTCGGGGGCATGGACTTGTGGGAGTAAATACATTCTCTGCATGCTGCTGTAAAATGTGTGTGCTGGAGAAAAGATAAGTAATGGCACCCAGATCTGATGCTCTTCAGAGCACGTCTACATGCAGAATCCTTTACAGTATTCATCTTTTTAAGACAAGAAATCCGTTTCTGGTTTTGTATTCGTAAAGCTATAAACTTGTGGTCCAGTTTTGGGCACCACATTTCGAAAAGTATATAGGAATACTAGTCCGTACACAGGCAGGCTAATTACATGGGAAGAAAAAGCTCTCTTATAATAAGAGGTTAGAAAAGTTGGACTTGTTCAGCTTAGTAAAACTAGTCCTCAAAGGCGATCTCATTTACATGTAAATTCATTTGTGGTCAACATAAAGGCACATGATTCATTTCTTTCAAGTACCGTACAAAAGATGGATGCTTTTCTCATAACAAATGACATTGTAGGTTATAAATAATCTAGGAATTCAGAAGGTATAACTGGTGGTGAAAGGCTCCACATGATGGACCGTTGTCTTTTTTTTTCAATTTATAGAACATGATCTGTTTGGTTAGCAGTAATTTCACCATTTAAATAAAACTGCTTTCTGCTGGCTGCTTTGTAATAATTTTGTGTTTTATATTTAATTGCGATAGTATTTAATGTTATTTTTATCATCCCAGGTCCAAAAGTTGGATGTCTTAATAGTGTGGCTTATGCATCGATGATCCCACTCCAGACATTGCAAAATTTCCTCCGTTTGGTAGGTTTTAATATTTGAAGTGGCACATAGTATCTTGCTGATTTCACAGTTACGGCAATTTGCTATCATGTGCCATCAGTACCTTATTTGTCTGCTTAGCTGGGACTTTCATTGACCAAGAGAACAATTGGGCAAAGGGTTATTCATATTGAGTCTCCACAAGCAGGTGATGTGCAGAGACATTATTATTATTTATTATTATGGCGCCATTTATTCCATGGCGCTTTACATGTGAGGAGGGGTATACATAATAAAAACAGGTACAATAATCTTAAACAATACAAGTCACAACTGGTACAGGAGGAGAGAGGACCCTGCCCGCGAGGGCTCACAATATATATATCTTGTATTTTTCAGACTATACCAGGCACCGTACAATAAGATGCACCCCAGGATTAGACGGCAGGAAATAGGAAAAATATTTTTTCTATTAATTACAACTTCCCTGGTGGTGCAAAGTGGAGGGGTCATTATCACAAATTTAAAAGTACTAGGGCAGAATAGAAAAGTAATAAATCTATTGTTAGTATCTCTCTGCAGTGTGTATTATACACACACAGCTCTGCTGCTACATATGCCCATGTACATACACAGCTCTACTACATGCACATATAGACAAACACATTTCTTCTACATATGCATATATAGACACACAGCTCTGCTACATGCACATATACATACACAGAATACATATGTGGACTGGCAGCAATTTAAACTGCAAATCCATGCCAGAAACCCATGGTTCTGTCTAAGACTTCTAGAGATTCCACAGAAAATGTCACATTTTTCCGATGTGTATTTACTGTGTGAGTAGGTCTCGTGGACCAAATACATCAACATGTAAGTATAAAGAAAGCTGCAATCAGCTCTGTCTGCTCTCTGATCAAATTGGTAAGTGTTAAGTGCTGGAAGAAAAATGTCTCTTTAAGGGCTGATTAAGATAAGTATATTATGCGGATGACTTCTACAGTTACGTACACCCATCTCTGACACACAAACAACACTGTACATCACCACATCTTGCTGTTCCTGATCGGGACCTCAACGGAGGCTGCACAAGCTGAGCACATGACCTGAAAGATCCTTTAATTATTCGGGTGAAAGGTCCTTCAGCTGCTCAGCTAGTGCAGCCTCCGTTTCTCAGTAAGCTTAAGCTTCCTCTCCTGCTGTGCACCAATCACATAAATCAGTATCCGACAGGAAGAGACAGGCCAACTATCTGTGATTGGGAAGGATGCTGTGTCAACGTTCTCCTCCATCACAGGAAGCTGCCTCCAGGCTATAAAGGGAATCGCCAAGGAAAAGTATAACTATTGCATATAATCTATAGAGAAACCATCAAAAATGTACTTTCTAAAATATATATTTATTAAATATATTTAGAATCCAATGATAATTACACAAGAACAACAACAACAAAAATTAGTAGGCCACCCTTGAGATTCCAACATCATTTAAAAGATATATTATTGTAGGATATTGTTGAAAATCTGAAAAATGCTGGTGTTCCGTTTGTACGTATTGGGGTGATTCCTGTGTTTGTCCTGCTGGTCTGAATATCTGGTCTATAGTATATACTACATGCCAATTAATGTCCTTATTGGCACGTAGCCCATTTTGGGGGTTTTGTGTGAAATGATGTCCTATTTGCCTTTGTTTCTCTATTTCCTTTCTGTGTATAAGAACAACACACAAAAAACAAATATCTGTATAACAAAATGTATAATTGCAATAATTTTCTTGGCGAAATACTTCAGTTTCTGGAGCAATTTCAAGGGTGCTAACGCTTTCAGCCAAGACTGTATAATTAGATACAGATGTACCATTCTAAAAATGTCAACTATATCATGATGCCAAATTATATTCCAGCACTAGCTGAAGAGCCCGGCGTTGCCTGGGCATAGTAAATATCTTTGGTTAGTTATAGCACCTCACTTCTCTTATTTTCCCATCACGCCTCTCATTTTCCCAATCACATCTTTCATTTTCCCCCTCACATCTCTCATTTTCTCCCTCACACCTCTCATTTTCTCCCTCACTCCTCTCATTCCCCCCTAACACTTGTCATTTCGACCTCACATCTGTCATTTTCTGATCACTCCACTATTTTTCCTCACTCCTCTCATTTTGCACTCACACCTTTTCATTTTCACCTCACACCTCTCATTTTCACCTCATCACCTCAGTATATACATGTTTGTCATCTCCCTTATATATAGTATACATCTGTATGTCATCTCCTGTATATAGTATATACCTGTATGTCATCTCCCCTGTATATAGTATATACCTGCTGTGTGTCATCTCCCCTATATATAGTATATACCTGAATGTCATCTCCTTCTATATATAGTATATACCTGTATGTCATCTCCTCCTGTATATAGTATATACCTGTGTGTCATCTCCCTTGTATATAGTATATACCTGCATGTCATCTTCTATATATAGCATATACCTGTATGTCATCTCCTCCTGTATATAGTATATACCTGCTGTGTGTCATCTCCCCTATATATAGTATATACCTGAATGTCATCTCCTTCTATATATAGTATATACCTGTATGTCATCTCCTCCTGTATATAGTATATACCTGTGTCATCTCCTCCTGCATATAGTATATACCTGCATGTCATCTTCTATATATAGCATATACCTGTATGTCATCTCCTCCTGTATATAGTATATACCTGTCATCTCCCCTGTATATAGTATATATCTGAGTGTCATCTCCTCCTGCATATAGTATATACCTGCATGTCATCTTCTATATATAGCATATACCTGTATGTCATCTCCTCCTGTATATAGTATATACCTGTCATCTCCCCTGTATATAGTATATATCTGAGTGTCATCTCCTCCTGCATATAGTATATACCTGCATGTCATCTTCTATATATAGCATATACCTGTATGTCATCTCCTCCTGTATATAGTATATACCTGTGTGTCATCTCTCCTGTATATAGTATATATCTGTGTGTCATCTCCCCTGTATATAGTATATACCTGTGTGTCATCTCCTCCTGTAGTAGACCTCGTTCACACGTTATTTGCTCAGTATTTTTACCTCAGTATTTGTAAGCTAAATTGGCAGCCTGATAAATCCCCAGCCAACAGGAAGCCCTCCCCCTGGCAGTATATATTAGCTCACACATACACATAATAGACAGGTCATGTGACTGACAGCTGCCGTATTTCCTATATGGTGCAATTGTTGTAGTTTGTCTGCTTATTAATCAGATTTTTATTTTTGAAGGCTAATACCAGACTTGTGTGTGTTTTAGGGCGAGTTTCGTTTGTCAAGTTGTGTGTGTTGAGTTGCATGTGGCGACATGCATGTAGCGACTTTTGTGAGATGAGTTTTGTGTAGCAACATGCGTGTAGCAACGTTTTGTGTGTCGAGTTGTATGTGACAGGTTAGTGTAGCAAGTTGTGTGCAGCAAGTTTTGCGCATGGCGAGTTTTGCGCGTTGCGAGTATTATGTGTGGTGCCTTTTGAGTATGTGCAAGTTTTGTGTGAGGCAACTTTTGCATGTGTTGCAACTTTTGTGCATGTGGCAATTTTTCCGCGTGTGCAAGTTTTGCGTGTGGCGAGTTTTTCATGAGGAGAATTTTGCACTTGTGGCGAGTTTTGCAAGAGCCTAGTTTTTGCATGTGGTGAGTTCTGCGCGTGGCGAGTTTTGAGTGGCGACTTTTGTGTTTTGACTTTTATGTGGCGAGGTTGGTGTATTTGTGGTGAAATGTGTGCTGAGGGTAATATGTGTTCAAGCACGTGGTAGTGTGTGGCGCATTTTGTGTGTGTTCATATCCCCGTGTGTGGTGAGTATCCCATGTCGAGGCCCCACCTTAGCAACGGTATATACTCTTTGGCGCCATCGCTCTCATTCTTTAAGTCCCCCTTGTTCACATCTGGCAGCTGTCAATTTGCCTCCTACACTTTTCCTTTCATTTTTTCCCATTATGTAGATAGGGGCAAAATTGTTTGGTGAATTGGAAAGCGCGGTGTTAAAATTTCACCTCACAACATAGCCTATGACGCTCTCGGGGTCCAGACGTGTGACTGTGCAAAATTTTGTTGCTGTAGCTGCGACGCTTCCAACACTTTTCCTTTCACTTTTTCCCCATTATGTAGATAGGGGCAAAATTGTTTGGTGGATTGGAACGCGCGGGGTTAAAATTTCACCTCACAACGAAGCCTATGACGCTCTCAGGGTCCCGACGTGTGACTGTGCAAAATTTTGTTTCTGTAGCTGCGACGCCTCCAACACTTTTCCTTTCACTTTTTTCCCCATTATGTAGATAGGGGCAAAATTGTTTGGTGAATTGGAACGCGCGGGGTTAAAATTTCGCCTCACAATATAGCCTATGACGCTCTCGGGGTCCAGACATGTGACTGTGCAAAATTTTGTGGCTGTAGCTGCGACGCCTCCAACACTTTTCCTTTCACTTTTTTCCCCATTATGTAGATAGGGGCAAAATTGTTTGGTGAATTGGAACGCGCGGGGTTAAAATTTCACCTCACAACGAAGCCTATGACGCTCTCAGGGTCCAGACGTGTGACTGTGCAAAATTTTGTTGCTGTAGCTGCGACGGTGCAGATGCCAATCCCGGACATTTTTTTAGAAAGCAGCAACATTCTCCTGATAACCCTTCCAAGCAAACCATACTTGTTCAGTCTTTTTTTTTAATTCTTCAGTCATGCACTTAAACATTTAACATTCTAAGGCTACGTTCACATTAGCGTTTCCCGACGCAGCGTCGGGAAACGCAGCGGCGATGCATGCATCATGCGCCCCTATATTTAACATGGGGGGCGCATGGACATGCGTTGTGCTGTTGTGCGACGCATGCGTTTTTTTTGCCGCAAGCGTTGGGCAAAGAAAACGCAACAAGTTGCATTTTTTTTGCGTCGAAATTTCGGCAAAAAACGACGCATGCGTCGCAAAACGCAGCGTTTTTGCATGCGTTTTGGTGCATTTTTATTTGCGTTGTGCGTTGCGTCGCCGACGCAGCAGCGCTCAACGCAAATGTGAACGTAGCCATATTGAGTCCTTTGCAGCGTGAGCTCTTGGCTTTTTTGCAATTTCTTTGGGCATTTTAATCTGGGGTGAATTTCCACTATGGAAAGATTGGCGGCAATCTTGAATGGTTGCCAAAACTTTTGCTTTTAGTCAGCATTCACACCTTGCAGCCGCTTTGCAGTTTTTGGGGAAATTACATCAAATTAGGTGGTTTTTATGCTACAATTGTGGCCGCAAAGTGTGAACACATCCTCCGATGGTTGTCTACCCTATCCACCGGAGGTTGTTATTAATTAAAACAAAAGTGTATCTGGACCCCATTCTTTCTCAGTTCATTTCGGGCCCAAATAATAAGGGATCCGAGCCTGTTTAGTTAAGGCCTCATCTAAAAAAAGATGGCAGATGGGCTCACATACAGATCAAAATGTGTGCAGTGTACCTCCCCTCTCTACGTATTTATGTATATAATGTTTACAGAGTATTCATGTCTGTAGGTAGAGATATTTATTTAGCCTTGTCAATTGGAACATCATTATTTCTATAATTTGCGTAAGTGTGAAGGTTACTAACGGTTACATTGTATTGCAGGTTGAACAATATCACAATATTATCTTTCAAGGTCCAGAGGGAAGCCTGCAGGAATATATAGTGGATCAGTTGTCATGCTGCATTAAGGTAGTACGCTTTGGCTGGTTGCTAAGTATGGATGCATATGAATAAGTCTAGACGGCTGACAAATGGCATCTTTTCATAACAGCACAAAGAAGAGGCTACTGGATTTAGCTGTGATATTGTTAAGGTCGAGGTGGAGTCTGAGTTATCGAAACAGCAACTCGTAGACATATTCATCAATTCAGGTAAGCATCTCGTGGGATGAAATGGTTAATAATTATTTTGTATAGCATGCATAGGTATGCATATGTCATCATTTTGTTTTATTGCATGTGTTTTTTTTATTACTGCTGCAGACCAGGAATGGTGTGGCCTGGATGTTTTACCATGGTTACCTAATCTTAGATATTTTATTGAATCTGTGCAGTACGCTTTGTTCTTTTACCAAATCTATGCCTTGGCCTTGGATCTGCTATAGTGCCTAGACAGGAAACTCCTCTACTCAATACACTTCTTTGTCTTTTCAGTGGCGTTACTTGAAGTTCTTGGACCCCAATGCTAAATCTCCATTGGTACCCCCATCTATCACAGGTCTTTTAATAATACTGGTCTCGTTTGACCCAAAGGGACCATTTGTGCCTCCTAGACTATTTGGACCTGGTGTGAATTTCAACCCCTACACCCACTATAGTCATGCCCCTGCTGTCTATCCAGTGGAAATGACTAAGGGCTTAAAAATTGTTGTGCAGTACTACATGTGCCACACTCTGTACCCCAGACCCACAAGACACGCTTTAATGGATGCCTGACACACACCTAATCCTCATCTACTGTACACAGTATGGTGGTAGCATGCAGTGTATAGTTTACAACATTATTGGAGTATGTTTTAGCTTGTAGTGGTTTACCATGAATACATACGGTAATTTTGGAATAACCATCCATATTTTCGGCTGTACTCAGTAACGCAGCTCAGTCACTTCATAAGGCCAGACCTAGTCGTATGTGTAGATGCACTGTCCTGTCCTAACTGAAAAACATTGATTTGGTTTGTATAGCTGTATTGTCCATTCTGCTGATCAATGATTGTTGAACCCAAAAGATTAGTAGATGCATTGTAGCGATATACCCTCAAAACCATTTTGCTGGCCATAAAAAAAAAAAATATTTGGTAACCTTAAAAATGGTGGTTATTACTGAAAACTCACTATTCTGTGAGCATTACTGAATTTGTGATTAGTATGACTAGCCATTATTCTTTTCTGGACACATTATAGGTTATTGCAGGGATAATTAGACAATTATCATTAGTTAATTGCTTTCTGTTCAGGTTGCCTGATTCCAGTTACTAATGCACCTCCTTCTAAGAAGAAAATCATTATTGTTCTGGAAAAATTGGAAAAGGTCTCCATGTTGGAGCTTCTCGGAGATTTAATGTCTTCCTTAGAAAATCGAGGCTTGGAAAATGCATTTTGTGTTCAGAGAGGTAATTAAAGATTAGTACATTGTTTCTGCTGGTTCATTCCCAAGTGTTGTGGATATCACTGTTAATCTGATGTGTGTGCTGTTTTAGCCAATGGAGTGTCCGAGGCATACTACTTCCATGAAGATTGCTTTTTGATGGGTACAGTGGGAAGATCTCGTCTACAAGGATCTGAACTACTAGTTCAGCAACACTTCCGTTGGGTTCAGCTAAGGTGGGATGGAGAGCCAATGCACAGTTTACTGCAGAAGGTTTTGAAGAGGAAGGTTTTACAGAAGGTATCACTTTAACTGTTGTTATGCCATACAAAAATAGATTATAGCACAGTTTTAGATCACTATGGACATTTGATCCCTCCCTGGCTGCCATAGATTGGGGGGATATTTGTAACCATATATTTCTATGATACTGAAGTGATAAGTGTGGTGTCCTAGCAGCTGAAAAATGGCTACTGTTTCCTAGTTCCCGGACCCAGTTATTAGTTAAAGAAGAGGTTTGCCTCTTAACTATCTGACTGGTATACCGTGATTGATCAAAAGAGTACACGGCAAACCCATGTATTTTAGTTTTGTCCATAGATTGACCTTAATGTTCAGCAAAAAAACAAAAAACATTTTGAACAGAATACTTCCACTTTAATACATAATGTGTTTATATCACAAGTGTGAAATGGTAAAATGCCATAGATTCTTCTTTTTAAAACCCTGCATCCTTAATAAGGTGTGTATCCTGGAGAAATGTCACCATTGATTTGTGGCCTCAGCACCTACTGTGCTTACAAGACAAATGAGAGTTGTATGCAACATGTTTTCCAGTCACATTGTGCTGATCCACTATTGGAAAGTACTTCACGCCAATCTATAAAATGTAAGAGGTCTCAGGTTTGCAATAATCAGATTAAGTTTTGATTTTCTTTTGCAATAAAACATTGCATAATTTGAATCCATTAGCTATGTGTGTCCTTTGAATACAACCCATGAGAATATTTGATTATGTATTTCTATTGTTCGTACAATTGTCAGACTGCTGCTTAACCCGTTAACGTCCAGTGACTGATGTATTCAACATTGATCGCCTCCCCCTTTTCCGGCACATGACAGCCCATCAGAGCCCATGTCACATGACCGTAGGTTGCCGATGGGTTGGCATGACCCGAAGTCTCCTGGAGACCCCTGTGGTTGTCATAGTCGGATAGCTATGAGCGCCGCCCATCGGTTAGAGCTCATAGAAAGTGAGCGTTTCTGCTACATAGTGCAGGGTAGCAGCCCTACTCTATGTAGCACAAGCGATACTGAGCATGCCCATAAAGTGCAGCATGGATTCATCTCAACCAAAAGCCGAGAAACAGACATTTATAGGACATTTCATAACTTTCCCAAATTGTTATGAAAACATTTACAGCACATACTACACTGAACTACTTAACTCAATTTATTATATACACTGCTCAAAAAAATAATGGAATACTAAAATCCCACATCCTAGATATCACTGAATGAAATATTCCAGTTGTAAATCTTTATTCATTACATAGTGGAATGTGTTGAGAACAATAAAACCTAAAAATGATCAACGTAAATTACAACTAATATCCCATGGAGGTCTGGAGTTGGAATGATACTCAAAATCAAAGTGGAAAATGAACTTACAGGCTGATCCAACTTCAGTGGAAATGCCTCAAGACAAGGAAATGATGCTCAGTAGTGTGTGTGGCCTCCACGTGCCTGTATGATCTCCCTACAACGCCTGGGAATGCTCCTGATGAGGCGGTGGATGGTCGCCTGAGGGATCTCCTCCCAGACCTGGACTAAAGCATCCGCCAACTCCTGGACAGTCTGTGGTGCAACGTAACGTTGGTGGATGGTGCGAGACATGATGTCCCAGGTGTGTTAAATCGGATTCAGATCTGGGAAACTGGCTGGTCAATCCATTGCTTCAATGCCTTCATCTTGCAGGAACTGCTGACACACTCCAGCCACATGAGGTCTGGCATTGTCCTGGATTAGGAGGAACCCAGGGCCAACCGTACCACAAGGGATCTCATCTCGGTACCTAATGGCAGTCAGGCTACCTCTGGCAAGCACATGGAGGACTGTGCGGCCCTCCAAAGAAATGCCACCCCACACCATTACTGACCCACTGCCAAACCGGTCATGCTGAAGGATGTTGCAGGCAGCGGATCTCTCTCCACGGCATCTCCAGACTCTGTCACGTCTGTCACAAGTGCTCAGTGTGAACCTGCTTTCATCTGTGAAGAGCACAGGGCGCCAGTGGTGAATTTGCCAATCCTGGTGTTCTGTGGCAAATGCCAAGCGTCCTGCACGTTGTTGGGCCGTGAGCACAACCCCCATCTGTGAACGTCGGGCACTCAGACCATCCTCATGGAGTCGATTTCTAACTGTTTGTGCAGACACATGCACATTTGTGGCCTGCTGGAGGTCATTTTGCAGGGCTCTGGCAGTGCTTCTCCTGTTCCTCCTTGCACAAAGGCTGAGATAGCGGTCCTGCTGCTGGATTGTTGCCCTCCTTCGGCCCCCTCCACGTCTCCTGGTGTACTAGCCTGTCTCCTGGTAGCGCCTCCATCCTCTGTACAGTATGCTGACAGACACAGCAAACCTTCTTGCCACAGCTCACATTGATGTGCCATCCTGGATGAGCTGCACTACTTGAGCCACTTGTGTGGGTTGTAGAGTCCGTCTCATGCTACCATGAGTGTGAAAGCACAACCAACATTCAGAAATGACCAAAACATCAGCCAGAAAGCAGTGGTACTGAGATGTGGTATGTGGTCCCCACCTGCAGAACCACTCCTTTATTGAGTGTGTCTTAATAATTGCCAATATTTTCCATCTGTTTATTCCATTTGCACAACAGCATGTGAAATTGATTGTCAAACAGTGTTGCTTCCTAAGTGGACAGTTTGATTTCACAGAAGTTTGATTTACTTGGAGTTTTATTCTGTTGTTTAAGTTTTCCCTTTATTTTTTTGAGCAGTGTATTTTCAGTCGGTGCATTTTATATCGCCTCCGACTCCTCAGCCCTGGCTTCAATACAGAGACTGTTTTAACACCAGGAGCTTATCATTTTCCAGACGGGTACCCAAATGAGAACTGGTCTAACACCCCCAGTAATGATTAGCAATTTACTGTCAATATACAATGTGCACAGAAAGCTCTGGTGTGGATGAGGGCAGCTTTCTGAGCTCTGCTGCATCTAAAAGCTCTGAATGTATCACAACTGCTGCACCCAGTAATCTAAGTGATACATCACTGGAATCAAGGTCTCTTTTCCTACATTATGCTGCTCTCAGATGTGGTAGCAAAAATGTGGTGACAGATTCCCTTTAAATGTATTGCTTGTTAAAGGTGTTTTCTTAGTTAGACAACCTCGATTGAAATGCCATTGGGGACCGGTGTAATATTTTATTTTCCTCGTGGTAGTGCTGCATGGGAGTTGAATCCTTGTTACTGGATCTTCCAATGTTACAGCTGAGGATAATAAAAATGTGGGATATCCTTTGATCACGTAATTATTATGACAGTTTCCAACACGTTCTGTCGAAAGTTAGGGTTCACATTCTGATTTTAATCTCCACTAAGTGTCTATGCCAGAAAAAGCTCTTGAGGTTCATGACAAGCTTATTCCAGGGACATGACGGAAGGAAAAAATAGTTATTTTGGCCTGTACAGTTATGTTTTTCTGTAACTTCATATTGGTATATCACTAAAACGTTCTAGAATGTTGTAGTAGCCTATGGCATTTCATACAATGGTGTAAGTATGAACCACACGCCTCCAGTAAAAAAGCGTGTAATGCGAATATTCATTTTAACAAAAGGACTCTATAGGGGATGGATACCACTTTATGGCATTTGTTAAACTCGGGAGGTTTTTTTTTATTTACTCCCAATGAAGACCCTAAACATAATGTGAATGGAGCCTTTTTTATACACGAAGTTTAAAATAAGCATTCATATTATATTCTATATGTCTTTATTTAAAATACATTTAATCTGTTGTATGTTTTAGTTCAAAGGTAAAACGCCTTCACCCTGTGACCCTTTATGCCGAGGCACTGACTGGATATACATGGTTTGGCACCAGCTCAACTCCTGCTTATCCCGCTTAGGCACCCCAGAGGCCCTCATAGGCCCGCAGCCATTTATGTCTTGCCCAGTAGTACCTGGAAGTCTTCATATAATGGTGAAGTAAGTCCACAATTCTGATTCTTCATACCTGATTTATCATTTCATACCAATGTTGGGTTGTAATGGTATCTTTCTAAAATGAAAGCTTTTAACCCCTTCATGACCTTGGGATTTTCCGTTTTTTCCGTGTTCGTTTTTCGCTCCCCTCCTTCCCAGAGCTATAACTTTTTTATTTTTCCTTCAATATCGCCATGTTAGGGCTTATTTTTTGCGAAACAAGTTGTACTTTTGAATGACATCATTGGTTTTAGCATGTCGTGTACTAGAAAACGGGAAAAAATTCCAAGTGCGGTGAAATTGCAAAAAAAAGTGCAGTCCCACACTTGTTTTTTGTTTGGCTTTTTTGCTAGATTCACTAAATGTTAAAACTGACCTGCCATTATGATTCTCCAGGTCATTACGAGTTCATAGACACCTAACATGACTAGGTTATTTTTTATCTACGTAATGAAAAAAAATTCCAAACTTTGCTAAAAAAAATTGCGCCATTTTCCGATACCTGCAGCGTCTCCATTTTTCATGATCTGGGGTCAGTTGAGGGCTTATTTTTTGCGTGCTAAGCTGGCTTTTTAATGATACCATTTTGGTGCAGATACGTTCTTTTGATTGCCTGTTATTACATTTTAATGCAATGTCGCGGCGACCAAAAAAACATAATTCTGGCGTTTCAAATTTTTTTCTCGCTACGCTGTTTAGCGATCAGGTTAATGCTTTTTTGATAGATCGAGCGATTCTGAACGCGGCGATACCAAATATGTGTAGGTTTGATTTTTTTTTTATTGATTTATTTTGAATGGGGCGAAAGGGGGGTGATTTAAACTTTTATATATATATATATTTTTTTTTTTTTTCACTTTTTTTTTTTTTTTTTTACTTTTGCCATGCTTCAATAGCCTCCATAGGAGGCTAGAAGCTGGCACAACTCGATCGCCTCTGCTACATAGGAGCGATCATTAGATCGCTGCTATGCAGCAGAAATGCAGGTGTGCTATGAGCGCCGACCACAGGGTGGCGCTCACAGCTACCGGGGATCAGTAACCATAGAGGTCCCAAGGACCTCTATGGTTACTATACAGAAGCATCGCTGACCCCCAATCATGTGACGGGGGTCAGCGATGCGCTCATTTCCGGCCGAAAGCGGCGGCTGAGTGCCGCTGTCAGCGTTTAACAGCGGCATTTAACTAGTTAATAGCGGCGGATGAATCGCGATTTCACCCGCCGCTATTGCAGGCACATGTCAGCTGTTCAAAACAGCTGATATGTCCCGGCTTTGATGCGGGCTCACCGCCGGAGCCCGCATCAAAGCAAGGGTTCTGACCTCGGACATACTATCCCGTCCGAGGTCAGAAAGGGGTTAATATTTCATGCTCTACTTATAAGAACACTTTAGCATATATTTCCTATATTTCCATACTTTTAATAATTTAGGACAATTTGAAAATGTTTTGAAGACCCTTACTTATTGAAGTTTCAATTCTCATGATCCTAATGAGTTATAGAAGTGGTTTATAGTTCTTCAATAACTTAGGGTGAAACCTGATATGTTTTTATAGGTGGATGTCAAAATTGTGGAATGCAGTAATAGCTCCAAAAGTCCAAGAAGCCATTCTGTCCATTGCCACATCAAAAAGGGCCTCTGTTCTCCGACAAGTTACAGCCACAAAAACGCCAAGCCGAGGTCAACAGGCAATTGTTAAGGCTGCTCTCAGCATTCTGCTTAACAAAGCTATTCTACATGGCTGCCCAGTTCCAAAAAATGGTAAGAATGGCCTGTAAAATGGTTAGGATTAAGTATAAATAATCGCATTGCAACAGTCTTTCACAGGGTGATTGTTTTTAGACTAAAGGAGTTGTCCGGCCTCAGGGTACAAGTCTGCAGTCACCATGTGTGACTGCAGACTTGTGAATCCTCACATTGCGCACACTGCACTGTGAGGATTCTCCGGTGCTGGCATCTGGAGCAGGTGGTCATGTGATCGCAAATATGCAATTTGCATGCTTCTGACCTCATTAGAACTAGACGTGTCTGGCCTTGCTCAATACACTTACATTGAGCTAGGCAGCGCATGTCTACTTCATGGTGGTGTTTGGTTAGTGAGTCTCTTGTTAATGGTGTTGCAGCCTCTGTGGCCTTTCAGAAAAGGTGTGTATATACTGACAGACCATGTGACACTTAGATTGCGCACACGTCGACTTCCTTTCACTAAGCATGTGACTTATGGAGGTAATTACATGCACCAGAAATGTTTAAGTGCTTCATCACAAAAGCAGTGAATACATATGCCCATGCCAATTTTTAGTTATTTGATCCTATAAATTTAATCTGTGCCTATATTTTCTCATTTCACTTCACCAACTTAGACTATTTAGTGCTGATACATTACACACAAATCGGATTGCAAAAATATTTAAACACAGGATGTAATGTAACAAAATAGGTAAAAAAAAAAGGGGGTGAATACTATTGCAAGCCACTGTAGATGTTTCGTTATGCTCTTTAGTGGCCATCTGTGTGTGTTTAGACTAATAACTGGAAGCATAGATGACCGAAATACATGAAAATCCAACATAGGAAGCGTTACGATTAAAAAAATAAGCTTTACTGCCTTAGGTTAAGTGCACACGTTGCAGAATTGCCTCGGAAATTTCCACGGCAATTCTGCGCCTCCTGCCGCGGGTATATCGCATGCATATTCCCGCAGAAAACTAGCGTTTTGCAAGCATAATTAGCTTGCAGAATGCTAGCGCTTTCCAAGTGATCTGTAGCAGCGCTTGGAAAACTGATTGACAGGTTGGTCACACTTGTCAAACATAGTGTTTGACAAGTGTGACCAACTTTTTACTATTGATGCAGCCTATGCCGCATCAATAGTAAAAGATAGAATGTTAAAAATAAAAAAAAATAAAAAATGGTTATACTCACCGCAAACAGCCGATCTCCTCAGCGGCTTCCGTTCCTATAGATGGTGTGTGTGCAGGACCTTCGATGACGATGGAGCTAGCAGATGCTCCATCTGCGCTAGCGCAGTGCCAAATTCGGCACTTGCGTTAGTGCAGTCCGTTTAACGGATTTGTTGAACGGACGCAACAATGCAAGTGTGAACCTAGCCTTAGTAAGTGTAAAAATGGCCAGTACGCAGCCTGGTTTGCATGCGGTAATGCATTTGACATTACATCTGACAGATGCAGAATATGTACAGTATTTTTCTGATAAGAGACACACGTCTTATAATGCGGATATACCAGGGATTCAAACCAGGGATTCAAGCTTGAGGAGGATAATTTGCATATTCCAGGTGCCTTCTGGGAAAGCGAAGAGTCTCCCTAAGCTAGAAGATCGTTGGGTACAGCCGGGACCAGCTGCTTGGAAAGAATCATCAAACCAGGGATTCAAGCTTGAGGAGGCTAATTTGCATATTCCAGGTGCCTTCTGGGAAAGCGAAGAGTCTCCCTAAGCTAGAAGATCGTTGGGTACAGCCGGGACCAGCTGCTTGGAAAGAATCATCAAACCAGGGATTCAAGCTTGAGGAGGCTAATTTGCATATTCCAGGTGCCTTCTGGGAAAGCGAAGAGTCTCCCTAAGCTAGAAGATCGTTGGGTACAGCCGGGACCAGCTGCTTGGAAAGAATCATCAAACCAGGGATTCAAGCTTGAGGAGGCTAATTTGCATATTCCAGGTGCCTTCTGGGAAAGCGAAGAGTCTCCCTAAGCTAGAAGATCGTTGGGTACAGCCGGGACCAGCTGCTTGGAAAGAATCACCAAACCAATTTTTGCCTGTAGGACATTATTGCAAGAGAGCTTGGCTGAGTAGATTACACAAGAAGGAAAACACACAGCAAGTCAGCAGGATCTAGGAGCAACATGGCAGATGTGACAACCTACATGGTGAGCTGCAGCATGTGCTACATGTTCACAGATCGACCAGAAGAAGAATTAAATTTCACCTGTCAGAAGTGTAGACTAGTGGCCCTTTTAGAAGAAAAGGTGCGGGGTCTGGAAGAAAGAATAGCAACCTTGAAACTCATCAAAGAGAATGAAGACTTTCTAGACAGAACAGAAGCATCTCTACTGGTCACAGAAGGTGAAAAAAGTGTCAGAGAACCTCCAAAAGCAGATGAGTGGAAGCATGTGACCAAAAGAAGCAAGAAGACCATGGAGAAATCACCAACCACACAACTGAAGAACCGATATCAAATCTTTGTAGAGGATGAAGATGGCACACCTAAGAATGAAGCAATACCAGCAAGCAAAAAAGAAAAGGGCACACAGCAACAAGTGACAGAAAAAAGTACAGCCAAGAAGCAACGAAGAGTGGTGGTGGTGGGAGACTCACTACTGAGAGGCACAGAAGCAGCCATCTGCAGACCGGACATAACTGCAAGAGAAGTATGCTGCCTTCCAGGTGCGATGATCAAGGATGTGACCGATAGGATACCAAAGCTCTTCAACTCCAAGGACGTCCACCCATTTCTTCTGATACATGTTGGCACCAATGACACGGCAAGGAAGGACCTACCGACAATCTGCAAAGACTTTGAAGAGTTGGGGAAGAAAGTAAAGGAACTGGATGCACAGGTAGTTTTTTCTTCTATCCTTCCAGTAGACGGGCATGGCACCAGGAGATGGAACAGGATCCTTGATGCAAACAACTGGCTAAGACGATGGTGCAGACAACAAGGATTCGGATTCCTGGACCACGGTGTGAATTACTTGTACGATGGACTCCTCGCCAGAGACGGACTACACCTCAACAAACCTGGGAAACACACATTCGCCAGAAGACTCGCTACACTCATCAGGAGGGCGTTAAACTAGAAGAAGAGGGGACGGGAAGAAAAACATTAGACTTGAACAAAGAAGATCCAGGAAAACATACTCAGAAGGGAGGTAAGAACATTTCTAAAACAATCCACAGCGAGGAGATTGGAACAAAACAAAATCCTCTAAACTGCATGCTTGCAAACGCCAGAAGCCTGACAAACAAGATGGAAGAACTAGAAGCAGAAATATCTACAGGTAACTTTGACATAGTGGGAATAACCGAGACATGGTTAGATGAAAGCTATGACTGGGCAGTTAACTTACAGGGTTACAGTCTGTTTAGAAAGGATCGTAAAAATCGGAGAGGAGGAGGCGTTTGTCTCTATGTAAAGTCTTGTCTAAAGTCCACTTTAAGGGAGGATATTAGCGAAGGAAATGAGGATGTCGAGTCCATATGGGTCGAAATTCATGGAGGGAAAAATGGTAACAAAATTCTCATTGGGGTCTGTTACAAACCCCCAAATATAACAGAAACCATGGAAAGTCTACTTCTAAAGCAGATAGATGAAGCTGCAACCCATAATGAGGTCCTGGTTATGGGGGACTTTAACTACCCGGATATTAACTGGGAAACAGAAACCTGTGAAACCCATAAAGGCAACAGGTTTCTGCTAATAACCAAGAAAAATTATCTTTCACAATTGGTGCAGAATCCAACCAGAGGAGCAGCACTTTTAGACCTAATACTATCTAATAGACCTGACAGAATAACAAATCTGCAGGTGGTCGGGCATCTAGGAAATAGCGACCACAATATTGTACAGTTTCACCTGTCTTTCACTAGGGGGACTTGTCAGGGAGTCACAAAAACACTGAACTTTAGGAAGGCAAAGTTTGACCAGCTTAGAGATGCCCTTAATCTGGTAGACTGGGACAATATCATCAGAACTAATAATACAGATAATAAATGGGAAATGTTTAAGAACATCCTAAATAGGCAGTGTAAGCGGTTTATACCTTCTGGGAATAAAAGGACTAGAAATAGGAAAAACCCAATGTGGCTAAACAAAGAAGTAAGACAGGCAATTAACAGTAAAAAGAAAGCATTTGCACTACTAAAGCAGGATGGCACCATTGAAGCTCTAAAAAACTATAGGGAGAAAAATACTTTATCTAAAAAACTAATTAAAGCTGCCAAAAAGGAAATAGAGAAGCACATTGCTAAGGAGAGTAAAACTAATCCCAAACTGTTCTTCAACTATATCAATAGTAAAAGAATAAAAACTGAAAATGTAGGCCCCTTAAAAAATAGTGAGGAAAGAATGGTTGTAGATGACGAGGAAAAAGCTAACATATTAAACACCTTCTTCTCCACGGTATTCACGGTGGAAAATGAAATGCTAGGTGAAATCCCAAGAAACAATGAAAACCCTATATTAAGGGTCACCAATCTAACCCAAGAGGAGGTGCGAAACCGGCTAAATAAGATTAAAATAGATAAATCTCCGGGTTCGGAGTGCATACACCCACGAGTACTAAGAGAACTAAGTAATGAAATAGATAAACCATTATTTCTTATTTTTAGGGACTCTATAGCGACAGGGTCTGTTCCGCAGGATTGGCGCATAGCAAATGTGGTGCCAATATTCAAAAAGGGGTCTAAAAGTGAACCTGGAAATTATAGGCCAGTAAGTCTAACCTCTATTGTTGGTAAAATATTTGAAGGGTTTCTGAGGGATGTTATTCTGGATTATCTCAATGAGAATAACTGTTTAACTCCATATCAGCATGGGTTTATGAGAAATCGCTCCTGTCAAACCAATCTAATCAGTTTTTATGAAGAGGTAAGCTATAGGCTGGACCACGGTGAGTCATTGGACGTGGTATATCTCGATTTTTCCAAAGCGTTTGATACCGTGCCGCACAAGAGGTTGGTACACAAAATGAGAATGCTTGGTCTGGGGGAAATTGTGTGTAAATGGGTTAGTAACTGGCTTAGTGATAGAAAGCAGAGGGTGGTTATAAATGGTATAGTCTCTAACTGGGTCGCTGTGACCAGTGGGGTACCGCAGGGGTCAGTATTGGGACCTGTTCTCTTCAACATATTCATTAATGATCTGGTAGAAGGTTTACACAGTAAAATATCGATATTTGCAGATGATACAAAACTATGTAAAGCAGTTAATACAAGAGAAGATAGTATTCTGCTACAGATGGATCTGGATAAGTTGGAAACTTGGGCTGAAAGGTGGCAGATGAGGTTTAACAATGATAAATGTAAGGTTATACACATGGGAAGAAGGAATCAATGTCACCATTACACACTGAATGGGAAACCACTGGGTAAATCTGACAGGGAGAAGGACTTGGGGATCCTAGTTAATGATAAACTTACCTGGAGCAGCCAGTGCCAGGCAGCAGCTGCCAAGGCAAACAGGATCATGGGGTGCATTAAAAGAGGTCTGGATACACATGATGAGAGCATTATACTGCCTCTGTACAAATCCCTAGTTAGACCGCACATGGAGTACTGTGTCCAGTTTTGGGCACTGGTGCTCAGGAAGGATATAATGGAACTAGAGAGAGTACAAAGGAGGGCAACAAAATTAATAAAGGGGATGGGAGAACTACAATACCCAGATAGGTTAGCGAAATTAGGATTATTTAGTCTATAAAAAAGACGACTGAGGGGCGATCTAATAACCATGTATAAGTATATAAGGGGACAATACAAATATCTCGCTGAGGATCTGTTTATACCAAGGAAGGTGACGGGCACAAGGGGGCATTCTTTGCGTCTGGAGGAGAGAAGGTTTTTCCACCAACATAGAAGAGGATTCTTTACTGTTAGGGCAGTGAGAATCTGGAATTGCTTGCCTGAGGAGGTGGTGATGGCGAACTCAGTCGAGGGGTTCAAGAGAGGCCTGGATGTCTTCCTGGAGCAGAACAATATTGTATCATACAATTAGGTTCTGTAGAAGGACGTAGATCTGGGGATTTATTATGATGGAATATAGGCTGAACTGGATGGACAAATGTCTTTTTTCGGCCTTACTAACTATGTTACTATGTTACCTTACCGGTACCGTTGCTGCAGGCTAGGATGAGGGGGGAGTCCCGTGTTGCTGTGGGTGTCTTCGGTGCTGCGTGGGCTCTGCCAACATTTTGTGAGAGGCCAGAACCCCCACAGTTCCATGATTTCCTATGCGGTGGACACCCCCGCAGTACCGGGCGCAAGCAGCGGCGCGCCACACATCGGAAAATCACCTCATCACAGCCTGCGGCCTGCAGCATCACTCCACTTCCAGCAATGACCCTGGGACCCCACTTCACTACAGCCACCACCCCCCGGTCAGCGATAAGACGCATTGTTTATAAGAAGCACCACCATTTTATATACAAAAAATGTTTCCTATTTTTCTCCTCAAAATTTGGGGTGCGTCTTATAATCCGGATCATCTTATAATCCTAAAAATACGGTATATGACTACATGAAATCTCATCCAACATTTCCAAGTTGCCTTCCTCTGATAATCAAGGCTTTGTAGCTAAGATAGTAACAAAAAGCAAAAATTGAAATCTCTATATACACTGCTCAAAAAAATAAAGGGAACACTTAAACAACAGAATATAACTCAAGGAAATCAAACTGTCTACTTAGGAAGCAACACTGTTTGACAATCAATTTCACATGCTGTTGTGCAAATGGAATAGACAACAGATGGAAATTATGGACAATTATCAAGACACACTCAATAAAGGAGTGGTTCTGCAGGTTGGGACCACAGACCACATCTCAGTACCAATGCTTTCTGGCTGATGTTTTGATCAGTTTTGAATATTGGTTGTGCGTTCACACTCGTGGTAGCATGAGACGGACTCTACAACCCACACAAGTGGCTCAAGTAGTGCAGCTCATCCAGGATGGCACATCAGTGCGAGCTGTGGCAAGAAGGTTTGCTGCGTCTGTCAGCGTAGTGTCCAGAGGCTGGAGGCGCTATCAGGAGACAGGCCAGTACACCAGGAGACGTGGTGGGGCCGTAGGAGGGCAACAACCCAGCAGCAGGACCGCAACCTCAGCCTTTGGGCAAGGAGGAACAGGAGGAGCACTGCCAGAGCCCTTCAAAATGACCTCCAGCAGGCCACAAATGTGCATGTCTGCACAAACAGTTAGAAACGAGTCCATGAGGATGGTCTGAGCGCCTGATGTCCACAGATGGGGGTTGTGCTCACAGCCCAACACCATGCAGGATGCTTGGCATTTGCCACAGGACACCAGGATTGTCAAATTTGCCACTGGCGCCCTGTGTTTTTCACAGATGAAAGCAGGTTCACACTGAGCACATTTGACAGACGTGACAGAGTCTGGAGACACCGTGAAGAGCGATCTGCTGCCTGCAACATCATTCAGCATGACCGGTTTGACAGTGGGTCAGTAATGGTGTAGGGTGGCATTTCTTTGGAGGGCCGCACAGCCATCCATGTGCTCGCCAGAGGTAGCCTGTCTGCCATTAGGTACCGAGATGAGATCCTCAGACCCCTTGTGAGACTATATGCTGGTGCGGTTGGCCCTGGGTTCCTCCTAATGCAGGACAATGCCAGACCTCATGTGGCTGGAGTGTGTCAGCAGTTCCTGCAAGATGAAGGCATTGAAGCTATGGACTGGCCCGTCCGTTCCCCAGATCTGAATCCGATTGAACACATCTGGGACATCATGTCTCACACCATCCACCAACGTTACGTTACACCACAGACTGTCCCTGAATTGGCGGTTGCTTAGGTCTGGGAGGAGATCCCTCAGGAGACCATCCACCATCTCATCACTGGAGCATGCCCAGGCGTTGTAGGGAGATCATACAGGCACGTGGAGGGCACACACAGTACTGAGCATCATTTCCTTGTCTTGAGGCATTTCCACTGAAGATAGATCAGCCTGTAACTTAATTTTCCACTTTGATTTTGAGCATGATTCCAACTTCAGACCTCCGTGGGATATTAGTTGCGATTTACATTGATCATTTTTAGGTTTTATTGTTCTCAACACATTCCACTATGTAATTACAACTGGAATATTTCATTCAGTGATATCTAGGATGTGGGATTTTAGTGTTCCCTTTATTTTTTTTGAGCAGTATATGAGGGAGCCATCTGCACCACTAGTCAAATAATTTGCTAATTTAGAAAGTGTAAGGGTTAAAGTAAAACGCAAATAAAATCTCACAATCCTCATTTGTCTGATGTCAACTGGTTGCTGAAATAATATACCGTACTGCTGTTCCAATGCTAAAAATCAATGTGTCCATCTGGTTCTTCAGCAGTGCTCAGCTTATTGAGTTCATGAACGCCTTCACGCCAGGGCCGTTTTCTGTTTTTTGTTCCCCTTCTTCCAAGCGCCATAACTTTTTTTATTATAATCGTATGAGGGCTTCTTTTTTGGGGACTAATTGTATTTTTGAATTACACCTTTCATTCTACTGCATAACTGCATAGTTTACTGGAAAACGGGAAAAAATTCCAAGTGTGTTGAAATTTTTTTAAAAAAGGACAGTTTCTCAATTATGTTTTGGGGTTTTTATTTACCATATTCACTATATGGTAATACTGACCTAGCAATATGATTCTCCAGGTCCGCATAGTATGCAGATAGTAAACATGTATAGTTTTTATTTTAAGTGTCGAAAAAGAATTCAGAAATTTGTATTAATTTTTTTGTTTGTTTGTTTTTTTCACCATTTTCCAAGACCTGTAACATTTTCATTTTTGGGGATCTGAGGCTATGTGAGGGCTTATTTTTTTGTGCCTGAGCTGACATTTTTATTGATGCCACTTGGGGGTAGATGCAATGTTTTGATTACCTGTTATTGCATTTTATTGCAATGATGCAACAGCCCAAAAAAAGCAATTCCCGTGTTTTGTTTTGTTTTTTTCACTACGCCATTTTACCGATTGGATTCATTTATTTGATAGATCAAACTTTTACGAACGTGGCAATCCCAAATATGTTTATATATATATTTTTTTTAGTTGTTTTATTATTAATAGGGTAAGGGGGGGGGGGTAATTTGAGCTGTGTGTGTTTTTTTTCTTTTTTTTTTCATATCTGAAACAAAAAAAACAAAGCATTTTTACTGGATTTAATAGTCCCTGCAGAGACACCACCTACGGATGTTAAAGCCACACGATGGCTAATTAAATCAGCCTTCATGTGCAGGAAAAGATGCGGGCTCAGCATGCGAGCAGGGCTGGCTTCAGCACCCGGCGTACCCTGGCAAGTGCCGGGGCCCTGTCGAGACAGGGGGGCCCATTCAAGGCCGGCGTTAGGGGCAGGCAGCTGCCAGTGCCTAGGACCACCGGGGGCTGTCTAATTATACTCACCTACTCCTGGTGGCTTGCGCGGTCCCTGCAGATCCCCGGCTCCCCAGCTTCTTCCTGTACTGAGCGGTCACATGGTACCGCTCATTACAGTAATGAACATGCGGCTCCACCTCCCATAAGGGTGGAGCCGCATATTCATTACTGTAATGAGCGGTAACGGTGACCGCTCAATACAGGAAGAAGCTGCCGGCGCCGGGAAGCAGGGACTGCACAGCGCCAGGAGCAGGTGAGTATAACGGGGAGTGGAGCGCTGCGCGATATTCACCTGCTCCCCATTCTGGGTGCCGCTCTGTCTTCAGCGTCTTTTGCAGTGACGCTGAGGTCAGAGGGCGCGGTGACGTTTTTAGTGCGCGCCCTCTGCCTGAGCGCCAGTGTAGAAAACGCTGAAGAAGATGGAGCGGCGGCTGGAACGAGGACAGGTGACTATTGAAAGTGCAGGGGGCCTGAGCGACGGAGAGGTGAGTATGTGATTTTTATTTATCGCAGCAACAGCAAATGGGGCAAGTGTCTGTATGGAGCATCTTATGGGGCAACTGATTATGTATAGTCTCTTTTATTACATCCCTATGAAGGTCACTGATCACTTTTAGAGCACTGAAATTGCAAACATTAGATATTATAGGTATTTTTCCAGCAGGCGCCTGACAAGCACATTGTATGTGAACTCGTTAGTCCGAATATTGTATGTGACGGAGGGTTAAATCAGCCTTCATGTGCAGGAAAAGATGCGGGCTCAGCATGCGAGCAGGGCTGGCTTCAGCACCCGGCGTACCCTGGCAAGTGCCGGGGCCCTGTCGAGACAGGGGGGCCCATTCAAGGCCGGCGTTAGGGGCAGGCAGCTGCCAGTGCCTAGGACCACCGGGGGCTGTCTAATTATACTCACCTACTCCTGGTGGCTTGCGCGGTCCCTGCAGATCCCCGGCTCCCCAGCTTCTTCCTGTACTGAGCGGTCACATGGTACCGCTCATTACAGTAATGAACATGCGGCTCCACCTCCCATAAGGGTGGAGCCGCATATTCATTACTGTAATGAGCGGTAACGGTGACCGCTCAATACAGGAAGAAGCTGCCGGCGCCGGGAAGCAGGGACTGCACAGCGCCAGGAGCAGGTGAGTATAACGGGGAGTGGAGCGCTGCGCGATATTCACCTGCTCCCCATTCTGGGTGCCGCTCTGTCTTCAGCGTCTTTTGCAGTGACGCTGAGGTCAGAGGGCGCGGTGACGTTTTTAGTGCGCGCCCTCTGCCTGAGCGCCAGTGTAGAAAACGCTGAAGAAGATGGAGCGGCGGCTGGAACGAGGACAGGTGACTATTGAAAGTGCAGGGGGCCTGAGCGACGGAGAGGTGAGTATGTGATTTTTATTTATCGCAGCAACAGCAAATGGGGCAAGTGTCTGTATGGAGCATCTTATGGGGCCATAATTAATGTTTGTGCAGCATTATATGGGGCAAGTGTCTGTATGGAGCATCTTATGGGGCAATAACGTTTGTGCAGCACTATATGGGGCAAGTGTCTGTATGGGGCCATAACTTTTGTGCAGCATTATATCGGGCAAGTGTCTGTATGGGGCCATAACGTTTGTGCAGCACTATATGGGGCAAGTGTCTGTATGGAGCATCTATGGGGCCATAACGTTTGTGCAGCACTATATGGGGCAAGTGTCTCTATATACTACATGGCTGTTCTATATACTACGTGGGCCATGTTATATACTACGTGGGCTGTGCTATATACTAGATGGCTGTTCTGTAAACTACGTGGGCCGTGTTATATACTATGTGACTGTGCTATATGCTATATGGGCTGTGCTATATACTACGTGGCTGTGCTATATGCTACGTGGGCTGTTATATACTACATGGTTGTGTTTATATGCGATCATGAATCGTGGTATGTGTTAAAGGGGGGGCCCACTGAGACTCTTTCGCCCGGGGCCCTCAAAAACCTGGAGCCGGCCCTGCGTGCGAGCCTGCATCAAAGTTTTCTTCATATGTCGTGAAGGGGTTAAAGCAGTGTTCCCCAACTCCGGTCCTCAAGAGTCACCAACAGGTCATGTTTTCAAGACTTCCTTAGTATTGCCCAGGAGATAATTGCATCATCTGCACAGGCCGGAATTCCATCACCTGTGAAATACTAAGGAAATCCTGAAAACATGACCTGTTGGTGGTTCTTGAGGACTGGAGTTGGGGAACACTGGGTTAAAGCTAACTGGGAACTAGACCCCAGCCCTTTTCTCTAAAAATTGGTTTTCAACAAGTATGTCACACTCTGGGAGGCAAGAGCCTTCTATGTCTGCAAGATTTCAGAATCTATATAAAGTGAAGAAAATAATTGATCCTTTGCTGATTTTGTAAGTTTGCCCTCTGACAAAGATATGAACAGTCTATATAATTTTAAGGGTAGGTTAATTTTAACACTGAGAGATGGAATATCAAAAATAAAATCCAGAAAATCACATTGTATAAATCATATAAATTTGTTTGCATTTTGCAGGGAAAAATAAATATTTGATCCCTCTGGCAAACAAGATTTTATACTTAGTGGCAAAAACTTTGTTGGCAAGCACAGCTGTCAGACATTTTTTGCAGTTGATGATGAGGTTTTCGCACATCTCAGGAGGAATTTTGGTTTACTCCTCTTTGCAGATCATCTCTAAATCATTAAGTCGCATGGCAACTCGGAGCTTCAACTCCCTCCGTAAGTTTTCTATGGGATTAAGGTCTGGAGACTGGCTAGGCCACTCCATGCCCTTAATGTGCTTCTTTTTGAGCCACTTATTTGTTGCCTTGACTGTATGTTTTGGGTCATTGTTTTGCTGAAACACCCAGCCACGACCCATTTTTAATGTCCTGGCGGAGGGAAGGGGGTTGTCACTTAGGATTTTACAGGACATCCATTCTCCCATTGATGCCGTGAATCAGGGCCGGCTCCAGGTTTTTGAGGGCCCCGGGCGAAAGAGTCTCAGTGGGCCCCCCCTTTAACACATACCACGATTCATGATCGCATATAAGCACAGCCATGTAGTATATAACACAGCCCACGTAGTATATAACACAGCCCGGCGTGAATTAATCCTGTGCTCTTAGCAGAGAATCACCTGCAAAACAATGTTTGTACTCCATGCTTGGCAGTGGGGACGGTGTTCTTTGGGTAATAGGCAGCATTTCTCTTCCTCCAAACACGGCGAGTTGAGTTAATGCCAAAGACCTACATTTTTGTCTCATCTGACCACAGCACCTTCTCCCAGTCACTCACAGAACCATCCAGATGTTCACTGGCAAACTTCAGATGGGCCTGCACATGTGCCTTCTTGAGCAGGGGGACTTTGCGGGCACTGCAGGATTGTAAACCTTTATGGTGTAATGTGTTATTATAACGTTCGGAGAAGGAGAGTGGACCCTCTGGATCGTGGAAGACCTACCCCTGGGTGAGCGGACCTAGTGATGTACCGACCCCTATAAAGGGACCGCCAGGGGCAGGCCCAGATGTCACTTACCCACGGTGGTAGTACCAAGAGGGATGGCTCCGAGAAGGAAGAAGAGACAGAAGGACCAGAAAGTGGGTTCCAACGGGGAATCCGGTTAGACGGATGACTGACCGGAGAGCCGGAATGGAGGAAGGCTATGGAAACAAAAGGTGGAATTAGGAAACTCGATAGGTAAAAATAACAGAAGCAGTGAAGAGGTACAAAGGAACTACAGGGAAAACAAACGGACTAGCGTAGCAAGGCACAGAACCAGACTGTACTGTGTACAGGGTACGAAGCACAGGGAAGTGTAAGTGCCAGACGCACAAGCAAAGGCTATGTGACAATCAGGCACCTAGATGCCGGATAGACTGCCTCTTATAGCAGAGGCAAAACCAGGATTGGCTGCTGGAATCACTGACCTTGGTGACCCCAGGAAGGAGAAACGAAAAGGATGTGCCTGCGCCCTCTGGAGATGCACAGACACAGAATCCCCCTGGGAGAGCGAGGCACCGGAAGTGGAGAGGAGAGACTGGCGTGCCCTGACCCAGACCCGGAAGCAGAGCGTCGGGAGCGCGCCGCTGCTGAGGAGGAGAGACTGGTGTGCCTAGACCCGGAAGGAGAGCGGCTGGAGCACGCCGCGACTGAACCAGGCACCACAGCAGAGGATGAAGAGCAGATACGCCCAGACCCAGCAGCACGGTGGCGGCGAAGCGCAGCAGCGGAGGAGCAGATGCGCCCGGACCCGGCAGCAGAGCGGCGACGACGAGCAGCAGCGGTAACAGTTACGAATGCTTTTCTTGGTGACTGTGGTCCTAGCTGCCTTGAGTTCATTAACAAGCCCCCCTCCCCGTGTAGTTTTAGGCTGATTTCTCACCTTCCACATGACTGAGGATACCCCACGAGGTGAGATTTTGCATGGCGCCCCAGATCGATGTTGATTTACAGTCAGTTTGCATTTCTTCCATTTTCTTACTATTGGACCAACAGTTGTCTCCTTCTCACCCAGCGCCTTACATATGGTTTTGTAGCCCATTCCAGCTTTGTGCAGGTCTATGATCTTGTCCTTGACATCCTTATAAACTCTTTGGTCTTGCCCATGTTGTAGAGGTTAGAGTCTGACTGATTAATTGAGTCTGTGGACAGTAGTCTTTATAAAGGTGACTTTGTAAGAGAGCGGTCTTTAACCCCTTCCTGACCTGTGACGCCATGTAGGCATCATGAAAGTCGGTGCCAATCCGACCTGTGAAGCCTATGTGGCGTCATGGAGGGATCGCGTCCCTGCAGATCGGGTGAAAGGGTTAACTCCAATTTCACCGGATCTACAGGGACAGGGGGAGTGGTACTTCAGCCCAGGGGGGGTGGCTTCACCCCCCTATGGCTACGATCGCTCTGATTAGCTGTTGAAAGTGAAACAGCCAATCAGAGCGATTTGTAATATTTCACCTATGAAAACTGGTGAAATATTACAATCCAGCCATGGCCGATGCTGCAATATCATCGGCCATGGCTGGAAACCCTGATCTGCCACAGCCACCGATCTCCTCCCCAGTCCTCCGTCCTGTGCTCCGCTCACCTCCGTCGTCATGTCCGCTCCCCGTCCTCCTGTCCACTCCCCCCGTGCTCTGAAAACAACCCCCCACCCCCATGCGCCGATCTCCCCCCCCCTTCCCCCGTGCTCCGATCTCCCCCCCTCATACTTACCGAGCCTCCCTGCCGGTGTCCGTCCATCTTCCCCATGGGTGCCGCCATCTTCCAAAATGGCGGGCGCATGCGCAGTGTGCCTGCCGAATCGGCCGGCAGATTCGTTCCAGGTACATTTTGATCACTGTGATCAAAATAAAAAAAATAGTAAATGAACCCCCCTTTATCACCCCCATTTTTCCACTAGGGTTGGGGTTAGAACTAGGGTTAGGGTTAGAACTAGAGTTAGGGTTAGAATTAGGCTATGTGCACACGGTTCGGATTTGGCTGCGGATCCATAGCGGATTGGCCGCTGCAGATTCGTAGCAGTGTTCCATCAGGTTTACAGTACCATGTAAACCTATGGAAAACCAAATCCACAGTGCCCATGGTGCGGATAATACCTCACGGAAACGCTGCGTTGTATTTTCCACAGCATGTCAATTCTTTGTGCGGATTCTGCAGCGTTTTACACCTGTTCCTCAATAGGAATCAGCAGGTGAAATCCGCACAAAAAACGCTGGAAATCCACGGTAAATCCGCAAGTAAAACGCAGTGCCTTTTGTCTGCGGATTTTTCAAAAATGGTGCGGAAAAATCTCACACGAATCCGCAACGTGGGCACATAGCCTTTGGGTTATGGTTGGAATTAGGGCCAGGGATGGAAATAGGGTTAAGATTAGGCTTGTGGTTAGGGTTAGGGGTGTGTTGGGGTTAAAATTGTGGTTAGGGTTGGGATTAGGATTAGGGTTGGGATTAGGTTTAGGGGTGTGTTGGCGTTAGGGTTGTGGTTAGGGGTGTGTTGGCGTTGGGGTGTGATTAGGGTTATGGCTAGAGTTGGGGTTAGGGGTGTTGGAGTTAGTGTTGGAGGTAGAATTGAGGGGCTTCCACTATTTAGGGACATCAGGGGTCTCCAAACGCAACATGGCGCCACCATTGATTCCAGCCAATCTTGCATTCAAAAAGTCAAATGGTGCTCCCTCTCTTCCGAGCCCTGACGTGTGCCCAAACAGTGCTTTACCCCCACGTATGGGGTATCAGTGTACTTAGGACAAACTGGGCAACAACTATTGAGGACCAATTTCTCCTGTTACCCTTGCGAAAATAAAAAAAAAATGCTTGCTAAAACATAATTTTTGAGGAAAGAAAAATGATTTTTTATTTTCACGGCTCTGCGTTATAAACTTCTGTGAAGCACTTGGGGGTTCAAAGTGCTCATCACATATCTAGATAAGTTCCTTGGGGGTCTAGTTTCTAAAATGGGGTCACTTGTGGGGGAGCTCCAATGTTTAGGCACACAGGGGCTCTCCAAACGCGACATGGTGTCCGCTAAAGATTGGAGCCAATTTTTCATTGAAAAAGTCAAATGGCGCTCCTTCCCTTCCGAGCCCTGTCGTGCGCCCAAACAGTGGTTCCCCCCACATATTGGGTATCGGCGTACTCACGACAAATTGTACAATAACTTTTGGGGTCCAGTTTCTCTTTTTACCCTTGGGAAAATAAAAAAATTGTTGCTAAAAGATCATTTTTGTGACTAAAAAGTTAAATGTTCATTTTTTCCTTCCATGTTGCTTCTGCTGCTGTGAAGCACCTGAAGGGTTAATAAATTTTTTGAATGTGGTTTTGAGCACCTAGAGGGGTGCAGTTTTTTAGAATGGTTTCACTTTTGGGTATTTTCAGCCATATAGACCCCTCAAACGGACTTCAAATGTGAGGTGGTGCCTAAAAAAATGGTTTTGTAAATTTCGTTGTAAAAATGAGAAATCGCTGGTCAAATTTTAACCCTTTTAGCTTCCTAGCAAAATTGTGCTGATGTTAAGTAGACATGTGGTAATGTTATTTATTAACTATTTTGTGTTACATAACTCTCTTGTTTAACAGAATAAAAATTCAAAATTTGAAAATTGCAAAATTCACAACATTTTTGCCAAATTTCCATTTTTTTCCACCAATAAACGCAAAAATTATCGACCTAAATTTACAACTAACATGAAGCCCAATATGTCACGAAAAAAAATTCTCAGAACCGCTAAGATCCGTTGAAACGTTCCTGAGTTATTACCTCATAAAGGGACACTGGTCAGAATTGCAAAAAACGGCCAGGTCATTAAGGTCAAAATAGGCTGGGTCATGAAGGGGTTAATGCAGGTAACGAGTTGATTAGGAGCGTCTAACTGGTCTGTAGGAGCCAGAATTCTTAATGGTTGGTAGGGGATCAAATACTTATTTCTCAGTGCAACATGCAAATAAATTTATATAATTTATACAATGTGATTTTCTGGATTTTATTTTTGATATTTTGTCTCTCAATGTTAAAATTAACCTACCCTTAAAATTATAGACTGTTCATGTCTTTGTCATTGGGCAATCTTACAAAATCAGCAAGGGATCAAAAACTTATTTCCTTCACTGTATATACAGTTAGGTCCATATATATTTGGACAGAGACAACATTTTTCTAATTTTGGTTATAGACATTACCACAATGAATTTTAAACAAAACAATTCAGATGCAGTTGAAGTTCAGACTATCAGCTTTCATTTGAGGGTATCCACATTAAAATTGGATGAAGGGTTTAGGAGTTTCAGCTCCTTAACATGTGCCACCCTGTTTTTAAAGGGATCAAAAGTAATTGGACTATTGACACCAAGGCTATTTCATGGACAGGTGTGGGCAATCCCTTCGTTATGTCATTCTCAGTTAAGCAGATAAAAGGCCTGGCGTTGATTTGAGGAGTGGTGCTTGCATTTGGAAGGTTTTGCTGTGAGGTAAACATGCGGTCAAAGGAGCTCTCCATGTAGGTGAAACAAGCCATCCTTAAGCTGCGAAAACAGTGGCAAAATCTACAGTTTGGTACATCCTGAGAAAGAAAGAAAGCACTGGTGAACTCATCAATGCAAAAAGACCTGGGCGCCCACGGAATACAACAGTGGTGGATAATCGGAGAATAATCTCCATGGTGAAGAGAAACCCCTTCACAACAGCCAACCAAGTGAACAACTCTCCAGGAGGTAGGCGTATCAATATCCAAATCTACCATAAAGAGAAGACTGCATGAAAGTAAATACAGAGGGTTCACTGCATGGTGTAAGCCACTCATAAGCATCAAGAATAAAAAGGCTAGACTGGAATTTGCTAAAAAAAAAACATCTAAAGAAGCCAGCACAGTTCTAGAAGAACATTCTTTGGACAGATGAAACCAAGATCAACCTCTACCAGAATGATGAAAAGAGAAAAGTATGGCGAAAGCGTGGTACAGCTCATGATTCAAAGCGTACCACATCATCTGTAAAACACGCCAGAGGCAGTGTTGATGGCTTGGGCATGCATGGCTGCCAGTGGCACTGGGGCACTAGTGTTTATTGATGATGTGACACAGGACAGAAGCAGCCCAATGAATTCTGAGGTATTCAGAGCCATACCGTGTGCTCAGATCCAGCCAAATGCAGCCAAACTGATTGGTTGTCGTTTCATACTACAGATGGACAATGAACCAAAACCTAAAGCCAAAGCAACCCAGGAGTTTATTAAAGCAAAGAAGTGGAATATTCTTGAATGGCCAAGTCAGTCACCTGATCTCAACCCAACTGAGCATGCATTTCACTTTTTAAAGACTAAACTTCAATCAGAAAGGCCGACAAACAGCAACTGAAAACCACCGCAGTGAAGGCCTGGCAGAGCATCAAAAAGGAGGAAACACACCGTCTGGTGATGTCCATGAGTTCAAGACTTCAGGCAGTCATTGCTAACAAAGGGTTTTCAACCAAGTACTAGAAATGAACATTTTATTTAAAATTATTGAATCTGTCCAATTACTTTTGGTCCCTTTTAAAAACAGGGTGGCACATGTTAAGGAGCTGAAACTCCTAAACCCTTCATCCAATTTTAATATGGATACCCTCAAATGAAAGCTGAAAGTCTGAACTTCAACTGCATCTGAATGGTTTTGTTTAAAATTCATTGTGGTAATGTCTTTAACCAAAATTAGAAAAATGTTGTCTCTGTCCAAATATATGTGGACCTAACTGTATAGTTTGTGCTGAAAGAGAGGGATATCTTTGTATATAATGTTTACAACCTTGTAATGTTTCAGATATAGAACAATATATGGCTGATTTTAAAGGAGGAAGTTTTACCTTATCAATGAGCTCTACATATAAGTGTGGAGGAAAGAAGAAAGGAGAAAATGGAGCCTGGAGAAAAGTCAGTACAAGTCCTCGTAAAAAGTCTAACCTGAACGCCTCATGGAGCTCTACAGAAGAGAGGAAAAAAGGTGATTTTTACTAATATTTGTTGCAAAAGTAGTTTCTACATTTCACTAATTTACTGACTAATAATAAAATAGATGTTAATATTTCACTGTCTAATCCAAGTGGTGTAATATATAGAAAAATATTTAAAACGTATCTTTTAATATACAGTACAGACCAAAAGTTTGGACACACCTTCTAATTTAAAGATTTTTCTGTATTTTCATGACTATGAAAATTGTACATTCACACTGAAGGCATCAAAACTATGAATTAACAAATGTGGAATTATATACTTAACAAAAAAGTGTGAAACGACTGAAATTATGTCTTATATTCTAGGTTCTTCAAAGTGGCCACCTTTTGCTTTGATGACTGCTTTGCACACTCTTGGCATTCTCTTGATGAGCTTCAAGAGATAGTCATGAAAATACAGAAACATCTTTAAATGAGAAGCTGTGTCCAAACTTTTGGTCTGTACTGTATATTTTCAAATAGAATATATTACCCAAGAACATAAGTGACCAGAATTTCTCTAACAGTACCTAGAATAAATATTACTGCTAACAAGCAATATCCCCTGTCAGTATATATAACTATTGTGATTATCAGGTTATGCTATATTACTATTCAGATCTCGATTATGAACATGAAAAAATGATAACCAGTATCACACTATTGACCCCAATGGCCCAGAAATCCACATATTCAGATATCAACTCAGGATTTCAATTCCATACTAGTATAATTAATGGGAGTCTACGTGTCAGTTGTCATATATGATACACATAATAGTGACATGATAACCACAACCAACACATACAGTGACTGACATTCTAGTAAGTGGCATGATAACCACCATCACTACATATATCAACTGACCACTAACAACTAGGATTGGTTCTCCTAGAATCAAAGCCATAAGACTACAAGGATAGCAGAGTTTTAAATCACTAGCCCTAGGACTGCAGAGCTATCCCTACGCGTTTCTTCAATCATTGGTTACTGCTGTGAATCATCAGGGGCTAGGAGTGTGTACATTTCGATAATCATGATAAACTGTGATATAACAGCACTGGCAGGATTGCTGGCCGCAGTCTGTCTACGTTTCATTCTAACATACGAGTCATACCTGAAAGCAATGGACCACTTTTTGACTTATATCATATAAACACTTATAAGGGTTGTGATGACAATCCTATATTGAAATGTAGCCCTGACTTGTTCTCTTCTTTCTATTAAAGTAAACAAGCATGTTTATGGTCGTGTCTGGTTGTTGATAGCCAGCTTTACTAATTGGAAGCAGTCACTTGATTCATGCTGACCAAACCACAGGCGGCATGAATCACAGAGTGATTGCTCAGTTGCAGGCAGGAATATTTTTCTGTGAGATGCCCTGCCATTTCTAAGAAAATGTAGTTAGGAAATCCATCCGGGGAGTACAGGCAGAAATAAAACTAGTCCGCACGGCCCTTGGCTGATTTCTGATGATTGTCAGGTCTCTCTCATAGCACGAAGACCTATCAGTCACCTGGAGCAGTGAAGGGGATGCCAGCCATGGTCGACACCAGACTAGTTTCCTATCTCCCTATTAGAAAGTACTGCACATATAGTATTCACCCCACATGAAAAATGAGAGGCCTTCTCCAATTTTATGATTCAGCAAGGGTAAGATTATTGTGGAGACCTCATCATGTTTGGGCTGTTAGAATTGTAGTTCTGTCATGAAGGGTGGAGATTTCTCATCCCACACATGGTAATAAAATAACACTATCTTGTTGGGTGATACAAAAATGTGATCCATTTATGAAAGTGTCCGTGTGGTAAGGTATATTGGGCAGACCACTAGAATGATCAGGATTCGTTTGAGTCACTGTTCAATGATTAAATTGTTTAGTGTAAAAATAAAAAAAGATAATTAAATTAGATCAGAAGGGAAAATAACAGAATAAAGGTACCGTCACATTAAGCGACGCTGCAGCGATATAGACAACGATGCCGATCCCTGCAGCGTCGCTGTTTAGTCGTTGTGTGGTCGCTGGAGAGCTGTCACACAGACGGCTCTCCAGCGACCAACGATGCCGAAGTCCCCGGGTAACCAGAGTAAACATCGGGCTACTAAGCACAGGGCCGCGCTTAGTAACCCGATGTTTACCCTGATTACCATTGTAGATGTAAAAAAAAAAAAAAAAGCACTACATACTTACATTCCAGTGTCTGTCGCGTCCCCCGGCGTCAGCTTCCCTGCACTGTGTAAGCGCCGGCCGTAAAGCAGAGCGGTGACGTCACCGCTGTGCTCTGCTTTACGGCCGGCCGGCGCTGACACAGTGCAGGGAAGCTGACGCCGGAGGACGCGACAGACACCGGAATGTAAGTATGTAGTGTTTTCTTTTTTTTTTACATTTACAATGGTAACCAGGGTAAATATCGGGTTACTAAGCGCGGCCCTGCGCTTAGTAACCCGATGTTTACCCTGGTTACAGGTGAACACATCGCTGGATCGGCGTCACACGCCGATTCAGCGATGTCAGCGGGTGATCCAGCGACGAAATAAAGTTCTGGCCTTCTAGCTCCGACCAGCGATGTCACAGCAGGATCCTGATCACTGCTGTGTGTCAAACACAACGATATCGCTATCCAGGACGCTGCAACGTCACGGATCGCTATCGTTATAGTTCTAAAGTTGCTCAGTGTGAAGGTACCTTTAGATTGAAAAAATATGGCGAAACAACTGTGTTCGGCATTTTTGTGAATTTGTCCATATGGCGGCGTGTGATCTAGTGCGTTTTAGAAGAAACTGATAATGAGCAAATTAGGATAAGACGTTGACGGAGGGAAACTTACTATTATTTGGATTCAGTATGTCCTAAAGGACTTGAGATATTGAATATTAATGTATATATGCAAATGGCACTCGGTATGCTTGAGTACAATTCAGCGTTTAATGCATCTATTTAGTATATCTGGTAGAATTATTGATAGATTTATATATAAATAAAATGTGGGTATTTTGTATATTTATATAATGTAGGTTTAGTTTTTTGTTAATGATATATTCATAAATGTATATTTCTATGTGATCCCACCATAGATACTCTTGGAACTAATTGTTTCGCCTCGATACAGAATTATATATTATGTTTTTAATTGTTCATTTGAATTTTTTTTAGTTATGTATTTATCAAACTAATTAAACCAGTTTTAAATTAACAAGTAACAATCAATCTACGATTTAATGTTGGAGCAAGATGCAATACGCATGCCTGAGGAAGGGCCATGTCCCTGAAACATTGTGCCATTATGAGGCTCTACATGCTGAAAACTCTCTGATGAGGTCTCTACAATAATCTTAATTTTACTATACCATTTAATTGAATAAGGGCTCTCATTTTTGCACGCTGGGTGAATATCTTATGTGCAATACTTGTTAATATGAATTATGTTGTGGCATATGGAAGTTCCAAATTCTTGGCTTATATTTGCAAGAAAAGAATATAAATCTTGAAGAAATATTACCGCATCTTGTGGTTGGTTACTATTGTGAGGAGATTATCCTTACATACACTTAGCGGTTTCATTGTGCTTTAAAAAGGTTTTTGTTATTTTGACTTTGTCTGCCATTGTAAATAACAGGACACAGTTAAGGCCCCTTCACATTAAGCGACACTGCAGCGATACCGACAACGATTCGGATCGCTGCAGCGTCGCTGTTTGGTCGCTGGAGAGCTGTCACACAGACCGCTCTCCAGCGACCAACGATGCCGGTAACCAGGGTAAACATCGGGTAACTAAGCGCAGGGCCGCGCTTAGTAACCCGATGTTTACCCTGGTTACCTTCCTAAAAGTAAAAAAAACAAACACTACATACTTACCTACAGCCGTCTGTCCTCCAGCGCTGTGCTCTGCACTCCTCCTGTACTGGCTGTGAGCACAGCGGCCGGAAAGCAGAGCGGTGACGTCACCGCTGTGCTTTCCGGCTGACCGACGCTCACAGCCAGTACAGGAGGAGTGCAGAGCACAGCGCCGGGGACAGACGGCTGTAGGTAAGTATATACTGTTTGTTTTTTTTACTTTTAGGATGGTAACCAGGGTAAACATCGGGTTACTAAGCGCGGCCCTGCGCTTAGTTACCCGATGTTTACCCTGGTTACCAGTGAAGACATCGCTGGATCGGTGTCACACACGCCGATTCAGCGATGTCAGCAGGGAGTCCAGCGACGAAATAAAGTTCTGGACTTTCTTCAGCGACCAACGATCTCCCAGCAGGGGCCTGATCGTTGGTCGCTGTCACACACAACGATTTTATTAACGATATCGTTGCTACGTCACAAAAAGCAACGATATCGTTAACAATATCGTTATGTGTGAAGGTACCTTTAGGTCCAGTATTATTTGAATAGTGACATTGTTTTCATCATTTCTCCTGTATACAAGAGTACAGTGAATTCAAAAGGAAGCCTTGAAGATGTAACGTATATACTCACGTATAAGCCGACCCGAGTATCCGTATAAGCCGAGGCACCTAATTTTGCTACGAAAAACTGGGAAAACTTATTGACTCGATTATAAGCGTTGTATGCATGTCCTCCTCATCCCTATCCTTGTATGCACGGCCTCCTCATCCCTATCGTGGTATACATGGTCCCCTCATCTCTATCCTTGTATGTATGGCCCCCTCATCCCTATCCTTGTATGCATGGCTCCTCATCCCTATCCTGGTATGCATGGTCCCCTCATCCCTATCCTGGTATGCATGGTCCCCTCATCCCTATCCTGGTATGCATGGTCCCCTCATCCCTATCCTGGTATGCATGGTCCCCTCATCCCTATCCTGGTATGCACGGTCCCCTCATCCCTATCCTAGTATGCACTGTCCCCTCATCCCTATCCTAGTATGCACTGTCCCCTCATCCCTATCCTAGTATGCACGGTTCCCCTCATCCCTATCCTTGTATGCACAGCCTCCTCATCCCCATCCTGATATACATGGTTCCCTCATCCCCTCATTCCTTTCCTTGTATGCATGGCTCCTCATCCCTATTCTTGTATGCATGGCTCCTCATCCATATCCTTGTATGCATGGCACCCTCATCTCTATCTTTGTATACATTGCACCACCCTCATGCCTATCCTTATATGCATGACTTCCTCATCCCCATCTTGGTATGCATGCTTCCTCATCCCCATCCTGGTATGCATGGTTCCTCATCCCTATCCTGGTATGCATGGTTCCTCATCCCTATCGTGGTATCCATGGTCCCCTCATCCCTATCCTTGTATGCATGGCTTTTCATCCCTATCCTTGTATGCCTGGCTCCTCATCCCTATCCTTGTATGCTTGGCTCCTCATCCCTATCCTTGTATGCGTGGCTCCTCATCCCTCTCCTTGTATGCGTGAGACCCTCATCCCTATCATTGTATGCATCGCTTCCTCATCCCTAGCCTGGTATACATGGTTCCACATCCCTATCCTGGTATGCATGGTCCCCTCATCCCTATCCTGGTATGCATGGTCCCCTCATTCCTATCCTGGTATGCATGGCTCCCATCAAAAAAGCACAACAAAAACAAACATCCTACTTACCCTTCTTGCGCTCCCTCGTAGCTTCTGCGTCTTGCCCTGGTGCCAGCAGCTGCTTTATGCTTGTAAGCAGCGCTTGGCATTGACGTCACGTGCTGCTTACAAGCAGAGCACAGCTGCCAGAATACTCACTGCTCTCCACTCCAGGACTATGTGCGTGGAGGGCAGTGAGTATCCATTACTATTAAGTGGTGTACACAGTGTCAGCCGCAGCCGCCGTGTGATCACGTGTCCCCGCTACTTAAGGGAACAACTATTCACTGCCAGCGCAGTGAATATTCATTTCTCTTTACAGCGGGCACATGAGTTACACACCGACGCCGGCTCCTGCTTCCTGTGACTCGCTGCTGCTACTGCTCCCCTCCATCTTCTGGGACAATGACTCGATTATAAGCTGAGGGGGGCATCTTCAGCACAAAAAAATGTGCTAAAAAACTCTGCTTTTATGCAAGTATATATATGGTAATTGAAGTGTTGAGGTTTTATGAAAATTTAATAAAAGAAGTTACCGTATTTTTCTGACTATAAGACGCATTTTTGTTCCCCCAAATTTTGGGGGAAAGTGGGGGGTGCGTCTTATAGTCTGAATCTGTGTGCTGTGCTGTAGAGGAGGGGGAGCAGCTCTGGAGTGGTGTCAGGGGGCTGGAGTGGGCTGGCTGCCAGCTGCAGAGACAGCAGGAGGTCCTGTGCTCCTGCTCATTAGCCTCATGTAATATTCACTGCACCTGCTGTCCATCACCTTGGTGCTGAACCTGTACCAAGTTGATTCACAGGGGAGCAGCCAATATTACATGTGCCTGCATCTCCCCCCCCCTTCCCATCATGGATATGGCCTCGTCACTCTTATATGCCCCCCTGTGCCGCTGGCAGGCACATGCCCCCCCCTGTGCTGCTGGCAGGCACATGATAAAATAACAAACACTTAACTCACCTTCCGATGATGGCTCCGTGCTCACAGCTCCTTTGTTGTGCTTCCTGTGTCTGTTCTGACATCTTATCATGTGATCGGCACAGCACAGTGATGACATCACATGATCCGATGCCTGGGAAACGGGAAGCACAACCGAGGAGCTGTGAGCATGGAGCCATCATCTGAAGGTGAGTTAAGTGTTTGTTATTTTATCATGTGTCTTCCAGCAGCACAGGGGGTGCATGTGTCTCCCAGCAGCACAGGGGGTGCATGTGTCTGCCAGCAGCACAGGGGGGGGGGGGGCATGTGTCGGCCAGAAGCACAGGGGGGCATGTGTCTTCCAGCAGCACAGGGGGGCATGTGTCTGCCAGCAGCACGGGGGGGGGGGGGGGGGGCATGTCTGCCAGCAGCACGGGGGGGCCATGTGTCTGCCAGCAGCACGGGGGGGGGAGGTGTCTTCCAGCAGCATAGGGGGGGGCATGTGTCTGCCAGCAGCACAGGGGGACATGTGTCTGCCAGCAGCACAGGGGGGGCATGTGTCTGCCAGCAGCACAGGGGGGGCATGTGTCTGCCAGCAGCACAGGGGGGGCATGTGTCTATCAGCAGCACAGGCAGGCCATGTGTCTGCCATCAGCACAGGGGCCGCATGTGTCTACCAGCAGCACAGGGGGGGATGTGTCTATCAGCAGCACAGGCAGGCCATGTGTCTGCCATCAGCACAGGGGCCGCATGTGTCTGCCAGCAGCACAGGGGGGCATATAGTGACCGGGGGGCCTGTACCTTCCAGCAGCACAGAGGGGCATATTGTGACCGGGGGGGGGGGGGGGCATGTCCCTGCCAGCAGCACAAGAGGACATATTGTGACCAGGGGGGCATGTGCCTGCCAGCAGCACAAGGTGGCATATAGTGACCGGGGGGGCATGTGTCTGCCAGCAGCACAGGGGGGCATGTGCCTGACAGCATCACAGGGGGGCATGTGCCAGCACAAGAATGGGGGTTATATAGATACCAGGATGAGGGACATATGATTTGTAAGACGGACACTGGTATTATAAGACAGACCCCCATTTAACATAAAAAAAAATATTTTTTTCTCTTTTTCGCCAAATTTGTGGGTGCGTCTTATGGTCCGGTGCGTCTTATAGTCCGAAAATACGGTATCATGAAAACAAGTTATCAACTTTTCACAGGCTAGGTGATAACCTACTGATCGATGGAGGGTGAAACCCAACTGCCTGAAAAAGCCTGGAGCAGTGCTCGGTTGTCTCATAGGGAAAGGATAGAGCTTTAGTCGAACATGCGCACTGCCATTCTATTACAATGGGAATATACCGTTGCAGCAGGTGATCACTAGTGATCGAACATGCTCGGATAATGTCTTATCCGACCATGCTCTGATGTTATCCGAGTATCTTGGGCGTGCTCGTATATTATGTTCGAGTCCCTGTTGCTGCATGAGTTGCGGATGTTAGACAGCCTAAACACATGTGGGGATTCCCTAATAAACAGGCCACATGTGTTGAGGCTGTCTAACAGCCGCAAATCATTCAGCAACAGGAACTCTAACATAATATACCCGCATGCCCAAGATAGTACGCGAGCATGCTCGGATAAAATGTTATCCAAATATGTTCGTTCATCACTAGTGATCACCCAACCTATCCTATGGATAAGTGATAACCTCTTTAAGTATTCTTTAATTACTGACATTAATGGTGTCTATTGTCACGAACACTGCCGGCTCTCTGCACACGTGATTCAGACTTGACTGTAAAGGGGTACTGGGGTACTTGGCTACTTGCACTCACTCTTACACTCACTGATCACAATAGACTAGGAATGAGCCAAGTACACCCCTAGCCAATCCGCTCATTCACACCAGACTTTTTGTTGCCACCATTCGCTGTTTTGTTAGGCTAGTGAATGCCTACCTCAGGTAACGCACTATTGCACCCAGCTTTTCAGAACCATACTGGTACACTTCCAGCCCTCTGACATACACAGGGTAACACAATCAGGCTGTATTTTGCCACTTTGAGTTTGTGGGTACGTTTAGAGCAGGAAGTAATACACATATTAATTTTTACATTTGATATACAAAAGGTACAATGCTTACAAAAGTTCTAAAAAAAAAAAAATGTAGCTAGAAAAAGACACACACCAGGCAAAACTGTACAAAGGGATAAAGAAAGTTATCATGAAAACTTGTTGTTTCAATACAGGAGACTCCTCAAGGAATGAGATGGAGAATGGAAGCAGTTCTTCAAGGACCAAACAAAGGTATGACCTGTTTAATTGTGTTTTTTATTTTACTTTAAAATGCTAAGAAGTTTCAGTAAATGAGTTGTCTCAAGTTTTCAAATGATTACAATTGCAAAATGCTTTTAAAAACAAGGATCTTTGCAATTTACTGTATTATTCTGACCATAAGACGCACTTTTTTCCTCCACATTTGGGAGGAAAGTGTGGGTGCGTCTTATGGTACGGATGTAGCATGTGGGGAGGGGGCAGCAGTGAGTGGGATCGCACTTCAGGATGTCCCCACTGCCCAGAATCAGTGCTGGGGAAACCTTGTAGTCCCGATGATTAAGTGCAGTGAATATTCATTAGCTACTCCCGTCCACCTATCAGCTGAGCAGTGAGGGAGAGGCAAATGAATACTGCACTTAAGCAGCGACACACATGGCTGAGATCTGTGTGTCCGGGGGGAGGAGGCAGCAGCAGGGTCCGGGGGAGAGGAGATCGCTGTACCTTCCTGGGCTGGAGCTGAGTGCTGTGCAGTGTGCACAAGGAGGACCTGTGATGATGTCAGAAGTGGGCGGGCTGGAGCATCACATGGCAGCACAGAGCCCTCCCTCTTCTTGACATCATCACAGGTCCTTCAGACCTGGCTTCCATTACCTGTGCTGTGGAAAGGCAACAAGAGGGAGGGCTCTGTGTGCAGTCATGGGATGCTTTTACCTCACCACAGTGTGGCTGGCTGCCACAATTAAGAGGTTAGTCTTTCCAAAACACAATAAAGCACTCTGCCACTTCTTTAGTGAACTATAACTCCCAGCATGTCATAGGATCTGCAGGACATGCTGGGAGTTATAGTTCTCCCATTGGATTTTAAAGCAGCACTCCAGTGTTATTTTGCAGTGCTGGAGTGGTGCTTTCAATATAAGCCCTGTGCCCCCGTTCTTATACTCACCCTCCAGCATCTTCATATAGTACTGTACAGACACCACACTGTTCCCGCAGCTTCCAACATAATAACATACTATTATATGTGGTGTTATTATATATAATAGTATGTTATTAAATATTTTACCACATTTTTTTGCTTCAAATATTTTTTTCCCTATTTTCCACCTCTAAAACCTGGGTGCGCCTTATAGTCCGGTGCGTCTTATAGTCCGAAAAATACGGTACCTCATATTGAAAATTCTCTCCATTCTAACAGAGTGATTTAAAATGTTATAGTTTACAGCTTCTTGTCTTGGCTACTGGTGAATCTGGTGACCAGTTAAATTGGTAAGGAGCGTGTAGCACAAGTGGGCTCTATGCTTTAGTGTCCGCTCGCACTGCCCTGAAAGTGGAAGCATAACTAGATCCGGCCAGCTACAATCCCTTCTTGCATTTCCAAGGCTACAGATTCAGAACTGCCTCTGCTAGTAGTATAGGGTACAGTATATTTTGTATGTTAAATGGCTGGAAAATGTTTGCTATGATTTATATTTTCCACAGATCTCTAGGAGGTGATCATCCCAGATCTCTTCACATGGAGCAAAGACTGTCAGCCTGTTCTGATGATGAGGCTGACCTTGTGAAAGAACTGCGCTCAATGTGTTCCAGCAAGTCCGAACCAGACATTACCAAGGTAACAGATAAATAGCAGATTTCTAAGAATTAGAATCCCATGTGCAGTTCATGGACGAATTTGTCGTTTTTTTTTTTTTTTTTTTTAATAAATATTAGAATATAAATAATGGTCTAATTAAATTTGTCTTATTCGTAAGAGGGTTACCTGGGCTCTGAAGAAATGTCCTACATCCATTAGACAGTGTTAGTGAAGGTAGTGAACCTCATATTTTGTGCAATTTTTCTTTTTACCGGGATTTCAGTACTTTCCACTGTCTTGCTCTGCATATGTACTTCATGAAAGGAGCAAGTCAGTAGTTTCAACGATATACTGAAAATGATATCTCACTAGATACCTCTCTATGCCCCACTCTTCATTTTGTACAATACTGTGCAAGAGTATAATAAAGTATTAAAACACCATGTGTCTTTATTTCATTAAAATACTTTTTAATAATGTGTGTTTTATTAACCATTTCTTACTATTTGATTAATAATGGATAGGTGTCATAATTGACGCCTCTCCATTATTAACCTGGCTTAATGTTACCTTTCAATAGCAAGGTGACATTAACCCTTCATTACCCTATATCCCACCGCTACACGGGAGTGGGAAGAGAGAGGCTAAGTGCCAGAATAGGCGTATCTTACAGATGTGCCTTTTCTGGGGTGGCTGGGGGCAGATGTTTTTAGCCAGGGGGGTCCTATAACCATGGGGTCCCTCTCTAGGCTATTAATATCTGCCCTCAGTCACTGGCTATCCCACTATGGCGGAGAAAATTTCGTGTGAGCCCACGCCAATTTTGTCCGGGATTTAACCCTTTAATTTAATAGCTAGAGACCCCAAATTTGACACAAAGACACTTCTTACATTACTAAAGAGGAATATGTAATAAAATAAGGGATGTGAGATGGTTAACTGTATGTAAACCATGTCTCATATCCTGTCGGGTTTGTGAAGGAGATAGGAAAAGCCGGCAATTGAATTACCGGCTTTTCTGCTATCTAGAGCTGAATTAAATATATATATACCTATACTATGTGTACACATTTATTCTACCTATTCTGTTCTATTTTATTCTGTCAGTGTGATTTTACTGTACACTGCGCTGAATTGCCGGCTTTTCTATAGAACACTGGTGCGTATTTCTCGCAAGTCACACTGATGGTTCGTGTGTAATTCGATTTTTTTTTTTCTCGCCCCCATAGACTTTCATTGGCGATTCTCGGCCGAGATACGGTGACAATCGCAGCATGCTGCGATTTCACTCGGATCCTGAATACGGCCGAGAAAACAACGGATAATAGGAGCTGCCCCATTGATTAACATTGAGCCGAGTGCTAGGCGATTTTTTATCGCATTGCACTCTGCTGTATTACGGTCTAGTGTGACTCCGGCCTAAAGGATCTGGGAATGTTTATCTTGCAGAAAAGAAGGATAAAAGGAGACCTAATAGCGGTCTACAAATATCTGAAAGGATGTCAAAGTGTAGAGGGATAATCGTTCTCATTTGCACATGTAATGAAACTAAAAGGGAGAAGATACAAGTTAGATATTAGAAAAAACTTTTTGACAGTGAGGGTGATCAATGCGTGGAACAGGCTGCCACAAGAGGTGGTGAGTTGTCCTTCAATGGAAGTCTTCAAACAGAGGCTGAACAGACATCTGGCTGAGATGGTTTAGTGAATCCTACATTGAGCATGGGGTTGGACATGATGACACAAAAGCTGTGTGCCCACGTTGCGTGTTTTTATGCGTTTCTGCCGGGGTTTTTTCCCACAGCGGAAATGCTTAAACCGCATTCCCATGCAATCCTATGGGATTCCGCAGCTGCTGTGCCCATGCTGCGGATTTTCCCGCTGCAGAATCGCATAGTGGCAAAATGTGCAGCATGTTCATTATTTCTGCGGAATCGCAGCGATTCCGCAGCCATAGGATTGCATTGAAAGCTCACTTTACGCATGTTGCTATGCCCACCATGCGTAAAGTGAGTGCTTCATGTGCGGATGGTACCCAGGTCTGGAGGAGAGGAGACTCTCCTCCAGGCCCTTGGGAACCATATTTCTGTAAAAAAAAGAAAAGATAATTAAAATGAAAAAATAGGGATATACTTACCTTCTGATGGCCCCCGGAGACCTCCCGCCTCTCAGCGGTGCACGCGGCGGCTTCCGTTCCCAGGGTTGCATTGCGCGAAGGACCTGGGATGACGTCGTCACGTGACCGTGACGTCACAAAGGTCCTTCGCGGAAAGCATCCCTGGGAACGGAACGGAACGTACCGGGAGCGCCGCTGAGGAGATTGGGGGCCGTCGGAAGGTGAGAATAACCCTTTTTTTTTGTTATTTTTAACATTCTATCTTATACCATTGATGCTGCATAGGCAGCGTCAATAGTAAAAAGCTTGTCACACTTGTTAAGCACTCTGCCTGACAAGTGTGACCAACCTGTCAATCAGTTTTCCAAGCGATGCTTCAAATCACTTGGAAAACGCAAGCATTCTGCAAGCTAAAAACGCTTGTGTTTTGCGGGAAAATGCATGCGAATTCCGCATGCGTTTTTCCCACGGCAGGGAGTTGCGGAAATGCTGCAGACATTTCCGCAGCATTTCTGCAACGTGGGCACATAGCCTAAAGGTCCCTTCCAATTGTAACATTCTGTGCTTCTAAGTCACTAATTTCAGCAATATACTGAAAACGATATCTCCGTAGCAACCTCTCTATCCCCTGCTCTTCTGTTCCATTTTGTACAATACTGTTCATAAGATGGAAAATTTGGACACACTTTTGCAATACCATCATCTTTTATCCTTACAGATTGCAGACCTGGATAACTGTCTGGTGACTTTTAAAAGTCCTTCGAATGACCAGAGTTCAGCAACAGTTAACAAACTGTGCTATCAAAAGCCTCATAAAGTAAGTAGCATTTCTTCTAAGGCAGTGTTCACATTGCCTATTTTGGATGATTAACTACAGCTTAAAGGGAGAAGTGTAACTGAATTATTTATGTGTCTCCTATTTTATGAGCTATTCCTAAATTTGTCTAAAAAAATATGTAAACAGAAAATACATCATAGCAGATGTGGACACGGACAGTGAATTCCCCCTTTGCCGGTCATGTGACCCCCCCTAAGTAATCCCCAGCCTATTATTTTATACACACGCACATACACACATACATGAAAAACATACGCATGCATATTTAATTCACATTAGACCCACATATATCACACACACAAGTATATTACATTGCACACACTTTATACACATACTACAAATGGGTGCACATAGAACACACACCCACACATGTACAGTTGTGCTCAAAAGTTTACATACCCCGCAGAATTTTTGCTTTCTTGGCCTTTTTTCTCAGAGAATATGAATGATAACAAAACTTTCTCTACACTCATGGCTAATGGTTGGGTGAAGCCATTTATTGTCAAACTACTGTTTTCTCTTTTTAAGTCATAATGACAACCCAAAACATCCAAATTACCCCGATGAAAAGTTCACATACCCCATTTCTTAATACCATGCATTACAGAGATTGAGTTGCTAGAGTTGGTGAGAATTTAGTCCCACAATCCCATTTCATTGGCCTTGACTTGACAGCATCTATGGCTCTTCTTTTGATTAGCTGGCCTGACTCAACATCATATGTGCATCGTGCCGCAACAATGACATAGTGCCAGGCCAACCAATCAAATGACGAGCTACAGATGCCGCCAGTTAAGAGGCGGTATTGATTCTCCCATCCAGCAAGCACAGTCCGCTGTCGTGACTGATGGAATGGGATGTGCAAAGCGATTTGCAGCAACTCTAGTTCTAGCACAGATGAGCCCTATACAAGCTGAGAATTTATTTTAATGTATTCACTGAGCACAGTAAGATATCAAAGGGGTCTCTCCACCTTTGTCCTAATTCCTTGGAGGAGAATCTACACACGTGATAAAGAGAAAACACAGAATATGTACTAGCATTATGATGGAGCCAGTCAAATCACCATCCATCATGGATACAGATAGTCTTCCTGGCTAGACCCCCTCTCCCTCGACCCTTGTGCAGCTTAAGTTGGTACACATTCAGTAAATCATATTCCATGTCCATATACCCTATCTTGCATCCTAGATATGCTCACAAATTCATAAATAATTTATGATAAAATTTAAAAATGCAGCGCTTCAACAGTGTTTTCAAATGATTCTTCACATTTATATAAATTCTGCTGCCAGATCTTCCATGAGAAAAGCACCCTTTATTTGTTTTAGACAGGAAAAAAACACCAAAGGGCCGATTTATCAAGACTGACGTAGCACATGCTGGAGTAGAGGGAGCCAAATACATTAAGAGGCGTGCTGCATATTGAATTTGACACCTCTTCAGGGGCCACCCTAGAAATGTGCCACAACAGGAATACTGCTTCAGTCAGGGACCCACCCTGCCCTGGCTTCTCTCTAGCCCGGCCCATTTCAACTGACTTTTCGGACAAAGACTTTGATGAATCAGCCCCCCAAGTGTTGGCAATAGATATATCCTTTGAGATTTCTAGAAATAAATTATACCGTATGCTGCAGTGGCAAAACAATGCCCAGCATTTACATATTTGCCAACCCCCAGCAGTTACATATTTTACTCCTGATAGCTAACATTAGGACAGTGCATATTTTTCTCTCTTGTGCCATAAAGTCCATCTAGGTATACCACAGGATATGACACAAAGTAGGTGTTTTGCCAATTGTAGTTTTGGTTGAGGCCCCAATGTCTACCACAATTGTCCAGGGCGTTTGGGGTCTCTTGATGACATGTACTGTAGACTTTTTATTGTAAAAGGTTGCTGTTATTTTGGACAGCAGTGTTCTTCATTTTTCACCCAAAATCCATATTTTCATTTTTCTGTCATATATAATGAATTGTGTGTGCAGATAGGACACACACTCTGTTTTTCCATCAGGATTTTCTGTTACAGTATCAGTATTGTAGATGGAATTCTATGAATAAAAGAAAAACTATAATCCTGCAATTATTTTTTTTCTTGTGGGGGTGGGGTTCTTTTTCTGGTATTCATTGTGCAGGTTTCATTTACTCACTCACTGACAGTCATATTCCAAAGACATTATCATCACTGTCCCCATTAGGGCTCACAATCTAGATGCCCTATCGGTATGTCTTTGGAGTGTGGGAGGAAACCAGAGGAACCTCACGCAAAACATGAAGAGAACATACAAACTCCTTGTACTTGGTGGGATTTGAACTCAGGACCCCAAGCACTGCAAGTCTACAGTGATAACCACTGAGCCACATGCTGCATCTTAAATTTTAATACAAAATTTCATGCATAAAGAAAATGTCATGTTAATGTTTGCGTAAGTGCGATTATGGTGACAACAAATTTCTATAGCTTTTTATGTTGTGCTCATTTTGCAACATTTAAAAAAAATAATTTGTGTCCATGCATTCCAAAAACCATAACTTTTTCATTTATCCTTGAATTAAGCTGTATGAAGGCTTGTTTATGTAGGACAGGCTTTAATTTTGGTGTACCATGAGTAGTCAATAGGGTCATTACAACTATACCAGTTGTCTACTTCTTATGCTTTTTATTTTTCGACCTATTTTAGGAATTTGCAGGGAGAAAATGTTTTTCTTTTTTTTTTTCTATTTTGTTCGCCTATACAGCGATAGTTGTCTTTTTCAGTGTATTATGACTGTCCATGTAAAACTGAGAAGCAACCTGATAGACCCCGGATCTGTCTAGGCCCTCAACTGCCATAAAATCCCATTGCCACTAGGTAGTGGTAGCCTTTCGTATGTTTAACCACTTTGATACCATGTTCAAAATTGACCATGAGAATCCAAAATAAGTAGAGGTTTAAATTAATAACACATAGGATATACTATATTTTGTGTAAAATCTGGAGCTTGTAACTTCTTTCAGCGTTTTTACAGCATTGTTCGTCCATTGAAAGTAATGAGTGGTGAAAAAAACACTGAAAAAATGCAGGTATCACGTTTTGCGGCGTCTTTTCTGCCAAAACTTGATGAAGTAGAATAAGATTTATATTTTTGGCACTAAACTTTATCAGCATGCACGAGAGACAAATGTAGTATGACAAAAGCGCAGCATAAAAACAAGCAACAGCATATGCCACCAAGGGATTAACATAAGGTACAATGGAACATTTTAGATAGGTGTGAAAATAATTTTGAAAAGTAAGAATGCTTTAAAGAATAGAAAAGTCAAGTTTATTTTTTTTTATCAATGTGGAGCTTACTCTTTGCCACATGGGTTTTTTTTTGCCTTCCTCTGGATCAACATGTAAGGGCATGTTAGGTTAGGCTATGGGTTGAACTAGATGGACTTATAGTCTTCCTTCAACCTTAATAACTATGTAACTATGTAAAAATGCAAGGTGAATGAACAAACGAGAAATGTAAGTCAAATCAATACACAGGGAAAACCTGAAGAGACAGAAGGGTTTGTGTAAGCCTACACCCACAGAAGATCTGTGCTTAGTTCTCAGACGTTTGGAACAATCTCTTTGTGGAGTTCCTTCAAAAACTGTGTACAGTGTACCTAGAACTGATGCATTCATGCTGGTTTGAAGACAATATAATGATCTAGATTTCTCTCTTGCTTTCGCACTTAGGGTACCGTCACACAGTGCCATTTCGATCGCTACGACGGTACGATTCGTGACGTTCCAGCGATATCCATACGATATCACTGTGTCTGACACGAAGCAGCGATCAGGGATCCTGCTGCGAATCGTACGTCGTAGCAGATCGTTTGGAACTTTCTTTCGTCACTGGATCTCCCGCTGGCATCGCTAGATCGGTGTGTGTGACACCGATCTAGCGATGCGTTCACTTGTAACCAGGGTAAACATCGGGTTACTAAGCGCAGGGCCGCGCTTAGTAACCCGATGTTTACCCTGGTTACCAGCGTAAATGTAAAAAAAAAAAAACAGCACATACTTACATTCCGGTGTCAGTCAGGTCCCTTGCCGTCTGCTTCCCGCACTCAGTGACTGCCGGCCGTAAAGTGAAAGCAGAGCTCAGCGGTGACGTCACCGCTGTGCTGTGCTTTCACTTTACGGCCGGCAGTCAGTGAGTGCGGGAAGCAGACGGCAAGGGACAGACACCGGAATGTAAGTATGTGCTGTTTGGTTTTTTTTACGCTGGTAACCAGGGTAAACATCGGGTTACTAAGCGCGGCCCTGCGCTTAGTAACCCGATGTTTACCCTGGTTACCCGGGGACCTCGGTATCGTTGGTCGCTGGAGAGCTGTCTGTGTGACAGCTCTCCAGCGACCACACTACGATTTACCTACGATCACGGCCAGGTCGTATCGCTGGTCGTGATCGGAGGTAAATCGTATAGTGTGACGGTACCCTTAGTTTATTTTGTTTAATTAACCAGATACAATCAATTCATCTATTGTGAAAACATTCTTACTTTGCAGCATTTTTTTCACAACTGCCTAAAACTTTTGCCCAGTACTGTATATTAAAGTTTTAAACATATTTCTCATTATTCTTGCCTCATTACTGCCACACCTGTTCTCAATCAAGAATTCACTTAAATAGGACCTACCTGACAAAGTGAAGTATACCAAAAGACCCTCAAAAGCTAGACATCATGCCATGATCCAAAGAAATTTTTGGAACAAATGAGGAAAAAAAGTAATTGTGATATATCTGTTTGGAAAAACTCCTAAAGCCATTTCTAATGCTTTGGGGCTTCAGCGAACCACAGTGAGATCCATTATCCACAAATGGCAAAAACATGGAACAATGGTGAACATTCCCAACAGTGGCCAGCGAACCAAAATACCCCCAAGAGCGCAGCAGTGACTCATCCAAAAGCCCCACAACAACATCCAAAGGACTGCAGGCCTCATTTGCTTCAGTTAAAGTCAGTGTTCATGACTCCACCATAAATATGGCAGAGTTCCAGGACAAAAACCACTGCTGAGCAATAAGAACATAAAGGCTCATCTCAGTTTTGCCAGAAAACATCTTGATCCATAAGACTTTTGGGAGAATACTCTTTGGACTGACAGCACAAAAATTGAACTTTTTGTAAGGTGTTTGTCCATTGCATCGGGCTTAGAAGTAAAACAGCATTTCAGAAAAGGAACATCATACCAACTGTAAAATATAATGGTGATAATGTGATGGTCTGGGGCTGTTTTGCTGCTTCAGTACCTGGAATGATTGCTGTGGTGAATAGAACCATGAATTCTGCTTTTTCCAAAAACAAATCTTGAAGGAGAATGTCCGTCCATCTGTTCGTGACCTCAAGCTGAGCTTGGGTTATGCAGCGGACAATGATCCAAAACACACCAGCAAGTCCACCTCTGAATGGCTTAAGAAAAACAAAATTAAGACATTGGAGTGGTCTGGTCAAAGTCCTTAATTCAAGTGAAATGCTGTGGAATGACCTTTAAAAAGGTGGTTCATGCTCAGAAACCCTCCAATTTGGCTGAATTACTACAATTCTGGAAATATTACTGCGCTAAAATTGCTCCAGCGTTTTCTAAAAGACTCATTGCCAGTTATCGCAAACACTTGATTGCAGTTGTTGCTACTCAGGGTGGAACAACCAGTTATTAGGTTTAGGGGGCAATCACTTTTTCACACAGGGCCCTATAGGTTTGGATTTCTTTTTCCCTTAATAATAAAGACCTTCATTTAAAAACTGCATTTTGGGTTATCGTTGTCTAATATTTAACCCCTTCCCGACCTGTGACGCCTATGTGGTGTCATGGAGGGATCGCGTCCCTGCAGATCGGGTGAAGGGGTTAACTCCAATTTCACCCGATCTGCAGGGACGGGGAGTGGTACTTCAGCCCGGGCCTCCCCGTGGCTATGATCACTCTAATTGGCTGTTTAAAATGAAACAGCCAATCAGAGCAATTTGTAATATTTCACCTATGAAAAGTGGTGAAATATTACAATCCAGCCATGGCCGATGCTGCAATATCATCGGCCATGGGTGGAAACCCTGATCTGCCACCGCCACCGATCTCCTCCCCAGTCATCCGTTCTGTCCCTTACGGTGGTCCGCCCCCCCTTGCTCCAATCCACCCCCCCCGTGCTCCGATCCATCCCCCCCATGCTCCGATCCACCACCCGTGCTCCGATCCATGCCCCCGTGCTCTGATCCCACCCCCTCATACTTACCGAGCCTCCTGATGTCCGTCCGTCTTCTCCATGGGCGCCGCCATCTTCCAAAATGGCAGGCGCATGCGCAGTGCGCCGCCGAATCGGCCGGCAGATTCGTTCCAGGTACATTTTGATCACTGTGATGAAATCTATCACAGTGATCAAAATAAAAAAAAATAGTACATGAACCCCCCCCTTTATCACCCCCATAGATAGGGACAATAACAAAATATAGAAAACATTTTTTTTTTCCGTTAGGGTTAGAATTGGGGTTATAACTAGGGTTAGGGTTAGAATTAGGCTATGTGCACACGGTGCGGATTTGGCTACGGATCCGCAGTGGATTGGCGGCTGCGGAATCGTAGCAGTTTTCCATCAGGTTTACAGTACCATGTAAACCTATGGAAAACCAAATCCGCTGTGCCTGTGGTGCGGAAAATACCGCGCTGAAACGTTGTGTTGTGTTTTCCGCAGCATGTCAATTCTTTGTGCGGATCCCACAGAGTTTTACACCTGTTCCTGAATAGGAATCCGCACAAAAAACACTGTAAATCCGCAGGTAAAACGCAGTGCCTTTTACCTGCAGATTTTTAAAAAATGGTGCAGAAAATCTCACACGAATCCGCAACATGGGTTAGGGTTGGAATTAGGGCAAGGGTTGGAAATAGGGTTAAGATTAGGCTTCTGTTTAGGGTTAGGGGTGTGTTGGGGTTAGGGTTATGGTTAGGGTTGGGATTAGGGTTAGGGTTGGGATTAGGGTTAGGGGTGTGTTGGGGTTAGGGTTGTGGTTAGGGGTGTGTTGGGGTTAGTGTTGGAGTTAGAATTGAGGGGTTTCCACTGTTTAGGCACATCAGGGGTCTCCAAACGCAACATGGCGTCACCATTGATTCCAGCCAATCTTGCGTTCAAAAAGCCAAATTGTGCTCCCTCCCTTCCGAGCCCCGAAGTGCGCCCAAACAGTGGTTTACCCCCACATATGGGGTACCAGCATTCTCTGGACAAACTGGGCAACAATTATTGGGGTCCAATTTCTCCTGTTACCCATGCGAAAATAAAAATTGCTTGCTAAAACATCATTTTTGAGGAAAAGAAAAATGATTTTTTATTTTCACGGCTCTGCGTTGTAAACTTCTGTGAAGCACTTGGGGGTTCAAAGTGCTCACCACATATCTTGATAAGTTCCTTGGGGGGTCTAGTTTCCAAAATGGGGTCACTTGTGGGGGGTTTCTACTGTTTAGGCACATCAGGGGCTCTGCAAACGTAACATGATGCCCGCAGACCAATCCATCAAAGTCTGCATTCCAAAAACGTCACTACTTCCCTTCCGAGACCCGACGTGTGCCCAAACAGTGGTTCCCCACCACATATGGGGTATTGGCGTACTCGGGACAAACTGGACAACAACTTTTGGGGTCCAATTTCTCCTGTTAAAATTGCGGGCTAAAAAATAATTTTTGAGGAAAGAAAAATGATTTTTTATTTTCACGGCTCTGCGTTGTAAACTTCTGTGAAGCACTTAGGGGTTTAAAGTGGTCACCGCACATCTAGATTTAGGATCCATTTTATCCTGTTGCCCATGTGGAAATAAACAAATTGAGGCTGGTCATATGGGGGTGGGGTTATGGAGGGGTGGAGCTTAGTGCATACTTATCATGTAATTATGACATTTATAATGAGAATGTGATTCACACATTCACACACACACATTCACACACACACATTCACACACACACATTCACACACACACATTCTCTCACACACACACATTCTCACACACACACACATTCTCACACACACATTCTCACACACATTCTCACACACATTCTCACACACATTCTCACACACATTCACACACACATTCACACACACATTCACACACACACTCTCACACACACACACATTCACATTCTCACACACACACACATTCACACACACACATTCTCACACACACACATTCACACACACACATTCACACACACACATTCTCACACACACACATTCTCGCACACACATTCTCACACACACATTCACACACCCCTCTCACCTCTCCTCGCACTCTACCACAGCATCTCATTGCCTTCCTCTGACACAGCCGGCCGCTGAATGATGACGTCATCCAGCGGCGCGTCTGTGTGAGAGGAAGCAGGAAGACAGATCGCTGGGCAGCGGAGCTGCGGGGATTTCTCCCTGCCCGTCGCAGCCACCCTGCAGGGGCTCCCCTCCACCTCTGCACACGTTGGGAGCCGGCGCTCTGCAGCTTCTCTGTGCCGGCTGTCAGCTTGACAGTCGGCACAGAGAACAGCTGACTCCCTGACCGGGGGCGGCAGAATGCAGCCGCCGGGGGAGACACTGCGGACCGCCGAATGAGGCGGCCCGACTGCGCCCCTCCCTGCCGGCTGCGCCCGGGGCAAATGCCCCGGCTGCCCCCCCCCTAGATACGCCACTGGGCGTGTCAGTGAGGAGAGCCTGCCGCCCCACCCCATCAGGAACACACCATGCTGCGCAGGAGGGCTGCGTCACTAAGACCCGCCTGACGCCCCGCCCCGTCCTGCATAATGTTCTCTGCCGGGAGCTGCGAGCTGTCACAGAGTGTGCTCTGACCAGGCGCAGGGCCGCGAAGCTAGCTGTCAGCGGCGCCGCGGACCGGCTGAAAAACCTCAATGGCCCGGTCCTGGTCCGCGGACCGGCGGTTGGGGACCTCTGCTCTAAAGATTGGAGCCAATTTTTCATTGAAAAAGTCAAATGGCGCTCCTTCCCTTCCGAGCCCTGTCGTGCGCCCAAACAGTGGTTCACCCCCACATATGGGGAATCGGCGTACTCAGGACAAATTGTACAATGACTTTTAGGGTCCAGTTTCTCTTTTTACCCTTGGGAAAATAAAAAAATTGTTACTAAAATATCATTTTTGTGACTAAAAAGTTAATGTTCATTTTTTCCTTCCATGTTGCTTCTGCTGCTGTGAAGCACCTGAAGGGTTAATAAAATTCTTGAATGTGGTTTTGAGTACCTTGAGGGGTGCAGTTTTTAGAATGGTGTCACTTTTGGGTATTTTCAGCCATACAGACCCCTCAAACTGACTTCAAATGTGAGGCGGTGCCTAAAACATATGGTTTTGTAAATTTTGTTGTAAAAAATGAGAAATCGCTGGTCAAATTTTAACCCTTATAACTTCCTAGCAAAAAAAAATTTTGTTTCCAAAATTGTGCTGATGTAAAGTAGACATGTGGGAAATGTTATTTATTAACTCTTTTGTGTCACATAACTATCTGGTTTAACAGAATAAAAATTCAAAATTTGAAAATTGCGAAATTTTCAAAATTTTAGCCAAATTTACATTTTTTTTCACAAATAAACACAAAAATTATCGACCTAAATTTACCACTAACATGAAGCCCAATATGTCATGAAAAAACAGTCTCAGAACCGCTAGGATCCGTTGAAGTGTTCCTGAGTTATTACCTCATAAAGGGACACTGGTCCGAATTGCAAAGAACGGCAAGGTCATTAAGGTCAAAATAGGCTTGCTCATGAATTAAATTCGTTTGGTGGTCTGAAACATGTAAGCATGACAAACATGCAAAAGAATAGGAAATCAGGAAGGGGGCAAACAGTTTTTCAAACAACTGTATATCGCTGTCTTTTTGTATGAGAGGTCTTCAGAAGTTAACCCAGTTATCCTAATGTGGTCTTAGTAGATCTCCGTATAGTGCCCCTTTCTACTGGCTATATCTCTAGCTATAGATCTAAGAATCCTACTTGCTTTTTTGAACTGCCTAGCTACACTGTTCACTTACGTTGATTCTATAAAAAATCAATGCCTCTAAATCCATTCTCAGTCATGTATATTCTGTTTACTTACATTGAAACTTAACAGGTAACTTCCCAAATTTCTTTCTTTTCACAGAATGGGAATTGTCCTCTCAGCAACAGTCAGATGTCAGAATACAGTGACCAAAAGCCAAAACTAGAACCTGGCAGTACAAGAGTCAAATCATTGCTTCCCATACCAAGAAGTAATAGAAAAAGCAGCAGTAATACAAGGCAGTTAGCCATTACTAAAGACTCGAAATAGGAATTCTGAAGCTGCGTACCAGGAATTTATACCTGTCGTGTATTTAACCTGTGGTGTGCAGAAGGAACCTGAAATATATTGCTGTGTTGTAATATATCGAAGGCCTTCCTAGTACAACAGGATAACTATTTCTTGTATAAAGTAATGTACATAATGAACACTTCCCTGTATTATAGATTGTAAATGGGGCCACAGATGCGTTATATGTATATATGTTTATATTGTATTGATGTGAGTCGTTTCAGTGGAATATTCAAGTATTGGGAATCTTGGCTGTTTTACTAACTCATTATTGTTAATATTTTTTAGGAAGTGAACAAAATGATTGTTTTGCCAAATGTGTAAAGTGTTTATGACAGAGGTATTACAACTGACCACATTCAGGAGGATCTGATTCCTGTGTTGTATTATGCACAGACCTGGTTCACATGGAATCTACCTTTCCACTTATATCTATTTTTAATATTCACTTTCTGTACTCGCAATTGCAATGCAGCGTGGCAATAACTAGACCCACTGATTTGATTAATGCACCTTTTTTTTTTTTTACACAAGCCATAGACGAAATGTTGACTGTTGATTTTAATCAGCCTGAAGATCACACCTTGCATCTTGTGTAGAACATATATTGCCGTTTTTCTTTTTTGTTTTTGCTTGCTCTGTTTTCATTGTTGCTTCACTACTTCTGTACAAAAAGAGTTCTTATTGCAATAAACACAACATTTCTTGTCTAGTAGTGTTTGTGATCCATTAATGTGTTTATTTCTGTGGATTTGTACCGCACAAGTCATTTGGTACATTGTTGCATATGACATGTTTTTTTCAACAATCGCTATACATGATAAAGTGACATAAGCAGGCTCGCTTAGACATAGTGCTACTATAAGTTTTCCATGATGTCCATGACGAGCGCGAAATAGAATATCCAGTCATATAGGGAACAGCTACGTGTAAACCTGAGTGCCAAGTATTTCAGCTTAATGTTACCTGATTACATCAATTGTAGGATGCACAGTTTTCAAGAAAACATGAAGGATTGAAGGCAAAAAGATCATGGTTCATCTGATCTGATTTTTTTATTAGTACCTTTTATTAACCTAGGACTTAATATTTTCTTATCACTGAAATGTTTTAATTGCATCTGTCTCCAGGTCAAAAGTGACCAGTTTTTGCCCTTATTTTCTTCTCGTTGCTTCCCTGAGTATTCTTTTTTTGTTTGTTTTTTAATTTTGCATACAGCTCCATAGATATGGGCCTTTTTATTTCGTGATCGCTTTTATGGTATTTACAAAGGAGGTGTAGCTCACAGGATTCTCTGGAGATGTGTCTTTGGGTTAATCAGCACTATTACCCTGTGTGCCACACCTATTGGTAAAAAGAATAAAACCATCAGTAAATAAAAAGGCCAGATCTCTGAACTTGTATGGTTGAGTAAATAAATGGAATACATTGGTAGCAGTTATATACTTTATTATATGACTGCAGTGCTGTTTCTTACAGCAACACAACATTGAATGTACAAAAATAAGCTTTGCTTATCCTGAAAGAGCTGCCCACGCCCTTTATCAGGATGATATTAGTAGGGAACACATGCCCTTTTATTTGAGAATGACATATTAGACTCTGAATATCTCTCCAGGTTATTCTGGGGCTGATAAGATTTTTACGGATGTTTGTTGAATGGAACATTTCAGAAATATAGCACAAAACTTATTTGTGATTCTGGTTAATTTTCTTTTGTGAACACTAGAGGGAACCAAAGCTCACAGGTTGTCTCTTCTGCACCAGACTGATCTATTTTCATGTAAATACCTTGTAATACGGTATTTAATTTCTACATAAGGTTCTTCTTGTAATATATACATAATACCTTCATCTACTATAGACCACTTCATAAATAATAGTGATTAGACTCCTTCTGGGAAGAATAATGGCAGCCAAAGTTCCAAGCCTATAACATCTCGGCAAGAAGAAAATATGCCCTTGGATGGAGACAACTCACAAACTACAGCCCAGGCTATTACATCTTTACTTATGCCTACTATAGATACTCTCCTAACTACTTTCCAGTCTTCACCTTAGGCCGGGATCACACATGCGAGAAATACGTCCGAGTCTCGCATGGTAATCCCCGGCATTGCCGCCGTCACTCAGGAGCGGAGAGTGCGGCCACATAGCAATACATGCAGCCTCACGCTCTGCTCCAGAGAGACGGTGGCAGTCCAGGGTATTACCATGCGAGACTCGGACGTATTTCTCGCATGTGTGATCCCGGCCTTATAGTGTTGCAAATAACAGACCATGGGAACAGGATTTCCACTTCTGAACAAAGAATCTCTGACTGAAAGGACTCAGATCACACAGGGACTGGGCAAATAAAAAGTAAAGGAAAAAAAATCAGCTTCTTAATACATTTCAAGACAAATTTGATGCAATAACTTAAGCCTTTTTGGAGTTCCCGAGTCTATCAAACCTAACCAACTGCATTGGCTTACTTCAGAATGGCTTCCCCAAACTCTGAAAATAGTGGGTTCCGCTGGATCTGTCGCTATTGGAAAAGCCTGCAAAATTGGTCTTTGGTTTATATTAGAGCTGGGTGAACCGAAACAGCTGAAGGGCTGAAAATTGGCAAACGGGCCCCACCATAGCCTCACCCACCATCCGTCCACCACCCGCTGTCACCACTATCCTTGTCCTCAGGATATAGACAGCGGTGAATACATTGGTGGAGGATGGAGTTCAATGGTTCCATCGTCCACCAATCAGCTTGTGAGACAGCAGTCACGATGACATCACTTGATTGCGTCAGTGTGCACTGCAGAGAGTCTGCATCAGAGAGAGTAGAGCACTGAAGGAACAGGAGCAAGGTAGGGCACATGCTGTATACAGGAGACTGGGGGCTCATATTGTATATATAGGGCTATGTGGGGTTCATACTGTATGTAGGGGGCTATGCAGGGCCTATACTGTATATAGGTGGCTATGTGGGGATTCATAATGTGTAAGGGGGCTATGTTGTTGCTCATGCTGTGTATATGGGGGCCATGATGTATATAGGAAGCTATGTTGTGGCTCATACTGTATGTAGATGGCTATGTGGAGGCACATACTGCATATAGGTGCCTATGTGGGGCCTATACTGTATATAGGGGCTATGTGGGGGCTCATACTGTATACAGAGGGCTATGTGGGGCATATACTGTTTAGGGGGCTATGTTGTGGCTCATACTGTGTACAGGGGTTATTTGGGGCTCATACTGCATATAGGGGCTATGTTGGGGGCTCATACAGTATATAAGGGGCTATGTGGTGCCTATACTATATATAGGGTCTATGTGAGGCCTTATGCTTTATGTACGAAGCTATGTGAGGGTTCATACTGTATATAGGAGGCTATGTGGGGCCTATAATGTATATAGGAGGCTATGTGGTGGCTCATACTGTGAACAGGGAGCTATGGGGGGGCTCATACTGTATATAGGGGATATGCGAGAGTCATGCTGTATATCGGGGGATATGTGGGGGCTCATGCGGTGTATAGGAAGCTATATGAGGGCTCATTCTGTATAATAGAGGCTATGTAAGGGCTCATGCTGTATATGGGATGCTGTGAGGGGCATTCTGTATATGGGAGGCTATGTGGGGCTCATGATTTATATGGGAGGCTATTGCTGTATACAGAAGGGCTATGTGGGGGCTCATGCTGTGTATAGAAGGGCTATGTGGGATCATACTTTATTAATGTATATAGGGGATCATGCATGGATTATACTGTATTACTATATATAGGGGGTTATACGGGGGATCATACTGTATTAATTAGTTATGAGCGAATATACTCGTTACTCCAGATTTCCTGAGCATGCTCGTGTGTCCTCCGAGTATTTTTTAGCGCTCAGAGATTTAATTTTCATCGCCGCAGCTGAATGATTTACAGCTGTTAGGCAGCATAAGTACATGTGGGGGGTGCCTGGTTGCTAGCGAATCCCCACATGTAATCAAGGTGGCTAACAGATGTAAATCATTTAGCTGCTGCAAGGAAAACTAAATCTCCAAGCACTAAAAAATACTCGGAGGACACCTGAGTGTGCTCGGGAAATCTCGAGTAACGAGTATATTCGCTCATCACTAGTATTAATGTATATAGGGTGTCATGCAGGGATTATACTGTATTACTATATATAGGGAGTTATGCGTGGGATCATACTGTATAAGGGGGCTATGTGGGGGTATCATACTGTATATAGGGGCTGTGAGCTCAAACAGTATATAGGGGTATGTCATCATACATAATTCTGTTCAATATTAAGTGATGCAATTAATATTAAATAATTATAATTGATATGATATTAATATTGAAGTGAATTAATTTCAGCCTATTGGTTTGGTCCTCCACAACAGTCACGGTCTCTCATGTGGACTCTCGGAAAAATTAATTGCTATTCTCTGGTCTAGACCGAGGTGACCATGTGGAAAAATCAAGACCAGTTTCCTTCAAGCTGCTTAACTTTCAGGACAAAATCAAGATGTTGGAAGCATTTAGGAAATTACAACCTATCATCAGGGCCAGTTTTAGACAGAGCGGGCCCCTGGGCAAAATTTTAAAGTGAGGCCCTAAAATGCTCACATATTGCATCAGCACACAGAAACATTTTGGTTGTATTTACACGTGCTGAGTTCAGACCGTTAAATGAGCGTGATCGACAATATTGAAGTCGTTCGATGCTTGTTCCTAAGTTTCTTTACACCAGCAGAGGAAGAATGATGGGGCAGATAGTCCTCGATACAGTATAATGCAGGTCCCACATAGTACATACAGTCTAATGCACTCCCCTTGGTACTTGATAGACTATACTGCAGCCCCCACCACCACCACCACACACACACACACACACACACTATAATGCAGCCACCATACACACAGTACAATGCATACGCACACAGTATAATGCATACATATATATATATATATACATACACACACAGGGTAAGGTCAACACTTGCACACATACAATACTTACCTCTCCCCATTTCCCCACTGATCTGGCTTCTGCAGAGGGCCTCATTAACTCCATTGCTGGCACAGTGTGGTGCATAATGCAGTAACGTCATTGCACGCCCACTGAGTCACAAGTAGAGGGGAATGATGGGAGAGAGCATCACCTGACGTTCTCTTCCATCATTGCTTTCAATTGTATGCTGATAAGTTGAATGCGGGGCGGGGGGCATGTCGGGCACCTCTTACTCATGGGCCCCTTAGCATCCACATGATGTCCCCTATTAGAGGCACACCCCTTGCTGGGGACCCTTTGGAGGAGAGGGGGCCCTAGGCAGCTGCCTGGTCTGCCTGCCCCTAACGCCAGCCCTGCCTGTCATACAAGTAGGCAAACTCTTTTTCAGGACTTCTCAGCATCAGACTGAAAGCCTGGGGCTGCCTGGATGAAGAAAGTTATTTTCCTGAAAGTAACTGCACTTTCAGTGTGGCAGTCAGCCTATTTTGGAATGCTGTTAACCTGCAGATTAACCACATAACTGGAGGTTAATAGCATTTTTGGATGTGACAGGATCCTTTAAAATGATTTACATAAAATACGCTCACATACAGTATTTCTCCAAAAGACACATTGAATCAAAAAGAAACATCCACCTTTATAAAGTAAAAGATACCCTAATTGTATTAAAACCTCTTTAAAGCAAAATATAAGGGGTAGTAATTCTATTTAGTTCCCAAATTAATTATAAACTACTGGATGTTCGTGAAGAACCAGTGAGCAGATATGGTCAGAGTAATCATTGAAAGTCAAACCTATTGCTTGATCAATGTATACACACCTAGTTCTCCAAATCTAAGGCCACTCCTTAATGTTGTTTTTCCTGGATTTACGAAATACATAAATTCTGTCCATGCCTTCATAACTATAGGCATGTACAGATCCATTCATCTCTTTTGCAGGTTGCATTTTCCTTCACAAGATTGCTTCCTTCAGAAGATTTTAACTGGTTTCTGGGAAAATTATGGAGATGATAACCGCCCACCTAGACAATATTAATCTTTTCAGGTCTAACTCACAGGCAGTCATTAGAGGTCAACTAACTGAATATGTTTTGCGAAAAAAGAAAAACAGGCAGTTCACTTAGCCCTGAAAAATCAATCAAACACTTCTAAGCAAACAACCGTCTTAATATTCCAGATACCCGACAGGCTTTCCTTGATGTTAAAAGTGCTTCTGATACTTTAGCTCAGGGGTCCCCAACTCCAGTCCTCAAGGCCCACCAACAGGTCATGTTTTCAGGATTTCCTTTGCATTGCACAGGTGATGCAATTATTACCTGGGCAAGACTAAGGAAATCCTGAAAACATGACATGTTGGTGGGCCTTGAGGACTGGAGTTGGGGACCCCTGCTTTAGCTCATGGAAGTGCCCTCACAAATCTTGATTATCAAAAACAGAAATATTTTAAATGGGGTAATAAACCAGGAAGACTTTTAGCCTCCTTGACTAAACCTTTTAAATTGGCTACAAAATTTACCAAATTAAAATCTAAATCAGCTCACAGATCCTAGAGCAGGCTTGAACAACATAAGGCCCGAATAGGAATGGAGACAATGCGGGCAATGGTAAGTGCTGCATGGAGGAGCCAAAGAATACATGTTTTATCATTGTGGATAAGTGGGTTAATGTAACTGTGAGGCCATATATTGGGGGAACAATTGTGAAATGGGGCACAGCATTGCAGAGGCAGTGAGGGGGAGGAGGGGTACTTTATTCAGAGGGGGTATATTATGGACCCGAACAGAACAGCAGGGTGAATATAGTGGTTCTAGTGATGTATTCATGTAAGTACCCCTTTGAAAATTTTTGTGGCCCTTGAACCACAAAAAGTTGTGCATTCCTGTCCTAGAGAAATAGGTGTAGAGTTTGGAAAGTTTTATGCATCTTTATATCAAAAAGAACCCAAAAATCTATATGAGGAAGTCAATTTTTTAAAAGAAGCCTAGGTACCCAAATTAACTAATGATCATTGGGAAAAATGAAATTGCCCAGTTAGAAAAATATAAATTGAAATGACCATAAAATCTATTAATTTAACTCCTTCCCGACATGTGCAGGGTATGTACGCCACTGTGGGAGCTGCGATCCCTTTAACCGCTGTCTAAAAATTTCCCCAAACCCACCTCACTCACGCTGAGCGCCGCCACGATGCAATGCGGGTGTAAGCTCTATATGCGAACTGACACCCTGCAACAATGCACATGATCAGTGCTAGCAGCAATCGTGTGTGTTTAACCCCTCTAATGCCGCTGTCAATAGAGACCGCAACATTGATGGGCATCACAGAGGGAGGGAGCTCCCTCGCTTCTCCCATCAGCACAATGCGATTGCGGTCACGCTGTGCCGATGGTCTCCATGATGACCATCAGCCTAAAAATAGCTGCAGGGTCTCCCACTGATGGGGCCTGTAAGCTCCCGTCCAGAGCAAGAGCTGACACGCCTCCTTTCTGCCTGTGATGCAGAGATCTAACGCCCTGCAAAGCAGAAAACTGATGTCACATAGTTGGAAAAAAATTTTTTTAAAAAATTACTAAAAATTGTATTTTTAAACATATTAAAAAAAATCACAAAATAAAGAGCAAAAAAATGAAACAAATATGAATCCAATAAATACATTTATTTGTGTAAAAACAAAACTTAGGCTGGTTTCACACTTGCGTTTTGATCTGCAGCGTTTTAAACGCAAATGCATTTGGTGCAAAAACGCGTTTAAACGCTGCGTTTTTTAGGCGCACGCATTTTTGCATGTTTTATGCATGTTTTAACGCAAACGCGGCGTTTTGACACGTTTACAAGCATTTTTGTCCTGTGTTTGCGTTTGAAACGCATGATGAGAAGTGTGTGACAGCTGCCAATCATCAAAATCAACTAGAAAACCCACTATAAACAGAAATACCTAGGGTTAGGGTTAGGATCCCTAGTAACCCTAGGGATCCTAACCCTAAAACACAAACTCTAACCCTAACACAAACTCTAACCCTAACCCAAACTCTAACCCTAACACAAACTCTAACAAACTCTAACACAAACTCTAACCCTAACCCTAAAACACAAACTCAAACTCTAACCCTAACCCTAAAACACAAACTCTAACCCAGTGTTCCCCAACTTCAGTCCTCAAGAGCCACCAACAGGTCATGTTTTCAGGATTTCCTTAGTTTTGCACAGGTGATAATTGCATCACCTGGACAGGCAAGCATTCACTCACCTGTGCAATACTAAGGAAATCCTCAAAACATGACCTGTTGGTGGCTCTTGAGGACCGAACTTGGGGAACACTGCTCTAACCCAAACTCTAACCCTAACCCAAACTCTAACCCTAACACAAACTCTAACAAACTCTAACACAAACCCTAACCCTAAAACACAAACTCTAACCCTAAAACACAAACTCTAACCCTTACACAAACTCTAACCCAAACTCTAACCCTAGGGATCCTAACCCTAACCGTTAGGGTTAGGATCCCTAGGGTTAGGGTTTTGGGGTGGCTTATCAGTGTGTATTCTTGTGTTTTTCTATAAAAACGCATGAAAACGCATGTGCTTAAAAACGCATGCGTTTACATAGACATCAATACGTTTTTTTGCCGCAAAAAAAGCATACTTTTTTTGCGGCAAAAAAATGCAGCTAAAATTACTACATGTTGCATTTCTGCAATACAACGCATGCAGAGAAAAAATGCATGCGTTGCAAAAACGCATGCAAAAAAGCATGCGTTTTAATGTTAAGTATAGGAGAAAAAAACGCATGTGTTTTTTTTTGCGTTTTTTAGCGCAAAAACGCAAATGTGAAACCAGCCTAAGCCAAAAAAGTACACATATTTGGTATCGCTGAACCCGGAAAGACCAGACCTATAAAACTGTCCTACTAGTTAACTCCTTCAGTGAACACCATAAAAAAAGTGAGGCAAAAAAACAATGCAATCCAAACAAAAAGTGGAATAAAACATGATCAAAATGACAAATGTAATTAAAAATTATATCTCTGAAAATATAATCCTGTCCCGCATAAAACAAGCCGCAATACAACTCCGTCAGCGAAAAAATATTAAAATAAGATTTATTGTATAAAAGCAACCCCCCCCCCCCCCCCCCCCCAAAAAAAAAAAAACAAAAAAAAAAAAATAAAAATAAAAAACACCAATATAAATGTGTTAATGCTTCCTGAATTGCTTGCTGGGAGTGTGTCTCTATGAGGCTATGTTCACACTTTGCGGATTTTGCTGCGGATCCGCAGCGGATTTGACCGCTGCGGATCCGCAGCAGTTTCCCATGAGTTTACAGTACTATGTAAACCTATGGGAAACAAAAAACGCTGTGCACATGCTGCAGAAAAATCCGCGCGGAAACGCTACGGATTACATTCCGCAGCATGTCACTTCTTTTCTGCGGATTTTCACCTGCTCAAATAGGAAACTGCAGATGAAAATCCGCAGAAGAAACCGCAGTAAAAACCGCGATAAATCCGCAGTAAAAACCGCGACGGGTTTTCACTGCGGATTTTGGAATTCTGCTGCGGAAAAATCCGCAGTGGAATCCGCAAAGTATGAACATAGCCTAAGAATGAACTTGGCACTACAACATACTGGTTACTAGAATGTCTTGAGCACTACAATGGCAGATTACAGTTTTCACTCAGCAACATCCAGTACTGGATGTTACTGGAAAATACCCATGGAGTTAAAATCATCACTACACATGTAGAGAAATTCCCAGAGGAGTATAATTTTCAAAATGGAGTCACTTGGGGGGGTGGGAACTGTGAACACTTAGGGACTCAGTTAATGGAGCCTATTCTAGTAAAATCTGTGGTCCAGGAGGCAAATAGCGTTCTGTTCCTCCCGAGTCTCGCCGTGTGACTAAGCAGTACTGTACGGCCGTATATAGGGGTTTTCTACAGTCATGGACAAAAATTTTGAGAATGAGACAAATATTAATTTTTCCAAAGTCTACTGCTTTATTTTTTCTAATGGCAATTTGCATATACTCCTGAATGTCAGAGTGATCAGCTTAACAGCAATTACTGTACTTGCAAAGTCAATATTTGCCCAGAAAATGAACTTTCACCCCCAAAACACATTTCAACATCATTGCAGTCCTGCCTTAAAAGGAGCAGCTAACGTCGTTTTAGTGTTTGATCCATTAACACAGGTGTGGGTGTTGATGACGACAGGGCTGGCGATCAATCAGTCATGACTAAGTAAGAATGACATCACTGGACACTTTAAAAGGAGGCTGGTGCTTGGTATCATTGTTTCTCTTCAGTTAACCATGGTTATCTCTAAAGAAACACTTGCAGCGATCATTGCACTGCACAAAAATGGCCTAACAGGGAAGAGTATCGCAGCTACAAAGATTGCACCTCAGTCAACAATCTATCGCATCATCAACAACTTCAAGGAGAGAGCTTCCATTGTTGTCAAAAAGGCTCCAGGCCGCCCAAGAAAGACCAGCAAGCGCCAGGACCGTATCTTAAAACTGTTTCAGCTGCGGGATCGGACTATCAGCAGTGCCGAGCTTGCTCAGGAATAGCAGCAGGCTGGTGTGAGTGCTTCTGCACGCACTGTGAGGCGGAGACTCTTTGAGCAAGGCATGGTTTCAAGGAGGGCAGCAAAGAAGCCACTTCTCTCCAGAAAAAACATCAGGGACCCACTGATATTCTGCAAAAGGTACAGGGAGTGAACTGCTGAGGACTGGGGCAAAGTCATTTTCTCTGATGAATCCCCTTTTCGATTGTTTGGGACATCTGGAAAACAGCTTATTCGGAGAAGAAGAGGTGAGCGCTACCACCAGTCTTGTCTCATGCCAACTGTAAAGCATCCTGAAACCATTCATGTGTGGGGTTGCTTCTCAGCCAAGGGAATCGGCTCATTCACAGTCTTACCTAAAAACACAGCCATGAATAAAGAATGGTACCAGAATGTCCTCCAAGAGCAACTTCTCCCAACCATCCAAGAGCAGTTTGGTGCCCAACAATGCCTTTTCCAGCATGATGGAGCACCTTGCCATAAAGCAAAAGTGATAACTAAATGGCTCATGGAACCAAACATAGAGATTTTGGGTCCATGGCTTGGAAACTCCCCAGATCTTAATCCCATTGAGAACTTGTGGTCAATCATCAAGAGACTGGTGGACAAACAAAAACCAACAAATTCTGGCAAAATGTAAGCATTGATTATGCAAGAATGGACTGCTATCAGTCAGGATTTGGTCCAGAAGTTGATTGAGAGCATGCCAGGGAGAATTGCAGAGGTCTTGAAGAAGATGGGTCAACACTGCAAATATTGACTTGCTGCATTAACTCATTCTGTCAGTATAACCTATTGGTACTCATAATATGATTGTATTTATATTTCTGTATGTGATATAAACATCAGACAAACACTAATAAAAAAAACAGAGGGCAGCAGATCATGTGAAAATATAATTTTGGTGTCATTCTCAAAAATTTTGGCCATGACTGTACATTCAGCAGAAATTGTGGGACAAATTTTGGTTCCATTTTTACCCATTTCCCATTGTGAAAATTTAAAATCTGGGGCTAAAAATATTTTTTGGTGGAAAAAATTTAATTATGTTTAATATTTATTGAGATGTGCAGTTTGTAAAATGGGGTCACTTATGGGGGGTTCTGCTGTTCTGGCACCACAGGGTCTCTGCAAATGTGACTTGGCACCCTCAAACCAGTCAAGCAAAATCTGAGTTCCCAATATGGCGCTTTTTCTCTTCTGGCCTCAAAAGTAGTTTTTGACCACATATGGGGTATCGTTGTATTCAGGAGAAATTGCACAACAAAATTGCTATCCATGTGAAAATAAAAAAAATAAGGCTAAAAAAACATTTTTGTGGGAAAAATATATATTTTTTTCATTTTCATAGCTTGTAACTTCTATGAAGCCACTGTGGGTTCAAGGTGATCATCACACATCTACATAAATTCTTTGAGGGGTTTTGTTTCCAAAATGGGATTACTTGTGGGAGGTTTCCACTGTTTAGGCACATCAGAGGCTCAAAAAGTCAAATGCTCAAAAAGTCAAATGGCGCTCCTTCCCTTCCGATCCCTGCCATGCACCCAAACAGTGGTTTTCCTCCACATATAGGGTATATATGTACTCATGAGAAATTGCTCAACAAATCTTGGCTTCCATTTTCTCCTGTTACCCTAGTGAAAATAAAAAAATTGGGGCTAAAAGAACATTTTTATGGGAAAATGTTTTTTTTTCCATTTTTACTGCTCTACATTATAAACTTTTGTGAAGCACCAGGGGTTCAAAGTGCTGAGCACACATCTACATAAGTTTCTTGAGGGGTCTAGTTTTCAAAATGAGGTCACTTATGGGGGTTGTCTACTGTTTAGTCACATCAGGGGCTCCCGAAATGTGACATGACACCTGCACACCATTCTTTCAAAGTCTGTGTTCCAAAACGTCACTCCTTCCTTTCTGAGCTTTGCAGTGCGTCCAAACAGACGTTTTCCCCCACATATGGGATATATTCGTATTCAGGAAAAATTGCACAACCAATTTTTCTCTTGTTAAAGAAAATGGAACTAAAACAACATTTTTGTGGGAAAATGTCTTTTTTTATTTTCACAGCTCTACATTATTAATTATTGTGAAGCACCTGGGGGTTCAAGGTGCTCAACACACATCTATAAAATTCCTTGAGGTGTCTAGTTTCCAAAATGGGTTCATTTGTGGTTGATTTCCACTTTTGAGGCACATCAGGGGCTCTGCAAATGTGATATGGCAACCTCTAGTGATTTCAGCGAATTTTGCATTCAAAAAGTCAAATGGCGCTCCTTCCCTTCCGAGCCCTGCTGTGGAAAAATTTCAGAATTTAAAGCAAATTTTAGTAAACAACAGTGTAACTTTTGGAGATAGCTTGCAGTGTCATGCTTGACCCCTGAGGATCACTTTACGGGTAGCTTCACATGCAATGGATTTCCCTGCAGCAAAATCCACTGTAATTACAGTGATGTCATCCACTTCCTGTACACTTTTTCTGCAAAAAAATAGGCCTGTTGGTGCAGATTTTCTAAAGGAACATGCCAGCTTAATCACTTCAATTTTATATCACCATGAATTTCAACCCTACTACATTGAAAATCTGCTGAGAAAATATGCAACAGAAGTTGACATTTTGAGGATTTTGAAATCCACACTGCCGGTTAATACCCTTGCAGAGAAGTTCTGTAACATAGATGAGATTTGTAAAATCCACTTTCCTATTACTGTATCTCTCTGTGGATTTTACCTGCGCAAATCTAGAAGGTAAAATCTGCAGCATTTTTTCCTCATGGCTTTTCCTGTTTTTTATTTATTTCAGTTGTGTTTCTACATCATTATTCAGCTTGCATTCATTGGCCATGGTATCCTTCTAGAGAAGACCTTTTTATTTCGGCATTGTTGGAGCACACTACTAGTGTGACAAACACCAGGCCTCTTTTTTTTCTGTTTATTCGGTACTTATATTTGTGTTTAAGTTGAAGCTTTGAACAAAGAACATTCTTTGTGTATTGCAATAATGTACGTGTCTGGAACCTGGCCTTTATTTTAAGGCCTCTCCTGAAAATCAAGTTTAGGTAATCCCTGTGTGACCTCTCATAAGTGAACAGAATGACTGTTTGCTATGGTTGTATGCTCATAATGAGGTTTACTCTATGCTGCAGTAATCCTGCCTGCTTAGTACAGGAAAATCATAGTGTTGATGTTTTACAAAAAATGGAATTTCACATATAGTATCTCAAGGTTTCTGCCATTGCCAAATTGTTTGCTTAAAGAGGAGCTCTGTCCGATTACGGTATTTATTTACGGTACATACATAAACATCTGCACAAATGTGATGATATTTTTGGTGGACATGATCACTAAAAAATGGGTTTTTCCTTTATGACATATCCATAAGAGCAAACAATGTTAGAGCTTTTTGGCAGATTTAGCCACCATTAAAGATAAAAATTAACAGAAAATGAAAGCAGGAGCCAATTCATTACTTAAAGAGTTTTTCCTATGAACAAAAGTTCATTTTAATCAATAGATCGTGGAATAATAATAATTTCCACAATTTGATGTGTATAAATAAAATGTTCCTGTGCTGAGATAATCTTATAAATGTGCCCCTGCTGTGTACTGTGTAATGGCTGTGTCTGACCATGCAGGAACATGGTCTGATCATACCACATCTCCTGGCCAGGGGGAGAAGCAAAAGAGTATACAGACAGGACAGCATGGGATCATGGTATAATTATTTTTGTGAGTTAAAATATTTCCCTTTCAGTTTTTAAACAATGTTTCTTTGTTTTACCTCAAAGAAAGTATAATTTGCTATCCCATGCTGTTATGTCTGTATACGTTTTTCCTTTCTACCCTGCCCAGGAGATTTATTATGACCATGTCCCTGTACGGTCAGACACAGCCATTACACAGTACGCAGCAGGGGCACAATTAAAAGATTATCTCAGCACAGGAACATTTTATTTAAACACATCCAAATGTGCAAATTATTATTTATCTCCAATCTATTGATTAAAATGAACTTTTGTTCGTGGGAAAACCACTTTAAGTATAAAAAAAATGTATGTAAGATTGGTATTGCCATAATCATACAGAACTGGAAAATTATGTTTCAAAATTATTTTTACTGTGAAATTACCACCATGAAAACAAAACCCCAAAACCTATGGCAATTTAATACATTATGTGTTAAAGCAGGGGTGTCAATCTGCAATCCTCGAGGGCCTCAGACCATGCGTGTTTTCAAGATTTCCTTTGCATTACACAAGGTGATTAAATTATCACCTGTGCAATACAAGGAAATCCTGAAAACATGACCTGTTTGCGGCCCTCGAGGAATGCAGTATGACACCCCTGTGTTAAAGTGTATGATGTCAATCAAAACTACAGCTTGACCTGCAGAAAAACAAGCCCTCATACAGTTATGTCAAGAGAAAAATAAAGTTACGGCTCTTGGAAAAATAGATAAAAATGAAAGCACAAAAAATAAAAAATGAGCCCAGGCACTAAGGGGTTTTAAGAAAAGACAAAAGACTTTAGGGTAAGTTTTTACGATGAGCATTTAGTGCGTTTTTAATACTATTTTCCTAGTGCAAAAAAACGCAGTGTCTTTCAGGTTCAGCAAAGTGAATGGGATTTCTAGAAATCTCCTGCCCACTTTGTTATATAGACCTGAAGAAGACTCATAAGAGTTGAAACGCGTTGTATGCTGTACTACTAAAACTTGGTTTTAGAATATATCATCGTATCTCACCCACTGTGTTCCAGGAGCGCACACCACCTGGAGAAGAACTACACATGCCACTTTGTTTTCACGCAGCGCAAACTGCGGGGCATTGTTTAAAGTCTGCAATAATGTCAATTTATCTTGTGGTACATATGCATTTTATTTGTGGATTATCTCCATAGACTTGAATTGTAGTTGTAGATCAGAAACCTCTGTCACTTCAACTCTATTCCTCGCCCAGCGCTGCATCCTCTTGCTTGATTGACTGCTCCTTTGGATGAAGTCACACAGCATAAAGGCTGTAATTCAAACAGGAGGAGGCACCACTGGGCAGGGAATTACGGTGTGAGGTGAAAACATGGTATCCAGCTCCAGAGATAAAAGCAAAAGTCTTTATTTTAACATTTTAACAAGTTCTGCAATACTTTTACATGGCCAATTCGTTGCTCCATTACTGAGAAGGGAGTGTTTGAAATGATACACAAATGACTGTAGTAGATCTGAAGCATCTGTCACTGAACCATAATTCCCTAGAAATAAAAAACAAGAAAGAATTCAGCTCACCCTCATAAGAGCATTTCCATGATCTTGAGGGAATAGTCCAAGCACAGAGAAGCGTCTCTGCCCAACGCTGAAAACTTGTGTGAGGAGAAAAAGAGGTATCCAGCTCCGGAGATAAAAACAAAAGTCTTTATTTTAACATTTTTTAAATGAGAAGCCTCAATTTTACACTCTTTGTTTCATTGCAGCCATTTGGTAAATTCAAAAAAGTTCATTTTTTTCTCATTAATGTACACTCTGCACCCTATCTTGACTGAAAAAAAACAGAAATATAGACATTTTTGTATATTTATTTAAGTATTCAGATCCTTTGCGTAGTATTGAGTTGAAGCATGCTTTTGAGCTAGTACAGCCATGAGTCTTCTTGGGAAGGATGCAACAAGTTTTTCACACCTGGATTTGGGGATCTTCTTCCATTCTTCCTTGCAAATCCTCTCCAGTTCTGTCATGTTGGATGGTGAACGTTGATGGACAGCCATTTTCAGGTTCTGTACATGCGCAAAACCGTCAAACTCCCAGGCCTCTGGTAGAGGACCCGAAAATGAGAAAGGACCTCTACCAGAGGGGGGAGTGAGAAGGAAGTTTTTTTTTTAATTTATATCAGAAAATACCCAGAAGTTACACCTTTCTAAAAACTACACTCCTCAAGCTGTTCAAAACCACATTTGAGAAGCTAAATAACCCTGCAGATGCTTCACAGGAATTGAAACAATGTGAAAGGAAAAAAATAAACATTTAACTTTTGATCACAAGAATGATATGTAGCCCAAATTTTTTTTGTGCAATTGCTCCTGAATATGACGATACCCGATATGTGGGGGGGGGGGGGGACTACTGTTTGGCCGCATAGCAGGGCTCAGAAAGGAAGGAGCACCGTTTCACTTTTTGAACGCAAAATTGGCTGGAATCGAGAGTGAACACCATAAGAGAGACCTGATGTGCTTAAATAGTGGTAAGCCCCCACAAGTAACCCTATTTTGGAAACTAGGCCCCTCAAGGAATATATCTAGATGTGTGGTGAGCACCTTTAACCCCTAGGTCCTTGCAAGAAGTTTACAACGTAGCGCCGTGAAAAAAAAAAAACGTTCCCACAAAAATGTTTATTTTAGCCCCAAATTTTTTTTAACTTCACAAGAGTGACAGGAGAAAATGGAAAACCAAAATTCTTTATTGTGGCATCATCATACCAACAGCAGGCAGATAAAACAGTGGAGCAAATACAGACGACGATCGTTTCACGCTTACATTGCGCTTCAACAGGTCATGGTCATGGAAGGAGTAACGTGTTGGAATGCAGACTTTTATGGAATTGTCTGTGGGTGTCTTGTCACATTTGGAGTGCCCCTGATGTGCTTAAACAGTGGAAACCCCTTTCAAGTGACCCCATTTTGAAAACCAGACCCCCACAAGGAATTTATCTAGACATGTGGTGAGCAGCACCTTAAACCCACAGGTGCTTCACAGAATTTTACAACAATGATCTCTGAAAATGAAATTGTTTTAGCCTCTAAAGTTTTTCATTTTCATGGTTTGAAGGTGCCATGTCACATTGGCGTACACAGAACAGCAGAAACCACCCCATTAGTGATCTCATTTTTCAAACTACACCCCCCTATGATTTAATCTATGGGTGCAGTGATCATATTGACACTGCAGGTGTTTCACAGAATTTTATATCATAGGGCAGCGAAGAAAAAATAATTACATTTTTACCACCAAAATTTTGTTTTAAACCCAGATTTTATGTTTTCACCCTGGGAATGGGTGAAAAATAGCACCAAAGTTTGTTACACAATTTCTGCTGAATGTAGAAATACCCAATATGTGGCTGTACAATACTGCTAAGCCTTACGGCTAGAATGAGAGGAGTGAAGCAGCACTATATGACTCCTTGACAAAAGATTTTCCTTGAAAAGTTTGCGGACTCCATATACAGAGCTCCTTGGTGCTAGAAGAGAAGAATCTGTCCTCAAGTGACGCCATTTTTGAAATTGCACCACTCTGGGAATTTATCTACAGGTGTAGTGACATTTTTGATTCCATGGGTGTTTTCTAGCAACCAGAAATAGTGGATGTTGCTGAGTGAAAATTGCAAACTGCCATTGTAGTACCCAGTACGTTGTAGTCCACAGTTCATTGTAGTGCCCAGTACATTGTAGTGCTTAGCTCATGCTTCTGGAGACAAGCACCTGTAACTAAGGTGAGCTCTAATCGCTTCAGAAATGGTAAACATGTGTACACTAAATGTGGTTTAGGCAGACTGGTGCTCAGAAGGGAGAGGGGCATTTGGATTTGGGAGAGCAGAATTTGCTGAATTTCTTTTGGAGGGGTGAAAAGACATAGCGTTTTTCCAGAGCCTTTGTACTATCAGTAATGTGGAAGCTCCCTATATTTCCGTTACCAAAGACTAACACCGCCGGATCATATGCCAGAGTCCACAGTGTCTCCTTTTACCTCATAGCGAATCCTCTACCGGGGTTCTGTCTGAATCATGGATTTCAGAGATTTACACTACAACCCCAGTGTAGGCGCTCAGCGCAGAGCAAAGGATAAATATGCGCCGAGCCTTACTGCAATCTTTGGAAGGCAGAATGAACAAATTAACAGCAGGTAAAGAATTGGCTTTATTTATTTTTTTACACCGTTCCTCGCGTGGTATAAGTTATTAGACGTCTTTATTCTTCAGGTCGGTGCAATTACAGCGGCACCAGATTTATATTGTTTTTTTCTGTTTGGGTTGTCCTAGTAGTGGACAACACCTTTAATGGATCGGATAAGCAGGGAACCAGGCATTTCAGGAACACGGGTGTGTATAAAATAGCATGAACAGCATAACAGGAAAAAAAACACTCACCATCCTTTAAAACATTTCTTCTTTTTTCGAAAATTAAAACATAGGGTTTGCCTAGGTAAATGGAATGCTTGCAGGACGGCAGCCATTTCTCACCAACTGTTTCTTCAATAGGTCCTAACGCAAGGACCTGTTGAAGCACCAGTTGGTGAGAAACGGTGGGTGAGTGCGTTTGTTCCTCTACTTTTTTCTGCTATGCTAAAAAAATGCGTTTTATTACAAAAAAGTTTTTGCATCACCATATTTTGAAAGCTATTATTTTTCCATATTTTGTCTGACAAAGTCATCTAATGGATTGTTTTTTTGTGGAACGAGTTAACGTTTTTATTGGTACCATTTTCAAGCACAAAGTTTTTTAGTTTTTCTATTGCTTTCTATTCCAATTTTTGGGAGGCAGAATGAATAAAAAAACAGCAATTCAAGAATTGTTTTTTATGCCAATCCGCGTGTCGTAAAAAGCAGCTTTATTTTTTGGGTCAGTACGATTACAGCGATACTATATTTATATAGTTGTTTTATGTTTTGGTGCTTTTACACAAAAACTATTTTATAGAAAAAATAACTATTTTTGCATCGCTTTATTATGGGTGCTATTACCTTTTTTATTTTTCAACTGATGAAGCTGTTTGGCAGCTTGTTTTTTGCGGGACACAGCTATGTTTTCAGTGATACAATTTTTCTTTACATTTGTCTTTTTGATCGAGTTTTATTCCACTTTTTGTTCGGCGGTATGATAAAAAAGCATAGTTTTTTGCCCCATTTTTTATGGTGCTCACTGAATGGGTTAACTTTTTTTTACATAAAAAAATACAAATTTATAAGTACAATATGTTTTTTTTATTTTGTGATTTAAAAAATACTTTTTACATTTTTTTTGTGCTTTTTTTTTTAACTTTACATGAGCATTGCAATGGTTTATAACGTCAGTGCTGCATTGTCACAAGCCTTGTCACCCGGATATTGTCATGATGACCTCGGGTCACCATGGCAAAGGTCGGGTCCCTGCAATGACATTGTGGGGTCGCCGATCGAAGGGGAGAGCGAGCTTCCTTTCCCTGCCTTTTACATGCTGCAACTGATATCGATCGCAGCATATAGGCTAAACCGCTAGGAGCGGTGCCTGCAAAGTTCCTGGCAATGAGAGCCAGGAACACCCGGCGGCGATCGCAATATTTCCATGACGTACCTAGTACGTCCTATGTCGGGAAGTCATTCCCAACCAGAACATACAGGAAAAGGGAAAATAGTGAGCGGCTTCCAAGTGGAAGCCTTCCAAAGAATGAACATGCTACTTTTTTTTAAACTGTTTCCAAGCTTTCAAAGTCTGAAAGGAGTTAAAAGAAGTGACAAAAGAGTGAAGTGACAAAAGAGTGAAGTGACAAAAGACGATACATAGACACAGCAAGACATTTTTAAATTTATGTTCGTATGTTCATTTTTTGCAGCAGTTTTTTGCAGTTTTCATACAGAATCCGCTTGATGAAGACAAAAAAGATATACTCTTAACCTTTTAACTCCTCTTTAATGTGGGCACCGGCGCGCAGCCCGCATCTTTTGAGGAACATGACAGCTGATTTGATCAGCTGTCATGTGCCCCTAACACCCACGGGTGGAATCGCGATCCACCCACTGCTGTTAACATGTCAAATGCTGCTTTCAATCTCCATCGCTGACGTCCATAGCAGATGCTACACATAACAGTGTTGAATCCCTGCTATGTGTAGCACAAGCAGTCAGAGGATCACAGCTTCAAATCTCCTAAAGAGACTATTGAAGCCAGTGAAAAGTAAAAAAAATGTTTTTTTTTAAATAAAAATATATAAAAGTTCAAATTACCCCCCATTCGCTTCATTCAAAATAAAACAATAAAAAATATAATAAAACCACATATTTGGTATTGCCGCGTTCAGAAACGCCCGATCTATCAAAACATAAAAATCAAAACAACACTGCAATAAAATGCAGTAACAGGTTATCAAAACATCGTATCTACCACAAATGATATCAATAAAAATGTCAGCTCAACGAGCAAAAAATAAGCTCTCACTCGGCCCCAGATCCTCAAAAATAGAGACGCTTTAAGTCTCAGAAAATGGAGCCTTTTCTTTATTTTAGCTTTTCTTTTTTACCTACACTTTGGATTTTTTCCAACAATTAAATAAAAAGTAACCTATATATGTTTGGTATCTGCAAACTCATAATGACCTGGAGAATCATTATGGCAGCTCAGTTTTAGCATTTAGTGAACATGGTAAAAAAAAAAAAAAAAAAAACAAGACAAAAAAAATTGTAGAATTGCACTTTTTTTTTCAATTTCACTGAACTTGGATTTTTTTTTCCTGTCTTCCAGTACACTATATGGTAAAACAAATGGTGTCGTTCAAAATTACATCTCGTTCCACAAAAAAACAAGTCCTCACATGGCTATTTTGATGGAAAAACAGAAAAGTTATGGCTCTGGGAAGAAGGGGAGCGAAAAACGAAAACGCAGAAACGGAAACCCAATGTGGTGAAGGGGTTAAAGGTGGGAACAGCTACCTTCCGCCGGGCCGCTGTACACTGCTACCAAGGCGAAGCTGACCCGGCATTGGGGGCTACAACTAACCAAAAGGTGGGGGAGGACAGAAGGGGGATATCTTGTCCTCTCTGCCCAGGGATGCAGCCTGTGGACTGATGCATTTCACATGGAACCTATTACACTGGGGAACAATTTGAAAAAAATTTCTGTTGAGTTAGGTTTTTGAGCTGATTTATACTAAAATTGGCATGCTGATTCCAAAAATGTAGTCATTTTTTTTCTAGCACGTCAAGTTTTTCCTCCACAACTTACCTGCCAGAGAAGCACAATTGCACTGATATCTGTAATAAGACTTGTTATCTGATTACAATTCGACTCATATAGAGCTACGTGGCAACTTGTAAGAGTAGTCACAACTGAGACAGTGTGGTGAGAGGTGTGTGCAGCTCCCAATACGTCATAATTATCAATATCTTTATCATAGTAGGAATAAATAGGATTTGTGATAGCTTCTCTCTTTACATTGGGCGCTTAGTTGTAATTTATATATCTTTTATTATTTTTTTTCTTTGTTAGTTTTCAAAGCTTGTAACTTTCCATCTCAGTGTTGTATTTACATATGTACATATTTCCTTTGTTTCAGATCATGTCTGCTCCTTCTTCCTCTCGTCGTAAATGCCTATTTGTACTATTTTAAAAAAACAAAAACACTTTTTTAGGTACAGTAGTTTACATATTTTTGAGAAGACAAAAATCCTATAGTTCAAAAACTTGACGTGATAGAGAAAAACAGATCATTTCTGGATTCAGCATCCAACAATTAGTTAAGAACAGTTGTCTGACCTAACTCCTAAAAAATTGTGTTCCCCAGTGTTATACATAATATATATATAGCATAACATATTCTTGGTGCTGGGGGTTCTGTAACAGTAGTTTTTTGGGAATAACTTTTTCACCTCCTCGTCCAGCGATTTATTAAACTAATAAATGGTCCTTTTATTCTCTTTCCCTTGGGTGACATAAAGGTGGTAGCTTAGAGATTTACAGCATGGGTAATGTGCGTTGTAGTGTGGATATCACTGCTGCAGCAGAGAGACATGACACTGAGCCAGGCTTTTTTTTAGTAGTACGGCCAATGGGGCGGAAAACACTATTCCTTGAAAAACTTTAAAAAAGAGCCTTTTTAAATGTAATGAATGTAATACAATAAAGGCCTCTTAAACTAAATCTTGGCTGCTTTCAGCAAAATGACCCAAACTTTTTCAAGTCAGCTTTCAGTAGGTCAGGTCCATATATACTGTATTTCCTGAAAGTAAACTGAACAACAGGTGATATATTCCAATTCTGTTTCTCAACCTCACAATTTTTATAACTACTAGAATTGTGTTCTAACTTCAAAATTGAAGGATGACCACTACAAAAGCAATCACACAGTAAATGTCTCTTTATTAACACAATGTTTTGAAATGTCCATAAATATCAAATATACATCTGAAATAACAATCTTTATAGGCAGTGTGCTGACTGAATATATCATATATTTCCATCATTGGCAAACTGAAGAGTAATTTGGCAGTAATTACAATTGTAATACTATCAAATGAGCTATCTAATTAAAATATAAATGAAGAACAATACACAAAAATATAAAATTGTGCTAAATCATAGCATAATTTGAATAGAACTTATACAGAAATATATTATTTGACATAGTGCACTATTGAATCATTTAAATATATTAATATATTAAGAAACATTTTTAAAAAATGAAATAAATACTCAATCATAGAGAAAATGTATTGCAAACCGCAAAACTGTAGTATATTTTATATAAAACAATATATATAAATGTATATATACATATATATTTATATACATTTATAGTGTGAACTTTTGCATAATTGTAATTTACAAAGTGCAATTGCCTGTTAAAAATAAATAAGCAATGTTAACAATTACATTTTTGCAGACTATATTATTAAAACTTCTAAAACAATTTCAATTGATCTAATGGTAGCAGAGAATTTTTATTGCATAGAAGATGTCCCATGCGCTCACTAGGACATTTAATGTGGTACAATTGGGTTTCATCAATATGCCTAGGCTCACATAATAAGTGATCACGTGTATTCCTCACCATAGAGGGCATATATGTGGCCTATATATATTTTATCTGGTTTTATGTCAGTGAAAAGTTTAAAAGTCATGAGGAAAGAGCATGGTTTATTAGAAGGAAAGCTTCACAGTGCCTTTAGATCCTGACGTACAGTACCTTCTGCCTCATTCACTCACAGGACGTTACCAGTACCACAGGACACTGCAACCTCATCACTATCATTTTTTACCCAAACCTGCCTGCCTACATAATACTAGAGACAGCTCCCCTCTATATATATATATATATATATATATATATATACACACTGCTCAACAAAATAAAGGGAACACTTAAACAACAGAATAGAACTCCAAGTAAATCAAACTTCTGTGAAATCAAACTGTCCACTTAGGAAGCAACACTGTTTGACAATCAATTTCACATGCTGTTGTGCAAATGGAATAGAGAACAGATGGAAATTATTGGCAAGTATCAAGACACACTCAATAAAGGAATGGTTCTGCAGGTGGGGACCACAGACCACATCTCACTACCAATGCTTTCTGGCTGATGTTTTGGTCACTTTTGAATGTCGGCTGTGCTTTCACACTCGTGGTAGCATGAGACGGACTCTACAACCCACATAAGTGGCTCAGGTAGTGCAGCTCATCCAGGATGGCACATCAATGCGAGCTGTGGCAAGAAGGTTTGCTGTGTCTGTCAGAGTAGTGTCCAAAAGCTGGAGGTGCTACCAGGAGACAGGTCAGCACACCAGGAGACATGGAGGGGGCCGTAGGAGGGCAACAACCCAGCATCAGGACCGCTACCTCAGCCTTTGTGCAAGGAGGAACAGGAGGAGCACTCCACTGCCCTGCAAAATGACCTCCAGCAGGCCACAAATGTGCATGTGTCTGCACAGATAGAAACCGACTCCATGAGGATGGTCTGAATGTCCGACGTCCACAGATGGGGGTTGTGCTCACAGCCCAACACCATGCAGGACGATTGGCATTTGCCACAGAACTCCAGGATTGGCAAATTCACCACTGATGCCCTGTGCTCTTCACAGATGAACGCAGGTTCACACTGAGCACCTGTGACAGACGTGACAGAGTCTGGAGACACTGTGGAGAGTGATTTGCTGCCTGCAACATCTTTCAGCATGACCGCTTTGGCAGTGGGTCAGTAATGGTGTGGGGTGGCATTTCTTTGGAGGGCTGCTATAAGTTACCGAGATGAGATCCTCAGACCCCTTGCGAGACCATATGCTGGTGCGGTTGGCCCTGGGTTCCTCCTAATGCAGGACAATGCCAGACCTCAGGTAGCTGGAGTGTGTCAGCAGTTCCTGCAGGATGGAGGCATTGAAGCTATGGACTGGCCCACCCATTCCCCAGATCTGAATCTAATTAAACATCTGGGACATCATGTCTCGCACCATCCACCAACTTCATGTTGCACCACAGACTGTCCGGGAGTTGGTGGATACTTTAGTCAAGGTCTAGGAGGAGATCCCTCATGAGACCATCCGCCGCCTCATCAGCAGCATGCCCAGGTGTTGTAGGGAAGTCATACAGGCATATGGACGAAACACACACAACTGAACATCATTTCCTTGTCTTGAGACATTTCCACTGAAGTTCGATCAGCCTGTAATTTGATTTTCCACCTTGATTTTGAGTATCATTCCAAATCCAGACCTCAATGGGATATTCATTTTGACTTACATTGATCATTTCTATGTTTTATTGTTCTCAACACATTCCACTATGTAATGAATAAATATTTGCAACTGAAATATTTCATTCAGAGATATCTAGGATGTGGTATTTTAGTGTTCCCTTTATTTTTTTGAGTAGTATATATATATATATATATATATATATAAAACCTTCTAATCAGAATAACAAAGAAACGGCAAGAGCGAAGAGTTCTAAAAAAAAAAATTAGATCATTTACTAAAAAAGACAAGTCAGGAGATCTGGAAGGCTCTCTTGAAGTGATTTACTGGACATATGTCTTAGGACATGTTCTCTTTGCATCTTTTTCCAGCATTCACAAACATCTGTTTTTCAAGAAAAGATGCTTCAAGAATCGCTCCTTTTTTAGTTTTGTAAACCTGAAGCATTTTTTTAGTTCTTAATTGTTTTTTTAACCCTTTTTTTGCTGCCAGTGTTTTTTTTAAGGGTTGTTTTTCATCATTGTTCCCCAACTCCAGTCCTCAAGAGCCAACAACAGGTCATGTTTTCAGGATTTCCATAGAAATGAATTGCCCAGGTGATGGAATTGTAGTACCTGCACAGACAAGAATTCCATCACCTGTGCCATACAAAGGAAAACATGATCAGTTGGTGGCTCATGAGGACTGAAGTTGGGGAACACTGTTTTTCAGAATTTTTGGATATCTTTTGACAGGTATTTTCCAAGTGCTTTTTTTTTTACTCCATTAAACAATGGATGCCAGCACTTTTAGAAGCAAAGACACCAACACATCTTCTTAGCCTTCCTGATGACTTCTAATGAAAAGTATTGAGAATCCTCTCAACCGAAAACACCAGTGCATGTTATTTCTTTTAAGTGTGTTGTTTGCCCATACAAATTACTTAAACAATTGTTTTGTCCATTTTGTGCTTTTTCGTACTTTTTTTTAGGACCGACTCAAAAAAATGGTTAGAAAAACATGCAGTGTGAGCATATCCTTAGGGTAAGTCAGATTTTTATTCAGCTACCTACTATTTGGCCTTCAGTATTTACCACATATCATGCAAAAATGATGGCTAAAAATAAAGTATAATTATACATGAAGCTCTTCATTTTTGGTCTATAGTCACGATTATTCTCCCACTTTAAAAAACGTGCATCAAGTAATAAAAAAGCTTCAGGAACAGACAGGAGGGTGAAAATAATGGCCTCCAACAGAGTATGTACTTACAGTTTTTTCACCACATCCCTACTGTTAGTTTTTCATATTCTGTACATTTTTCAGTAATGGTAACATTAGTGGCTCTAATTATTATTTCATTTTTAATGCCTTTCCTCACTTCATATCAAACGAATTTAAAAACAGCCTATAACTGTATGTCTCTAGTGGAAATAGAAATGTTATATTTTCAAGGTACAATATGCTGAGAGTATTAAATACCCTTAATTTCTAGTTTTCTTTTTTTATATAGGAAATAAATAATTTCAAATATGTGCTACATGAAATAAAAAATAAAATCTAAATCGACGACGCTAATGAAATTATATTGTACTATTTTTTAGTCATATACAGCCAATTGTTGGCATTTGATACTTTTGAATATACTAATCTAAAAAAATGCTAAAAATATTTTGCAAAAATATTAAAATATCTCCAAAGCTACAAAAATATGGCAGTAAAAAGTGACAAAAACCCACAATATTATTCAATAACTCAATAGTGAAACCTGAAGCAATATTAGTGTGAAAACATGATAATTTATTTCTCTTTTCTAAGGGGTAAATTCAAAAAGAGAAAATACATAGTAAGTAGAGAACACTAAAATATCTCATATCCTACTAGCGCACATTGATATGGTTAGCCATAGTTAGTAGAAGTGGCGCAGAGAGTAACAGCTTACTTATTGTACAATAGACAAGGAACATACAGTATTGTGTGTGAACTGTTCTAGAATCTCACCTGAGTATAGGTGACTGTAATGCTGTGTACGAGTATACCGAAATGTAGTAAGCACCAAGCACGGCTATTACAGTGAAACTCCCATAAAGGACACCTCTATGAGAAGACCGCCCCCTTATCCAGGCCAGATTTTCTGTGACAGATTGTCAGTTTCACTATATGCTCTTATTACCAACCATCTTCTCCTTTAAGAAGATGACCTTCCACCAGAAGACCACTTTTCAATGAAATTTTGGCTGATAGCCTCAAAGAGGTTTCACTGGAAATCACTTGAAATAAGAAAGTGGAGTATACCTCTGCTTTCTCCATAGCAACAGACTACAAACTACTTCGGAGCAAGTGAATTTCGATGCTCATAAGGGAAGTCTCTCCAAGCTATGCTTTAACGAATGCTATCAAGAATGTTACATTTTCTATTCTTCTTGGCACCTGGTATGTCTTACACAGAAAGATAAATGTTGTTGCAGAGATTCGGCATTGTGCTTGATCACAATCTTGTCTCTTGCACCTCTTCTTCTGTTTCTTCTTGTAGAGCAGTGATTTTGGGTCTGGACTTTCTCTTACTGGAGTTCCGCCGGTGTAAGGGAAACAGTTTCAAGCGATCAGAGTGACTCATTGCCTGTTTGAAGAAACTCTTCTCATTCATGATTTTCTGTATGGAATCATATTGTCGCACTGTGTTTTCTTCTATCACCTAAAATAAAAGGATTTGGGACATTTTTTAAATACTTGAAGAAATATTATGATGATGATGGGGCTACACGGCAACTATGGTCGCGACACGTTGCATGGCCAAAGATCGCTAGGTGTCACAGGTACATCAGAGCGCGATACAAGTAAATTTGGTCACATTACAACCCTGAAGAAAACTGTGACTGTAACAATGAAGTCACAAAAGGTCAAACCACTTTGGATTTTTTGTGACTTGCTTGTCACGGTTGCAGTATCCTCAGAGTGGCAATTCAATCCCATTGACTTGGGCTGCGATGTAGGAGGAACAACTAGTGATCTTTGGCCTCAAAAAATAGCAGTCAATGTATTATATATATATAATCGTGACAGAGTCATTGGCTTTGTGGAGGAAGGGAGGTACGGATCACTGCGCGGGTGGGAGGGTGCTCACCATACCCCCTTTCCTGCAGGACCTGCAGGTGTTTGAGGACCTGCAGTGATGTCATGATCACGTGACTAACACATGACATAATATAGCTGGACCTGTGCTTCAGTCAGTGTGGCGTGCTGTGGGGAAAAGTTGTACTTCCCACAGAAGGACTAAGAGTGGTTTTCCCTAATTGTGTGCTGGCAAAACCTGCACCAGGTTGAACTGTATGCTACTATTTTTGTTTTGCTTTCTACCGTGCCAGAGGGCTGTGTTTTGTTTTAACCCGCTTACCCCCAAGGGTTATTTGCATGTAATGACCAGGCCAATTTTTAAAATTCTGACCACTGTCCCATTATGAGGTTATAACTCTGGAACGCTTCAATGGATCCCTGTGATTCTGACAATGTTTTCTGGCATTTGGCAAATTTGGCAAACATTTTGAAAATTTTGCAATTTTCCAACTTTGAATTTTCATACCCTTAAATCACACATATACAGTACAGACCTAAAGTTTGGACACAACTTCTCATTTAAAGATTTTTCTGTATTCTCATGACTATGAAGATTGTACATTCACACTGAAGGCATCAAAACTATGAATTAACACATCTGGAATTATATACTCAACAAAAAAGTGTGAAACAACTGGAATTATATCTTATATTCTAAGTTCTTCAAAGTAGCCACCTTTTGCTTTGATGACTGCTTTGTACACTCTTGGCATTCTCTTGATGAGCTTCAAGAGGTAGTCACCGGGAATGGTTTTCACTTCACAGGTGTGCCCTGTCAGGTTTACGTAAGTGGGATTTCTTGCCTTATAAATGGTGTTGTGACCATCAGTTGTGTTGTGCAGAAGTCTGATGGATACACAGCTGATAGTCCTACTGAATAGACTGTTAGAATTTGTATTATGGCAAGAAAAAAGCAGCTAAGTAAAGAAAAAAGAGTGGCCAAATGAAGGGCAGTCAGTGCGAAAAATTAGGAAAACTTTGAAAGTGTCCCCAAGTGCAGTGGCAAAAACCATCCAGCGCTACAAAGAAACTGGCTCACATGATGACTGCCCCAGGAAATTAAGACAAAGAGTCACCTCTGCTTCTGAGGATAAGTTTATCTGAGTCACCAGCCTCAAAAATTGCAGGTTAACAGCAGCTCAGATTAGAGACCAGGTCAATGCCACACAGAGTTCTAGCAGCAGAAACATCTGTACAACAACTGTTAAGAGGAGACTTTGAGCAGCAGGCCTTCATGGTAAAATAGCTGCTAGGAAACCACTGCTAAGGACAGGCAACAAGCAGAAGAGACTTTTTTGGGCTAAAGATCACAAGGAATGGACATTAGACCAGTGGAAATCTGTGCTTTGGTCACAGTGTCTTTGTGCGACGCAGAAAAGGTGAACGGATGGACTCTACATGCCTGGCTCCCACCGTGAAGCATGGAGGAGGAGGTGTGATGGTGTGGGGGTGCTTTGCTGGTGACACTGTTGGGGATTTATTCAAAATTTAGGCATACTGATCCAGCATGGCTACCACAGCATCTTGCAGCGGCATGCTATTCCATCTGGTTTGCGTTTAGTTGGACCATCATTCATATTTCAACAGGAAAATGACCCCAAACACACCTCCAGGCTGTGTAAGGGCAATTTTACCAAGAAGGAGAGTGATGGGGTGCTACGCCAGATGACCTGGCCTCCACAGTCACCAGACCTGAACCCAATCGAGATGGTTTGGGGTGAGCTGGACCGCAGAGTGAAGGCAAAAGGGCCAACAAGTGCTAAGCATCTCTGGGAACTCCTTCACGATTGTTGGAAGACCATTCCTGGTGACTACCTCTTGAGGCTCATCAAGAGAATGCCAAGAGTGTGCAAAGCAGTCATCAAAGCAAAAGGTGGCTACTTTGAAGAACCTAGAATATAAGACATAATTTCAGTTGTTTCACACTTTTTTGTTAAGTATATAATTCCACATGTGTTAATTCATAGTTTTGATGCCTTCAGTGTGAATGTACAATTTTCATAGTCATGAAAATACAGAAAAATCTTTAAATGAGAAGGTGTGTCCAAACTTTTGGTCTGTATTGTATGTCACACAAAATACCTAATAAGTAACATTTCCCACATGTCTACTTTACACCAGCACAATTGTGGAACCAAAAATTATTATTTTGTTATGGAGTTATAAGGGTTAAAAGTTGATCAGCGATATCTCATTTTTACAACACCATTTTTTTAGGGACAACATCACATTTGAAGTCACTTTGAGGGATCTATATGATAGAAAATACCCAAAAGTAACACTATTCTAAAAACTGCACCCCTCAAAGTGCTCAAAACCACATTCAAGAAGTTTATTAACCCTTCAGGTGCTTCACAGGAAGTTTTGGAATGTTTAAAAAAAATGAACATTTAACTTTTAACAAAAAAAATTATTTCAGATCTAATTTGTTTTATTTTATCAAGGGTAACAGGAAAAAATGGACCTCAAGCGTTGTTGTGCAATTTGTCCTGAGTACGCTGATACCCCATATGTGGGGGTAAACCACTGTTTGGGTGCATAGCAGAGCTCGGAAGGGAAGGAGCGCCGCTTGACTTTTCAATGCAAAATTGGCTGGAATTGAGATCGGACGTCATGTCGCATTTGGAGAGCCCCTAATGTACCTAAACAGTGGAAACTCCCCACAAGTGAAACCATTTTGGAATGTAGACCCCCTAAGGAACTTATCTAGATGTGTGGTGAGGACTTTAAACCCCAAGTACTTCACAGAAGTTTATAATGTAGAGACGTAAAAATAAAAATCATATTTTTTTCCCGAAAAATGATCCTTTCGCTAAGAATTTTTTATTTTCCCAAGGGTAACAGGAGAAATTGGACCTCAAAAGTTGTTGTGAAATTTGTCCTGAGTACGCTGATACCGCATATGTGGGCATAAACCACTGTTTGGGCGCATGGCAGAGCTCAGAACGGAATGAGCGCCGTTTGACTTTTCAATGCAAAATTGGCTGGAAATTAGATTGGACATGTCACATTTGGAGAGCTCCTGATGTGCCTAAATAGTGGAAACCCTCCACAAGTGACAAGATTTTGGAAAGTAGACCCCCTAAAGAACTTTTCTAGATGTGTGGTGAGCACTTTGAACCCCCAAGTGCTTTACAGAACTATATAATGTAGAGCTGTGAAAATAAAAAAATAATTTTTTTCCACAAAAATGATTTTTAGCACGCGTTTTCTTATTTTCCCAAGGGTATCCGGAGACATTGGACCTCAAAAGTTGTTGTGCAATTTGTCCTGAGTACGCCCATACCCCATATGTGGGGGGGAACCACTGTTTGGGTGCATGGCAGAGCTCGGAATGGAAGGAGCACCGTTTTGAAATGCAGACTTTGATGGAATGGTCTGCGGGCGTCACGTTGCGTTTGCAGAGCCCCTGATGTACCTAAACAGTGAAAAAAAAATCCCACAAGTGACCCCATATTGGAAATTAGACCCCCCAAGGAACTTATCTAGATGTGTTGTGAGAACTGTGAATGCCCAAGTGTTCCATTAAAGTTTATAACGGAGAGCTGTGATAATAAAAAAAATCATTTTTTTCTACAAAAATGATTTTTTTAGCCCCAATTTTGTATTTTTACAAGGTTGACAGCAGAAATTGGACCCCAAAAGTTGTTGTCCAATTTGTCCTGAGTATGCTGATGCCCCATATATGGAAGAAAACTACTGTTTGGGCACACATCGGGGCTCGGAAAGGAAGTAGTAACGTTTTGGAATGCAGACTTTGGTGGAATGGTCTGCGGGCGTCATGTTGCGTTTGCAGAGCCACTGATGTGCCTAAACAGTAGAAACCCCCACAAGTGACATCATTTTGCAAACTAGACCCCCCCAAGGAACTTATCTGGATGTGTTGTGAGAACTGTAAACCCCCACGTGTTTCACTAAAGTGTATAACGCAGAGCCGTGAAAATAAAAAAATCATTTTTTCCCCACAAAAATGATTTTTTAGCCCCACATTTTTATTTTCACCAAGGAAACAGGAGAAATTGGACAACAAAAGTTGTTGTCCAATTTGTCCTGAGTACGCTGATACCCCTTATGTGGGGTTAAACCACTGTTTGACTTTTTCAATGCAGAATTGGCTGGAATTGAGATCGGACGCCATGTCGCATTTGGAGAGCTCCTGATGTGCCTAAAAAGTGGAAATCCCCCAATCCTAACTCCAATCCTAACCCCAACACACCCCTAACCCTAATCCCAACCCTAATCATAACCTTAACCCCACCCCTAACCCTGACACACTTCTAACCCTAATCCCAACAGTAAACGTAATCCCAACCCTAACCCAAAACCTATCTTTAGCCCCAACCCAAACCCTAACTTTAGCCCCAACCCTAACCCTAACTTTAGCCCTAACCCTAACCGGAAAATGGAAATAAATACATTTTTTTTTACTTTATTATTTTTCCCTAACTAAGGGGTTGATAAAGGGGGGCAGCTGTCACATGCTAAAAGATGCTTTTTATGGCAAAAAATCGTTTTTGCATCACCACATTTTGAACGCTATAATTTTTCTATATTTTGGCCCACAGAGTCATGCGAGATCTTGTTTTTTGCAGGACGAGTTGACATTTTTATTGGTACCATTTTCGGGCACATGACATTTTTTGATCGCTTTTTATTATGATTTTTGGGTGGCAGAATGAACAAAAACCAGCAATTCATGATTTTTTTTGTGGGGGGTGTTTATACCATTCAGCGTGTGGTAAAATTCATAAGACCGTTTTATTCTTCGGGTCAGTACGATTACAGCGATACCTCATTTATATCATTTTCTTATATTTTGGCGCTTTTATACAATAAAAACTATTTTATATGAAAAAATTATTATTTTTGCATTGCTTTATTCTGAGAGCTATAACTTTTTTACTTTTTTGCTGATGACGCTGTATCGCAGCTCGTTTTTTGCAAGACAAGATGAAGTTTTCACTGGTACCATATTTATTTATATCTGTCTTTCTGATCACGTGTTATTCCACTTTTTGTTTGGTGATATGATGATAAAGCATTGTTTTTTTTGCCTTGTTTTTTTATGGGGTTCACTAAAGGGATTAACTAGTGGGACAGTTTTATAGGTTGGGTCGTTACTGACGTGGCAATACTAAATATGTGTACTTTTACTGTTTTTTTTTAATTTACATAAAGAAATGTATTTATTGGAACAATATTTATTTACTTTTTTTTATTTAGAAATTTAAAAAAATATATTTTTACACAGTATAATATTTTTTTTAACTTTTTTACTTTGTCCCAGGATGTGACATCACTGTATAATGACACTTTGCACAGAACTGTGTCAGATCAGCTATCTGACAGGCAGTGAAGGAGGCTTGCTGGTGCCTACTCTGAGCAGGCACTGAGAAGCCACCTCCCTGCAGGCCCCGGAAGGACCCCGTGGCCATCTTTGATCCGGGGGTCTGCAGGCAGGGAGAATCTCAGAACAACGCGATTATATCGCGTTTTTCTGAGAGGCTGAGGGAAGCACGCAGGCACTTAGTACCGGGTGTTAGCTGTGATAATCATCTCCCTCTGTAAGCACGGCTGATCGCATATGAAGTACTATTCCGTCCATGGGAATTAGGGCCCAGATGGCATGGACGGAATAGTACATCTGATGGCAGAAAGGGGTTAAGCACCGTGGTTTATGCTGCACACAATAAACCCACTGGTGTTTTCAAGTGCATGTGCTCCTGAGTCTACCTGAAGGCTTCTACCAAGAGTGGCATCCCCCCCCCCTCTCTCTCTCTCTCTCTCTATATATATATATATATATATATATATATACAGTTAGCTCCATATATATTTGGACAGAGACAACATTTTTCTAATTTTGGTTACAGACATTACCACAATGAATTTTAAACAAAACAATTCAGATGCAGTTGAAATTCAGACTTTCAGCTTTCATTTGAGGGTATCCACATTAAAATTGGATGAAGGGTTTAGGAGTTCAGCTCCTTAACATGTGCCACCCTGTTTTTAGAGGGACTAAAAGTAATTGGACAATTGACTCCAGGGCTATTTCATGGACAGGTGTGGGCAATCCCTTCGTTATGTCATTCTCAATTAAGCAGATAAAAGGCCTGGAGTTGATTTGAGGAGTGGGGCTTGCATTTGGAAGGTTTTGCTGTGAAGTAAACATGCGGTCAGAGGAGCTCTCCATGCAGGTGAAACAAGCCATCCTTAAGCTGCGAAAACAGAAAAAACCCATCCGAGAAATTGCTACAATATTAGAAGTGGCAAAATCTACAGTTTGGTACATCCTGAGAAAGAAAGAAAGCACTGGTGAACTCATCAATGCAAAAAGACCTGGGCGCCCACGGAATACAACAGAGGTGGATGATCGCAGAATAATCTCCATGGTGAAGAGAAACCCCTTCACAACAGCCAACCAAGTGAACAACACTCTCCAGGAGGTAGGCGTATCAATATCCAAATCTACCATAAAGAGAAGACTGCAGGAAAGTAAATACAGAGGGTTCACTGCACGGTGCAAGCCACTCATAAGCATCAAGAATAAAAAGGCTAGACTGGACTTTGCTAAAAAACATCTAAAAAAGCCAGCACAGTTCTAGAAGAACATTCTTTGGACAGATGAAACCAAGAACAACCTCTACCAGAATGATGGAAAGAGAAAAGTATGGCGAAGGCGTGGTACAGCTCATGATCCGAAGTATACCACATCATCTGTAAAACATGGCAGAGGCAGTGTGATGGCTTGGGCATGCATGGTTGCCAGTGGCACTGGGTCACTAGTGTTTATTGATGATGTGACACAGGACAGAAGCAGCCAAATGAATTCTGAGGTATTCAGAGCCATACTGTGTGCTCAGATCCAGCCAAACTGATTGGTCGTCGTTTCATACTACAGATGGACAATGACCCAAAACATAAAGCCAAAGCAACCCAGGAGTTTATTAAAGCAAAGAAGTGGAATATTCTTGAATGGCCAAGTCAGTCACCTGATCTCAACCCAATTGAGCATGCATTTCACTTGTTAAAGACTAAACTTCAGACAGAAAGGCCCACAAACAAACAGCAACTGAAAACCACCGCAGTGGAGGCCTGGCAGAGCATCAAAAAGGAGGAAACACAGCGTCTGGTGATGTCCATGAGTTCAAGACTTCAGGCAGTCATTGCCAACAAAGGGTTTTCAACCAAGTACTAGAAATGAACATTTTATTTAAAATTATTTAATATGTCCAATTACTTTTGGTCTCTTTAAAAACAGGGTGGCACATGCTAAGGAGCTGAAACTCCTAAACCCTTCATCCAATTTTAATGTGGATACCCTCAAATGAAAGCTGAAAGTCTGAACTTCAACTGCATCTGAATTGTTTTGCTTAAAATTCATTGTGGTAATGTCTATAACAAAAATTAGAAAAATGTTGTCTCTGTCCAAATATATATGGACCTAACTGTATATATATATATATATATATATATATATATACATACATATAGATTATATAAATGTGACACAATGTAACTATCCTAAATAAACAATTTTGTATTTAGCTGGACCCTGTGTGTCTTAATAATTGAGTACTTTATTATTTTTTCCCCAACACAGCACACTGTGAAATTATCCACACAAGATACGGCACTAGAAGCATTGTACACCATTCCTAAGGTTCAAAAACAAATGGCACATTGACCTTTGGGATCGCAGAACAGTGGCTCACTTTCTCAGCTAATAACAGATTGAGCAGTGCTGATATAATCTGATGTTTGGTGTATGGATTGTACTAGACTACAAGGAACTCACACTAAGATTTCGGTCCACCATTCCAATAAATATTTTTACTTATTAAGTCAGTGCATTACAATGTGTGAGGTGCATTAATAAGACCTGGGACATCAATGAGATTGCAAGAAAAATTATATAGGAATCCCCTAATAACAAAATGTCAGTTCCATTTTTTATAAAAACTGTATATACTTAGCCGCCTTACTTATTGCAGGAACATAGCTAATGGGGTGGGGGTGCGCTAACAAGCCACTTTGCTTAGGTTAGATTATTCAACTACAGAGTTGGGTGAGTATATTAAACCTTTTATCTCAGGAGACCCAGATGAAGAAAAGTCTAACTACAGAACTGCATTGGGTGATGTAAGTTTAATTTTTTGGGAGGTCGGAAATGGGGCATTTGGAAAATTACTTGCACAGAATCTGACTTCGAAAGTTTTCTGCTACTTCTTTCTTGCTTAGTAGAATTACTAAACCATATTTCTCAACAATTGGATGCCACGGTTGTAAAATGCCACTCACAACACTAGAATTAGACACTGAGGTAAGTTGGTACAATAAAAAGCATGAGCGAGGGACAAGGGGACTTTGATCCACAAGAGGCTTTTCTGTAGGATGCACTGGCATTAGCAGAGAATTGATTACTGAAGTTTGTTGATCGGTGATATGATCCCACTAAATTTTAAATATTTGCCTCTATAGACTGTCACGAGGTTGTCACTGTCTCTATATGTGACAGATGGTATTGTAATGGTCATCATATCAGTTTTGTTAGTAAGAAATATGAACAACCTACCAAGAAGAACTGACATTCGAGCATGGCTTCTAGCCTGTGTTCAGACAAGATGACGGTACAATTTGCAAACGCGTGCTTCAGAGTCTTCCTAATGATCTGAAAAGTTCTGTAAGAAAATCAAGTCAAGTTTTTTAGTAATTGAAAATTGAAATTGCAGGAAGTGAAATCATATTGGTGATATATAAAAACTTACATTGGGTCTAAGTGAGCACTAGGTTCATCCAGTAGAAGAATCTTGGCTTTGCTAAGAACAGATCGGGCCAAACACACCAACTGTTTGTGACCATGACTTAGAACACATCCACCGTCCAGAAGCACAAAGTCCAACTGACCTGGAAACTGCTCAATGATTGACTTCAGGCCAACCTGCAAAACAGATAAAACACGTTTGCTGGAATATGGTTGTTTTTTTTTTTTTTAAATAACTGCATTTCTGTAAAAAAAAAAAGTATGGTTAGATGGAGGAGAAGCTGCCAATAACTTTTTAAGTTCCTCATTTCACTCCTATCATCAAGCAGTCTCGGGATTCCTCTGCCAGCCATACTGGCTCCAGACTCCATTTCTTCAGGGAAATTTATAAAATGATATAAGTTATATATATAATAATCCTCAATCTGCACCCGCTTTTAGTCAATGAGACTATTGAGTCTGCTTGCATTGGAAGGCAGCTCTTGACAACAGAGGAAGATACCCAAGGTGCTGAAGTGTACATCAAGACCAAAAATCTGGTTGTCACTTTTCAAGTCATCTGAACCATTTTCTGGACAAACTAAACTGAGGACATCATAGAGTTCACTAATTAGCACAATAAAATTGTATGCGCCTGTAGCGGGAGGGTCAAGTCCATGTATAGTTCTTCTATAGCAAACAACTAATATTTTTCTTAGAACTCTGTATTGTGATGTTCCCCTTTTATTTCTCCTGGAAAAGTATGAACAAGTTGACTGTCAGCAGTGTTTGGACAGTGTCATACTGTGCATTGTTTCACTGCTCGGACAAGGAATACGGCACCTAGCTAGCAATGTATTCATATGTTTCCAAAAGGAATAACCTAGAGAGGGCACAAAATATAGTTAGACGTTCCACATTTGTAACTTTATGATGACTTATCTTGCTTTGTATACTTGACATTCAGTTAACAATAGCATTGTCTAGTAAGAGTATAATGCCAAGACTTCTTCACTTTGCCAGTGGTTTTTAATAGGCAAAAATATACTCATAACGTTGTTTCCAGACATGCAATACTGCTGTCTTACCACAAGGTGGCAACACTGTATGAAAAATCTCCCACTGCTCAGTGTTTAACAATGAAACATTTGAATGCCCTTAACTGAGTCTTTTGACATCAAGAGGAAATGGAAGCACGCATCCAGTAATCAGCCTTTGTTATTTGTGTAATATTGTCGGGATGTTCACAATACAGTCCATTGTCAGCACCAGTCATTTTGTAATCCTTGTCACGCAAATAATGCAGTTGTTTTACCTCTTCAGTCACTTTCCAGATTTCGTCATCGCTGTGTTTTCCATAAGGGTCAAGGTTTTTCCGGAATGTCCCAGAAAATATGAACACTTTCTGTATGAGAGATAAGAATGAATGAGTAAGAATTATTTGCCTGGTGTTTCAGCGGATCGGCAGAATTCTCATTGTTTGCATAACACTGAACTTCCTTGTGTAGTGTAATAGAAAATGAGCTTACACGTCTAATAAAAAAAAGGAATTCAGTTTCCTCCTGAGGTTGAATGAATATATTAGTTATGTGCTTCATTATAAATTGCCACCTTTATTTCACTCATTTTCAAATAAATGGGTTCACCACATCAGTATTTTTTTAGAAAAAAAAATACAGATAATTTTTATTATTTCCCATGTAAAGTACAGGCTTCCTACAATAATGACTCTCTATGCCATCATATCCATCCTAGAAACTATCTAGAGGTATCTAGAGATGAGCGCGCACTAAATTGCTCAGATGCTCGTTACTCGAACCAAGCAATTCCAAATACTCACATGAGTAACGAGTGTAATGGGAGTCAATGGGAAAGCCGAGCTTTTTTGCGGCAGACCCTACAAAGAGGTCTGGGGGCAGTGAAAATGTTCCAATAGATGGGAAAAGTGCTGAATGGAAGGAGAACAGCACAGGGAAGACTCCTAGAAGCATCACTGACTCCCAGATCGCTGCTGAGAACAATGGTGTCACATTTTTACTCCACTTTTACTCCACTTCTTGAATTCCTATTGCTTTGCATGTTTGTCACACTTAAATGTTTCAGATCATCAAACAAATTTAATTATTACACAGACAACACAAGTAAACACAAAATGCAGTTTTTAAATTAAGGTCTTTATTATTAAGCAAAAACAAAATACAAACCTACAGGGCCCTATGTGAAAAAGTGATTGCCTCCCCATCTTAAAACATAAATTAACTATGGTTTATCACATCTTTGGGAAGCTGAGTTCAAATACCCTAGCCACACCAAGGCCTGATTACTGCCACACCTGTTTTAATTCAAGAAATCACTTAAATAGGACCTGCCTGACAAAGTTAAGTACACCAAAATATCCTCAAAAGCTAGACATCATGCCGCGATTAAATACATTCTGGAACAAATGAGAAACAAAATTATTGAGATTTGTCAGTCTGGAAAAGGTTATAAAGCCATTTCTCAACCTTCGGGACTCCAGTGAACCACAGTGAGAGCCACTATCCACAAATAACAAAAACACGGAACAGTGGTGAACCTCCCAGGTGTGGCCAGCCAACCAAAATAACCTCAAGAGCACAGCGACGACTCATCTAAGAGGTCACAAGGGACCCCACAACAACATCCAAAGAACTGCAGGCCTCACTTGCTTCAGTTAAGGTCAGTGTTCATGACTCCATCAATAAGTAAGAGACTGGGCAAAAATAGTCTGCATGGCAGAATTCTAAGGTGAAAACCACTGCTGAACAATAAGAACATAAAGTCTCCTCTCTGTTTTGCCAGAAAACATCTTGATGATTCCCAAGACTTTTGGGAGAATATTCTGTGGACTGACAAGACGAAAGTTGAACTTTTTGGAAGGTGTATGTCCCATTAAATCTGGCGAAGTAACAGCATTTCAGAAAAAGGAACATCATACCAACAGTAAAATGTGGTGGTAGTGTGATAGTCTGGGGCTGTTTTGCTGCTGCAGGACCTTGAAGACTTGCTGTGGTAAATAAAACCATGAATTCTGCTGTCTACCAAAAAAAACCTGAAGAAGAATGTCCGACTATGTGTTCATGATAACCTCAAGCTGAAGTGCACTTGGATTATGCAGCAGGACAATTATCCAAAACACACCAGCAAGTCTACCTCTGAATGGCTTAAGAAAAACAAATTAACACTTTGGAAAGCCTTAGTCAAAGTCCTGACCTGAATCCAATGCTGCAGCATGACCTTATAAAGGTGGTTCATGCTCAAAAACCCTCCAATGTGGCTGAATTACAACAATTCTGCAAAGATGAGTGGGTAAAAATTCCTTCAGAGCATTGTAATAGACTCATTGCCATTTATCACAAAAACTTGATTGCAGATGTTGCTGCTAAGGGTGGCCCAACTAGTTATTAGGTTGAAGGGTCAATCACTTTTTCACACATGGCCCTGTAGATTTGGATTTCTTTTTCCCTCAATAATAAAGACCTTCATTTAAAAACTGCTTTTTGTGTATACTTGTGTTATCTTTGTCTAATATCTAAATTTGTTTGGTGATCTCAAACATTTAAGTGTGACAAACATGCAAAAGAATAGGAAATCGAGAAGGGGGAAAATACTTTTCTCACACAAGTATAGTACCAATAAGGGTATGTGCACACTTTGAGAAAAATTTCTGCATCTCTTGGCAGGAAAACAGCTACAAAAAAAATATTTGCCTGTGTTTTTGATTGATTTGAGTGAAGTTATCGGTGAAAAACGCAGGGCAAAAACGCATAGAGAATTGACATTCTGCAGATTATTTTCTGCACCAAATCTGCAAGTAAAAAATACTCAAAGTGTGCATAACACGTCAGGTATCACATTCCCTTTGTTGGCATCAGGTTTTGTCACAAATTTGAGACGAAAAAACGTGACAAAAATGTTTTCACACAACTTTATATAGCATTGAAATCTACGCAAGAATATGTAAAAGTCTGTGGATGAGCAATATAATACTGATACATTTTTTAACAAGTTTTTTGAGGGTTATATACCAACGAAATGTACTCCAGACCACAGAAAAGTCTATGGGTGATCAATATAATGCTGATAAGGGTATGTGCACATGTTGAGTAAAATTTCTGCACCATTTCTGCGTCTCTTGGCAGATAAAACAAAAACATGTGTTTTTGGTGCATTTTTGGTGCAAAAACGCACAGAGAATTGACATGCTGCAGATTATTTTCTGCACCAAATCTGCAACGCGTGCACACAGCCTAAAGTTTTGAACAAGTTTTTTGAAGCTTATATAACAACGAACAGTACCCAAAAAGATATAATACCCTATGGATGAGCAATATAATCCTTCTATATTTTTCAAAACACTCTTTTTCGGTGATTACTTTGTATCTCCATTAATACTGCACCCCCACACACAATTGATACACCATTTGAAAGGGAACTTGCTCCGTTCAGCAAGAAAATAGCCTTACAAACCACACATCCACGATGTTATCACAAAATACATTTTAAACATTAATTTTCATAAAACTACAGTAAGGAAAAATGACCTGCAGGTGGCACCACACTACCCCAAAGCATACTAATACAAAGCTGAAACAAATCCTAACATTTGCCTTGGGGGTTTTCCAGCTTGCCGAACTCCTTGCCCAGCCGATTTCAGGAAGGTACATATAAAATATTTGCTACATATGTGGAAGTAAAATAAAAGTAAAACTTTACCTGTTTAAGACTTCAGCTTTAAAATTGAAGATATAAATGAATGCAGCCTAAAACTGACCGGGCAGGTTCTGAACCATCAGATTTTCCGTATTATTGGACAGTCATTGAAAAGTCTATCTTCCTTCTAAGGTTGCAGCTTATTGGTGACCTGGAGTCACCTCTGGTTCCAAGAAAAAAACTGCAGCGTTGACATAACTCAGACTGTACATTGTTTCCCGATGGGAGAGATTGGTGGAAACAACCTTGCAAAAATTGAAAAAAAAATCTAACCGTAGGGAATAAAAGGTAAAATAATCTGCAGATATTACTTTTTTTTTTAAAGGGATATTCCCAATTATTATACAATGGTGTAAATACGCTCAGTTATGGGGTCAATTTTCCTTCATTTTTACTGTCAAAGTGGCACTGCTGTACAGGGAGCTGCTCCGTTCACATATGAGGCGCCCCAGAGATCTGGTCGTTGCAGTATGACACTCTGCCGCTAAGGGGAGTGATGGTACGTCTGATGGCACTGAAGGAATTCTACTGACCAGGTATCACCAGCACACATTACACTTCACACTCCGGCCACTAGGGGGAGAAAAAGGCTTTATTTATTGGGCCACTCCTCACACTGGTAAAACTAGGGGTTGGATAGGAAGTTAGTCAGAAGCTGACTGGGTTGGATTCAGGCAACATCCAGTGGCAGGGGGTGTTGCAGGGAGAAGATTCAGGGGGGTGCCTGTCAGGCGTGGGAACCTGGCAGGTACCTAGCGAACAGAACAGAACGTTACGGAACCGCGCCTGCACTACCTTGCGGCAGTATCCTAAGAAAGAGACACGAAGCGAAGGATATTGTGGAACAGTGAGAAACAAGATCAAGCACAAAGGAGAGCCAGTAGGTGTCGTGCCCCGAGAACGGCAACATCTTACTGAGGCGCGTAGCCGGTGGCCAGAACACCGAGGAAGTAACTGACTCCATGCCTTACTTCAAACTCCGCAGGACAGTTAATTATAGGTTGGCTGTCTACCTTAAATTTCCTACGGAGACATAGGGGACAAAGAGTGGAGAGGGGAGTCTCTAGGCTCCCGGAAGAGCTCCGAGCCTTCCCGTCATACGGGTGCGTCCTAGCCATAACATACCTGGGGGACGAGAAACTAGTAACATCTGGAACGAAATAGAAAGAAAGAGAAAGAACTAGAAAGAAGAAACAAACGAACGAACTAGGACAGAAGTTGTGAGGACTATACTGAATGCTCAGCAGGGTAGCACTACAACACACAGGCGCTATTGGTAGGCAACGATTTCCACCTGCAAAGGGAACTCTGGATGTGCCATCAGACCGGCCGAACTCTGGATGTGCCATCAGACCGGCCGGTCTCAGACAGCCCTGTTAACTGTGCTCTGGATTGCGGATCCTGAAGTCTTCAGTAAAGAGGTAAAGAGACTGCAACCCTGTGTTATTGTCTGCACCTCACAACATCACCATCCACCTTACTGGGAAGCCCTGGGCACATGCTTCACCTGTGGGAAGGTATACCATCTAGCTACCATTCCATCACCCCAGCGGACCCCAAGCAGCGTCGGTCATCCTGACCGAACACCACAGGTGGCATCACGAAACCTTGACAGACTCCTATCACCTTTTATTGGACGCCCCTTAGCAGGGTCACGGACCGGGTCCAGCCACCGTGACAACCCCAGAACTGAGACAGAAAGGACCGGTACCGAGTAACCTGTGGCCCTGTGTCTGGGGGCGATCCAACTTGGCGTCACAAACAGGATTGTACTTAAGCCTGAGGAATCAGGTCATGTGTGCCTTGGAACTGTGATCGAATTGTGCTTGAACTGTGATTTACTGCAAAGACTGTGTATTGCTATCTGCTGCAAGATTCCTGCCAAAACCGCCGCCATTGCCGCGCCACGAGGAGCGCAGGAGAAGGAGGGCGTGACATGGGCGGAGACTGCCAAAGAGGCGTTAAAAGTGACGACCGCCCTCTCCGACTACAGCTACAGGATGACGAGCTTAGGAATGGAGGACCTCAAACCCCAGAAAATGGAGGAGCCTCGTGTGTGCTGTCGCAGGTCCAGGAGAGGAGACGGTGACCAGCGAGTGCCTGAGCGACGACGAAGTGACCCAATATCACTGCAACCCAGCAGAGCCGGACCAGGGCTCCCCGCCACAGGGGGGTCTGGACCCCCTGGAATTGCCGTATGAGGCATCGAACCACCCGACTCCAGACGGGGGGTCGGCGACGGCGAGGAAATGGAAGTCGGAGCTGTGCTGGAAGATCGCACAGGGGGAGTCGTGGTCAGGGCCGCAGCGGACTCCAGCGTCCTCGTCGACTGACATCGGTGGAACCACATCAGATGCAGGTACCAAAAGCGACCCTGCCCCACTGACCGATCCGGCTCCGGTGACCGCTCCCCAGCCCATTGATGACTGGTCTCCCGCTACTGAGATTGTGGTGGCGGCCCTTTATGCCATGAAAGGGATACTGCCCCCGCTGCCGACACCTCTGGGTAAACCGATAGACGTGAGTCCCAGGGGGGTGGTCTTTGAATGGGATGCTCCCCGGTTCCAACCAGACGGGTCACGACAGGAGGGCTCCTACGTCATCAGGCTCACCTGGGATCAGTATAGACGAAGCTTGATTTCACAATGGGAAGACTGGGAACGAATGGAACAGACTGCCTGGCCAGAGGAATGGGTGCCCCTCGTCAATTGCTGCCCTGAGAGTTTGGTGAGACAGGGGATTGTGCTGGCCTTCCACCGGGGAAGGGGTTGTGGCTTCATATTAGAGCCAGGGCTGCTGACTGAAGTCTTTGTGACTAGCTGCGATGTGGAACCCCAGTCCCGCAGTGTACCTCCACTCGGAAACTTGTACAGAGGGGACCATGTGACCTACACCCTCCACTGGAGTGAGCGAGGGTGGTATGCCAAGAGAGTCAAACGCTGCGCGCTCGTGGTCGCGCCATCTACGATCACGACCGAAACTGGTGGCGGAACTCCACTGACCCCAGACCCCGCAGGACCCAGCACTACCACCCCGGCGTGTGGTGTCCTGCTTGCGGAGTCTGCCACTGGCACCACCGCTTGTAACCAGACCACTGCTGAGCTGATGAAGATGGTGCTGGACGACGACCCAAAGCCAGACCTTCCCCGGCCGGGAAGTGGTCACCACCGGCTGATGTCCTGTCACCTGCTATAGAAATAAACCTCGAAACCCCAATAGACTGTAAATAGTTAACTGTTTCCTGTTTTGCTGCTTTAAACCCGTCTAGGGTTATTTCTTAAAGGGATCCCTTTGTTGACCCGGGATCCCTATTGTTTTACATCTTTTCTATTTTCTACAAGTTTATCATTGCTAAAAGACTGCCGGATCAGGAACAGTGAATGATTCCAAAACTGTTTTGTACATAGGTCGCACCTTATTAAGGGTGCCCCCTACTGGTTTTACATCGAAAGAAGACTTTGCGAAGAGACTGCTTTTGGACATGACGCGGAAGGTCTTGCTTTCATTGGACTTGCAGACAGAGAGAATCTGCACTATTCTAAAGAGACTTGGCTCCCTCTTAAAGGGAATGTTCATATGTTGCACTGAAGTTATAATGTTGCCTTAAAGGGACAGTCACCTGAATTTGGAGGGAACAATCTTCAGCCATGGAGGCGGGGGTTTTGGGTGTTTGAATCACCCTTTCCTTACCCGCTGGCTGCATGCTGGCTGCAATATTGGATTGAAGTTCATTCTCTGTCCTCCATAGTACACGCCTGCGCAAGTATCACCGAGCACGTTCGCTCATCCCTAATGGTATCTGGTCAGCAGTGGAATGTTATAGAGAAGGAGAAGCTGAGAAGATTAATACATAGGTTTCTGGGAAAAGATTAAGTAATAAGAATTTATTAATCTGTTCAGCTCTTCCTGCTCTATAACATGCTGCCCATGTTGCGCAGTATTTCCTTCAAGGTGCAGCTAAGTAAATAATTCTTTTTTACTTTTGCAGCTGGCATGAAACAAAGACAATGCCTAAAAAGGGTGAGTTGAGAGGTAGTACCTAAAGGTACCGTCACACTAGACGATATCGCTAGCGATCCGTGACGTTGCAGCGTCCTCGCTAGCGATATCGTCCAGTGTGACAGGCAGCAGCGATCAGGCCCCTGCTGTGCTGTCGCTGGTCGGGGAGGAAAGTCCAGAACTTTATTTGGTCGCTGGACTCCCCGTAGACATCGCTGAATCGGCGTGTGTGACACCGATTCAGCGATGTCTTCACTGGTAACCAGGGTAAACATCGGGTAACTAAGTGCAGGGCCGCGCTTAGTAACCCGATGTTTACCCTGGTTACCATCCTAAAAGTAAAAAAAAACAAACAGTACATACTTACCTACAGCCGTCTGTCCTCCAGCGCTGTGCTCTGCTCTCCTCCTGTACTGGCTGTGAGCGTCGGTCAGCCGGAAAGCAGAGCGGTGATGTCACCGCTCTGCTTTCCGGCCGCTGTGCTCACACAGACAGTACAGGAGGAGAGCAGAGCACAGCGCTGGAGGACAGACGGCTGTAGGTAAGTATGTACTGTTTTTTTTTTTTTACTTTTAGGATGGTAACCAGGGTAAACATCGGGTTACTAAGCGCGGCCCTGCGCTTAGTTACCCGATGTTTACCCTGGTTACCGGCATTGTTGATCGCTGGAGAGCGGTCTGTGTGACAGCTCTCCAGCGACCAAACAGCGACGCTGCAGCGATCCGGATCGTTGTCGGTATCGCTGCAGCGTCGCTTAGTGTGACGGTACCTTAAGGTGCCACTGAGTGGTGAAAATGAAATAAAATGTATGCTTTGCCTTTTCATTTTGTACTAATCAGAGTAAATAAATAAACACTATAGATTGGTTGAGATAATGGTGCAGAAGACAACTATCCAGCTATTCTCAAGCTGAACTTAAATGGCCGATAGTGATAAGACAGACATACAGAAACCACTGCCTGGGGATACAACAGCACTTGTCTTACCTAATATTATACAATCAATTATTTCAACAGGTATGAAACTGCTCCTGGCTTTTTGGCTCTCATCAGTCAAGGTCCCATGGGGTACACCTTGGGTATGGCAAATCATGTATTATAAATATATTTATTAATATTATCTTAAAGGGAGTCTGTCATGCAAAACTGACAGTATAAACTGAACACATAGCCTTACAGGGGAAATACAGTGGGGCAAAAAAGTATTTAGTCAGTCAGCAATAGTGCAAGTTCCACCACTTAAAAAGATGAGAGGCGTCTGTAATTTACATCATAGGTAGACCTCAACTATGGGAGACAAACTGAGAAAAAAAAATCCAAAAAATCACAGTCTGTTTTTTTAACATTTTATTTGCATATTATGGTGGAAAATAAGTATTTGGTCAGAAACAAAATTTCACCTCAATACTTTGTAATATATCCTTTGTTGGCAATGACAGAGGTCAAACGTTTTCTGTAAGTCTTCACAAGGTTGCCACACACTGTTGTTGGTATGTTGGCCCATTCCTCCATGCAGATCTCCTCTAGAGCAGTGATGTTTTTGGCTTTTCGCTTGGCAACACGGACTTTCAACTCCCTCCAAAGGTTTTCTATAGGGTTGAGATCTGGAGACTGGCTAGGCCACTCCAGGACCTTGAAATGCTTCTTACGAAGCCACTCCTTCGTTGCCCTGGCGGTGTGCTTTGGATCATTGTCATGTTGAAAGACCCAGCCACGTTTCATCTTCAATGCCCTTGCTGATGGAAGGAGGTTTGACTCAAAATCTCACGATACATGGCCCCATTCATTCTTTCATGTACCCGGATCAGTCGTCCTGACCCCTTTGCAGAGAAACCGCCCCAAATCATGATGTTTCCACCACCATGCTTTACAGTAGGTATGGTGTTTGATGGATGCAACTCAGTATTCTTTTTCCTCCAAACACGACAAGTTGTGTTTCTACCAAACAGTTCCAGTTTGGTTTCATCAGACCATAGGACATTCTCCCAAAACTCCTCTGGATCATCCAAATGCTTTCTAGCAAACTTCAGACGGGCCCGGACATGTACTGGCTTAAGCAGTGGGACACGTCTGGCACTGCAGGATCTGAGTCCATGGTGGCGTAGTGTGTTACTTATGGTAGGCCTTGTTACATTGGTCCCAGCTCTCTGCAGTTCATTCACTAGGTCCCCCCGCGTGGTTCTGGGATTTTTGCTCACCGTTCTTGTGATCATTCTTGTCACGATTCCCCTGACCGCTGTCACCAAGTGGTCAGGATTCACACCGTGACCGTCACCCCTACGTCACGGATCAGGGTGACTTTAGGCCAACAGACAACTATCACCTGTGCAGGGGGGCTTATCTTAGTTATCCCTCCACTGCTAACAATGTGATGAAAAACCACACACAAGGCTATTGACCTCTTAGTTTACTGCAGGGGCTTATTTTAGGTATCCCACTGCTTTTCTATATACCACAAACTGCAGGGATTTATGTATATCCCGCTTACAGTTCCACTTAACACTTGCAGCTCTCTGGCGCCCCCTTACTCTCAGGTCAGATTAGGTACTGCACCCTGGGTAATTAGTCGCCAGAAAGGCTGCCTGCTAGTACTGGCTATTGGGCACGCTGCAGCGACGCGGTAAACTACTCCCACTCAGGCAGGAACAATAATTATCAAACCCGCAGTTGCTTCAGCATAATCCAACAGTCAGCGCACTTTCGCTGTCACCAGCTTCGATTAAACGGGTCCGAAGCTAACCCAACACAACAGTAACAGTAGCGTATTTTCCCTTCAAGAGACTTAGGGTACGGTTTAGAACAGGAGAACGAACTAATATATAATAGTATATCCCATTAAAATTAATTAGGCAGTGCTTTATGAAAAAATATTTTATAAAGAAGTTACAAATGAGACAATTGCAAATATGTACATGGGTAATTATAACATAAAGGGAATAAATGAGAAAAGCAACACTCACAAGCATGACAGGCATCCAGGCTAGTGGAGTTTTTCCATATGTCCCAGCTCATTTGGACGTGCTGCTGGCTTCAGAAGACAAGCAGTCCAGAAGGAGAGATCAGCAGAAGAGACAGCTGGGGAGCCTGCCACAAACTTAATACCTTAAGGCTTTGACATCACAGAAGGGCTGGCTTATCCAGACCCTCCTCTCTCTACCTTCTGCCTAAACTTTGAACTATTCTTTCTAAGTTCTATAACTTCACTACAAAACACGCCATAGTTCTACCAAACTCATCATTCATCTCAGATTAACGTGGGCATTCTAATGAGATCAAATATGTCCTATCTGGGATACATATTTACAGAGAAATCCCTACTTCTTTACCAGATGGAGTTAGAAGCCCGAGTTTCATGGGATGTGTAGATACACCGAGTGAAAATAAAAATATATATTTTCGTATTTCTAGCTTAAATCGTTTGCCTAATATCTAACAAAAACTAAACAAAGAATCTTTCCTGAATTATTGGAGCCATTTTTCCAGTTCTGACTGGTGAAGGTAGGAGGGGTGAGGGACTTTCCTCTGAGCCTGGAATTTACGACCCCAGGGCAATAAAACCCCCTTCTAGCATACAGTCTGTAGCCGAGAGAGAAACAAGTAGAGTCAGCTAGTGAAAGGGGGGGTTTAGCCCACCTCATGAGCTGAAGAGCAACTAAACTTATATGATATTTCATACCATATCGTGACAATTCTGACCCCACGGGGTGGGATTTTGCGTGGAGCCCCAGATCGAGGGAGATTATCAGTGGTCTTGTATATCTTCCATTTTCTAATTATTGCTCCCACTGTTGATTTTTTCACTCCAAGCTGGTTGGCTATTGCAGATTCAGTCTTCCCAGCCTGGTGCAGGGCTACAATTTTGTTTCTGGTGTCCTTTGACAGCTCTTTGGTCTTCACCATAGTGGAGTTTGGAGTCAGACTGTTTAAGGGTGTGCACAGGTGTCTTTTTATACTGATAACAAGTTTAAACAGGTGCCATTACTACAGGTAATGAGTGGAGGAAAGAGGAGACTCTAAAAGAAGAAGTTACAGGTCTGTGAGAGCCTGAAATCTTGATTGTTTGTTTCTGACCAAATACTTATTTTCCACCATAATATGCAAATAAAATGTTAAAAAAACAGACAATGTGATTTTCTGGATTTTTTTTTCTCAGTTTGTCTCCCATAGTTGAGGTCTACCTATGATGTAAATTACAGACGCCTCTCATCTTTTTAAGTGGTGGAACTTGCACTATTGCCGACTGACTAAATACTTTTTTGCCCCACTGTAGATCCAATAACAATAGCAACTTTAGAAGAAATAGAAGTTTACTTAAATACACTAATTAGGCTGTGCACCCTTGGCATGACTAAACAGCTCTATGCACTGTTCCACCCGCTCGTTTTTCTATATCCCTCACTGGTGACTGATAGTTCTAGATTACTGTAGAGAGCGCTGTGTGCAGAGAAAGATCAGGAAAACAATTGATGGCAATCACCAGTGAGGGAGGCGGAGCATGCAGTGTAATGGTGTGCTAAGCCTCTTGGCCACACCCAGGGTGCAACAAGCTAATCAGCATACTTGATAGAAATTAGAACACCACATGTGTGATTTTTATAGGGCTATATCCCCATCAAAGCTTAGTTTAGTTTACGCGGTCAGTTTGGGCTGACATAATACTTTTAAAAGAAATCTCTCACCAGAAAAAAAACTCTATTAACCTGCAGATAACTGATCACTGCAGGGAGTAAATGCACTTTATATCCCCTGAAGCTTTCTGGTTTCAGTCACAGGGGTGGAGCCAGTTCAGTCATTACTCTGAGTATACAGAGTGGGGCTGGCTGTCAGTCAGGGATGGGAGCACGGTTACAGCCTTCGCAAACCTGTGGAGGGAATAAAGTGCATTTTCTCCACACTGTGTTCGGCCTTGTGCTGGCTATTAATTCCATATGTGCACATTAGGAGCCTCATATCCTGTCAGGTGACATCCTCTTGGTCCCCTTGACCCTATTTAGCTGCCTTTTCAGCGAATATGTATGAATGTGGCTGTGACACTTACAGATGCCACAGGCTCCGGTCTTGCAGTTCTCCACTAGTCTGGGGGCCAGTCCCACACTGCGACCTGGTCCTTCCACCCAACTATGCTCGGCGTGAATTCGGGCACCACGGGTGGATTCCTCACTTTCCTGGTCCCTAGGACCCCTTCTCCCAAGAGCTCCTTCCTTCACGTCTCCTCTCCTCAGCTCCTCCCCTCCAACTTCTAACTGACCAACTAACTCCTCCCTCTTATCTCCATGACAACTCCTCAAACTGTCACACTCCACCCACACCCTCTACCTAGCTCCCCCTCCAGCCTGAGATGGGGCCCTCCCCCAATATGGTCCACCCAGATCCCCTGGCCTGGAGTGGTGTGTGGTGTGATGCTAGTGTGTGAGTCCTGGGTAGTGCCCCCTCCTTACCCGAGAGTGGAGTACCACACCTCTGGCTTAGGTGCAGTACCTGTGTGGTGACTGGACCCTCAGGGGTGCCACAATAACACATACAAATAATGCACTGTAAGGAATAAACAAAATAGTAATCATATATGTACCAAACAAAAGAGGGAGAACTTGGATAGTCCTACTTAACCCATTATCTACCAATGTCCTTTTTATGGGACGCCTAATCTTTAGCTTCTAGCAACTAAGATTTTATAATTTTTAAAATTAGGTCCAATTTTTTGTGTTGTGTTTGTAAAATGAATGTTTTCAAAATAGGAAATCATGTCATTGTCATTTTTAAATCAATATTGGGACGCCCTTTTCTGAAAAATCCGTACTTGTAAAAATTTTAATTAGGCAAGTAATGGGTTAAAAGGTGCAAGTGCAAAACAATGGATGAGTTAATTTAAAAAGCCAAATGACCAAAAAATAAAGTGCTATATCGAATATTGCTTCACATACCATAATGAATTCATGGTACCAAGTGGTCATGGAAGTAAAGTGCATATGTTTATTGTCTCTTCTTGAACCAATAAATGTGTCAATTCATTTATATTGGGCATTCGCTTACTTTCTTTTGTAGGTTTTGCTTTCTGTTTAAAATTAGTAGTCGTGGTATAAATATATTGCTATGGAAAGGCAATATACAAATAGTAATACCATGCTAAAGGTGGCTACAATGAAATAGTATTCCTATATACAGTGGGTACGGAAAGTGTTCAGACCCCTTTAAATTTTTCACTCTTTGTTTCATTGCAGCCATTTGGTAAATTTAAGAGTTCATTTTTTTCTCATTAATGTACAATCTGCACCCCACCTTGACTGAAAAAAACAGAAATGTAGAAATTTTTGCAAAATTAATAAAAAATAAAAACTGAAATATCACATGGTCATATGTATTCAGACTCTTTGCTCTCTCATATTTAAGTCACATGCTGTCCATTTCCTTGTGATCCTCCTTGAGATGGTTCCACTCCTTCGTTGGAGTCCAGCTGTGTTTAATTAAACTGATAGGACTTGATTTGGAAAGGCACACACCTGTCTATATAAGACCTCACAGCTCACAGTGCATGTCAGACCAAATGAGAATCATGAGGACAAAGGAACTGGCCAAGGAGCTCAGAGACAGAATTGTGGTAAGGCACAGATCTGCCCAAGGTTACAGAAGAATTTCTGCAGTACTCAAGGTTCCTTGATTTAAAAAGAGAAAACACACTAGTTTGACTATAAATGGCTTCACCCAAACACTAACCATGAGTAGATAAAAAGTTTTGGTGTTATCATATATATTCTCTGAAAAAAGGCCAGGAAAGCAAAAATTCTGCCGGAGTATGTAAACTTTTGAGCACAATTGCATATAACTACTAATAAATAGTTGGAATGCATACTGTAAGGTATTACATATCAAGGCGCCTAATCTGCTTAATCAGTAGGAATAGCAAAACTGTACATACAGTGCCTTGAAAACATATTCATACCCCGTGAACTTTTCCACATTTTTTCACATTACACCCAAAAACTTAAATGCATTTTATGCGATATACCAAGACAAAGTAGCAAGTATTTATAAAGTATAAAAGGAAATTATTCATAATTTTCTAAATATTTTACAAATATAAATCTGAATATTGTGACATGCATTTGTATTCAGCCCCTGAGTCAATACCTAGTAGGATCACGTTTTGCTGCAATTACTGCTGCAAATGTTTTGAGGTACAGTACAGACCAAAAGTTTGGACACACCTTCTTATTTAAAGATTTTTCTGTATTTTCATTACTATGAAAATTGTACATTGTACAACACTCTCCTTCTTGGTCAAATAGCCCTTACATCCATCACCTGTGCAATACTAAGGAAATCCTGAAAACATGACCTGTTGGTGGCTCTTGAGGACCGGAGTTGGGGAACACTGTTACAGCTAGCGGAACGCACCGAGTAAATATAGATGTTTATTATTATTGGTGTGTTCGCAGCCCGGGGTCCACCGTGCAGGAGGACCCTGCTGCTAGTGAATGGTGGCACTATTTGGCGGTATAGGCTAGCTCTGTTACTTCACAGAGTAGCCGTGATAGGAAAGCACTACGCCCTGTTAGACTCACAGGAGCACAAGCTAACTGCCGAACTGATAGCGGTCAGTGGTCATGCAAGCACACAATCTCCACATCGGAGGTGCCGGTATTCTAGGGGCTTATCTCAGCCGGGTCCCTGAATACAATCACACAATTTCCTCACCAGAGGTGCTGGTATTCTAGGGGCTTATTTCAGCCGGGTCCCTGAATACAATCACACATAACCACACTGGCGCAAAGCACATAACTTGGATTGATATCAGCGCATGGCCGTGCGGTCATGCGAACCTTTTATATCTGCAGCAAGTACAGGACCTTCCCAGAAGGACCAATGGGAGGCTGCCACAGAAGTTAAGCACCTTCAGGACCTTCCTAGAGGACTAATGGGATTAGCTGCAGTATCTAAGCATGTGACCCTTGATCTCCAATGAGAGATCTTACCCTGGGCATGCTCAGAAGGGGAAAAGCAGGACTTAATCCCAAAAATATCTGCTCGCCGCTGCCCAGTACTTGCTACAATGGCAGAAGCTGAGTCAGACTGAGCGAGACACTTGGACCGACATCTCCGCTGAGCAGACTCCACTGCGGCAGGAGAAGAATGGGAGACCGCAGCGGAGATGGCCCGAGATTCCCCCTGTGCAGAGGCGGGAACTCGACCCCTAACACCAGTGGCGTATCCAGGGGGGGCAGCCGGGGCATGTGCCCCAGGCGCAGCCAACAAGGGGGCGCCAGCAGGCCACCTGATGCGGTGGTCCAAGGAGGAGGCTCCCCGTCGGCGGAATTCTGCCAGGGTCTCAAACATGCAGCCCCTGAGGCAAGCATCTGTGGCCCGAGGTGCATGCTAGAAGAGGAGGCGGCACGGAGCTCTGGGACTTTCGCAGCTGGTGGAGAGCTGCCCACAATGCGTCGCCATGGATACGCAGTGACTTCCAACCGTCCAGTGCCCGGAGAATGAGCCGTGCATCGCCAAACAGGAAGTGTGCAGCACCTACCACCTGGAGCAAAGGATTGCGGGGGCCGGGTGGGATGCAGAGGACAAGGTATGGGCTCTAATATACTGCGTGGGCTGCTATTTACTACATGGGCTGCTATATACTACGTGGGCTGCTATTTACTACATGGGCTCTGCTATATACTACGTGGGCTGCTATATACTACGTGGGCTCTGCTATATACTACGTGGGCTCTGCTATATACTACGTGGGCTCCTATATACTACGTGGGCTGCTACTTACTACATGTGGGCTGCTATATACTACGTGGGCTCTGCTACATACTACGTGGGCTCCTATATACTACGTGGGCTGCTATTTACTACATGGGCTCTGCTATATACTACGTGGGCTGCTATTTACTACATGGGCTCTGCTATATACTACGTGGGCTGCTATTTACTACATGGGCTCTGCTATATACTACGTGGGCTGCTATATACTATGTGGGCTGCTATTTACTACGTGGGCTGCTATATACTACGTGGGCTGCTATTTACTACATGGGCTCTGCTATATACTACGTGGGCTGCTATTTACTACATGGGATCTGCTATATGCTACGTGGGCTGCTATTTACTACATGGGCTCTGCTATATACTACGTGGGCTGCTATTTACTACGTGGGCTCTGTTATATACTACGTGGGCTGCTATTTACTACATGGGCTCTGCTATATACTACGTAGGCTCTGCTATATACTACGTGGGCTGTTATTTACTACATGGGCTCTGCTATATTTACTACGTGGGCTCTGCTATATACTACGTGGGCTGCTATTTACTACATGGGCTCTGTTATATACTACTTGGGCTGCTATATACTACGTGGACTGCTATATACTACGTGGACTGCTATATACTACGTGGGCTGCTATTTACTACATGGGTTCTGCTATATTTACTACGTGGACTCTGGTATATACTACGTAGGCTGCTATTTACTACATGGGCTCTGCTATATACTACGTGGGCTGCTATTTACTACATGGGCTCTGCTATATACTACGTGGGCTGCTATTTACTACGTGGGCTTTGCTATATACTACGTGGGCTCTGCTATATACTATGTGGGTTGCTATTTACTACGTGGGCTCTGCTATATACTACGTGGGCTGCTATTTACTACATGGGCTCTGCTATATACTACGTGGGCTGCTATTTACTACATGGGCTCTGTTATATACTACGTGGGCTGCTATTTACTACATGGGCTCTGCTATATTTACTACATGGGCTCTGCTATATACTACGTGGGCTGCTATTTACTACGTGGGCTGCTATATACTACGTGGGCTGCTATATACTACATGGGCTGTGTTATATACTATGTGGGCTGTATTATATACTATGTGGGCTGCTATATACTACGTGGGCTGCTATTTACTACATGGGCTCTGCTATATTTACTACGTGGACTCTGGAATATACTACGTAGGCTGCTATTTACTACATGGGCTCTGCTATATACTACGTGGGCTGCTATTTACTACATGGGCTCTGCTATATACTACGTGGGCTGCTATTTACTACGTGGGCTTTGCTATATACTACGTGGGCTCTGCTATATACTATGTGGGCTGCTATTTACTACGTGGGCTCTGCTATATACTACGTGGGCTGCTATTTACTACATGGGCTCTGCTATATACTACGTGGGCTGCTATTTACTACATGGGCTCTGCTATATTTACTACATGGGCTCTGCTATATACTACGTGGGCTGCTATTTACTACGTGGGCTGCTATATACTACGTGGGCTGCTATATACTACATGGGCTGTGTTATATACTATGTGGGCTGTATTATATACTATGTGGGCTGCTATATACTACGTGGGCAGTGCTGTATACTACTATATGGTCTGTGCTGTATACTATGTGGGCTGTGCTGTATACTACTATGTGGGCAGTTCTGTATACTACTGTGTGGGCATTGCTGTATGTATATTACTATGTGGGCTGTGCTGTATACTACAATGTGGGCTGTGCTGTATACTACAATGTGGGCTGTGCTGTATACTACTATGTGGGCAGTGCTGTATACTACTGTGTGGGCAGTGCTGTATACTACTATGTGGGCTGTGCTGTATAGTACTATGTGGGCGTTGCTGTATACTACTATGTGGGCAGTGCTGTATACTACTGTGTGGGCAGTGCTGTATACTACTGTGTGGGCAGTGCTGTATACTACTGTGTGGGCTGTGCTATATACTACTGTGTGGGCTGTGCTGTATACTACTATGTGGGCAGTGCTGTATGCTGCTATATGGGCTGTGCTATATACTACTGTGTGGGCTGTGCTGTATACTACTGTGTGGGCTGTGCTGTATACTACTGTGTGGGCTGTGCTGTATATACTACTGTGTGGGCTGTGCTGTATACTACTGTGTGGGCTGTGCTGTATACTACTGTGTGGGCTGTCCTATATACTACTATGTGGGCTGTGCTATATACTACTATGTGAGGACTGAAGCAAGGCCAGGAGGCTGGATGGGTGCAATGTCCTGATTTCTGCCCCCATAATGTGCTCAGATTTCTTCTGCCCCCCTAATGTCCTGATTTCTGCCCCCATCCCCCCCATATGTTCCTCAGATTTCTCCACCACATGCAACTGCAGCGGGGAAGGGAGGGGATGGGGCAGAAGAAATCTGAGGAGATTATAGGGGACTGAAATCTGAGGGGGGGCGCCAAACTGATCTTTTGCCCCGGGTGCAGGAGGAGCTAGATACACCTCTGCCTAACATTATCAGATGTAAATCATTCAGTTGCGGCAAGAAAAACTAAATCTCCGAGCACTAAAAAATACTCGTAGGACACCCGAGCATGCTCGAGAAATCTCGAGTAACGAGTATATTCGCTCATCACTAATCATTTTCTTTGTGCTTCACAGATACTTGCTACTTTGTGTTGGTATGTCACATCAAATCCAAATAAAATACATTTAAGTTTGTGGGTATAGCATGAAAAAATGTGGAACAGTTAACAGGGTATGAATACTTTTTCAAGGCACTGTGTACATTGTGAATAGATAGAGAAAAAACATGTGATAACAGCATGTCAAAAAGAAAGCCTGCATATTGGTTGGTTTAGATTAGACCATTGGACCCTAAAGCATGACACATGCTCATAGGTTCTGCATTTGGTCAGTATTTTATATCAGTATTTGTAAGCCAAAATCAGGAGTGGAACAATCGGAGATAAAGTATATTAGAAACACGTCACCACTTCTGTATTTCTCACCTACTCCTAATTTTGACTTACAAATACTGATGTAAAATACTGACCAAAATACTGAACATGTGAACATGGCTTAATGGTAATAATGGTAGAATATGATGTGTCTAAATAAGACAAATGCACAGGGGACTGACAAAGAATAGGAAAGATACTGTATACATTGTCTACATAGACAAATTCGCTTTTTCGTATAGGAATGTTGCATTATGCTTCTGTGTAAGTTTTGTGTTTGCAAATAAAAATCAATAATGTGAAAACAAGCTTTTCATACTTCATGACAGCAAATATACCTAGATCTTAAGCAAACATTAAGAAGTGTTGCTGAGAACTCATATAATCCTCCCATTAACACAGCTGACTTAGAAGTTAAATCCTGCAGAAACATAACGTACTTGAGGTCAAGGGGTATTCTTAGGCCATGTTCAGATGTGCTGTTTTTTAGCAAGTAAATGGGGTATTACAAAACGCCATTTACATGTGGCTGACAACATTCTGAGCAGATTATGTAGTATGCTGCAGATTTTGGTACACGAACGTTACTTGTACAATTACTTGTAGATAGGGTAACATAATTTGTAGACTCTTTGAGGTGAGGAATGTGCACTGAAAATCTGTGATAATTTAGACACATAAGCCTTTGAGGACATGTGTATTTTAACAAATCTCATCTACAAACTGTGGAAATATCCACATGGGGTTCATACTTTTAAGGCTGGAGTCACACTAGTGATTTTAAAATCGGTCCGATTTTGATGCAGGAGAGTCGGACGAGTGTAATGCGAGTGTCATGCATTGTTTAAGTGAGTACAATCCGATTTTTCACGCCTAGCATCCGATTTACATCCGAATGCAGTGTGATTGCTATCTGATTGCAATGTGATTTTAACATGAGGTTTTACATATAGCAATTCTCTATGGCATTTACACAATTTTTCAAAGAAAATATTCATCAAAACACACACACACACACATATATTGTGTGTGTGTATATGTATATGTATATATATATATACGTATATATATATATAATCTATAATATAACGCTGGGAGCGTCACTCTGTCCGAAGCCTTTATAGACTGCGCAGGCGCAAGCGCCGGCGCAGTCTGGGCCTCACAGAGTGACGCTCCCGGGAGATCGCGGTATGCGTTCACACTGAACGCACACCGCAATCTCCAACAGAGAAGCAGGGACCACCAGGAGGGTGAGTATCGGCTATATTCACCTGTCCCGTTCCACCGCTGAGCGCCGCCATCTTCCCGGTCTTCGGCCTCAGAGGGCGCGATGACGCGCTTAATGCGCACCGGCGCCGCCCTCTGACTGACCAGTCACAGCCAGGAGACCGGGAAGATGGCGGCGCCCAGCGGTGGAACGGGGCCAGGTGAATATAGTAAGTGCTGGGGGGCCTGAGCTGGCGGCGATACCGGCACCTGACCCCCACAGTGCGCCGGTGTCCCCACCTGCTCAGGCTCCCGGATGGGTGCAGCACATGACAGGATGGGGACGCAGGATGGGTGCAGCACATACCAGGATGGGTGCAGCACATGACAGGATGGGGACGCAGGATGGAGCAGCACATACCAGGATGGAGACCATATAACAATATAAATGCTCGCCACCCGGGCGTAGAACGGGTTCAATAGCTAGTATAATATATATACACAGTGTCTTGCGAAAGTATTCGGCTCCCTGGAACTTTTCAACCTTTTCCCACATATCATGCTTCAAACATAAAGATACCAAATGTAAATTTCTGGTGAAGAATCAACAACAACAACAAATGGAACACAATTGTGAAGTTGAACGAAATTTATTGGTTATTTTAAAGGGAACCTGTCACCAGAATTTGGCGGAACCGGTTTTCGGTCATATGGGCGGAGTTTTCATGTGTTTGATTCACCCTTTCCTTACCCGCTGGCCGCAATATTGAATTGAAGTTCATTCTATGTCCTCCATAGTACACGCCTGCGCAAGGCAATCTTGACAGGTTCCCTTTAAATTTTTGTGGAAATTCAAAAACGGAAAAGGGGGGCGTGCAATATTATTCGGCCCCTTTATTTTCAGTGCAGCAAACTCACTCCAGAAGTTAATTGTGGATCTCTGAATGATCCAATGTTGTCCTAAATGCCTAATGATGATAAATATAATCCACCTGTGTGTAATCAAGTTTCCGTATAAATGCACCTGCTCTGTGATAGTCTCAGGATTCTGTTTGAAGCACAGAGAGCATCATGAAGACCAAGGAACACAACAGGCAGGTCTGTGATACTTTTGTGGAGAAGTTTAAAGCTGGATATGAATGCAAAGTGATTTCCAAAACTTTAAACATCCCAAGGAGCACCGTGCAAGCGATCATATTGAAATGGAAGGAGTATCATATCTCTGCAAATCTACCAAGACCCGGCCGTCCCTCTAGACTTTCATCTCAAACAAGAAGACTGATCAGAGATGCAGCCAAGAGGCCCACGATCACTCTGTATGAACTGCAGAGACCTACAGCTGAGGTGGAACAGTCTGTGCATAGGACAACAATCAGTCGTAGACTGCACAAAACTGGCATTTATGGAAGTGTGGCAAGAAGAAAGCCATTTCTCAAACATATCCATAAAAAGTGTTGTTTAAAGTTTACAACAAGCCACCTGGGAGCCACACCAAACATGTGGAAGAAGATGCTCTGGTCAGATGAAACCAAAATCAAACTTTTTGGCAACAATGCCAAACGATATGTTTGGCGTAAAGGCAACACAGCTCATCACCCTGAACACACCATCCCCACTGTCAAACATGGTGGTGGCAGCATCAAGATTTGGGCCTGCTTTTCTTCAGCAGGGACAGGGAAGATGGTTAAAATTGATGGGAAGATGGATGAAGCCAATACAGGACCATTCTTGAAGAAAACCTGTTTGAGTCTGTAAAGGACCTGAGACTGGGACGGAGATTTGTCTTCCAACAAGATAATGATCCCAAACATAAAGCAAAATCTACAGTGGAATGGTTCACAAATAAACGTATCCAGGTGTTAGAATGGTGAAGTCAAAGTCCAGACCTCAATCCAATCAAGAATCTGTGGAAAGAGCTGAAAACTGCTGTTCACAAACGATCTCCATCAAATCTCACTGAGCTCGAGCTGTTTGCCAAGGAAGAATGGGCAAGAATTTCAGTCTCTCGATGTACAAAACTGATAGAGACAGACCCCAAGAGACTTGCAGCTGTAATCGCAGCAAAAGGTGGCACAACAAAATATTAAGTTAAAGGGGCCAAACAATATTGCACGCCCCACTTTTCAGTTTTTGAATTTCCACAAAAATTTTAAATAACCAATAAATTTCGTTCAACTTCACAATTGTGTTTCACTTGTTATTAATTCTTCACCAAAAATTTACATTTGACATCTTTATGTTTGAAGCATGATATGTGGGAAAAGGTTGAAAAGTTCCAGGGAGCCGAATACTTTCGCAAGGCACTGTATATATACAGTGGGTACGGAAAGCATTCAGACCCCTTTAAATTTTGCACTCTTTGTTTCATTGCAGCCTTTTTGGTAATTTCAAAAAAGTTCATTTTTTCTAGTTAATTTACACTCTGCACCCCATCTTGACTGAAAAAAAACAGAAATGTAGTAATTTTTGCAAATATATAAAAAAAGTAAAACTGAAGTATCACATGGTCATAAGCATTCAGACCCTTTGCTCATGATTGAGTAGAAACACCATTTTGAGCTAGTACAGCCATAAGTCTTCTTGGGAATGATGCAACACGTTTTTCACACCTGGATTTGGGGATCCTCTGCCATTCTTCCTTGCAGATCCTCTCCACTTCCATCAGGTTAGATGGTGAACGTTGGTGGACAGCTATTTTCAGGTCTCCCCAGAGATGCTCAGTTGGGTTTAGGTCAGGGCCCTGGCTGGGCCAGTCACAGAATTGTTCTGAAGCCACTCCTTTGTTATTTTAGCTGTGTGCTTAGGGTCATTGTCTTGTTGGAAGGTGAACCTTCGACCATGTCTGAGGTCCAGAGCACTCTGGAAGAGGTTTTCATCCAGGATATCTCTGTACTTGGCCGCATTGATGTTTCCTTCAATAGCAACCAGTCGTCCTGTCCTTGCAGCTGAAAAACACCCCCATAGCATGATGCTGCCACCACATGTTTCACTGTTGGGATTGTATTGGGCAGGTGATGAGCAATGCTTGGTTTTCTCGGTTTTCTCCACACATACCGATTAGAATTATCACCGAAAAGGTCTGTCTTTATCTCATCAGACTAGAGAATCTTTTTTCTCTTAGTCTGGGGGTCCTTCATGTGTTTCTTTAGCAAATTCTATGCGGGCTTTCATATGTATTGCACTGAGGAGAGGCTTCCTTCGGGACACTCTACCATAAAGGCACGACTGGTGGAGGGCTGCAGTGATAGTTGACTTTGTGGAATTTACTCCCATCTCCCTACTACATTTCTGGAGCTTAGCCACAGTGATCTTGGGGCTCTTCTTTACCTCTCTCATCAAGGCTCTTCTCCCATGATTGCTCAGTTTGGCTGGATGGCCTGGTCTAGGAAGACTTCTGGTGGTCACAAACTTCTTCCATTTAAGGATTATGGATGGCATTGTGCTCTTAAGAACCTTGAGTACTGCAGAAATTATTTTGTAACCTTGTCCAGATCTGTGCCTTGCCACAATTTTGTCTCTGAGCTCCTTGGCCAGTTCCTTTGACCTCATGATTCTCATTTGGTCATGCACTCTGAGCAGTGAGGTCTTATATAAACAGGTGTTTGCATTTCCAAATCAAGTTCTCTGAGTTTAAATAAAAACAGCTGGACTTCAATTAACCATCTCAAGCAGGATCACAACGAAATGGACAGCATGTTACTTAAATATGAGTGTCTGAGCAAAGGGACTGAATACTTATGACGATGTGATATTTCAGTTTTTATTTTTTAATAAATATGCAAACATTTCTACATTTCTATTTTTTTTCAGTCAAGATGGGGTGCATAGTGTACACTAATGAGAAAAAAAATGAACGTTTTTGAATATACCAAATGGTTGCAATGAAACAAAGAGTGAAAAATTTAAAGGGATCTGAATACTTTCCGTACCCACTGTATAATAGATAGACAGATAGATAGATAGTAGAAAGGAAGAGCCTTCTGAGACTGCTGGCAGGGGATGCGTGCACTTTGTAAAGGTATTTTGTCTGGTGCTGTTCCAAATTTTTTCACTAGATAGGTAGAAGAAAAGCTGGCATTCAGTAGCTGCGGTAGTGTAAAATCTCAGCAGGAGCCAACAGGATAGAATAGATGGATTACATACAGTAAATACCGTATATACTCGAGTATAAGCCGACCTGAGTATAACCCCTAACTTTGCCACAAAAAACTGGGAAAACTTAATGACTCGAGTATAAGCCTAGGGTAGGAAATGCAGCAGCTACCGGTAAATTTAAAAAAAAATAGGTACCAATAAAAGTAAAATTAATTGAGATATCAGTAGGTTAAGTGTTTTTGAATATCCATATTGAATCAGGAGCCCCATATAACGCTCCATACAGTTCATGATGGGCCCCATAAGATGCTCCATACAAAATACGCCCCATATTATGATCCATAAAGCTAATGATGGGCCCCATAAGATTCTCCATATTAAAATATGCCCCATATAATGCTGCACAAAGGTTAATAATGGCCCCATAAGAAGCTCCATAGACACATCTGCCCCATACAGTGCTGCATAAAGGTTAATAAGGGCCCCATAAGATGCTCCATAGAGACATTTGCCCCATATAATGTTGATTATGGCCCCATTACATGCTCCATAAAGTTATTTGCCCCATATAATGCGCACAAATGCTGATTATGGCCCCATAAGATGCCCCATAGAGATATTTGCCCCATGTTGCTGTTGCTGCGATTAAAAAAAAAAAAAATGACATACTCGCCTCTCGTAGCTTAGGCCCCCGGCACTTGCAATATTCACCTGTCTTTGTTCCACCACCGGGCGTCACTGTGTCTTCGACATCCTCTGCACTGACGCTCAGGCAGAGGGCACGCACTAACCATGTCACTACGCCCTCTGACCTGAGCGTCACAGCAGAGGACGCAGAAGTCGGAGCGGCGCCCGGCGCCCGGAGACCATCGGAGATTCAGGGACCACGCCAGGAGCAGATGAGTATGTGACAGGCGCCGCCAGGGGCTGACTGGCAAATTTTAGCCTGGGGGGCAAGCACAAGCAGTGGCCCATGAGTAGCGGCCCATCCTTAAAGGGGTTGTCGGATCTTAAGCTACATGTCTACAGTCACTATGTGTGAATCCTCATATCGTGTGCACTGTGCGCTGTGAGGATTCTCTGGTGCCATCGCCGCGAACAGGTGGTCTGGTGACCGCAAGCATGTGATAGATAGAGATATTATATATATATATATATATATATATTTAGACACACACATTCCCACTATATAATGACAGGCACAGCCCCACTGTATAATGACACGCACAACGCTACTGTATCATGACACACACACACACACACAGCCCCACTGTATAATTAATGACACACACAGCCCCACTGCATAGTGACAGACACACAGCCCCACTCTATAATGAGGAGTGGTACTGTGCAGTGTATAGATACAGAATAAGGCCACATTCAGTATTTGACCTCAGTATTTGTAGCCAAAACCAGGAGTGGGTGATAAATACAGAAGTGGTGCATATGTTTCTACTATACATTTCCTCTGGATTGTCCCACTCCTGGTTTTGGCTTACAAATACTGATGAAAACACTGAACAAATACTGACCGTGTGAACGTGGGCTTAATACAGGTGCTCATTAGGGTGGAATAACACTAGCATATGGCATCAGATGTGATATGTCAATGATACTCGGCTCTTGCTCTGCTGTGAGCGTGATCAGAGTGTCCGTGCTCCAATGCTCTCGCAGCACAGGTGTGGAGGAGACGGAGAAATTAATTTCTCCATCTCCTCAATGGTCTGACTCGCCGTGTATCAGACTGCAACATCTGCTGAGAAAAAAAAAAAAAAACACGACTGCACACGGACAGCAAGAGAGAAGAAGATTGTACCACTTTTGTGGAAGAAAATGGAACCGATTTTTTTTTTTAATACTCTTTATTAGTCAATGTGGCAACATTTCACTTCCATATCAGAGAAATGTTCAGTTATGGATCCAAAACGTTGCCACATGGGCCAATAAAGAGTACGCTACTTTTCTCATAATTAATCGTTGTGCTAGATAGACAGATACACACATACAATAGAAAAGATACTGAGAATTACACCATTTATGCAGGACATTAGAAGTATACACAGCTCCACAATATACTGTATATACTTGAGTATAAGTCAACCCAAGTATATGCCGAGGCACCTAATTTTGCCACAAAAAACTGTGAAAACGTATTGAGTCGAGTATAAGCCAGGTATGCATTGTCCCCACATCCCCGTCCTTGTATGCATGGCTCCCCTGTCCCTGTATGCATGGTTCCTCATCCCCGTCCTTGTCTGCATGGCTCCTTATCCCCGTGTCTGTGTGCATGGCTTCTTATCCCTGTTCATGTATGCATGGTTCCAAACAAAAAACAAAAAAAAAAAAAACATCCTGCTTACCTTCACTGCATGCCCTCGCAGCATCTCGTTCCGGTGCCAGCAGCTCCTGTGGTCGGGCGATCACGTGTCCCCCGCTCATTAGGGTAATGAATATTTACCCACACCTATGGGAGTAGAGAGGGGTGAATACTCATTACCTTAATGAGCAGAAGACACGTGATCGGTCGCCCTGAAGAGCTGCTAGCGCCAAAACGAGATGCAGCGAGGGAGCGCAGGGAAGGTAAGTATGATGTGTGCTGGAAGCCGGCGGCTGTGGCTGTCAACGCTCTAAGAGAAATGAATATTCACTGCCATTGCAGTGAATATTCATTTCTCTTTAGCAGTGGCACAGGCTTTAGCCACAGCCGCCGGTTCCTGCTTCTGTCACCCGCTGCTCCTTCTCCATCTTTCTGGGACAATGATTTGTGAATAAAGGTACCGTTACACTAAACGATTTACCAATGATCATGACCAGCGATACGACCTGGCCGTGATCGTTGGTAAGTTGTTGTGTGGTCGCTGGGGAGCTGTCACATAGACCAACGATCAGAGGAAAGACTTCGGCATCGTTGAAACTGTCTTCAACGATGCCGAAGTCCCCGGGTAACCAGGGTAAACATCGGGTTAGTAAGTGCAAGGCCGCTCTTAGTAACCCGATATTTACCCTGGTTACCATTGTAAAAGTTAAAAAAAAACAAAAAACAGTACATACTCACCTTCCTGTCACGTCCTCCAGCATCAGCTTCCCTGCACTGTGTAAGCGCCGGCCGTAAAGCAGAGCGGTGACATCACCGCTGTGCTCTGCTTTACGGCCGGCCGGCGCTGACACAGTCAGTGAGGAAAGCTGACGCTGAGGGACGTGACATGTGAGTATGTAATGTTTTTTTTTTTTTTAACTTTTACAATGGTAACCAGGGTAAATATCGGGTTACTAAGCGCGGCCCTGCGCTTAGTAACCCGATATTTACCCTGGTTACCAGTGAACACATCGCTGGATCAGCGTCACACACGCCGATTCAGCGATGACAGTGGGTGATCAGGGACCAAAAAAAAAAAGGTCCATTCCCAGCGACCAACGATCTCCCAGCAGGGGCCTGATCGTTGGTCACTGTCACGCATAACGATTTCATTAACGATATCGTTGCTACGTCACAAAAAGCAACGATATCGTTAACGAAATTGTTATGTGTGAAGGTACCTTAAGCCGAGGGGAGTGTTTTCAGCACAAAAAAATATGCTGAAAAACTCGGCTTATACACGAGTATATATGGTATACTACAATCTATTATATACAGAGAGGCATATTATATACCGTGTTAAGGAATATAGAGCGGTGCATATATTATATAGTGTAGAGATGTGGCAGCAGTGTATATAGTGTGAATTCCACACTATATGCATAGCGCCATACTATATAAACATCTCTACAATATATGGTAATTAAGACAGCATTATACTATATTATGATGCATACATCACATAGGAGACACTGCGACTGCTGAACATATATCACATTGAAACTACTGTATATACAATACATATTAGATGGTGGCCCGATTCTAACGCATCGGGTATTCTAGAATATGTATGTCCACATAGTATATTGCCCAGTCACGTAGTATATTGCCCAGTCACGTAGTATATTGCCCAGCCACGTAGTATATTGCTTAGCCATGTAGTACATTGCCCAGTCATGTAGTACATTGCCCAGCCACGTAGTATTCAGCACACAGCCACGTAGTATATTGCCCAGCCACGTAGTATATTGCCCAGTCACGTAGTATATTGCCCAGCCATGTAGTACATTGCCCAGTCACGTAGTATATTGCCCAGCCATGTAGTACATTGCCCAGCCACGTAGTATTCAGCACACAGCCACGTAGTATATTGCCCAGTCACGTAGTATATTGCCCAGCCACGTAGTATATTGCCCAGACAGGTAGGTATATAACACTGCCCACGCAGTATTTAGCAGTGTGTGCACCATATCCCTGTTAAAAAAAAATTAATTAAAATAAAAAAGTTATATACTCACCCCTGGGATCGAGCGAAGCTGTGTGATGCGGCCGCCATCTTCTGTTCCCAGGATGCATTGCAAAATTACCCAGATGACTTAGCGGTCTCGTGAGACCGCTAAGTCTTATGGGTAAGTACGCAATGCATCTTTGGGAACGGAAGATGGCGGCCGGCTGGAGCGCATCGTCCGACGACGGAAGGTGAGAATAGCAGGTTTTTGTTTTTTTAACATTACATCTTTTTTACTATTGATGTTGCATAGGCAGAATCAATAGTAAAAACTTGGTCACAAAGGGTTAATAGCGGCGGTAACGGAGTGCGCTAACCGCGCCATAACGCGGTCTGTTACCGCTGGCATTAACCCTGTGTGAGCGATGACTGGAAGGGATTATGGAGCGGTCACTGACTGCGGGGAGTATGGAGCGGGCGCCGGGCACACGGACTGCGGGGAGTATGCAGCGGGCGCCGGGCACACTGATTGCGGGGAGTATGGAGCGGGCGCCGGGGACACTGACTGCGGCGAGTATGGAGCGGGCGGTGGGCACTGTGACTGCAGGGGTGTAGGGGAGGGACTAATCGGACTGTGCCCATCGTTGATTGGTCGCGGCAGCCATGACAGGCAGCTGGCGAGACCAATCAGCGACGCGGGATTTCGTTACGGAAATTGCCGACAGAAAGACGGAAGTACCCCTTAGGCAATTATATATATATATATATATAGATTAGACACAGTAGTAGAAAAAACGGAACAGCACAACGCTTTACCTATCTTCTGGGTGCAAAGCCTCCAGGCAGCCCGTCCACCGGCTCTCCTTAGTCCATAGATTCAAGCAAAAAAACAGGCAGCACTCCATTATATCTCAAGGCTTGAGAAAGGCTCATTTGGAGCCGAAACGTCGTGGTAAAGACATGTGGGTCTAATTAAACTCTGCACAGTTGACAAAGATATAATGGAGTGCTGCCTGTTTTTTGCTTGAATCTATAGATTAGACACAGATAGATAGTGCGACTATACACAGCAGTGTCGCCTATATAACGCATATACATTAGTCGGTACATTATACAGGTGATACTGCAAATGTTGGATACACGTTATATAGGCGATAGTGCTGTATATAATGATAGTATCACCTATATATCATATATACGGCAGTCTACATTCATTATATAGGCAATACTGCTTCTGATGTGTATATATGTTATATATAGGTGTTACTGCTGTGTATATATGTACGTGTGTGTGTGTGTATATATACATACACACACACACACCAGTATCACCTACATAACGACATATATACACAGAAGTATCACCTATATGCACATCAGTAGCAGTATTGCCTATATAATGTGTATAGACTGCTATATATATACATTATATAGGCGATACTGCTGTATATAATCACTATACCACAATATAATGTATGTATAGCAGTCTATATCCTATATAGGTGACACTGCTACTGATGTGTATATACCTTATATAGGTGATACTGCTGTGTATACATGTACATATATGTGTGTATATATATATATATATATATATACATACATACACACACCGCAGTGTCACCTATATAAGGTATATACGCATCAGTAGCAGTGTCACCTATTAAGATATAGACTGCTATACATGCATCATAGTGGTATAGTGATCATATACAGCAGTATCACCTATATAATGTATATATAGCAGTCTATACACATTATATAGGCAATACTGCTGTATATACATTAAAAAATCATCTTGGGACTCACCCAGGTCCCTGAGATGGGGGGAGGTCGGGAGGATGAAGAGCTGAGGTGGGTCGGGTGACGGGTCCTGGCCAGCGTTGGCAGTGAAGTGGAGAGGAAGGATCATCCCAGGCATTGGTGAGCAGTCTGTCTGACGCTGGTGCAGGCCGGCCAGCGTCAGACACAGTCAGGCTATGCGCGCCGGCTTTTTCAAATATGTGCGCGCAGCCGCGCATGGTCTCCTCTCTCCTGCTTGCCCGCTCTGACATGGCCAGCGAGCACGCGCAGGAACTAGGACCGCGGCCGTGCTCGCACACTAGTGCGGGCCGCCGCGGCACTTCAGTGCAGGCAACGCGCGCGCACATGACCTGACTAAAGGGCCGGCTGGAGGGACGCGGCGCGCTATGTATTAAAATCGCTGCCGATCCTCCAGCGGCCCTGTGCACCTGCTCAGGCACCGGCCCGGGGGGCAGATGCATTCCTGCCACCCGGCCCAGTCCGCCCCTGGGCGCCGCTCTTCCTCTCCCGCCGAACCCCTGGGACAATGACTCGAGTATAAGCCGAGAAGGGCATTTTCAGCCTAAAAAAAAGGGCTGAGTATATACGGTACATATAGACTAGGTAGATATATAGATGTTTGTGACAAATACAATTAGTACAGTGTGTGCGCAGCTTACTGTACGTGCATGGAGCTTCCCAGGCTGTTAATATTAGCTCACAGCTCACTTAGTCAATGACATCTATATATGTATTCTATGTGTATATATCTATTCTCTCTATTCTATTCTAACCTGTTAGTGTAATTTTACTGTACGGGGCAGGTGAATTACTGGCTTTTCAAATGCGATCAGTGTGGAAAAATCGGACAGCACTCGCATGGTCCGAGTGCTGTGTGATTTTTTTCTCGCCCCTATTGACTTCTATTGCAGGATGCTATCCAATTACAATCACAGCATACTGCGATTTTTTTCCAGTCCCATTGAGATCTAATCTGAGCTTGAAAAAAAAAACGCAGATGAACACAGAATGATAGAATAACATTGGTCCGAATGCAATTCGATATTTTATCAGATTGTATTCGTCCGATTTCATCGCAAGTGGAAATTTGCCCTTAGGGAAGTGTTCCCCAACTCCGGTCCTCAAAAGCCACCAACAGGTCATGTTTTCAGAATTTCTTTAGTATTTCACAGGGAATAATTGCATCACCTGCACAGGAAATAATTCCATTACCTTTGCAATACGAGGAAATCCTGAAAACATGATCTGTTGGTGGCTTTTGAGGAGTTGATTTGAGGAACACAGCCTTAGGGTATGTTTCCAGAGAGCATACATAGTGGATGAATTCTCAATCTGGATTTTGTAGGCAGAAAAATCTGCTCCATATTAGACCACATTCACACTATCAGTATTTGGTCAGTATTTTATCTCAGTATTTGTAAGCCAAAACCAGGAGTCAGGAGTGGGTGATAAATACAGATGTGGTGACGTGTTTCTATTATGTTTTCCTCTGATTGTTCCACTCCTGACTTTGGCTTATAAATACTGATGTAAAATACTGACCAAGTACTGAACGTGTGAATGTGGCCTTACTCTGAGCCGAAAACCCAATGGAAAGCAATCAGTGTGGTAGATTTAAAATCTGCAGCACATTTTTATATTTACACCTTTCAGCTATAAAACTGTTTTTTTAGGTTCCTGATGCTGTGGTGTGTTCTACGCCAAAATGTAAAAACAGCTCTGACCCACCGACACCTGAACTCCGCAACACCTCTGGAGGTGTTCTTTGGTATCTGTCATCTACCGTATTTTCCGGCACATAAGACGACTTTTTAACCCCTGAAAATCTTCTTAAAAGTCGGGGGTCGTCTTATACGCCGGGTGTCGTCTTGTACGCCGGGTGCAGACACCAATGTGTATATGGTGGGTGGGGGGAGATCTCGGGAGGCAAGATCTGAATCTGAGCATGCGCCGCCCCCAGCGGCCATTTTCCCGGAGGCCACCGCATTGCAGCAATGGAGCTGCCGGGGCCTCCGGGCTTTGAGGAAATGCCGGAGGAGCCCCGACTGACTCTGCACTAAGATATGCCACCGCCGCCCCACAGCACAGACGCTGCATGAAGAGGAGCCGCCGCCCCACAGCACAGCACCCACACGGCACAAAGAGGAGTAGCCGCCGAGGCTCCCCAGCACAGAGACCCCACGCTGCAGCTACAATGAGGTAATGGGGGATACTCCACTCACACTTTCCTGTGAGACTCCCCCTCTTCGTCATCGGGACCACTCCCTCCCCAAAAGGCACATTAGTCACCACCCCTATAAGACGACATACAGCGTATAAGAAGACCCCCGACTTTTAAGAAGATTTTATATTTTAACTGGAAAAGCTGGGGGGTCGTCTTGTACGCCCAGTCGTCTTATACACCGGAAAATATGGCATATGTTTGTAGATAATCATTTAAATCCTGTGATCTGTAAAGGCTTAAAGAGGGGGGTTTGTTCTTGTTTTTTAGCACATCCCACAGTTACTGGATCTGATTGAGATCATTGTCATGTTCTTCAAACTATTTCTAAACAATTTTCAGTGATGCACAGCTCATAGTCCTGCTGACACAGCCACTGCCATTAGGGAATACTGTTACTTGGTCTGCAACAATGTTTAGCTAGTTGGTACATATCAAAGTATAATTCTCATAGAATTTCCACTGCTACATGGTCCATTTCAGGTGATTATATGCCCATTGTAAGCTGTTTTGGCTGTATGCAGGAGTCAGAGTTGGTGCTCTGATGAGTAGGCAAAGTCTAATACACTATGGGGCAGATTCATCAAGGCTGACACAGTGCACGCTCATGCTACACAGTCTTGCTGGAGAGATTCCATATATATTAAAAGGTGCACACCACTTAATGAAGTTGACGCATCTTCTGAGTGACGTACTCCTCCGTGCATTGCGCCAGAAATGTTACTCAAGTCCGGAAGCGCGGTAGCATTTCTGCTGTACAAAACACTATTACTGTTCATGACTTGGAGGGGCGAGCATAGCTATGTTCTATCCCACAACGACTCTTACCCAGCTCCGATCATTTTGGCATAGCTGATTCAAACTGGCATGAAAACAAAACTAACACCACTTTTCTTGCATAAACACTTTGATGAACCGACCCCACTGTGTTCTGACACCTTTCCAATATAACTAAGGCTACTTTCACACAACAGGTTTTTTGTTTCAGGCAGAATCCGGCAAATGTTTGAAAAAACGGATCTGTTGCAAATAGTGTAAAAACTGATGCAACGTATCCGTTTTTCTGCCGGATCCGTTTTTTATTTTTAATATGGAGTGAGAGAGAGAGAGCCTGATTCATCTTTTCACATGTCCGTTTCACACGTTTTTGGCTGTTTCTGTCACTGTGCGCTTTTTTTCGCCGAACGAAAAAACGTTCATCTGGACATTTTCTCCGTCTGTTGGAAACGACTATTGGGACGGATCCGGAAAAAAACGGATGAAACGTCTGACCATCAGGCGCAATCCGGCGCTAATACAACTCTATGAGAAAAAAACGGATGCGGCGCAAAAAAACCAGATCCGTTTTTTTTAAAAACTTGCCGGATTGTGCCTAAAACAAAAAACTGATGTGTGAAAGTAGCCTAAGAGTGGTCCAAAATTCCAGTTGACAAGTTGAGTAAGAAGCTTGCTCATGGTTATTGGAAGCAATTGATTGGAGTTATTTATTCCAAAGAGTGTGCAACCAAATATTAAGCTGAGGGTGCCAACAATTTTGTCCTGCCCATTTTTGCAGTTTTGTGTGAAATTATGTCCAATTTGCATTTTTTTCCTGTTTTTTTTGTGTCGTTCCAATACACACAAAGGAAATAAATATGTGTAATTGCAATAATTTTCTTGGAAAAATACTTACTTCATTTATTGGAACAATTTCAAGGATTCCAACACTTTCGGCCATGACTGTATATAACTATGTATAGATATATATATACACATATATCCCATACAGTACCCATAATGTGTATGCCACCAATTGAATTTGCCAAATATGTTTGCAAAAAATTGGCTGCAGAGAGAAGAGAACAGGAACGTTTGTATAATGGTGTTTGCTTTCTATTGATGTTAAAAGTGTACTAATGAAAGAGCCATTCTCTTTTCTATGTCACAATCTAAAAAAGTTAAACTGAACTAACCAGTCTCATACATAAGCTTGAGAATTCTTTGCCCGTAGCGCAGTCTAAGATAAGGAAGGAACAAAACACTTAGAAGTCTCTAATTGTTTGTATTGTAAACTAACGCTTCTAACAAATGGAGGTAAACACTGAATTTTCATATGTCTGGTGTATATATATACAGCTAGTCCTGTACAAAGCGTACAGGATGCCCCTTAGCAAAGATATTAAGGGGCTCTATTCATATACACACTAGCACACTTGGTAGTGGTGTCCTGGGACACGTAGTGCTGTCACCCATCCTCTTTTCACGGAATTTTTCACTTCCATCGCTATCGCATCGGGAGGGTGGTTTTGCATCGGGGGAGTCCCAGCAGCGGGGGGTCCAGAGGCCCGATGTGAGGGTGGTTTAGCGGCGGGGGAGTCCCAGCAGTGGAGGGGTCTGGCGATGACCCGCTGTTGGTACTGCGCAAGGGCCTGGTACCATCAGCGGGTGTCATATTGGAATATCCATCAATTGGGTATTCCAATATGGCAGTCGGCGTACTTCCGATGCAGCGTGGTGGATGGTGGGATTTGAGGACGCCCAGACGGAAGTGGATGACAGACAATTTAAGGTAATTATTCAACTAGATAAGACAATCGATTTCAACTAATAGAAATCTGATCAGTTAATAACTTTTCAGTTATGCATCAAAAGCGCTCTCATTTGTGAAAAATACATTTGAGAATAATTTAAAGAGTAACTATTGTTTTAGTTTTTATTTAATAAATCAATAGTATACAGTACATGAAAGTAAGAAACTTTGTAATATATCTTATGAGAAAAATGTGTTTCTTTCTCTGCCAGAATTGATCAGTCACTACCAAAATTCTCAATTCTGAGGTAAAATCTATTCAGTGAAGACAGACGTTCCCATTACTGAGACAGGAGATGGCAGTTGCTACTATGGAGGAGCTCTGCCTTCTCCATATCCACAGCAACTGTCAGCTCAGTAATGTGAGAGTCTATTTTCACTGAATACAGATTTTACCTCAGGATTGAGAATTTTGATAATTACTGATCAATTCTGGCTGAGAAAGAAGCAATATTTTCTCATAAAATATAGTAAAAAGTTTCTTACTTTCATGTGTACTATTGATTTTTGAAATAAAAATTAAAACAACGGTTACTCTTTAACCCCTTTCCGACGTTGGGCGGTGCTGAGCCCACATCTTTCCCGACACATGTCAGCTGTTTTGATCTCTGACAGTGGCATTTAAGGCCTCTTTCACACTTCAGTTTTTTGTCGTCAGTTTCAAACCGCCATTTTCGTCAAATAGCGGATCCGCCCTTTTTTTTGGGGCGGATCCGCTATTTTCCCATTGACTTGCATTAGCGACGGATTGTGGTGGATGGTCGTCTGTTCCATCCGCCATGCGACAGATCCGTCGAGATTTGGCGGACATTGTCTAGACATTGACGGACTTTGTAACGTTTTTGTCGCCGCCGAAATGGCGGACCGCGGCGAATCCATCGCGTCTGCCACTTTCTAGCATAAGCGCCTATGGGCGACGGATCCGTTACGATCCGTAATTTGGCGGATCCGACGCCCCAATCCGCTTTTTTAATTGAGCATGCTCCAAAAAGTGGATACTTTGCCCAGACAACCCCAAAACTATATAAAGAGGACAGGTCATTCCCAAATGTGCCAGCCAGCAAGAGAGACCCTGCCACCCAGAGAGACCCTGCCAGCCAGACCCTGCCAGCAAGAGAGGCCCTGCCAGCAAGACCCTGCCAGCAAGAGAGACCCTGCCAGCAAGACCCTGCCAGCCAGACCCTGCCAGCAAGAGAGGCCCTGCCAGCAAGACCCTGCCAGCAAGAGAGACCCTGCCAGCCAGACCCTGCCAGCCAGAGAGGCCCTGCCAGCCAGAGAGGCCCTGCCAGCCAGCCCTGAGACAGCCATGTGAGTACTGCCATCCAGTATGAGGTGCGTGTGTGCGTGTGTGCGTGTGTGTGCAGGCCATGCGTGCGCCTGCCAGCCCTGTTTATATATTTTTTTTTCATACTGTGCTGGTATTTTGAATAGCTGTGCTGTATGTGTTTTGTGTGTGTATAAATGTTGTGTGATGTGTTCTGCATTTTTGTTGTTTTTCATACTGTACTGGTATTTCAAATAAAGAGCAGTGTAGCTCCTACTTTCCAAACAAAAAAAAATTTTTTTTTTTAAATATAGTAATAAAAATTTCACAAAACTGTCAGTAGTCTCATTTCAAGATAAATTTAAAACTGGGTATACGTGCAGTAAAGGTTCTATATACAAATGCGGAATGCAAATCTTTGCTATAGAAAATGTTATCTGGTTTTAGAAAATACAAACTGTAGGGTAATCATAATTAACAATTTTGGGAATTGGTATTTTAATTTTGAATGAGGAACATTTTTTAGAAGGTTAATACTTTGTTTAGGTGGGTTTGCCAGCATGCGCATGGCGCATATCAAGTTCGAAGTAGTTTTGGTGTTGCTTTCAAGGGATTTTTGGGGTTTTTTTTGTGGGGAAACAGGAGGTAGAGGGTTTGGCAGCTTGTGCATCAAGCATATCTAGCATATCAAGTTTGACGGTTAACAATTTTTTTTTTTTGTGGTGGGGGAAATCAAAAAGTAAGTTGTCATACTTCATAATCATTCTAATTAAAACTGTCTTCAAATTGGAAGATTTTACAGGAACCAAGTAAGGAACTGACCCAAGACGTACACAGGCAGGCTCCCCAAGTTTTGGAAACAGATGTAAGTGTAAAGTCCTGAAAGCTGGATCTATCTATCCTTTTGTATAGTAGCTTAGAACTCTCTTTATGCTTGCAGATTCTAGGGACCAAGAGGGACTCAAGACACATAGGCAGGCCCCCCAAGACCCCCCAAGACCATAATGTCTTCTTCTGAGAGCCCCCCAGCACATCGTCAGCAAACGGAGGTGTTTATTTTTGTTCTTCATAATTTTTTTATTTTGGTACAACTATGGCAATTGTATTTTAACCCTTTAAGTCTTTATTCTGTATTCACAGGAAGATGAAGCAGAGGGGCTTACAGGAGACGGACAGGGTGGAGAAATACAAGGAGCGGGAGCGCATAGTGTAAGTTTTGCACAGACCGATCGTCACATACAACACACTACATTCAGCACAGCACATACAATACATATGCCTCCATCCAAGCACATTATTTATTTATTTATTTATTTTATTAGTCTTCTTCTTTAACAGCACTTTCTGCAGCACTCGGGAGCCTGCATCAGAGTTGCACCCCTCCGGAGCGATCTCTAGGGAGTCTGCCACCGGGGACTACGTCGACCCCTCTGTATCTGTACCTTCCCTTTTGTTTGATCCCTCAGACCCATCCACCAGCGCTGGAGCAGCAGGTCGGACTTCATCACTTGAAGCTGCAGGTGATGAGTTAGAGTTCCCTTTACCCCACCCCTCTGCCACTGCCGCAACATCTAGACCACCTTTGGGGTCAGGACGGCAGCACCAGAGAGGTCAGGAAAGGAGCTATGCGCCTGATTTTTTGCAGCTGAATGCATCCTTCCACAGTGCCATCAAGCTTTTGAGTGAGCAAACGTCTGCTGGGTACAATATGCTTAACAAAAGCATACTTGAACTCAGCAGTCGTCTGGATAGGATGCAATCAGATGCAAACCAGTCACCAAGACTGTCGGTCATCAGGCACATGGAAAATCTAACTCCTGACCTGCAGATGCATGTGATGCAAGGCTGCCACACTGCTCTAGTGCAGGTGATGTCCCAAACCCCTCTACCTACCCTTCATGTTTCTACACCTTTCCCCTCTCAAGCCACCATCTATCCTCCCCTCCGTCCTCCTCCAGTCCATTCTACTCCTTCGCCATTCCTTCCTTCCCCCCTTAGTCTTTCACAGTTTTTACCTTCCCCTTTCCATTCTTCCCCTTTAACTTCACCGTTACAGATCCCACCAACACCTTCATACCTCTCACAAGCCACATCTGCACCTCAACTCTCTGCCCAACCTCATGTTTTCACCACCTATTCCACTTCTGTTCCTCCCCATGATGTCCGTGATGTCCTGTCCCCCATTGTCAACGTGGTCCGCCCTGTCAGCCCCTCCGCTACTATCTCCACCCCAAATTATGAGAACCTGTAATGTAGATAATAAATAAACTTTTTTTTGGTTTAAAAACAATTTTATTGTCTTTCCTTTTTTTTTTTGTAAAAAACTGTATTAAAGCCACCAAGGTTATGGTAATAGTAACAGTAGAAAAAGTTTTAAGGGTACCAGTTCAAAACATACAATAATGCAAGGTTAAAGTACAAAGGTTTTGTAACCAAACAAAAAATGGTATTTTTACAAGTGTGGAAAAAAATAAATAAACCATTTCATACTGCCAGTCAACTGATCCTGGAGGAGACATGAAGTAGTCTGCAAAATTGTCCCGCATTCTGGAGACTGCTACTGGACTGCGAAAAGTTGTGTTGTGGTAATCCCGCAAGGTGCTTTCTGACACATTATCCTCCAGGGAAACTTGTTCTTTTGATAAAACAAAATTGTGAAGTACCACGCAAGCCTTCACCACATCATCGACAGTTTGAGTCTGCAGTTTAATTGCAGTTAGTAGTATTCTCCATTTAGCAGTTAAGATGCCAAAAGCACATTCCACTACTCTTCGTGCTCTGGTTAAGCGGTAATTAAAAATTTTCTTCCTCTGGGTCAGTCCACGACTTCCAAAGGGTTTCAGCAAATGTGGGGAAAGCTGCAAGGCATCATCTCCAACGCAAACAAATGGTAATGGTGGACCGGTGGTTCCAGGGAGAGGTCTAGGGGGCGGAAAGTCAAATGTCTCTCCATACAAACGACGCCCCATTGGTGAAGTTTTAAAGATCTGTGAGTCATTTGCGCGTCCATACGCACCGATATCCACAGCGATGAACTTGCAGTGTGCGTCGGCTATGGCCATCAATACAATTGAGAAGTACTTCTTATAGTTGTAAAACTGTGATCCAGAGCCAGAAGGTTTGACGATCCTTATGTGCTTCCCATCGATTGCTCCGACACAATTTGGGAACTGGCATATTTGTTGAAAATTTTGTGCAATCTCTAGCCACCTCTCCTGTGATGGCTCTGGAATGTATTCCGCTTGTAGGCACTCCCACAATGCCCGGCAGGTCTCTCTGATGATCCCTGAGATGGTGGATATCCCAAGCCTAAACTGAAAATGTAGGGATGAGAATGACTCTCCAGTTGCAAGGAATCTGTTAACAAAAGGAAAAGACAATAATTAATAAAAACGTCAAAAAACAACATTACAGTTATAATTCTGATGAATGAGAATCATTTAAAAAAATAAATAACTTACCGAATAGTCACCAAGAGATGCTCCGCTGGTGATATGGAGAAGCGCATCTGGGTGTCTCGTCTCCGTATAGAGTCTTCCACATGGCCCAATAAAATTTCAAAATTTTCAGCTTTCATCCTCACATAGTTGAAGAACTTCTGAGGGTTTTCCCTCAGTTCAATGTAAAGTGTGGAATAAACACCACGGGTCATGCGTTGGGCTGTGATGGGATGGATCCACAGCCTTCTCTTCCGCCGCTGCCGCAGGATGCGCATTCTTTCTTCCTCCTTGTCTCGAACGATGACTGCCAACCGATTTGCCTCAAAAGTAAAATCCGCAGATATCTTCACAATGTTCGCCAGTACTCCTTCCATCTCTGCCACTTTCTCTACAACCTTTCAAAGAGGTGGTGTAAATACACAGTATATATAGTTTTCCAGTAGTTTCCAGTAGCCAATCACATTGAGATCCTCCCTTTTTAAAAAACGGATCCATCAAAAAACGGTTACAACGGATGGGAAAACGGTCGCAACGGTTCTAACGGATCCGTTTTTTTAACGGATCAGGGCAGCTGATCCGTCAAAAAAACAGATCCGTTAGAACCGTTTTCTCAACAAATTTGACGGATCCATCGATCCGCCATGATGTCGGACCTAACTGATGCCAAACAACTGAAGTGTGAAAGAACCCTAACTTGTGCTTACAGAAAGAGTGCCGGAAATCCCACCCTTTAGTGACCCTGTCACATGATCGCAGCTCACTGATGGGTTGACAGGACAACAAGCAGACCTCATATATATATGTCAGGGAGACACCTATATATATATTTAATGCAGCGCTAGATAGCTTAAAAGCCGGTAATTCAATTGCCGGCTTTTCCTATCTCCTTCCTAAACCCGACATGATATGAGACATGGTTTACATACAGTAAACCATCTCATATCCCCATTTTTTTTAGTAGTGTGTATGTGCAAAATTTGGGCGCTCTAGTATATCTATTATATTTAAGGGATAAACGGAAAAAATTGGCGTGGGCTCCCACGCAATTTTCTCCGCAAGAGTGGTAAAGCCAGTGACTGAGGGCAGATATTAATAGCCTAGAGAGGGTCCACGGTTATTGGCCCCCATGACTAAAAACATCTGCCCCCAGCCACCCCAGAAAAGGCACATCTGGAAGATGCGCCTATTCTGGCACTTGGCCACTCTCTTCCCATTCCCGTGTAGCGGTGGGATATGGGGTAATGAAGGGTTAATGTCACCTTGCTATTGTAAGGTGACATTAAGCCAGATTAATAATGGAGAGGCGTCAATTATGACACCTATCCATTATTAATCCAATAGTCTGAAACGGTTAAAAAAAAACACAAACACATTATTACAGAGTCTTTTAATGAAATAAAAACACAGGTTGTTGGAATATTTTATTATCCTAGTAATCCACCTGAAGACCCTCGCTCTGTAACAAAGGAAAAATAAAAAAACAACAATATCTCATACATTCCGATGATCTGTCACGTCCCACGATGTAAATCCATCTGAAGGGGTTAAATTTTTTTACAGGCAGGAGCCTGCTGGTTGTCCTCATATGAACTCGAGCCTGGGAACTTTTCTGATTTTTTCCCACGCTCGAAGGACATCCAGCAGAGGGCGCATCACCACGAATGAAGGTAACTACAGGTCATTGACCTACTTTACATTCATTCGTTGGGGTTTTACAGCCAGGAGCACAGCTGCATTATAGCAGAGCTTCTGCCTGTAAAAAGCCTCTCCATTATTAATCTGGCTTAATGTCACCTTACAATAGCAAGGTGACATTAACCCTTCATTACCCCATATCCCACCACTACACGGGAATGGGAAGAGAGTGGCCAAGTGCCAGAATAGGCGCATCTTCCAGATGTGCCTTTTCTGGGGTGGCTGGGGGCAGATGTTTGTGAAGGAGATAGCAAAAGCCGGCAATTGAATTACCGGCTCTGAAGCTATCTAGCGCTGCATTACATATAAATATATATATATAGGTGTCTCCCTGACATATATATGTATATATACCTATTCTATGTGTATATATCTACTCTAATCTAACCTGTCAGTGTGATTTCACTGTACACTGCGCTGAATTACCGGCTTTTCAAAGGAGACCCATGCGTAAAAATCGGACAGCAATACAGATGTCATACGGATGTTGCAATAAAAAAAAATCGCATGACATTCGCATGACACTCGCATGACACTCGCAGACGTTACATCCGTTTTTTCGGTCCGTAAATCGGACCCTTTTTTTTCTCACAAGTGGAAAGGGGCCCTTAGAATCATAATGGCAGGTCAGTTTAAGCACTTAGTGAACATGGTAAAAAAAAACACAACTGTGGTATTTCCCCTTTTTTGCAATTTCACTGCACTTGGAATTTGTTTCCAGTTTTACAGTACAGGATATGATAAAACCAATAGTCCTGTTCAAAGGAACAACTCATCCTGCAAAAAACAAGCCCCCACATGGCCATTTCGACTGAAAAATAACATTTATGGCTCTGGGAAGAAGAGGAGCAAAGAGCAAAAACAAAAATACTTACGGTTTTTAAAGGGTTAAATAAATAATATTTCACATGAGGATTGAGCAATGTTGCACAGGAAAAAGTGATCACTTTTGTGATGGAAAATATATTTCTGTGTTTGTCTCCTTTCAGACCGTTTCAAATTAATTAAAAATATAGTTTTGTTAGGTTTGCTCAATATTGCATGTATTTGGATGTTGACTATTTTTTTTGGTTCCAAAAAAAAAAGTATGAAATAGGTATACGCTTTTTTTGAATGGAAGATGTATAGCAATGTATAGCAATATGTTTTAATCTATATAAAACATACTTTTTCCTGTTAGTACCAGTAAAATCTAATTGAAAAACATAAAAAAGTATTTTTTTTTAAGTATATAGAAATACCTGGACATTTCCATTGAAATTCAGACAGTCATAGCTTGATCTATAACAAAAGTAACAATTTAACCTTCATACCCTGATGACAACAGGTCTCTGGCGAAACAAGTCGTGGAGGTACTAGGGCAATTTTTTATTTACACTGGCCAGATGTGTATGGTGATTCTGAAGGGAATTAGGTAGCGGCCGCACCAAGAAATCCCTATAAACCATGATACATAAACCATGATACAGGACAAGGAATATTAGTAAGGAGACAAGCACTGGGACTATGATCAGTAAGAGATAGGATATATCTGATCTGCTCCTTACACACACTGGCCTATATAGGATTTTAAAGGGAACCTGTCACCCCCCCCCTCCAGGCATTTGTAACTAAAAGAGCCAGCTTGTGCAGCACTAATGCTGCATTCTGACAAGGTGGCTCTTTTCGTTATTGTTCATTGCACTGCAGAAATAATCGCTTTTGAATTTGGTCCCTCATACCTTCAAATCGTCCGGGGGGCAAGTCTTTCCTCCCTCATCCAGACACAACACAGCTGTCACTCTGCGAGAAGTGCGCCGCCTCCTCGGCATTATTCAGTTGTCCAGGCGCCTGCACGGTCATATTCTGCCTTGGGCATGCGCACTTCGCGCTGCCCGACCAATGACATCACTTGATGTCTTCTTTACTGCGCCTACGTGGACGCGCGGGATCTCCTTTTTTCCTTTTTTGGAAATTGTCTGTTTTTATAAAATCTCTAAAAAAGATTGTAGTTCTTTTTTGGGTTATTCACTACCATTCAAAAGTTTAGGGTCACTTAGAAATGTCCTGATTTTTGAAAGAAAAGCACAGGTTTTTTTTCCAAAGAAGCTAACATTAAATGATTCAGAAATACACTCTATACATTGTTTATGTGGTAAATGACTGTACTAGCTGCAAACGTCTGGTTTGTAATGCAATATCTTCATAGGTGTTTAGAGGCCCATTTCCAACAACCATCACTCCAGTGTTCTTATGGTACTTTGTGTTTGCTAACTGTGTAAGAAGGCTAATGGATGGTTAGAATACCCTTGAAAACCCTTGTGCAAGTATGTTAGCACAGCTGAAAACAGTTTGGCTGATTAGAGAACCTATAAACCTGATCTTCCTTTGAGCTAGTTGAGAATCTGTAGCATTACATATGTTGGTTCCATTAAATTCTATCTGTAATGGAGTGGCCAGCGCAGTCACCAGATCCTAACCTGTTGTGAATTCTGTGGCTGAATTCACTCCTGTGGTCACAAGTGGTACTGCAGCTTCTGAGCTTCCTCCCTCAGGTGTTCTGGTGAGCTCGTTGGCTGCTTTGTTATTTAACTCCGCCTGATTCTGTCTTCCTTGCTCCTTGTCAATGTTCCAGTGTTGGATCTGAGCTTCTGGATCTTTCCTGTGGCCTGCTACTCTGCTTAGATAAGTGCTTCTTTGCTTTTGTTGCTACTTTTTCTGTCCAGCTTGTCATTTCGTTTTGCTGGAAGCTCTGAGACGCAAAGGGTGTACCGCCGTGCCGTTAGTTCGGCACGGTGGGTCTTTTTGCCCCCTTTGCGTGGTTTTTTGCTTTAGGGTTTTTTGTAGACTGCAAAGTTCTCTTTGCTATCCTCGCTCTATTTAGAATATCGGGCCTCACTTTGCTGAATCTATTTCATCCCTACGTTTGTCTTTTCCTCTTGCTAACAGTCATTATATGTGGGGGGCTGCCTTTTCCTTTGGGGTATTTCTCTGAGGCAAGCCAGGCTTGTATTTCTATCTTCAGGCTAGTCAGTTCCTCAGGCTGTGCCGAGTTGCATAGGTAGTGTCAGGCGCAATCCACAGCTGCCTTTAGTTGTGTTTAGGATAGGTTCAGGTATTGCGGTCTACAGAGATTCCACGTCTCAGAGCTCGTTCTATTGTTTTTGGGTTATTGTCAGATCACTGTATGTGCTCTGATTGCTGGCACACTGTCACTGGATTGCCTACATAACAGTACAAGGAGCCAGACTAATGATTCTCAATAGAGGGAAAAAAGAAGTTCTGACATCATTTTTTTTTCTCAGCTCTGTGTTCAGTCTTTTTTTTCCCCTAGACATTTGGGTGTTTCAGGCCACAGGTGTGGACATGGATATTCAGGGTCTGTGCTCTTCAATGGATAATCTCGTTACAAATGTACAAAGGATTCAAGATACTATTGATCAGAAATCTATGTTAGAACCAAGAATTCCTATTCCTGATTTGTTTTTTGGTGATAGAACTAAGTTTCTTAATTTCAAAAATAATTGTAAGCTATTTCTGGCCTTGAAACCTCATTCTTCTGGTAATCATATTCAACAGGTTTTGATTATTATTTCTTTTTTGCACGGTGACCCTCAGGACTGGGCATTTTCTCTTGCGCCAGGAGACCCTGCATTGAGTAATGTCAATGCGTTTTTCCTGGCGCTCGGATTACTTTACGATGAGCCTAATTCAGTGGATCAGGCTGAGAAAAATTTGCTGGCTTTGTGCCAGGGTCAGGATGATATAGAAGTATATTGTCAGAAATTTAGGAAGTGGTCAGTACTCACTCTGTGGAATGAATCTGCGCTGGCAGCTTTGTTCAGAAAGGGTCTCTCTGAGGCTCTTAAGGATGTCATGGTGGGTTTTCCTATGCCTGCTGGTTTGAATGAGTCTATGTCTTTGGCCATTCAGATCGGTCGACGCTTGCGCGAGCGTAAATCTGTGCACCATTTGGCGGTATTGTCTAAGATTAAACCTGAGCCTATGCAGTGCGATAGGACTATGACCAGAGTTGAACGGCAAGAACACAGACGTCTGAATGGTCTGTGTTTCTACTGTGGTGATTCCACTCATGCTATTTCTGATTGTCCTAAGCGCACTAAGCAGTTCGATAGGTCTGCCGTCATTGGTACTGTACAATCCAAATTCCTTCTGTCCATTACCTTGATATGCTCTTTGTCATCGTATTCTGTCATGGCGTTTGTGGATTCAGGCGCTGCCCTGAATCTGATGGATTTGGATTATGCTAAACGTTGTGGGTTTTTCTTGGAGCCTTTGCGGTGTCCTATTCCGTTGAGAGGAATTGATGCTACACCTTTGGCCAAGAATAAACCTCAGTACTGGACCCAGCTGACCATGTGCATGGCTCCTGCACATCAGGAAGTTATTCGCTTTCTGGTGCTACATAATCTGCATGATGTGGTCGTGTTGGGGTTGCCATGGCTGCAAACCCATAATCCAGTATTGGATTGGAACTCTATGTCGGTATCCAGCTGGGGTTGTCAGGGGGTACATGGTGATGTTCCATTTTTGTCTATTTCGTCATCCACTCCTTCTGAGGTCCCAGAGTTCTTGTCTGATTATCAGGATGTATTTGAAGAGCCCAAGTCCGATGCCCTGCCTCCGCATAGGGATTGTGATTGTGCTATCAATTTGATTCCTGGTAGTAAATTCCCTAAAGGTCGATTATTTAATTTATCCGTGCCTGAACACGCCGCTATGCGCAGTTATGTGAAGGAATCCCTGGAGAAGGGACATATTCGCCCATCGTCATCACCACTGGGAGCAGGGTTCTTTTTTGTAGCCAAGAAGGATGGTTCGCTGAGACCGTGTATTGATTACCGCCTTCTTAATAAGATCACTGTTAAATTTCAGTATCCCTTGCCATTGTTATCTGACTTGTTTGCTCGGATTAAGGGGGCTAGTTGGTTCACTAAGATAGATCTTCGTGGTGCGTATAATCTGGTGAGAATCAGGCAAGGAGATGAATGGAAAACTGCATTTAATACGCCCGAGGGTCATTTTGAGTATCTAGTGATGCCGTTCGGACTTGCCAATGCTCCATCTGTGTTTCAGTCTTTTATGCATGACATCTTCCGTGAGTATCTGGATAAATTCCTGATTGTTTACTTGGATGACATTTTGATCTTCTCAGATGATTGGGACTCTCATGTGAAGCAGGTCAGAATGGTTTTCCAGATCCTGCGTGCTAATTCTTTGTTTGTGAAGGGATCAAAGTGTCTCTTCGGTGTGCAGAAAGTTTCATTTTTGGGGTTCATCTTTTTCCCTTCTACTATCGAGATGGATCCGGTTAAGGTCCAAGCCATCCAGGATTGGACTCAGCCGACATCTCTGAAAAGTCTGCAAAAATTCCTGGGCTTTGCTAATTTTTATCGTCGCTTCATCTGTAATTTTTCTAGCATTGCCAAACCATTGACCGATTTGACCAAGAAGGGTGCTGATTTGGTTAATTGGTCTTCTGCTGCTGTGGAAGCTTTTCAGGAGTTGAAGCATCGTTTTTGTTCTGCCCCTGTGTTGTGTCAACCAGATGTTTCTCTTCCGTTCCAGGTCGAGGTTGATGCTTCTGAGATTGGAGCAGGGGCGGTTTTGTCACAGAGAGGTTCTGGTTGCTCAGTGTTGAAACCATGTGCTTTCTTTTCCAGGAAGTTTTCGGCTGCTGAGCGTAATTATGATGTGGGCAACCGAGAGTTGCTGGCCATGAAGTGGGCATTCGAGGAATGGCGTCATTGGCTTGAAGGAGCTAAGCATCGCGTGGTGGTATTGACTGATCATAAGAACCTTACTTATCTCGAGTCTGCCAAGCGCTTGAATCCTAGACAGGCCCGTTGGTCGTGATTTTTTGCCCGCTTCGATTTTGTGATTTCGTACCTTCCGGGCTCTAAAAATGTGAAGGCGGATGCTCTGTCTAGGAGTTTTGTGCCCGACTCTCCGGGTTCATCTGAGCCGGCGAGTATCCTCAAGGAAGGAGTCATTGTGTCTGCCATCTCCCCTGATTTGCGGCGAGTGTTGCAAAAATTTCAGGCGAATAAACCTGATCGTTGTCCGGCGGAGAAACTGTTCGTCCCTGATAGGTGGACTAGTAAAGTTATCTCTGAACTTCATTGTTCGGTGTTGGCTGGTCATCCTGGAATCTTTGGTACCAGAGAGTTAGTGGCTAGATCCTTCTGGTGGCCATCTCTGTCACGGGATGTACGTACTTTTGTGCAGTCCTGTGGGATTTGTGCTAGGGCTAAGCCCTGCTGTTCACGTGCCAGTGGGTTGCTTTTGCCCTTGCCGGTCCCAAAGAGGCCTTGGACACATATTTCGATGGATTTCATTTCTGACCTTCCCGTTTCTCAAAAGATGTCAGTCATTTGGGTGGTCTGTGATCGCTTTTCTAAAATGGTCCATCTGGTGCCCTTGGTTAAATTGCCTTCCTCCTCTGATTTGGTGCCTTTGTTCTTCCAGCATGTGGTTCGTTTGCATGGCATTCCTGAGAATATTGTTTCTGACAGAGGTTCCCAGTTTGTTTCAAGATTTTGGCGAGCCTTTTGTGGTAGGATGGGCATTGACCTTATCTTTTTCCTCGGCTTTCCATCCTCAGACTAATGGCCAGACCGAACGAACCAATCAGACCTTGGAAACATATCTGAGATGTTTTGTTTCTGCAGACCAGGATGATTGGGTGTCCTTTTTGCCGTTGGCTGAGTTCGCCCTTAATAATCGGGCCAGCTCGGCTACCTTGGTCTCTCCATTTTTCTGCAATTCTGGGTTCCATCCTCGTTTCTCTTCTGGACAGGTTGAGTCTTCGGACTGTCCTGGTGTGGATTCTGTGGTGGACAGGTTGCAGCAGATCTGGACTCAGGTAGTGGACAATTTGACCATGTCCCAGGAGAAGGCTCAACTTTTCGCTAATCGCAGATGCCGTGTGGGTCCCCGACTTCGTGTTGGGGATCTGGTTTGGTTATCTTCTCGTCATATTCCTATGAAGGTTTCCTCTCCTAAATTTAAACCTCGTTTTATTGGTCCATATAGGATTTCTGAGATTCTCAATCCTGTGTCTTTTCGTCTGACCCTCCCAGACTCCTTTTCCATACATAATGTATTCCATAGGTCGTTGTTGCGGAGATACGTGGCACCTATGGTTCCATCTGTTGAGCCTCCTGCCCCGGTTTTGGTGGAGGGGGAATTGGAGTATATTGGGGAGAAAATTTTGGATTCTCGTGTTTCTAGACGGAAACTCCAGTATCTGGTTAAATGGAAGGGTTATGCTCAGGAAGATAATTCCTGGGTTTTTGCCTCTGATGTCCATGCTCCAGATCTTGTTTGTGCCTTTCATGTGGCTCATCCTGGTCGGCCTGGGGGCTCTGGTGAGGGTTCGGTGACCCCTCCTCAAGGGGGGGGTACTGTTGTGAATTCTGTGGCTGAATTCACTCCTGTGGTCACAAGTGGTACTGCAGCTTCTGAGCTTCCTCCCTCAGGTGTTCTGGTGAGCTCGTTGGCTGCTTTGTTATTTAACGCCGCCTGATTCTGTCTTCCTTGCTCCTTGTCAATGTTCCAGTGTTGGATCTGAGCTTCTGGATCTTTCCTGTGGCCTGCTGCTCTGCTTAGATAAGTGCTTCTTTACTTTTGTTGCTACTTTTTCTGTCCAGCTTGTCATTTTGTTTTGCTGGAAGCTCTGAGACGCAAAGGGTGTACCGCCGTGCCGTTAGTTCGGCACGGTGGGTCTTTTTGCCCCCTTTGCGTGGTTTTTTGCTTTAGGGTTTTTTGTAGACTGCAAAGTTCTCTTTGCTATCCTCGCTCTATCTAGAATATCGGGCCTCACTTTGCTGAATCTATTTCATCCCTATGTTTGTCTTTTCCTCTTGCTAACAGTCATTATATGTGGGGGGCTGCCTTTTCCTTTGGGGTATTTCTCTGAGGCAAGCCAGGCTTGTATTTCTATCTTCAGGCTAGTCAGTTCCTCAGGCTGTGCCGAGTTGCATAGGTAGTGTCAGGCGCAATCCACAGCTGCCTTTAGTTGTGTTTAGGATAGGTTCAGGTATTGCGGTCTACAGAGATTCCACGTCTCAGAGCTCGTTCTATTGTTTTTGGGTTATTGTCAGATCACTGTATGTGCTCTGATTGCTGGCACACTGTGTCACTGGATTGCCTACATAACACTAACCCCATTGAGCTGTTGTGGGAGCAGCTTGACCATATGGTATGCAAAAAGTGCCCATCAAGCCATACCAACTTGTGGGAGGGGTTTCTGGAAGCATAGTGTGAAATGCCTCCAGATTACCTCAGCAAATTAACTGCTAGAATGCCAAAGGTCTGCAATGCTGTAATTGCTGCAAAGGGAGCATTCTTTGACGAAAGCAAAGTTTGAAGGAGAAAATTATTTCAAATAAAAATCTTTATATGAGTTTTCATTGAAAACACAACATTGTCTGAGTGACCCTAAACTTTTGAACGGTAGTGTATATCTATGTCGAAGAGGGCTTACTGATAGAGCGGTTATTTTTTGGATACTTATATACACTATTAGACTGAAATACATAAATGAGGACTCGATTTTTTACTCTTACGAGTGAACAGAACACGCGCATACCAGTAAGCTGAAACTTTTCATCTGGTTACATACATTTTTGAAAAATGCAAGGCATATTCTTCTGTTAAACGCCTTTACTTATTTCAGGAAACGGTATGTCTTTAAACAAACAGAGGAAAAGTATCTGCTTGATATGGAATCAAGTAATGGACTCAAGGAATTATAGTAGTATTTTAACAAAAGATGCAAGACGTGGCTGCAAATGTCAGAATTACAGCTCTTTGGTAAACAGGTACTTCATGGACTACTGGATCACATTTGCTGGGAAACCAAACCATAGTGGATGAGACTGTGTATCTAACACCAGATGTTGCCTATAGCTGCATTTACACTGAAAGATTATTGTGAACGCGCATTCATAAATAATATTTCAGTGTAAACAGGCTGCCGATCACTCCATGAATGAGCAATACATTGGTGGTTCATCTTTTTGTGCAGAGCATAAGATCACTGTTCTTGGTGGCACATAGTCATATAGATAATAGCTAAAAAAAGAAATATAGGATACTTAATTGACAATATTTTGATTAAAAGAGCTTAACTGTTATCACACCATGACATGATGTTCCCAATCAGGATTGTCCCTAAATCTAGTATCTCTTCTCACTATCTGCCAAAGCCCTCAGAATAGACAGGGGCAGAACTGGACCTAGAATCGACTGTTTCACACCAGTCTATGGAAAGCTAAATAGACAAGATGTACAGCCCCAAAAGATTTTTCAGTGTGCATTATTACTGCGGTCTACCTGTGCAAACAGGTTACTGAACAACCACTGATTGTTTAGTGCCTCCAATCGGTCTATGTAAATGGACCCTAAGGCACCGGTTACTCTCTGGGGATTAAAAATATTACTACAAGCAACTTTCTTGTGCCAAAAGCTGATGCACTACAAGGCCTCTTTGGAACATTTACACATGGGGCACAACAATCTTGGGCGCCAAGGAAACTGATAGTGGAGAAATTTGTGGCATTAAGATCCGCACACACTTCCTCCATTTACTAAAAGGGAGGATTAGGGTTGGAAAAGACGGTAGATAAAAGTCAATTTACATACTCTTTTCAGATAAATCAGAAGATCTCTAGGTGACTGATACAACTGTAATCATAGAACTGCATATAGCAAAAATGACATACCTGTGGAATAACTCCAAAGGCCTTTCTCCATTTCTGAAGTGGTAATGTCTGCCAAGATACCCCATCAACCTGAATTTCACCTTGAGTTGACAATAATCTTAAAAAGGCGGACAACAAGGTGCTTTTTCCAGAACCAGTTCTTCCCAATAAGCCAACCTGGAATGTGAGATATTTAAGAAATGAATGTAAAGCATGTGTTTTAAGGAGCACTATGCATCAGAGAGTGAAGAGTTTAAGAGGTAAGATATATGTGTTCAGACAGAAAGAAAAAATGAAGTTAAATCTAGGTTGTTAAACTGAATATATTAAAACCATCCATGTAAAATAATATTTTCCATATAAACACAAAAAGCATTGTGTTATTATTAATAATATTATTAATAATATCTAAAATTCTCATAGACAATTAAATATACTTAAATGTATGCTACCAACATCAACCACCTGGGTTTGGGTAGGCTAGGAAAGATTCAGGAAGTAGTAACAGATGTATTCCTGACACAGTCCCTGTTAGGTGGCCCTATAGTGGCTTTCACCCACCTAACAGCGGAGGCCGGCACCCTAAATTTCGATGCGGCGCCCCCGCTCCACGTCGACTGTCCCTTCTAGCCCTACTAGGCCCTACCAAATACCCACGCCCAGGTCCCCACAGACATACACACAAATTGACCAAAAGGTCACACTAACCAAAAACGTGAAAAAAGTGTAAAAAAAAGTGAAAAAAGTGTAACAAAACAACTAAAAAACAACGCAGCAAAAGATAGTGCTGCGTAAAAGTCCACTAATTGCGTGTACCCCAAAGCTATATCAGCCAAAAATGGTATAGATATTGCTCGATGAATAAATGGTCTTAAAATATAAGTGATGATACACGAGCAATGATCAAAGATCAAAATAATGGGGTACAGTAGAGCACAGATATATTGTGCTCATAAATACTCAGAGGTCATAGGGAATAGACACCTCTAGTATATGTACCAATGTGTCACTGTCTTTGTTAGTACATCATGACCTACATGTCATAAAGGCAGACCTATACATAGGACCCATACACAAAGCAGATACCAATGATAAGGTGTCTCAAATCCGGAATAGCAGATACATTAGATCACTCAGTAGATGTTCATATGTTTGGGTGATATATAAGTTTATACCCTGGATGCCATACGGGTTCAGCATAAGATGTCAAAGATAAAAAAATGAGCAAAATGTTCAACAAAACAAGAAAAAAACCATAAAACACAAATGAAAAAAATATCTGCTATGTCAAGCATCACATATAGTGTCTCTCATTTAAATTGGGCCAATGCACCAGGAAGCCCGATAGAGCTGAGGCCAATCCCTCATTGCTTTCTCATGAATAAATGCAATATCCGATCTTATGCGAGCTCATTTGTCTGGGTGATATATACTTTTACACCCTATATATCATACCAATTCAGTATCATGTATCAGAAAAATAAGCAAAATATTCAACAGAACAAGAAAAAATAAAAAAACACAAATGAAAAGATGTCTGCTATATCTGGTATCGCATATGGTGTCTCTCATTTAAATTGGACCAATACATAAAGGATCCCAACACATCTGAGGCCAATCCCTTGTTTTTTTCATATAGGTAAATGCTATGCTCGGTCCTTTGAGAGCTCATTTATAAGGGTGATATATGAGTTTACACCCTGAGTACCATGTGAGCTCAGCATCAGATATCAGAGATAAAAAATAAGCAGAATATAAAACGGAACAAGAAAAAATAATAAAAAACAAATGAAAAAATGTTTGCTATAACAGGTATCGCATATAGGGTCTCTCATTTAGATTGAACCAATGCATATAAGAGCCCAAGGCAACTGAGGTCAATCCCTCATTACTTTCTTATAGATGAGTGCTATGCTCGGTCTGCCGTGACAGATGAAAAGAAAAACTTATCTGAGTATGTGACATAGTTCGTCCCATCTCGCCATCCCTACGCGTTTCGCCCCTTCCCAGTATAGGGGCTCATCAGGGGATAAATTAGGGTGCAGCAGCAATGGCTCAGGAAGTGGATATCAGCGTGCGAAGGTGGCCGCGCTCTTCTTAATGACTCATAGTACCGTAATGTTTGGAGACAGCTGTCTGTTCTGCATATTAAATGGCGACATTCTAGAGTGTCGGCGCCGCTCTTAGATACTTAGCGTGCGCTTGTTATGCATCGTGGGGCTAAGTCCCTCCCCACTATCACATGACCATCCCGGAACTCCCAACTAGAATGAAACGCAAACTGCGTGTCACCCATATCGACATGCGCAGTACTCGCGCTACTTCAACGAGCTAGCTCATTGTACACGTGAGGATAAAGCCCGCCCCACCATTTGTTTAGTTTCAAGCGTTCCTAAGGGAGTGGGACGCAAATGTAAGTCGCCGGCGCGCTGTGCCAGCGCTACTTGAAAGCGCTTATTATGCTCGTTGGGGCTAACTCCCGCCCCCTCATCACATGCCTTTCAGCGCTCCCAAAATAGTGGAGCGTAGATGCGTGTCAGCCAGTGCCGACATGCGCACTACTTTAAGCCTAGTCTTATGCCAGTCTATGTATCGGCTAGAAGTCATTCCCGGATATCAAGTCATAATAGTAGTTCAATATTAATGGCTCATATTTTCGGGACAAGTGTAGTGCGTGCTCATTAGCACCGAGTCCATATTCATATAATATAGTTCTATAATGCACTGCGCTATTTGTGCCATACTTAGTAGTATTCCGTATAGTACGGTCTTCACGTGCCTAAAAGGACACCAAATTGTCTCATATACATTGCAGCCATTCAGTGTGTATACCTCCGCACACACCACTGTATTCTGTGTATCGTATTTTTTGCCAGAGGGCATCAATGCCCACACTTAAAGGCCATCTGGCCTTTATTGATGGAGGTAACACTGCAGGAAAAAAATAACCTACAGTATCGTTGGACTTCACAATCAGTCAAAACACGAATGGACCAAAAGGATTATCTACCGGAATTAAAATCCTTCGCACGAGCAGTCCTAAATGAAGCAGGTATATGTCAGTTGTTCATTGAGTCCACCAGGGCTCATACTCTCCAGCCAGAAGATCCATCTACATTCTCGCTGAAGGATCTTTTTGTCCCAATCGCCCTGTCTGATGGAGGGATATACTACCTCAATGATTTTAAACGAGATACAATCAAATTTCCCTTGTGCACAGAGTTGACATGTCTGGCTAGCGGAGAGTCTCGCCTATGTCTTATGTCTCCTAGGTGCTCGCCCATTCTGACCCGCAGCTGTCGCTTAGTTTTTCCTACGTAGTCCATAGGGCAAGAGCACGTACAGACATAGATGACACCCTCCATTTTACAGTTGCCGAATTGTCTATTTTTATAGATCCTTTTTGTCACCGAGCTCTGGAACGTAGTAGATGGTGCAATATAGTTACAGAAGCTACAGTGACCACATCTAAAGGTCCCCACAGATCTGTTCGCCAACCATGTCTCTTTCACTTTTGGTGGATTATAGTGGCTATTGACCACCATATCTCTAATGGACCTACCCTTCCTATAGGTGACAGACGGGTAAGGGAAGATCCATCTATTAAGATCTGGGTCTGTTCTCAAGATCCCCCAGTGTTTCCTTAATATGCCCATGACCCTTTCTTGCTGGTCATCAAAAGTGCCAATGAGTCTTGTTTTAGGGGTCTCATTATCATTTTTTCGGGGATGAAGCAATGTTGTCCTTTCCATGGTTTTGGCATATTGGTTAGCTTCCCCAAGTAGTGCCCAAGGGTATCCACGATCCGTGAATCTTTTTTTCAGATCTCTTGCTTTATTTTGGTAGTCTCCATTTTCAGAACAGTTTCTCCTCAGCCTTAAAAACTGTCCTTTTGGTATCCCTCGTTTCAATGGAGTCGGGTGATAACTCTCCCACCTTAGCAGCCCATTAGCCGCCGTTGGCTTGCGAAAGAGGGTAGTTCTTATTGAACCATTATCTTCAATGGACAGTTTCACATCGAGGAATGAAATCTCTCTACCTCCCACCTCATACGTGAACCTGAGGCCTAGTTGGTTCTCATTTAAAGATTCCATAAAGGAGTGGAAGGTAGGTATGTCTCCAGTCCAGAGGACGAGGATGTCGTCTATGTAACGACCCCAAAATTGTATATGGGGTCCCCAGACGGCATCCCCGTCCCCAAAGACCACCGTGTCCTCCCACTAGCCCAGGAGCAAATTCGCGTAAGTGGGCGCACAAGGGCTACCCATAGCGGTGCCCCTGAGCTGGTGGTAAAACTTCCCATTGAATAAGAAAAAGTTATGGCACAAAACATACTCAAGCAGAGTCATCACAAATTCATTATGTGGAGCCAAGTGGTTACCTCGTGTATTCAAAAAATATTGAACTGCCTTGAGGCCCGCCTCATGGTGTATACTTGAGTACAAGGCCTCTAAGTATTGTCCCTGCTTCCACAGAGACCACATCCAGTTTAGTCAATAGATCAGTTGTGTCTCTCGTATACGATGGCAGGGCCACAACGAATGGCCTCAACACCTGGTCAAGGTAGACGCTACTGTTTTGTCCCAGAGCATCTATACCCGACACTATTGGCCTACCTTTAAGCGGGGGGTACCCCTTGTGGATTTTTGGAATTGCATAAAATGTCGCAATAATGTCGCAAAAACGAGGGATACCAAAAGGACAGTTTTTAAGGCTGAGGAGAAACTGTTCCGAAAATGGAGACTACCAAAATAAAGCAAGAGATCTGAAAAAAAGATTCACGGATCGTGGATACCCTAGGGCACTACTTGAGGAAGCTAACCAATATGCCAAAACCATGGAAAGGACAACATTGCTTCATCCCCGAAAAAATGATAATGAGACCCCTAAAACAAGACTCATTGGCACTTTTGATGACCAGCAAGAAAGGGTCATGGGCATATTAAGGAAACACTGGGGGATCTTGAGAACAGACCCAGATCTTAATAGATGGATCTTCCCTTACCCGTCTGTCACCTATAGGAAGGGTAGGTCCATTAGAGATATGGTGGTCAATAGCCACTATAATCCACCAAAAGTGAAAGAGACATGGTTGGCGAACAGATCTGTGGGGACCTTTAGATGTGGTCACTGTAGCTTCTGTAACTATATTGCACCATCTACTACGTTCCAGAGCTCGGTGACAAAAAGGATCTATAAAAATAGACAATTTGACAACTGTAAAATGGAGGGTGTCATCTATGTCTGTACGTGCTCTTGCCCTATGGACTACGTAGGAAAAACTAAGCGACAGCTGCGGGTCAGAATGGGCGAGCACCTAGGAGACATAAGACATAGGCGAGACTCTCCGCTAGCCAGACATGTCAACTCTGTGCACAAGGGGGATGTTGATTGTATCTCGTTTAAAATCATTGAGGTAGTATATCCCTCCATCAGACAGGGCGATTGGGACAATAAGATCCTTCAGCGAGAATGTAGATGGATCTTCTGGCTGGAGAGTATGAGCCCTGGTGGACTCAATGAACAACTGACATATACCTGCTTCATTTAGGACTGCTCGTGCAAAGGATTTTAATTCCGGTAGATAATCCTTTTGGTCCATTCTTTTTTTGACTGATTGTGAAGTCCAACGATACTGTAGGTTATTTTTTTCCTGCAGTGTTACCTCCATCAATAAAGGCCAGATGGCCTTTAAGTGTGGGCATTGATGCCCTCTGGCAAAAAATACGATACACAGAATACAGTGGTGTGTGCGGAGGTATACACACTGAATGGCTGCAATGTATATGAGACAATTTGGTGTCCTTTTAGGCACGTGAAGACCGTACTATACGGAATACTACTAAGTATGGCACAAATAGCGCAGTGCATTATAGAACTATATTATATGAATATGGACTCGGTGCTAATGAGCACGCACTACACTTGTCCCGAAAATATGAGCCATTAATATTGAACTACTATTATGACTTGATATCCGGGAATGACTTCTAGCCGATACATAGACTGGCATAAGACTAGGCTTAAAGTAGTGCGCATGTCGGCACTGGCTGACACGCATCTACGCTCCACTATTTTGGGAGCGCTGAAAGGCATGTGATGAGGGGGCGGGAGTTAGCCCCAACGTGCATAATAAGCGCTTTCAAGTAGCGCTGGCACAGCGCGCCGGTGACTTACATTTGCGTCCCACTCCCTTAGGAACGCTTGAAACTAAACAAATGGTGGGGCGGGCTTTAGCCTCACGTGTACAATGAGCTAGCTCGTTGAAGTAGCGCGAGTACTGCGCATGTCGATATGGGTGACACGCAGTTTGCGTTTCATTCTAGTTTGGAGTTCCGGGATGGTCATGTGATAGTGGGGAGGGACTTAGCCCCACGATGCATAGCAAGCGCACGCTAAGTATCTAAGAGCGGCGCCGACACTCTGGAATGTCGCCATTTAATATGCAGAACAGACAGCTGCCTCCAAACATTACGGTACTATGAGTCATTAAGAAGAGCGCGGCCACCTTCGCACGCTGATATCCACTTCCTGAGCCATTGCTGCTGCACCCTAATTTATCCCCTGATGAGCCCCTATACTGGGAAGGGGCGAAACGCGTAGGGATGGCGAGATGGGACGAACTATGTCACATACTCAGATAAGTTTTTCTTTTCATCTGTCACGGCAGACCGAGCATAGCACTCATCTATAAGAAAGTAATGAGGGATTGGCCTCAGTTGCCTTGGGCTCTTATATGCATTGGTTCAATCTAAATGAGAGACCCTATATGCGATACCTGTTATAGCAAACATTTTTTCATTTGTTTTTTATTATTTTTTCTTGTTCCGTTTTATATTCTGCTTATTTTTTATCTCTGATATCTGATGCTGAGCTCACATGGTACTCAGGGTGTAAACTCATATATCACCCTTATAAATGAGCTCTCAAAGGACCGAGCATAGCATTTACCTATATGAAAAAAACAAGGGATTGGCCTCAGATGTGTTGGGATCCTTTATGTATTGGTCCAATTTAAATGAGAGACACCATATGCGATACCAGATATAGCAGACATCTTTTCATTTGTGTTTTTTTATTTTTTCTTGTTCTGTTGAATATTTTGCTTATTTTTCTGATACATGATACTGAATTGGTATGATATATAGGGTGTAAAAGTATATATCACCCAGACAAATGAGCTCGCATAAGATCGGATATTGCATTTATTCATGAGAAAGCAATGAGGGATTGGCCTCAGCTCTATCGGGCTTCCTGGTGCATTGGCCCAATTTAAATGAGAGACACTATATGTGATGCTTGACATAGCAGATATTTTTTTCATTTGTGTTTTATGGTTTTTTTCTTGTTTTGTTGAACATTTTGCTCATTTTTTTATCTTTGACATCTTATGCTGAACCCGTATGGCATCCAGGGTGTAAACTTATATATCACCCAAACATATGAACATCTACTGAGTGATCTAATGTATCTGCTATTCCGGATTTGAGACACCTTATCATTGGTATCTGCTTTGTGTATGGGTCCTATGTATAGGTCTGCCTTTATGACATGTAGGTCATGATGTACTAACAAAGACAGTGACACATTGGTACATATACTAGAGGTGTCTATTCCCTATGACCTCTGAGTATTTATGAGCACAATATATCTGTGCTCTACTGTACCCCATTATTTTGATCTTTGATCATTGCTCGTGTATCATCACTTATATTTTAAGACCATTTATTCATCGAGCAATATCTATACCATTTTTGGCTGATATAGCTTTGGGGTACATGCAATTAGTGGACTTTTACGCAGCACTATCTTTTGCTGCGTTGTTTTTTAGTTGTTTTGTTACACTTTTTTCACTTTTTTTTACACTTTTTTCACGTTTTTGGTTAGTGTGACCTTTTGGTCAATTTGTGTGTATGTCTGTGGGGACCTGGGCGTGGGTATTTGGTAGGGCCTAGTAGGGCTAGAAGGGACAGTCGACGTGGAGCGGGGGCGCCGCATCGAAATTTAGGGTGCCGGCCTCCGCTGTTAGGTGGGTGAAAGCCACTATAGGGCCACCTAACAGGGACTGTGTCAGGAATACATCTGTTACTACTTCCTGAATCTTTCCTAGCCTACCCAAACCCAGGTGGTTGATGTTGGTAGCATACATTTAAGTATATTTAATTGTCTATGAGAATTTTAGATATTATTAATAAAGTATTTTTTTAGGATATTTCGTTTCTTTTTGGTTGTCCTTGAGGACTCACGAGCCTTGTCTTGACAGGCGGTCTGGTGAAATCCTGCCCTGGGGACTCTTCTGTCAGAGTAGCTGCCTGCTTCCTGTTCTGCCAAGAAAACCTCCTCATCCAATTTATGTGCCTGCTAACTTACCTTCCTCGTATTTGTCTTTCTTGGATGTCTTTGACAAGAAAGAAGCAGAGATCTTGCCTCCACGTTGACCATACGACTGCCCAATCGATCTTGCACCAGGCTCCACTCCACCCCGTGGTCGAATCTATCTGTTGTCTCCAACCGAGACTCAGGCCATGAGTGAATATGTCCGGGAGAATTTGGCTAAAGGCTTTATTCGCAAGTCCTCCTCCCCAGGTGCTGGTTTTTTCTTCATTAAGAAGAAGGCTGGTTCCCTCCATCCATGTATTGACTACCGAGGCCTCGACAATCTCACGATCAAAAACAAGTATCCTCTACCTCTTATTCCAGAGTTGTTCGATCTCCTAAGGGGAGCATGAATTTTCACGAAATTGGATCTTCGCGGAGCTTACAACCTAATCTGTATTCGTTCTGGAGACGAGTGGAAAACCACCTTTAACACCCAAGATGGCCACTATGAGTATCTAGCCATGCCTTTCGGCCTGTGTAACACTCCAGCGGTGTTCCAGGAGTTCGTGAATGATGTCTTCTGGGATCTAATCTACTCCTGTGTGGTGGTATATTTAGATGACATTCTTGTGTTTTACTCGGATCTTGCTTCCCACAGGAGAGATGTCCACCAAGTCCTATCTTGTCTTAGACAGAATCATCTTTATGCCAAACTCAAACAATCTTCGTTACCATTCCTCGGCTATATCATCTCTGACTCAGGCTTACGGAAGTGTCTGCTGTTCTTAACTGGCCATGTCCTTAAGGGGTAAAGGCAATTCAACGCTTCCTCGGGTTTGCAAATTACTACCGGCAGTTTATTCCACATTTATCTACTGTGGTCTCCTCAATTTCTGCCTTGACTCGCAAAGGGTCCAATCCTCACATCTGGACTTCTGAAGCTGAAGAAGCCTTTCGGTCTCTTAAGCAAGCCTTTGCTTCCGCTCCTGTACTTCGTCGTCCTGAGGTCAACAAACTTTTTATCCTTGAGGTAGATGCTTCTGCCATTGGCGCTGGCACAGTTCTTTCCCAGAGAGCATCTTCCAAACAACTGGCTACTTGTGGTTTCTTATCCAAAATCTTCTACGTCTCGGATAGAAATTAAGCCATTGGCAACAAAGAACTATTGGCCATCAAGTTGGCGCTGGAGGAGTGGCGGTATTTGCTGGAGGGAGCTGTTCACCCTTTCAAGATCTATACTGACCACAAGAATCTCGAATACATCCGTTCTGCGCAAAGACTTAATCCCCGACAGGCCAGATGGTCGTTATTCTTTGCCCGCTTTGACTTCGAATTACATTTCCGACCTGGCAACAAAAACTTCAAAGCTGATGCCTTGTCCAGATCTTTTCTTGCATCCGATGTTGAAGAAGAACCTTCACATATCATGGATCCCAGCAAGATCATTCTAGTAGTTCCAATCAGCATGTCTTCCTTACCTTCAGGTAAGACCTTCATCCAGGCAAACAAGAGGTCTCGAGTTCTACGTTGGGGTCATGCCTCCAAATTGGCAGGCCATATAGGGTACAAGAAGACACTCGCTCTCATCACATGCTATTATTGGTGGCCGTCTCTCTTACAAGACGTCCGAAGTTTTGTCGCCTCATGTCCTTCTTGTGCAAAGAACAAGGTTCCTAGACATTTGCCCTCCGGTCTCTTGCATTCGCTTCCAGTTCCTTCGGCTCCCTGGCAACACATCACCATGGATTTTATTACTGATCTTCCTCGCTCTTCTGGACATTCGGTCATTTTTGTAGTTGTGGATCGATTTTCCAAGATGGCTAATTTTGTCCCTTTGCATGGTTTACCTTCCACTCCAGAGTTGACAAGAATCTTCATAGCTCACATCTTCCGGATTCACGGTTTTCCTCTACACATAGTCTCTGATAGAGGTGTCCAGTTCACCTCTTGATTCTGGCGGGCTCTAGGCAAGCTGATGAATGTTACTTTGTATTTCTCTACTGCTTACCATCCACAGACCAACGGACAAGCTGAGCACACAAACCAAATTCTAATGACCTATCTCCATCATTTTTACAACGGTCATGATAATAACTGGGCTGATTTGCTTCCGTGGGCCGAGTTCACATACAATAACCATATCAATGACTCTTCTTCCAAATCTCCCTTCTTCATCGTTTATGGGCAACATCCTCGGGTGTGCCAGCGGCCGATCTTCAGTCCGAGGAGTTCTCCAGGGTCTGGCAGGAGACCAAAATCGCTCTTGAACAGGCACAGGTCAGGATTAAAGGGAAGGTACCGCATTTGTAGATCAATAATAAATAACTGTAATGTAGCATAACTTGCTGCTATAACCAAGTTTTAAATGCATGTGAAACAGATTACGTGTGTAAGATGAGTTTAAAGAAGGCACTGGGGGCTGATATCTTGGTTTCACAGCAGTTCACGACACTATCAGTGTCATTTTACGGCACCCCATGGACATAGGAGATAATAGACCGGCGCTGACCCTATCTCTAACATTGTAGCTGCTTTAGCAGTGAGCAGGGCACGCCTCTGTGGGCTGCACAATTCCCTGCTGTAGGTGTGACTGGCTGCCATTTTATTATAGCCCAGTGCTATCTGCTGAGCTCCACTTACTTTCTATCGCACGAGAGAAGCACTCACTGGAACCGGAGGATGGGGAGTGCGGGTGATTTATCTCCATGCTCCTCTGCTCTCACATGCTGCCCTCCCTGTGTGCTTCTCCTGCTCTGTCCCCGCCTCCTCACACACAGACCCTGTGATCTCTGGTAAGCTGCATTCACAGCCTGCCTCTCTCTCTCTCTGCCATACAATGTATCTCTCCCCTCCATTCACAATGCCTGGCCATTCTCTGCAGACCTGGATCTCCTCCTTCTTATCTTACTGAGGGATGAGTCACAGACAGCTCTGCTCAGATAATGCTGCTCCATACATAAACACCACATGTCTTCACTTTTCCTCCAGTCCACCATGCTGCTGAGCCCACTGTGTTCTGCTTTTTTGTAAACTCTGTAGCTGTGTTTCTGATGCAGTAACTGCTGGTGATAGCAGATCACAGGGCAATCACACACAAAATGGCTCTGCCCTGTGATGCTGCTCTTCATTCTGCCCCAGGGATATTAGACCACCCAAAAGGGGAGGGAAATGGTGATGTCAGCAGTTACTGCCCCAATTTTACAGCTAACAGTAAAGTTGGTAAGTCTTACTATAGCTGCTTGAGGTCTAAAACGGAAAATGCTCCCCCTAGTGGTCAATATATATATTTCTAAGAAAATATGTAATATTTTTCATATAGAAATGTTTGCAACCAGGGCAAACATTGCATTAATACATTTTATTTACTATTTTAAGCTTAATTTCACAAAAAAACAAACTACAAAAAAACTGGTGGCACCTTCCCTTTAAGAGACATGCCGATAAGAGACGCCTGGATCCTCCTTTATCCTTCGGCCAGTTGATAAGGTCTGGTTGTCTTCCAGGTTCATTCGTCTTAAGATCCCCTCGTATAAGTTTGGTCCACGGTACATAGGCCCCTTCGAGTTTTTGGCTCGTATCAACGATGTTTCCTACAAGTTGAAGTTGCCCGCTTCACTTCGCATAGCCAACTCTTTTCACGTTTTCCTTCTTAAACCTGTCGTTTTCAATCAGTTCCATGCTTCTCCTGCTCAAACTCCTTTGCCTGTTTCCGACCTGGATGTTTTTGAGGTTAAAGATATTCTTGCCATGAAAAAGTCTAAAGGTAGAACCCTCTTTTTGGTTGATTGGAAGGGTTTTGGTCCCAGGGAGAGGTTTTGTGAGCCCTGTGAGAACATACAGGCTCCTCAGATTTTAGCCAAGTCTTAGAAAGAGGGGGAGTAAGGGGGGGTTCTGTCACGCAACCGCTCCTGCTGCCCTGCCTGCCATTCTGCCCCTCGCTCCCTTCTCCGCTTGCCGGCATACTTACCTGCTTCGGCGCGCTCCTCCTGGAGGTGCGCGTTCTTCCTTCTCCTCTTCATGCCTCACCGCAGCTTCTGGGATTCCGCCGGCTGCGCGTGCGCACTTTGCACTCCTGCTCCCTCTGCACACGTGCACTTCCGCTTTTGATATACAGGCGTGCCGCTTCTCTTCTCTTTGACCCTGGAGGACCCTGACCCGAAAGTCCTTCTGCGTCCCATGTATTTAAGGTAACCCTTCCTCTGCCTCCTTGCCTGATTGTCATTTGTGCTACTAGTGACCCAGGTCCTCTCTTGTCTCTGCGCGGTCCATCCTGTGTCTCTGCTCAGTCTGGTTCACCTAGTGCAGTGTTCTCCAACTCTGGTCCTCAAGAGCCACCAACAGGTCATGTTTTGAGGATTTCCTTAGTATTGCACAGGTCATTGAATGCTTTCCTGTCCAGGTGATGCAATTATCACCTGTGCAATACTAAGGATTTCCTGAAAACATGACCTGTTGGTGGCTCTTGAGGACTGGACTTGGGGAACACTGGCCTAGTGTCTCAGTCATTTTCAAGTCTTCCTTGTTTCTCCGTTCTAGTCCGGTCGGTCCTGTGTCTCCTCCGTGTCCTGTCCACATTCCACCTCTACAATATAAAGTGACTAGCACACTCCAGGGTGTTGTGATGCAAAAAAGTGGGGATTTATTACATACAGTAAATCACAAACGTTTCGGTCGATACTGGACCTTCATCAGTGTGCTACAAAAAAGGAATTATATACAGAACAAAAAACAATAAATGTGTTGTACATATGAAAGACAAAAACAAAACAGAAACAAAAGTATATACATCACGGAGACACAGGTCATAAAATGAGGAGAGAGAACAATGACCCTGGAGGACATTCAACTTGCGTGGATACAGGTGTATATATATATATATATATACATACATAATTCTTTAAATCATAGGCTGCAAGTTCTAACATGGAAAAGCCGTAGGTACGCTGAGGACATAGGTCCAAGAGGGAGTGTGAGAGGACTACTTTGTGGAACACGAGCGGTGAAGTGATATGCCGAGGGGAGAGTTGGTGTACAGTGAACACATACCTAGGTATAATTGTATACTTGTATGGCCCCAAAAACAATAGACTACTCGGATTTGCATCTAGAGATGAGAAAACGGGGTTACGGTCACAGACACTAATGGTGCCGAGTGTGTGTGGAGCTAAATAAGGCTACCTACCAATCAGACATGCTGGAAAAAAAGCAACAAGCCGGGAAGAAACAGAACCAGGCTGGTCTGTGGAGTAATGGTGAAATAATAATGGAAATGTAAGACAAGATGCTATTATGTGTACATGGAGAGTAATAAGGAGGGGTACATACCAACTGACGGTGAGTCAGAATAATGGGTGGCACTGAGGCTCAAAAGAGCTGTCTGTAGGAGGAGGGTAAAAATCTATTGTTAATGTACTACTACAGAGACCATGTAAATTGTACCGCCATAAGTTGCAGAGTGACGCTGAGAGACTTACCAGTACGCCAGGACACTAGGGATAAATGCGGTATCCACCGCTAATAGAGTGTGTGCAGGGATTGCCGGCATGGCCCTTTATATAGTGGGGCAGAGCACATAGTGTGCTGTGTAAGCTGGCAAGACACAGGAAGGGGTGGGGCGGTGATGACATGGGAGTCAGCTGACTAATGGGGGCGGTGATCTGAGCGCTCCACTGACAAAAAAAAAAAAAAAAAAAAAAATAAAAATATTAGAGGTGTATTCCAGCTGCTGGGATGAGGTGTTAGCTGACCGCAGAGGGCGGTGATGTGAGCGTTCCACAAATGGAGGTGCATTCCAGTTGAGAGGAGCAGTGAATAGCCGTGCATTAGTGGTGGCCGAAAGGTGTCACAAAACGGCAGCGGAGAAGTGAAGTCAGAGTGGGCGATTCTGTGAAAAAGAGCAAAGATAATTACTATGCTATATTGAACACATTAAGCAGCAGACATGATAACTACATTGGAATATACCAAACGTGCAATATTGATACCGATATAGATGCAAACCAAGGGGTTATACAGGTAAAAAAACTGGGTTATATTACAGACCTGGAGAATAGGAATAACAATAATTATTGTTAGCAAAAAACTCACAGTGAGTTGCGGGGGTGAAAAGGACAACCCCTTAATTATGGGATATACAAGACCCAAAGATACTATACCATAGCATAATGGTTGCATGATAAAAAAAGGTGCACTTAGGTATAAACCTGATGAAAGAAACCATATGGGGCCACTAAAGATAGAGGTACTCCTGTCAAGGAAACAGAACTGCAGGTTATAAATAATATGATAACAAAATGTAGAATCATAAGGCAACAATAGCACATTGATGTTACAGATGATCAGAAATTGGATTTTTGATTTCAAATGAAGGACATTAGTTCGTAATCCCTGTTGAGACCTTTGGGACTTAAGGTGTTAAGCTCGTGTATCCAATAAGCCTCCCTACGCTTCAGTATAGTAACTCTGTCTCCCCCGCGGCGAGGTGGTGTGACCTGTTCGATTATTTGAAATCTGAGTTGGGACAGGTTGTGGTCTTTCTCTATAAAATGAGACGGTAATGGGAGCATGAGATTTTTGCACCGAATGGTGGACTTATGTTAAGATATACGTGATTTTACTGACTGAGTGGTCTCGCCCACATATAAAAGACCACAGGGGCATTTGATCAAATAGACTGCGTAATTAGTATCACAGGTAAAAAAGTTGTTGATTGGGTATCTCTTTCCTGTGTGTGGGTGATGTATGGTATTGCCCCGCAGTACGTTGTTGCACTGATTGCAACTCAGGCACGGGAAGGTACCCGTTTTGGGGTTGGCTAGAAAACGCTGAGTTGGGCCAGAGTGTGTGGGGCCAATGTCTGCACGGACTAGGTTATCCTTGATATTACGCGGTCTTTTAAAGCATGGGAGAAAAGGATGTTGAAATTCTTGGATCGTGGGGTATGCTTCTTGAAGAATATGCCAATGTTGGCGAATGGTTCTGTGTAGTTTATAAGCTGCAGGATGGTACTGGTGTACAAATGGGATCCGTGACGTAGCGGATATCCTGTCTCTGGTAGTACTGTTGGCCTGGGCGGTATCAAGGATACGTGGTGGATAACCCCTTTCACGGAATTTTGACCTCATCTCAGTTGTTCTAAGGTCTTTGGTGGCAGGGTCTGAGACTATTTTTGATACCCTGTTTAGTTGTGATTTGGGAATAGATTTTATCATGTTTTTGGGGTGGAAACTACTGTAATGCAACAGACTGTTGCGGTCCGTAGGTTTTGAGTATAAATCTGTTGACAAATTCCCATTATCATCTTTGATGACCAATGTATCGAGGAAACTGATTTGGTGAGTGTCATACGTCATCGTGAAATCCAATCCGGGCCACGAGGTCCTAAGAACTTGAAAAAAGGCTTGTAGGGTTCTAAGATCACCCCCCCAGACACAGAAGACATCATCTATATAGCGCTTCCATGTCAATGCATGGCTACGAAAGAGATCTTGAGTGTATATAGATGTGTCTTCGTAATGGGCCATGTAGGCATTGGCATATGGAGGTGCCACGTTCGAGCCCATGGCCGAGCCCTTTATTTGGAGATAGTAGGTGTCTTCGAACAAGAAAAAGTTATTATTCAGAACGATAGACAGGAGCTCACAACACAGGTCAGAAAGATCGGGGTTCATGTGATTAGTGGTGAGTAGCCAGCGGACAGATTGTATGCCATTTGTATGGGGTATGGACGTGTACAAGTCCTTCACGTCAAAGGATACTAGATAGGCGTCAGGAGGGACAGGGGATATGTTCCTAACAGTTTCCAGAAAGGCACCCGTGTCAAGAAGGAAGGAAGTGGTGTTCCTAATGAGGGGTGTCAAGATCTTTTCTAAGTAGATAGAAATGGGAGCCAAGATCGAATCAGTAGATGCCACAATGGGTCTACCAGGTGGATTATGTAAACACTTGTGGATCTTGGGTAGGATGTAAATTACTGGTGTAATCGGATGTTTCTTAGTCAAAAAGGCCCGAGTTTTGCAATCTAGGATGCCCCGGGTTTGAAACCCATCTAGAGTTGTGCGGATGACATCTTGGATGGTTTGAGTGGGATTATAGGAAAGTTTTTTGTATGTGGTAGTGTCGCTGAGTTGGCGGTACACTTCACTACTTAGAAAAGATCTTGACACCCCTCATTAGGAACACCACTTCCTTCCTTCTTGACACGGGTGCCTTTCTGGAAACTGTTAGGAACATATCCCCTGTCCCTCCTGACGCCTATCTAGTATCCTTTGACGTGAAGGACTTGTACACGTCCATACCCCATACAAATGGCATACAATCTGTCCGCTGGCTACTCACCACTAATCACATGAACCCCGATCTTTCTGACCTGTGTTGTGAGCTCCTGTCTATCGTTCTGAATAATAACTTTTTCTTGTTCGAAGACACCTACTATCTCCAAATAAAGGGCTCGGCCATGGGCTCGAACGTGGCACCTCCATATGCCAATGCCTACATGGCCCATTACGAAGACACATCTATATACACTCAAGATCTCTTTCGTAGCCATGCATTGACATGGAAGCGCTATATAGATGATGTCTTCTGTGTCTGGGGGGGTGATCTTAGAACCCTACAAGCCTTTTTTCAAGTTCTTAGGACCTCGTGGCCCGGATTGGATTTCACGATGACGTATGACACTCACCAAATCAGTTTCCTCGATACATTGGTCATCAAAGATGATAATGGGAATTTGTCAACAGATTTATACTCAAAACCTACGGACCGCAACAGTCTGTTGCATTACAGTAGTTTCCACCCCAAAAACATGATAAAATCTATTCCCAAATCACAACTAAACAGGGTATCAAAAATAGTCTCAGACCCTGCCACCAAAGACCTTAGAACAACTGAGATGAGGTCAAAATTCCGTGAAAGGGGTTATCCACCACGTATCCTTGATACCGCCCAGGCCAACAGTACTACCAGAGACAGGATATCCGCTACGTCACGGATCCCATTTGTACACCAGTACCATCCTGCAGCTTATAAACTAAACAGAACCATTCGCCAACATTGGCATATTCTTCAAGAAGCATACCCCACGATCCAAGAATTTCAACATCCTTTTCTCCCATGCTTTAAAAGACCGCGTAATATCAAGGATAACCTAGTCCGTGCAGACATTGGCCCCACACACTCTGGCCCAACTCAGCGTTTTCTAGCCAACCCCAAAACGGGTACCTTCCCGTGCCTGAGTTGCAATCAGTGCAACAACGTACTGCGGGGCAATACCATACATCACCCACACACAGGAAAGAGATACCCAATCAACAACTTTTTTACCTGTGATACTAATTACGCAGTCTATTTGATCAAATGCCCCTGTGGTCTTTTATATGTGGGCGAGACCACTCAGTCAGTAAAATCACGTATATCTAAACATAAGTCCACCATTCGGTGCAAAAATCTCATGCTCCCATTACCGTCTCATTTTATAGAGAAAGGCCACAACCTGTCCCAACTCAGATTTCAAATAATCGAACAGGTCACACCACCTCGCCGCGGGGGAGACAGAGTTACTATACTGAAGCGTAGGGAGGCTTATTGGATACACGAGCTTAACACCTTAAGTCCCAAAGGTCTCAACAGGGATTACGAACTAATGTCCTTCATTTGAAATTAAAAATCCAATTTCTGATCATCTGTAACATCAATGTGCTATTGTTGCCTTATGATTCTACATTTTGTTATCATATTATTTATAACCTGCAGTTCTGTTTCCTTGACAGGAGTACCTCTATCTTTAGTGGCCCCATATGGTTTCTTTCATCAGGTTTATACCTAAGTGCACCTTTTTTTATCATGCAACCATTATGCTATGGTATAGTATCTTTGGGTCTTGTATATCCCATAATTAAGGGGTTGTCCTTTTCACCCCCGCAACTCACTGTGAGTTTTTTGCTAACAATAATTATTGTTATTCCTATTCTCCAGGTCTGTAATATAACCCAGTTTTTTTACCTGTATAACCCCTTGGTTTGCATCTATATCGGTATCAATATTGCACGTTTGGTATATTCCAATGTAGTTATCATGTCTGCTGCTTAATGTGTTCAATATAGCATAGTAATTATCTTTGCTCTTTTTCACAGAATCGCCCACTCTGACTTCACTTCTCCACTGCCGTTTTGTGACACCTTTCGGCCACCACTAATGCACGGCTATTCACTGCTCCTCTCAACTGGAATGCACCTCCATTTGTGGAACGCTCACATCACCGCCCTCTGCGGTCAGCTAACACCTCATCCCAGCAGCTGGAATACACCTCTAATATTTTTATTTTTTTTTATTTTTTTTTTTTGTCAGTGGAGCGCTCAGATCACCGCCCCCATTAGTCAGCTGACTCCCATGTCATCACCGCCCCACCCCTTCCTGTGTCTTGCCAGCTTACACAGCACACTATGTGCTCTGCCCCACTATATAAAGGGCCATGCCGGCAATCCCTGCACACACTCTATTAGCGGTGGATACCGCATTTATCCCTAGTGTCCTGGCGTACTGGTAAGTCTCTCAGCGTCACTCTGCAACTTATGGCGGTACAATTTACATGGTCTCTGTAGTAGTACATTAACAATAGATTTTTACCCTCCTCCTACAGACAGCTCTTTTGAGCCTCAGTGCCACCCATTATTCTGACTCACCGTCAGTTGGTATGTACCCCTCCTTATTACTCTCCATGTACACATAATAGCATCTTGTCTTACATTTCCATTATTATTTCACCATTACTCCACAGACCAGCCTGGTTCTGTTTCTTCCCGGCTTGTTGCTTTTTTTCCAGCATGTCTGATTGGTAGGTAGCCTTATTTAGCTCCACACACACTCGGCACCATTAGTGTCTGTGACCGTAACCCCATTTTCTCATCTCTAGATGCAAATCCGAGTAGTCTATTGTTTTTGGGGCCATACAAGTATACAATTATACCTAGGTATGTGTTCACTGTACACCAACTCTCCCCTCGGCATATCACTTCACCGCTCGTGTTCCACAAAGTAGTCCTCTCACACTCCCTCTTGGACCTATGTCCTCAGCGTACCAACGGCTTTTCCATGTTAGAACTTGCAGCCTATGATTTAAAGAATTATGTATGTGTATATATATATATATATATACACCTGTATCCACGCAAGTTGAATGTCCTCCAGGGTCATTGTTCTCTCTCCTCATTTTATGACCTGTGTCTCCGTGATGTATATACTTTTGTTTCTGTTTTGTTTTTGTCTTTCATATGTACAACACATTTATTGTTTTTTGTTCTGTATATAATTCCTTTTTTGTAGCACACTGATGAAGGTCCAGTATCGACCGAAACGTTTGTGATTTACTGTATGTAATAAATCCCCACTTTTTTGCATCACAACACCCTGGAGTGTGCTAGTCACTTTATATTGTATACGTTCAGGTTTGGGCACCTATGACTGTGCACCTCCCCTATTTAGGCTGTGCTTAGCATCTTCTATATCACAGTATCTTCCCATATGCTCAGCACGCCGACATTGTCATGTCAGCTTTAACCTTTTCATATAACCCAGAGGAGACATCCAACATTATCGCGTTGTCCAAAGTTCCTAGCGACTTCCTTAAGATCCCCCCCTGTGAAATACGGGGTAGGGATTGGGAGCGCGAACTCCGACGCTGCACCAATCTCGAACTGCATGGGGCCACTCTAACTGAGTATCTCAAAGCTCAGAGGATTCCCCGGGGCCTAAGGGTTTCACTCCGTCCCACCCTATTTAGCAATTCCACTGAATTCTGTACTAAGTTTGAATTGATTTTAAACAAATGCTCCTTTGATCTTATGGTCCTAACATTAGAACACCTTCACAAGGAGATCTCTACCACCCAGGAACAGATCAAGAATCTCGAGAGTCAACTCTCTTCCACCATATCGGTTGACGAATTTAATTCCCTTAAGAAGAAAATCGATTCTAACATCAGTCTACATCGCCGCGACATCGAGCTGAAAAAAAGGACCAAGTTCCAAAGGGACCTTGAGGACTATGAACTAAATAGAGTGTACCAATGGCAGGACAAGTCTACCTCCAGAAAACCTTCCAGGCAGGAAGGCTACCATTCATCAGTAGACTACACTACGTCAGATTCGGATCCAGAGCGACCTGGCAGATACCCGTATCCGGGTCGTTTTTTAGGCCGACAGAAACGACAAGGCAAAAGAAGAGGGCCAGACGGGGGCTTCACAGGACCCAGAAACATGGACTTTGCGAGAGTGACACGATCTCAGGTACACAACCGTTAGTCGTAAATATTTCCTCCAAAACTCTAGGGGTAGCTGAACACAGCGCCTTACAGAAAGGGCTCTCATTTTGTCCGAGTTACAAACACAACACGTTCCAAATGGATATGGATCTGCAGAAGTTCTACAGATCCTTAAGACTCAAGTTACACTTTGCTCATACAGACCATGCAACACCCCCTAACCTACAAGCCATGGCACCTATAGGGATTACTGCAGCTAGCCTTGGGCTACGTGATAAGAGCACATATCAGCCACCAAAAGGGTCACATCCCCTTGAGACCTTCATCCAATTTGTAGACAAATCTTTTCAAAAACTGAGGAACGACACGGATAGAGGTAGGATCCACTACCCTTCAAATCTTTCCGTTACCGAGAGACAGGCCTTAACATCCTTAAAACAAGAGAAGGACATCATTATCAAGCCAGCAGATAAGGGTGGGGCCATAGTGGTAATGGACAAAACCCTTTATAAGAATGAAGTGTACCGCCAACTCAGCGACACTACCACATACAAAAAACTTTCCTATAATCCCACTCAAACCATCCAAGATGTCATCCGCACAACTCTAGATGGGTTTCAAACCCGGGGCATCCTAGATTGCAAAACTCGGGCCTTTTTGACTAAGAAACATCCGATTACACCAGTAATTTACATCCTACCCAAGATCCACAAGTGTTTACATAATCCACCTGGTAGACCCATTGTGGCATCTACTGATTCGATCTTGGCTCCCATTTCTATCTACTTAGAAAAGATCTTGACACCCCTCATTAGGAACACCACTTCCTTCCTTCTTGACACGGGTGCCTTTCTGGAAACTGTTAGGAACATATCCCCTGTCCCTCCTGACGCCTATCTAGTATCCTTTGACGTGAAGGACTTGTACACGTCCATACCCCATACAAATGGCATACAATCTGTCCGCTGGCTACTCACCACTAATCACATGAACCCCGATCTTTCTGACCTGTGTTGTGAGCTCCTGTCTATCGTTCTGAATAATAACTTTTTCTTGTTCGAAGACACCTACTATCTCCAAATAAAGGGCTCGGCCATGGGCTCGAACGTGGCACCTCCATATGCCAATGCCTACATGGCCCATTACGAAGACACATCTATATACACTCAAGATCTCTTTCGTAGCCATGCATTGACATGGAAGCGCTATATAGATGATGTCTTCTGTGTCTGGGGGGGTGATCTTAGAACCCTACAAGCCTTTTTTCAAGTTCTTAGGACCTCGTGGCCCGGATTGGATTTCACGATGACGTATGACACTCACCAAATCAGTTTCCTCGATACATTGGTCATCAAAGATGATAATGGGAATTTGTCAACAGATTTATACTCAAAACCTACGGACCGCAACAGTCTGTTGCATTACAGTAGTTTCCACCCCAAAAACATGATAAAATCTATTCCCAAATCACAACTAAACAGGGTATCAAAAATAGTCTCAGACCCTGCCACCAAAGACCTTAGAACAACTGAGATGAGGTCAAAATTCCGTGAAAGGGGTTATCCACCACGTATCCTTGATACCGCCCAGGCCAACAGTACTACCAGAGACAGGATATCCGCTACGTCACGGATCCCATTTGTACACCAGTACCATCCTGCAGCTTATAAACTACACAGAACCATTCGCCAACATTGGCATATTCTTCAAGAAGCATACCCCACGATCCAAGAATTTCAACATCCTTTTCTCCCATGCTTTAAAAGACCGCGTAATATCAAGGATAACCTAGTCCGTGCAGACATTGGCCCCACACACTCTGGCCCAACTCAGCGTTTTCTAGCCAACCCCAAAACGGGTACCTTCCCGTGCCTGAGTTGCAATCAGTGCAACAACGTACTGCGGGGCAATACCATACATCACCCACACACAGGAAAGAGATACCCAATCAACAACTTTTTTACCTGTGATACTAATTACGCAGTCTATTTGATCAAATGCCCCTGTGGTCTTTTATATGTGGGCGAGACCACTCAGTCAGTAAAATCACGTATATCTAAACATAAGTCCACCATTCGGTGCAAAAATCTCATGCTCCCATTACCGTCTCATTTTATAGAGAAAGGCCACAACCTGTCCCAACTCAGATTTCAAATAATCGAACAGGTCACACCACCTCGCCGCGGGGGAGACAGAGTTACTATACTGAAGCGTAGGGAGGCTTATTGGATACACGAGCTTAACACCTTAAGTCCCAAAGGTCTCAACAGGGATTACGAACTAATGTCCTTCATTTGAAATTAAAAATCCAATTTCTGATCATCTGTAACATCAATGTGCTATTGTTGCCTTATGATTCTACATTTTGTTATCATATTATTTATAACCTGCAGTTCTGTTTCCTTGACAGGAGTACCTCTATCTTTAGTGGCCCCATATGGTTTCTTTCATCAGGTTTATACCTAAGTGCACCTTTTTTTTATCATGCAACCATTATGCTATGGTATAGTATCTTTGGGTCTTGTATATCCCATAATTAAGGGGTTGTCCTTTTCACCCCCGCAACTCACTGTGAGTTTTTTGCTAACAATAATTATTGTTATTCCTATTCTCCAGGTCTGTAATATAACCCAGTTTTTTTACCTGTATAACCCCTTGGTTTGCATCTATATCGGTATCAATATTGCACGTTTGGTATATTCCAATGTAGTTATCATGTCTGCTGCTTAATGTGTTCAATATAGCATAGTAATTATCTTTGCTCTTTTTCACAGAATCGCCCACTCTGACTTCACTTCTCCACTGCCGTTTTGTGACACCTTTCGGCCACCACTAATGCACGGCTATTCACTGCTCCTCTCAACTGGAATGCACCTCCATTTGTGGAACGCTCACATCACCGCCCTCTGCGGTCAGCTAACACCTCATCCCAGCAGCTGGAATACACCTCTAATATTTTTTTTTTTTTTGTCAGTGGAGCGCTCAGATCACCGCCCCCATTAGTCAGCTGACTCCCATGTCATCACCGCCCCACCCCTTCCTGTGTCTTGCCAGCTTACACAGCACACTATGTGCTCTGCCCCACTATATAAAGGGCCATGCCGGCAATCCCTGCACACACTCTATTAGCGGTGGATACCGCATTTATCCCTAGTGTCCTGGCGTACTGGTAAGTCTCTCAGCGTCACTCTGCAACTTATGGCGGTACAATTTACATGGTCTCTGTAGTAGTACATTAACAATAGATTTTTACCCTCCTCCTACAGACAGCTCTTTTGAGCCTCAGTGCCACCCATTATTCTGACTCACCGTCAGTTGGTATGTACCCCTCCTTATTACTCTCCATGTACACATAATAGCATCTTGTCTTACATTTCCATTATTATTTCACCATTACTCCACAGACCAGCCTGGTTCTGTTTCTTCCCGGCTTGTTGCTTTTTTTCCAGCATGTCTGATTGGTAGGTAGCCTTATTTAGCTCCACACACACTCGGCACCATTAGTGTCTGTGACCGTAACCCCATTTTCTCATCTCTAGATGCAAATCCGAGTAGTCTATTGTTTTTGGGGCCATACAAGTATACAATTATACCTAGGTATGTGTTCACTGTACACCAACTCTCCCCTCGGCATATCACTTCACCGCTCGTGTTCCACAAAGTAGTCCTCTCACACTCCCTCTTGGACCTATGTCCTCAGCGTACCAACGGCTTTTCCATGTTAGAACTTGCAGCCTATGATTTAAAGAATTATGTATGTATATATATATATATATATATACACCTGTATCCACGCAAGTTGAATGTCCTCCAGGGTCATTGTTCTCTCTCCTCATTTTATGACCTGTGTCTCCGTGATGTATATACTTTTGTTTCTGTTTTGTTTTTGTCTTTCATATGTACAACACATTTATTGTTTTTTGTTCTGTATATAATTCCTTTTTTGTAGCACACTGATGAAGGTCCAGTATCGACCGAAACGTTTGTGATTTACTGTATGTAATAAATCCCCACTTTTTTGCATCACAACACCCTGGAGTGTGCTAGTCACTTTATATTGTATACGTTCAGGTTTGGGCACCTATGACTGTGCACCTCCCCTATTTAGGCTGTGCTTAGCATCTTCTATATCACATTCCACCTCTGTCTCACCTAGCCATCCCTGTGTCTGCATCATTTTCAGTTATCTTCTTGTCTCGTTTCTTTCCAGTCCACACCAGTCCATCCAACGTCTTTTCTCGCTCAGTCAGAACCATGCTCTCCCTCTCTCTTTTGAACCTCCTATTTCCTGTCCCCAGGTGCCAGCTTCTGTGGCAATAGTCTCCCTTGGGCCTGCCCCTAACGCTCCCTGCATTGGGGGTGGTCCACCTGGCTAGCTCACCCTTGGGAGGTTCGTTGTCGCGGATCTGCGGCTTCACTCTAGGAGTTCCAAAACTTTACAGTAACAGCACATCGGGACACCAGATTGTAAGTGGGGTGGAGTGTGGAATGGTGATGTTTTTTCTATCAGAAACAGTGATGATGCAGTAATTTAATCCTGATGTTTTCTGTTCTAAATGATGTTCATGCAGTAACTTCGTTCAGCCACCGGTCACCCTTGAGTTTATACTGTGATATAGAGATATATATATATATATATATATATATATATATATGTGTGTGTGTTGGGGGGAAAAACTGGTACCTGTGATCTATTGTAAATTAGGCGGGAGGCGGGTGTGGAGAACCACATGTCACAGGCACAGTATAACCCCGTGTAGGCCCGTTACATGACATCACTGGAGGTTCTCAAACAAACTTTCTGTCATACAGGGAGTAGGTAAAAAAATAAAGCAGTCAGAGTAGTAAGGGAAAGATAGTGACTTTTTAATTAAAATATATTAGAAAAGATATTAGATTATGAGTGTGACATTAGAGATTTAGGATTAAACTATATGTTAGTTTCAGATCACCCTTTTAATGGTGGTAATTCTGCGGAGATGTGTCACGTGAATATATTTGTGTGAATAAATGTGGAAATAGAGTTCTAAAACCTAAGAGGAACAAGTACAAACTCAAAAAAGCTTGTGGAAGAGAAGCGAGACAAGAGGCACAGAGCATAATATAATGCACGCATTATCCAAATTTTTTGTTCCCATTTCAATTACATAGGTTTCTTTTTTTTTGGCCTTTAATGGATTATTTGAAGAAAAGATCAATCCCTTCAGTCAATCTGGTTTAATAAAGTACTTTCCATAAGCCACATCATTGGTGCAGGATTTAAGCATATAATTCCTCACTATTTGTTTTTCACAGGCAAGTAGTTGTAAAAGAATATGGCATTATTAAATGTAAGGTTACATATTATAAATTAAAATTAATTCACTCACTATAAATTAAAATGATGAAATACACATATTAGCAATTTATACAGAAGCTAACTAGAATTTTAGACAGCAAAATGTAGTATTTTCATAAAGACACCAAATACTATTTGACTGCAAAATGTGAAAAAACTATTCTCATCAAGATTATACATTTATATCATGAGATATGTAATCAATTTAGAGATCAAACATCTGCATATATGAAATTTGTTTTGAAGGTTCCAAAAAAATGTTTGTCAAAGATTTAATTAGCGCATATCGGAATATGCTAAGTACTGCATTATATAAATACAATTATTAATCATTATTATTAATATGTTGCATCATGCCCAGGAGTTAAATGAAATGTCAGCATTACAGTAGTGTATCAATCACATATTAACTCAGTATTGATCTTACCCTTTGACCAGGATTAATTGAGAATGAGATATTTTCCAGAACAGCATGACCTCCTTCCTCATACTTAGCAGACAGGTTTTTAACAGTCATCTGACCCCCAGATGGCCAGTCTGGATCTTTCTTGGTGTATTCATTCTCAATGATGAGAACCTCTGACAAATTCTCCGTATTTTTATTGTTACTTGGCATATCTTCTCTCGGGAGATCAATAAACTTAAAGATTCTGCTAACTGAACGCATCTTAAAAAAAATAATGAACTTTGTTGATTTACTGATTTGGGATTACAAATGTGAAATAATGTAAAGTATCAACATCACAACTGATTATGTACAAAGCAGATACTTGTAGGTGCTAAACAGGATGACTACCCAAAGATGTCCAAGGCCTCATCCAGACATCCTGTTTTAACGTACATGTTCCATCTTTGATTTTCACGGATAGATAACGTAGCCATTTTATGGAGTTATTGACATGTATTTTTTGGAGATCATGTGTCCAAAAAAAAAAAACAGAGTAATGTGTCCATTTTTGATAATTGAACATGAAGTCTGTGAAAATCATGGATGGGGTCAATGTACAATCGATGAACTGTCTATGATTAACACTGTAATGTACAGGAGACGATTTATAAGTTGTATATTTGTACATGAAACACTGACGGTAAAACTGACACTGCTTAAATACTGATGGAATTCAGATCCAAAACACTGATAAAACTCAGACTGTTATTTACCGTACATACGGTATATAAAAAATGACTAATGTCTGAATGAGGCCTTAGGCAGGCCATCTGAAATATGGGCATAGGCAATAATTGTAGACTTGTAATGATAAAAACCCTACACAATCATATAGTGCTGCTTTTTTAGTGAATTTTAGAAAAGGGAAAGAATGAACGCAAGCGTGACATAATACTGAATAGAACTACAGCCTCTCATCCGGCACTGATCGTCCATGTACAGTATGTCATTTTTGTGAGAATATGGGGAAATATACACTGCTCAAAAAATAAAGGGAACACTTAAACAAGAGAATAGAACTCCTAGTAAATCAAACTTCTGTGAAATCAAACTGTCCACTTAGGAAGCAACACTATTTGATAATCAATTTCACATGCTGCAAATGGAATAGGCAACAGATGGAAATTATTGACATTTATCAAGACACACTCAATAAAGGAGTGGTTCTGCAGGTGGGGACCACAGACCACATCTCAGTATTAATGCTTTCTGGCTGATGTTTTGGTCACTTCTGAATGTTGATTGTGCTTTTATACTTGTGGTAGCATGAGACAGACTCTACAACCCACACAAGTGGCTCAGATAGTGCAGCTCATCCAGGATGGCACATCAATGCGAGCTGTGGCAAGAAGGTTTGCTGTGTCTGTCAGCATAGTGTTCAGAGGCTGGAAGCCTACCAGGAGACAGGCCAGTACACCAGGAGACGTGGAGGGGGCCGCAGGAGGGAAACATCCAAGCAGCAGGACCGCTACCTCAGTCTTTGTGCAAGGAGAGAACTGCCAGAGCTCTGCAAAATGACCTCCAGCAGGCCACAAATGTGCATATTTCTGCACAAATGGTTAGAAACCGACTCCATGAGGATGGTCTGAGTGCCCAACGTCCACAGATGGGGGTTGTGCTCACAGCCCAACACTGTGCAGGATGCTTGGCATTTGCCACAGAACACTAGGATTGGCAAATTTGCCACTTGTGTCCTGTGCTCTTCGCAGATGAAAGCAGGTTCACACTGAGCACATGTGACAGACGTGACAGAGTCTGGAGATGCCGTGGAGAGCAATCTGCTGCCTGAAGCATCCTTCAGCATGACCGGTTTGGCAGTGGGTCAGTAAAGGTGTGGGGTGGCATTTCTTTGGAGGGCTGCACAGCTTCCATGTGCTCGCCAGAAGAAGCCTGACTGCCATTAGGTACCAAGATGAGATCCTCGGACCCCTTGTGAGACCATATGCTGGTGCGGTTGGCCCTGGGTTCCTACTAATGCAAGACAATTCCAGACCTCATGTGGCTGGAGTGTGTCAGCAGTTCCTGCAAGATGAAGGCATTGAAGCTATGGACTGGCCCGCCCATTCCCCAGACCTGAATCTGATTGAACACATCTGGGACATCATGTCTCGCACCATACACCAAAGTCATGTTGCACCACAGACTGTCCAGGAGTTGGTGGATGCTTTAGTCCAGGTCTGGGAGGAGATCCCTCAGGAGACCATCCGCCGCCTCATCAGGAGAATGCCAAGGCATTGTAGGGAGGTCATACATGCACATGGAGGCAACACACACAACTGAGCATCATTTCCTTGTCTTGAGGCATTTCCACTGAAGTTGGATCAGCCTGTAATTTGATTTTTCACTTTGATTTTGAGTATCATTCCAAATCCAGACCTCCATGGGATATTCATTTTGATTTACATTGATCATTTTTATGTTTTATTAGTCTCAACACATTCCACTATGTAATGAATAAAGATTTGCAACTGAAATATTTCATTCAATGATATCTAGGATGTGGCATTTTAGTGTTCCCTTTATTTTTTTGAGCAGTGTATATATTGACAATCTAGTAAATACAGCCCACAATGGAAAACATAACATTAACCCTCTCATTTATGCTCAACACCAAGTTGATGAGCTACTGAGAGACCACACCAAAAATCTAAGAGGACACTCCAAAATATAAATCATCATACCCAGAGAAAAATGGAGTACATATCCAAAGTAGTGTAAAAAGATATACATTTATTACATACTATATCAAAAGACAAAACTTACATAGCAAATCCACAAAATTGTTACATGCTCAGCGAGGAAAGCAAGATAGAACAAAGACCATGTGACCTCCTAACACTGCTAAATACATAAAAAGTAAAGTGCTTCGTGCTGTATAAGTAGATGGGAAAACGAAACACCAGTGGGGCTGCACTGTGTGGACCACCTGATACTGCGATATGGGTAAGGAACCCAGGGCTAGGTATTTACTTAGGATGATGAGACATTTGTGATTGCGGGTTTCTCTATGGATGTATATGCTAGACATACTAACCACCCTGTCCTGGTGTTTCATTTTCGCCAGGAGTATGTAAAACGCATGCATACCCCTTGGTCCCAGGTCTGAAACCGGTGTGCCCTGGGAGGATTGATAAGTCTGCAGTCATTCAGAGTGACTGAAGACTTATTGATTTGGACTGGACAACCCCTTTAATTTTGAGAAAATTATGGCCATGATTAATCAAAGCAATTTTGACAGAATTCTGGCGTATGCCGCTCATCAGACTCTCCTGATTCATAAAGAGGCGCACATTCGTTCATAAATCAGAAACACCTGACTCTACCAAATCACTGATTTTCTTGCCTATCTTGATGAATCAGGGCCTATATATGTTAAAAATGTCACTAATCACAAAACATCTTCAGTCTAGGCTGACTAATGTTTCCAGTATTTACTCACCAAACTATCCACATCAATACTTGAATTTACTGCCCATTGTAGAGTATTCATGATATTCATGGCCAGAGTCAAAACAATTCCAACTTTCGCTTGTCCAGCACCTGAAAGGCATGACATGGTCATAAAGACTGACTAAAACAACTCGTGGGAATTTTTTTGCTCACCGCTTTCACCGATATTTTAGCTTAGTGGTAGGATGCCTCCATCAGCCTGATATACTTAATACCAAAATTGGTGTAAATACAGGGCAAATGTAAGATGCACTGACTTTTGGCTCATCAACAGCCAGAGAGATGTATCAAAGTTATTGAGAAGCATGTACCTCTTAATAAAATTAGATGGCAAACTTTAGTGAACTAAAATAGGATGCATCTGATATTATTAAGTGGCGCATGTTAACTTCATAATGAAATGCCCATCTCAGTACATAATACTGTGCATGCACTGCCCAGCCTTCTCGTGAGTAGAGAATAGAGGATGCTTGGCATGTGTGGGTGTAAAGTGTGGTTGGGCAGCGCATGTACAGTAGAACACTCGAGCCAGTGCCTTTAACGGGGTATCTAACTGCAACAGCAAGAAAAGTGGTGATCTAAGCAGGCGCTATATTATTGGGTGGCTCCTGATGTCACAGCCACATTGAGCTGTCACTCAAAGAGTGAGAGGAGCTAAGGATGAAAATAACCTCAGGAGACAGAGTTTCGCTAAGTGCTCTAGGTGTGACAAAGCACTTAAAACTTAATTTGGAGTTTGAAAAATCATGCATTTCTCAGGATTTATGCAAAGAATAGCATAAAGGTACTAATACATTTATCTTTCTTTGACCTACATGCCCATATAAACCGTTCAGGGGGTCTGACCTTTCTGATAGATTCCCTTTATTGTAAACAATGACCACATGTTGTCACATGAATGACTCAAATATAATAAATAATAAATTACTTAGGACAAACACAGCAAACTAAATGTATGAAAATGGTGAAAGCTGTATATAGGGCATACAGCATTTCTCATCCTCATGCCAACTTAGGCTGGGTTCACATTTTTCCTGTGCACTTTGTACTTCATCTGGCTTCCATTCATTTGCTGTCCATCTTTTTTTAGATGGTCACATCTACCATAGTCTACCATACAGTAAGAATGTGAACCACTACGTATTATTGGTGTACATAGAGGCCCCCAAAGAGCTGAACGTCTACCATAATAATACAATTTATGACTCTTCTAAGCCAGGCTTCCTTTTTCTAGCTACTTTATAATTTGTTATCTCACCAAGAATAGGAGAATTTTTCATTTTTGCGCTTTTTTCTCTTGTTTTCCAATATACATATTTTTTTTACCATTCCATTGACAAAAAAAAGTTGGTTCAGAGCACGATTTTCTGACATCCCTCATTTATTTCTGTCGCCAGACATAAAGTACAGATAACATTTTTATCGCTTTTTATTGAATTTTATTTTTTTGTGATGTGTGAGTTGGGGGTGAAGAGTAACAGAAAAAAGCCATTTTTGCATGTCAATTTTATTTTTCTGTCTGTTTTGATATTCATTGTGTGGGATAAATATTTTTCTATTTTGTCAGTTTGGGCGATTACATATGTGGCAATGGCAACTATTTTAATTTTTCTTAGTTTTTTCATTTTACTCTTTAAGCATGGAAAAAAAGGCTGGTGATTTAACCCTTTAGTTTTTAATATTTGTTTAAAATATTTTAATGTATTTTTACAATTTTTATCATTCCCATCAGGGAACTTGACTTTTTTTGACCATACCATACACTGATATAGAGAAGTATTGCAGTTTATTGTACAATTCCTGGTTTCATTTGATGCCCAGCTACAGGTTGGGTTTCATAGGAGTATTATCATGGCTGACATTTAGGCTTTCAGAACGCCCTCAGCTGGTATGGTGACCACTGAGACAACCGCCATGTTGGAGGACTTTTTAATGCCGCTGTCATGCTTGACAGCAGCATTTAAGAGGTTAAACTGATGGAATCAAAGCGCTAACATATTCTGCAGTGCTTTGCAGTTTTTGTACACATTATTATCACTGTCCCCGATGGGGCTCACAATCTAAATTCCCTATCAGTATGTCTTTGGAATGTGGGAGGAAACTGGAGAACCTGGAGGAAACCCAAGCAAACACGGGGAGAACATTCAAACTCCTTGCAGATGTTGTCCAAGGTGGGATTAGAACCCAGGACTCCAGCTCTACTGAGCCACGAAATATAGCTGGCAACCAAGCTGTACAGAGCAGGCTCAGCTCCTGAGCCTGCGCCATATAGTGATGGAGCAATGAAATAAAAAATAAAATTGGAACACAATTTATTTAGCAAATGTTTGAGCAATTTTTGACAGAATTCTAATATTTTACGTATATTTTATATTTTACGTACCGTAATAGCTGAATAACTGTAAAAGTAATTCATGGTATACTGTACCTGATGTCGCAATCGAGATAAATGAAACAGCACAGAAAAAGATGACGAAGATCATTTCAATAGTCATTTGGAACCATCGAAGCGTGGACAGGTAGAGAAACCAGTTTGCTGTATGCAAATTTAGTGCCTTATGAAAAAGGGTTTCAAAATATGGCTGCCGTCCAAAAGCTCTTAGAGTCCACAAACCTTTTAAACTGGTTATCAAATGAGTGAATATTGGACTGCGTGCTGTGAATGGAAAAGGAATTTATTTATTAACATGCATCACTTCATTTTCACAAAAAAAATATTATAAACAGAAAGATTGCGAGAGACACTCAGATTTTAGGCTGGTGCAAAACCATCCAATATTTAAGAGTTGGTTAAAATAATGTGAGTGCGTAATGGCAAGACAATCTGTTACACCTGTGTGAAACATAATTGGACATGCTTTACAACCTACTACTGCTGGTAATTGTGAATTTCCATGTGGGGCAATACAAATTTTACAGTTGTACAAAAATTGAGGAAATTACACTAATTTTGCAATTTAAGGGATGGGCATTAAAAAAATGATCACTTATGTTACTGTTTCAGCTCTTAGGCTGCCTTCACACTGTGTGTTTTTCTTCACCATCACATCAAATTTTTGTGCCTAATATGGATCAATGTACAGATATGAGGCCATGTTAATAAGGAGCTACTGTATGTTAGGCTATGTGGCTATTCACACAGGCAAACATGTGTTACGTACGTTTTCGAATAAACTCTTGTAAACCTGGCCTTAGAGCTTATGACAACCCTCTATGCACTGCTGTTCAGGCTTCATGAGGTGCCAGACATACGTAGATAAGTGTCCCACAGGAAACAATGGAAACCAGCAAAAAAAAACAACTCTTTATGAATATGAAGGCATACTGATGTTGATTAGTAGTCTCATGCATCTCACAAATGGTCATGTCCATGAGGGATTGCAACTTTTCATGGATCCAGCCATAAAAATTCTGCAAGTATTTAGGCCCCATACCCCTTGACTAACGTCTGCCATACTCACCGATATTGATGTACTCAGCTGACTGTCTAATATGTATGGATCCCTGACTCATCACAGATGATGTATGGAGAAATAAGAATCTCAGACTGCCAATCCTTTTGTTGGCTAAGAAAATAAGCCACTACCGAAGGAGTCTCAATTTACTGTCAGTCAAAGCACTGTTTTTTTTAGAATTATAGCATAATTTTCTACTTAGTGTATAATATCAGTATTCTGATAAATTGTAATCTAGTACAAATACTTTATAAACTATAATTATACACAGTGATCAAAATCTTAGGCCCCTTTCACACATCAGTGTTTTGCCGTCAGTCACAATCCGTTGGCTGGACGGATCAACGGGTCCGTTGCAGGTTGTGAAAAACTGATGCGACAGATCCGTTTTTTTGAACAGATCCGACTAGTGGAGCTGGCTAATTGGATCAGAGCATGCTCAGTTAAAGAAAACGTCATTCCGTCATTTGACTGATCTGGCGCCATAGGCTTCCATTCAAGCAAACAACGGACGGCGACAGATCCGTCGCTATCCGTTTTTTCGACATACACAAAAAATGTTACTTTGTCCGTTGTCTCTGGCAGCTGGACAAACAATTTTTGACGGATATTCCTCACTGTAATGAGCGGGACCACGTGACCGCTCACACAGCACAGGCTGCAGCTGCTGAGAGGAGACATCGCTGGAGCTGGGTGTCGGTGAGTATTTCCTGGCAAGCGGGGGGGGGGGGGGGTTGGGCGCACAGGGGATGGGAGGCGGGAGGGGACGCACAAACTTTATTTTTAAGGGAAAAGAAGAAAAAAAAGATTATTCATTCCTTCTCTCCAGCGAACGCTGCTGGGAAGAAGGGATGAATACCGGCTTCAGCACCGCACGCAGGGGACAGCGCTTAACTGCCGCACGTGTGCCACACTGATGTGCTACATAAGCACACGGACACACGGACATGGATAATTCCGGTATCGATTTTTCCGGTACCAGAATTATCTGGATGTGTGGGACAGGCCTTACATAAAATCATGAGAAGACTGATAATGTTGGAAGGGAGCAGGAACATGCATGTTAAATTTAAACATCTAATAGAGCTTTGACTTGCTTTACTCCATAGAAAGTAGAGATGAGTAAACTTGTTAAGAAAATGTTCACCAATCTCAAATACGGCACGAATGTTGCACATTCAGATTAGAGTTCGTATTTCCAAGCTTTTTTCCTAAAAATCTGCAAAAGTCGTATAAGTTTGGTAAATGACCGAGTTCACTAAGTGCTCTTTCAGACGTCTGTGTTTCTGGTAGCAGCACGGGCTGCAAAACGTCCAGCACACATGCACACTGATCCCGGTGTCATCAGTGTGACACGTACTGGTGCCTGGGAATCAGCGATACTGTTCACGTTGTTCTCCTGCGCTGGGTGCTGAAGTGAAGACAGCTCACATCACTGTTCCCTGCTAGCACTGTTGCTAATGTTGACTTTTTCTCCCTGTGCTAGTGGTCATCTCACCGAAGTCACCTCAGTTCAGGCTGGGACCGCAGCCTCATTGACCTGCGGTAAGGTAACCTTGATGATGTCACCGCTGGTCACTGATGATGTGCTCACCGCAGCTCATTCCTCAGTGGTTCTCAGCCTGGACGGTCACATCTTGGCACAGTCCAGGTTGAAACCTGTTTATCCCCAGACATGGATTACATTATGGTACCGAATGACGAACAGGTGAGGAACATGGTTGTTTTTTTTTATCTTTGATTTATTACAGGAGACCATGGCTACAGTGGAATGGGTGATGACACAGGTATGATTTAATTTAGGTTCATTAAAGGAATCTGTGTCACTCTTTTAATCAAAAGGACTTTATTCTGGCTGTATGTCATGGGCTTGATGTCACCGGACAATGCAAATGTGACATTAACCCCACAAATATGAACTTCACTTGCCACCACCAAAAGGCAAGCAGGAAGACCTGGGCAAAGCACCAGAATTGGCGCATCTAATAGATGCGTCATTTCTGGGGCGGCTGTGGGCTGCTATGTTTAGGTTGCGGGGGACAATATCCATGGCCCCTTACCAGCCTGAGAATACTAGCCCCGAGCTATCAGCTTTAGCTTGGCTGCCTGAATTTAAATAATTAAGAAAAACAGCGTGAGGACCACTCTATTCTTGATAACCAGCCTTGTTAACGCAGACAGCTGAGGGTTGCAGCCCGTAGCTGTCAGTTTTGCCTGGCTGGTTATCAAAAATACAGGGGAACCCATGTAATTTTTTTTATTTATTATTTATTTATAGTGCAATTGATGGGTCAACTGATGCCACTTTTCCTGGTGTCTGTCCCTAATTTTAGTTGTTTTGACAGCTTTTGGCCCCCCTGAAGGTATTGTCTAATAGTTTGGTTTTGCCTTCCATTAAAGTCATTGGCGTTTGGGTATGTTACTAGAACCATTCATAGATCATGTTCGGTGAACATTGGGATGTTCCCCATTCCGAACCGAACCTTAAAAGATTCGCTCATCTCTAATACAAACCACATGAACGCCTGGCAGAATACATCATGCATGTGTATTGTTGGCGAAATATGCTCGGCTTCTATGCTACCAACCCATGATACACATGCATGCTAATTTTTGCCAAGCATTTATGAGGTTTCAATAGGAAGAGTAAAATATGTCAGATTGGGTGCTGAAATTTAAAGGAAAACTGTCAGCCAGATTTTACCCCCAAACAATTAATATATGCATTTAACTCATTCAAAGACAAGTCTAGCAATACCTTTACACTGGCAGTCCACTCCCATTATTGACAAATCAGCACTTGAATTATGCAAATGAGATTGAAGATCTGAATTCTATGTCACTCCAGCTCTATTCCCTGCCCTGCACTGTCTCCCCTTGCTTGACTAACAGTCTCTATGCTATGTGACTTCAATCAAAGGAGCTGCCAGACAAGCAGAAGAAGACAGCAGTGAGTGGGGAATAGAACTGGAGTGACATAGAAGTCAGATCTATAAATAGCTCTTCATCTTCATTTGCATATCAATTCAAACTCTGACTTCTCAGTAACAGAGGAAACGGACTAGCCATGTAAAGATATTGCTGGACTTGTCTTTGAAACAGATACATTCACATATAAATAGTTTGGGGGGGTGAAATCCTACTGACAGATTCCATTTAACATGCATTATCCTTCTCTACCCTCAAATTACCTGGTGAGAAAGAGTCGGGAGGCCCCAGCACATTGGATGGTGACTAAAGGTACCTTCACATTCAGCGATGCTGCAGCGATACCGACAACGATGTCGATCGCTGCAGCGTCGCTGTTTGGTCGCTGGAGAGCTGTCACACAGACAGTTCTCCAGCGACCAACGATGCCGGTAACCAGGGTAAACATCAGGTTACTAAGCGCCAGGGCCGCGCTTAGTAACCCGATGTTTACCCTGGTTACCAGCGTAAAAGTTAAAAAAAACAAACACTGCATACTTACCTTCGCTGTCTGTCCCCGGCGCTGTGCTTTCCTGCACTGACTGTGAGCACAGCGGCCGGAAAGCAGAGCGGTGACGTCACCGCTGTGCTTTCCGGCTGGCCGGCGCTCACAGCCAGTGCAGGAAAGCACAGCGCCGGGGACAGACAGCGAAGGTAAGTATGTAGTGTTTGTTTTTTTTAACTTTTACGCTGGTAACCAGGGTAAACATCGGGTTACTAAGCGCGGCCCTGCGCTTAGTAACCCGATGTTTAATCCTGGTTACCAGTGAAGACATCGCTGAATCGGCGTCACACATGCCGATTCAGCGATGTCTGCGGGAGTCCAGCGACGAAATAAAGTGCTGGACTTTCTGCAGCGACCAACGACATCACAGCAGGATCCTGATCGCTGCTGCCTGTCACACTGAACGATATCGCTATCCAGGACGCTGCAACGTCACGGATCGCTAGCGATATCGTTCAGTGTGAAGGTACCTTAACTCTAGCGGCTTAGACTAGCTTTTCCCTAATGCACAGAAGGGCTTTAAGGTCAGCATTACATAAATATTTATATATGTTGAGAAGGTCAATTTTATATGTTGGTGTCATAGCTAACTACCTGTATCTGCACTTTAGTTGGCACACTTCACACCTACGATCTTAAAGTCTGTGAGCACAGAAGAATTTAGGGTGTGGGCCTCTATGAACAATTGCCCTGTCAATCCTCATCTATTAACATCAGTATTAAAACACCCTCCCTAAATTCCATGTGAACAACCTAAATCAATATGTATATTAGGAAGAATAAATGAATGTTGGAAGAGGAGTAGATAGCATTCTGCCAACAGGAAAGGTATATATGCATTTTAGATAATGTTCCTCTGTTGTCCTTACCTTCAGATTCTAACTGTTTTAATTGCTGGGAAGTATGCAGAAAATATGATCTTAATAAGATAAAAGCAATAATCACAGGAACGGTAGCCAAGAAGATATAAGGCTCCAAAATGGAAACCACTGTGATTGCCCCAATGACTATAAGCACCAACTGGAAAGAGAAAAGATAGAATGTTTTAACATGGATTACTGCTTAACAAAAACACACATGGAAAGAAGTGTTTGTTCAAAAGACACTCACCACAGAACATGCTCCGCTACAGTATAATCACACTATCTACTATTTAAATATTTACTTTAAGTGTATTAGATCCTGCACTGCCCCCATTTAATAGATAATAATTTATAATAATAATTTTTATTTATATAGCGCCAACATATTCCGCTGCACTTTACGTTATAGAGGGGACTTGTAAGGACAATAGACATTACAGAATAACAAACACAGATCAAAACAGATACAAGAGGAATGAGGGCCCTGCTCGCAAGCTTACAATCTATAGGAAAAGGGGAGACACGAGAGGTGGATGGTAATTGCTTTCGTTGTTTGGACCAGCCATAGTGTAAGGCTCGGGTGTTCATGTAAAGCTGCATGAACTGGTTATCAGCCTAAGTATGTAACAGTACAGACACAGAGGGCTATTAACTGCATAAAGTGAATGAGAACATGATGCGATGTTATAACTTATTGCCTATAGGTGAATCAATCCACACAATAGATGCCTATGTCATTGCCCACAGTGTAACCCAATATATTCCTGCAGTGCTTACGGAGGTGTAACCAGCAGATCCTGTAGCCCTGTGAAGGGACTTGTATGAGTCCTGTGTTCTCATAGGGCAGAGAGAATTTTGTGGGGTTCTCATGTGGCAGAGAGAATTTTCGATCTCCCCTCAAGCACGAGGGAGTAACTACTACACCTAGCAGCACTATATGTAAGGCCGCTGTCACACATGCGAGTTTTACGGACGTAAGAGCGCAGAATCTACGTCCGTAAAACTCGCAAAAAATACGGCACAATTATTCTCTATGCCCCTGCTCCTATTTGCCGTATTTTACTGATCAGTATTATACGGCTTTCTACGGCCGTACAAAATCGCAGCATGCTGCGTTTGTCACCGTACTGCGCAAGAAATACGCCAATGAAAGTCTATGGAAGCGTGAAAAATACGGATTACACACGGACAAGCAGTGTGACTTGCGAGAAATACGCAGCGCTGTTAGAGAGAAAAGCCGGTAATTCAGTGCGGTGTACAGTAAAATCACACTGACAGCTTACAGTAGAATAGATAGAATAAATGTGTACACATAGAATAGGTATATATATATATATATGTCAGTGAGACACATATATGTATATATATTAATATTTATTCCAGCGCTATACAGCTTGAAAGCCGGTAATTCAATTACCGGCTTTTTCCTTCTCCTTCATAAAACCCGACATGATTTGAGACATGGTTTACATACAGTAAACCATGTCTTCTCTCCATTTTTTTTGCAGATTCCACACTACTAATGTCAGTAGTGTGTATCTGCAAAATTTGGCCGTTCTAGCTCTTAAAATAAAGGGTTAACTGGCGGAAAAAATTGGCGTGGGCTCCCGCGCAATTTTCTCCGCCAGAGTAGTAAAGCCAGTGACTGAGGGCAGATATTAATAGCCTGGAGAGGGTCCACGGTTATTGGCCCCCCCCTGGCTAAAAATATCTGCCCCCAGCCACCCCAGAACAGGCACATCTGGAAGATGCGCCTATTCTGGCACTTGGCCACTCTCTTCCCATTCCCGTGTAGCGGTGGGATATGGGGTAATGAAGGGTTAATGCCACCTTGCTATTGTAAGGTGACATTAAGCCTAATTAATAATGGAGAGGCGTCAATTATGACACCTATCCATTATTAATCCAATTGTAGTGAAGGGTTAAATAAAACACAAACACATTCTTTAAAATTATTTTAATGAAATAAAAACAATGGTTGTTGTAGTATTTTATTCAACGCCCAATCCAGTCACTGAAGACCCTCGTTCTGTGAGTAAAGAAACATAATAAACCAACAATATACTTACCCTCCGCAGATCTGTAACGTCCAACGATGTAAATCCTTCTGAAGGGGTTAAAACATTTTGCAGCAAGGAGCTGTGCTAATGCAGGCTGCTCCTCGCTGCAAAACCCCAGGGAATGAGGCTAAAAATAGATCAATGATCTATATTTAGCATCATTTGCGGTGAGGCGCCCTCTGCTGGCTGTTCATAGATCGTGGGAAATTACCTAGAAAGCCAGGGAGCCAGGGAGCTTTCTAGGTAATTTCCCACGATCTATGAACAGCCAGCAGAGGGCGCCTCACCGCAAATGATGCTAAATATAGATCATTGATCTATTTTTAGCCTCATTCCCTGGGGTTTTGCAGCGAGGAGCAGCCTGCATTAGCACAGCTCCTTGCTGCAAAATGTTTTAACCCCTTCAGAAGGATTTACATCGTTGGACGTTACAGATCTGCGGAGGGTAAGTATATTGTTGGTTTATTATGTTTCTTTACTCACAGAACGAGGGTCTTCAGTGACTGGATTGGGCGTTGAATAAAATACTACAACAACCATTGTTTTTATTTCATTAAAATAATTTTAAAGAATGTGTTTGTGTTTTATTTAACCCTTCACTACAATTGGATTAATAATGGATAGGTGTCATAATTGACGCCTCTCCATTATTAATTAGGCTTAATGTCACCTTACAATAGCAAGGTGGCATTAACCCTTCATTACCCCATATCCCACCGCTACACGGGAATGGGAAGAGAGTGGCCAAGTGCCAGAATAGGCGCATCTTCCAGATGTGCCTGTTCTGGGGTGGCTGGGGGCAGATATTTTTAGCCAGGGGGGGGCCAATAACCGTGGACCCTCTCCAGGCTATTAATATCTGCCCTCAGTCACTGGCTTTACTACTCTGGCGGAGAAAATTGCGCGGGAGCCCACGCCAATTTTTTCCGCCAGTTAACCCTTTATTTTAAGAGCTAGAACGGCCAAATTTTGCAGATACACACTACTGACATTAGTAGTGTGGAATCTGCAAAAAAAATGGAGAGAAGACATGGTTTACTGTATGTAAACCATGTCTCAAATCATGTCGGGTTTTATGAAGGAGAAAGAAAAAGCCGGTAATTGAATTACCGGCTTTCAAGCTGTATAGCGCTGGAATAAGTATTAATGTATATACATATATGTGTCTACTGACATATATATATATATATATATATATATATATATATATATATATATATATTCTTTTCTTTTTGGGACACATGGATCACTTCTATAGCGGTATGTTGGTTTTGCAAGCCTGCGAGAAAACCACGCAGTACGGATGCCATACGGATTACATACGGAGGATGCCATGCGCAAAAAACGCTGACACAGCCTGCCTACGGAGGAGCAACGGACCATTTTTTGGGGGACTTTTCAGCGTATTACGGCCGTAATATACGGACCGTATTGTTTTACGCTGTGTGTGACGCCGGCCTTACTCAGATAAACGGAGAGTGAAATGAACGGCACTAGAGGCAAACTAGTTCTAATGGAATAAGACTCTGATGAGAAGCCGAACTGCAGGTGCCACGAAGCTGGTGGGTATAAGGTGCTCTGCATACCAAGCATATAAGCTGAATATAAGTCCAGGTAAAAAGAGTGAGTGCCGCATATTTTTCTCTTTTTACCTGGACTATATGTTACTACCCTACCTTACTTTCAGCTAAGGCCTCGTTCACACTTCTGTCTTCCAAATCTGCAAGACGTTGAAATGACGGATCCTGTGCAGAAAACGTGTGCATTGGGCCAGTCTTTCTGACCGACCCGTCAAGGCTATGTGCACGTGTTGTGTATGCGTCTTCGCAGCGGTTTTCCGCTGAGTTTAATAAGGAATTCAAAATTAGGCCAGCCGGTTATCTCTTATATGCTCATTATTAATTACCTAATAAACTTCCACCACATAGCTTGTCTGTTAACATAAAAAAAATACATACAAAAAAAATGGTTCCATATTTTTCTGGAGATTAACCCTATAGCCGCAGCAAAGGTGGCAACTGAAAAAAAAAACCTTTAAGACTTAAGAAAAAAAAGTACACTATACTCACCTCCCTGGTTCTTCCATGGTACCTCTGCTCAGTCCTCTTTGAGTGTTAGGCTGCCGTCACTTTAGCAGTATTTGGTCAGTATTTTACATCAGTATTTGTAAGCTAAAACCAGGAGTGGGTGATAAATGCAGAAGTGGTGCATATGTTTCTATTAGGCCGGGATCACACTACAGCGAGATACGGCCGAGTCTCGCTGGTTAAAACCAAGCTCTGGCACCGGCATTCCAGAGCGGAGCGTGCAGCTCCATGTATTGCTCTGTGGCCGCACGCTCCGCTCTGGAGTGCCAGTGCCAGAGCTTGGTTTTAACCTGCGAGACTCGGCCGTATCTCGCTGTGTGTGATCCCGGCCTTATACTTTTCCTATAATTGTTCCACTCCTCGTTTTGGCTTACAAATACTGAGGTAAAATACTGACCAAATACTGCTAGTGTGACGGCAGCCTAAGGCTTCTTTCACATTTCCGTCGGTACGCGGCCGTCGCTAAGCGTCGGCACCACATACCGACGGACGTTGTTAAAATTCAGCACAATGTGGGCAGCGGATGCAGTTTTTCAATGTATCCGCTGCCCATTCTAAAGTCCCGGGAAGGAGCTAGAGATCTCCGCCTGGGCATGCGCACTCCAAAGTGCAGAATGCGACGTACAAAAAAACATTCCCTTGAACGATTTTTTTGTGATGACAGTCCGCCAAAACACGACGTATCCAGTGCATGACGGACGCGACGTACGGCCATACGTCGCGATCCATCGGCAATACAAGTCTATGGGAAAAAATGCATCCTGGGGGCACATTTTCAGGATGTGTTTTTTCCCCAAAACGACGCATTGTGACGGATCTAAAAAGACGGAAGTGCGAAAAGTAGCCTTAGGCTGAGTACACATGTCACAAATTTGCTGTAGATTTTCTGCACAGACTCAACACCGCAAATAAGCAGCAATTTACAGTAGTATAAGCTAATAGCTTTTTTAAAAGCTCAGTTACACATTGTGGCAAAAAATCAGTGCGAAAATGAAAGCATGGTGCAGATCTCAAATCTGTGCATGCTCATTATTATGTGGATTTTTATTGCAGTTTTCACTCTTTTCATTGCTTAATAAATGTAGTTGGGTGAGTGCAGCAGCCAAAACCACAAAATCTGCAAGTAACACATGTGGATTAGTTATGGATTAGATACCAAATACGTAGTGGAATTTTTTGCTTCATGGGAATGTAGCCTGAAACTTGCAGTAGCTCACAGGCTGCAATGGTCACATGGGACAAGAAAGCACCACAGGACGCCAAAGTAAATAGAAACTGCCACAGAAGAACTAGGGTGGGTGAGAAAACTTTCTGAGGCCGGTTTCACACGTCAGTGGCTCTGGTACGTGAGGTGACAGTTTCCTCACGTACCGGAGACACTGACCCACTTAGACACATTAAAATCAATGTGTCTCTGCACATGTCAGCGTGTTTTCACGGACCGTGTGTCCGTTTGGAAAATACGGAGACATGTCAGTGTTTGTGGGAACGCACGGATCACACGGACCCATTAAAGTCAATGGGTCCGTGTAAAACACGTACCGCACACAGATGCTGTCCGTGTGCAGTCCGTGTGCCATGCAGGAGACAGCGCTACTGTAAATGCTGTCCCTCCAGCTTGTGGTGCTGAAGCCCCATTCATTTCTTCTCTCCAGCAGCGTTCGCTGGAAAGAAGGAATGAAAAATTTTTTTTTGTTGTTGTTGTTGTTAAAATAAAGTTCCCGGGAATCTGCCCCCTCCCACCCCCTGTGCACCCGCCCACTGGCATTAAAATACTTACCCAGCTCTCTTGGCACTTCCATCCTCTCAGCGTCGCAGCTCTTCCTGTATGAGCGGTCACGTGGTGCCGCACATTACAGTGATGAATATGCGGCTCCACCTCCTATGGTTGTGGAGCCGCATATTTATCACTGTAATAAGCGGCACCACATGACCGCTCATACAGGAAGAGCTGCGACGCTGAGAGGATGGAAGCGCCGAGGGAGCTGGGTAAGTATTTTAATGCCAGCGGGCGGGCGCACAGGGGGTGGGAGGGGGCAGATTACCGGGAACTTTATTTTAACAACAACAACAACAAAAAACTGATTTTTCATTCCTTCTTTCCAGCGAACACTGCTGGGAAGAAGGAATGAATTCTGGATTCAGCATCCAAAGCAGGGGGCAGCGCTTAACTCTAGCGCTGTCTCCTGCACGGTGCGTGTGGTACCCAGTTGGCACACGGACGGCACACGGCTGCCGCACGTGTGCCACACTGATGTGCCAGGTAAGCACACGGACACGGATAATTCCAGTACCGATTTTTCCAGGACCGGAATTATCTTGACGTGTGGGACAGGCCTGATACAGCTTTCTGATACAACTTTACAACTTTTTGATATTTGGTCATGTGTGAATTACATGAATTTTTGATGATTTTCTGCTGCAAAAATGCCCTTAAACCACATGTGTGTTTTTCCCCTGTGAATTTTCTGCATCTAATACAATTTTATGGAGTTCTATGGGGAAAACCTGCAAATAAAACTTATGAGAGTTTTAGAGAAGTTGACATATTGCAGATGGTCAGTTTCTGTGGTGTAAAAAAAAGCACAATGGGCAGAAGATTTCTATAAATCCCTCCAATTTGCTGGAACTGTAAGACGCTGCATTAAACTCACCAAAAACCCATGGTAGGAACAATGCCTAAAAATGCGATTAAGCACCTGTCACTTATTCATCGGGATGCTTGTTAAGTGTCCATCCTACTGATGTGGTATCAATTGGCTGTGCTCAATACCTGACAATATCTGGTAAGTGACTAATTAATGCCACATCCGTATCGGTTGTCACCCCCATGAAAAAGGCATATCGACCATGTACTTGAAAAACAGATGCCTGGATGAGGCCTTAAGGGGAATATGTCAGCAGGTTTTTGTTACCTCATCTGAGAGCAGCATCATGTAGGCAAAGAGAAGCTGAATCCAATGAGGTATCACTCAGTTTATGGGGTGTGGCCATTTTGACTCAGAGTTCTTAAATTTAGCAATACAGCAGAGCTGAGGAAGCTAACCCCGCCCACACCAGGCTCTTAATGTACTATGACTATAGGCAATGAGATGCCAATCAGAGGAAAGGGCAGAGTTGAACAAGGAGGCAGACACTACTGTGTCCCAGCAATGATAAACTCCTGGTGCTAAAACAATCATTGCAAGTAAACAACAGGATGGAGATTGATAAGAGAGGCATCACTGAAGTCTGTGTTTTAACCCCTACAGAATGCTGTCTTCAGATTACGTAGCAAAAAATTGCTAATAAATTCCCTTTAACCCCTTTACCCCCAAGGGTGGTTTGCACGTTAATGACCGGGCCCAATTTTTACAATTCTGACCACTGTCCCTTTATGAGGTTATAACTCTGGAACGCTTCAATGGATCCTGGTGATTCTGACATTGTTTTCTCGTGACATATTGTACTTCATGACAATGGTAAAAATTCTTTGATAGTACCTGCGTTTATTTGTGAAAAAAATGGAAATTTGGCGAAAATTATGAAAATTTCGCAATTTTCCAACTTTGAATTTTTATGCAATTAAATCACAGAGATATGTCACACAAAATACTTAATAAGTAACATTTCTCACATGTCTACTTTACATCAGCACTATTTTGGAACCAAAATTTTTTTTTGTTAGGGAGTTATAAGGGTTAAAAGTTGACCAGCAATTTCTCATTTCTACAACACCATTTTATTTTAGGGACCACATCTCATTTGAAGTCATTTTGAGGGGTCTATATGATAGAAAATACCCAAGTGTGACACCATTCTAAAAACTACACCCCTCAAGGTGCTCAAAACCATATTCAAGAAGTTTATTAACCCTTCTGGTGCTTCACAGGAATTTTTTGAATGTTTAAATAAAAATGAACATTTAACTTTTTTTCACAAAAAATTTAATTCAGCTCCAATTTGTTTTATTTTACCAAGGGTAACAGGAGAAAATGGACCCCAAACATTGTTGTACAATTTGTCCTGAGTATGCCAATACCCCACATGTGGGGGTAAACCACTGTTTGGGCGCATGGCAGAGCTCAGAAGCGAAGGAGTGCCATTTGACTTTTCAATGCAAAATTGACTGGAATTGAGATGGGACGCCATGTTTCGTTTGGAGAGCCCCTGATGTGGCTAAACATTGAAACCCCCCACAAGTGACACCATTTTGGAAAGTAGACCCCCTAAGGAACTTATCTACAGGTGTGGTGAGCACTTTGACCCACCAAGTGCTTCACAGAAGTTTATAATGTAGAACCGTAAAAATAAAAAATCATATTTTTTCACAAAAATTATCTTTTCGCCCCCAATTTTTTATTTTCCCAAGGGTAAGAGAAGAAATTGGACCCCAAAAGTTGTTGTACAATTTGTCCTGAGTACGCTGATAGCCCATATGTGGGGGTAAACCACTGTTTGGGCGGATGGGAGAGCTCGGAAGGGAAGGAGCGCCGTTTGACTTTTCAATGCAAAATTGACAGGAATTGAGATGGGACGCCATGTTGCGTTTGAAGAGCCACTGATGTGCCTAAACATTGAAACCCCCCACAAGTGACAACATTTTGGAAAGTAGACCCCCTAAGGAACTTATCTAGAGGTGTGGTGAGCACTTTGACCCACCAAGTGCTTCACAGAAGTTTATAATGCAGAGCCGTAAAAATAAAACAAAATTTTTTTCCCACAAAAATTATTTTTTTAGCCCCCAGTTTTGTATTTTCCTGAGGGTAACAGGAGAAATTGGACCCCAAAATTTGTTGCCCAATTTGTCCTGAGTGCGATGATACACCATATGTGGGGGGAACCACTGTTTGGGCACATGGGAGGGCTCAGAAGGGAAGGAGTGCCATTTGAATGCAGACTTAGATGGAATGGTCTGCAGGTGTCACATTGCGTTTGCAGAGCCCCTAATGTACCTAAACAGTAGAAACCCCCCACAAGTGACACCATTTTGGAAACTAGACCCCCTAGGGAACTCATCTAGATGTGTTGTGATAGCTTTGAACCCCCAAGTGTTTCACTACAGTTTGTAACACAGAGCCGTGAAAATTAAAAAAAAAATCTTTCCCCCCAAAATTATTTTTTAGCCCCCAGTTTTGTATTTTCCCGAGGGTAAGAGGAGAAATTCGACCCCAAAAGTTGTTGTCCAATTTGTCCTGAGTACGCTGATACCCCGTATGTTGGGGGAAACCACCGTTTGAGCGCATGGCAGAGCTCGGAAGGGAAGGAGCGCCATTTGGAATGCAGACTTAGATGGAATGGTCTGCAGACGTCACATTGCGTTTGCAGAACCCCTAATGTACCTAAACAGTAGAAACCCCCCACAAGTGACCCCATATTGGAAACTAGACCCCCCAGGGAACTAATCTAGATGTGTTGTGAGAACTTTGAACCCCCAAGTGTTTCACTACAGTTTATAACGCAGAGCCGTGAAAATAAAAAATCCTTTTTTTTCCCACAAAAAATATGTTTTAGCCCCGAGTTTTGTATTTTCCCAAGGGTAACAGGAGAAATTGGTCCCCAAAAGTTGTTGTCCTATTTGTTCTGAGTACGCTGATACCCCATATGTTGGGGTAAACCCCTGTTTGGGCACACGGGAGAGCTTGGAAGGGAAGAAGCACTGTTTTACTTTTTCAACGCAGAATTGGCTGAAATTGAGATCGGACGCCATGTCGCATTTGGAGAGCCCCTGATGTGTCTAAACAGTGGAAACCCCCCCCAATTATAACTGAAACCCTAATCCAAACACACCCCTAACCCTAATCCCAACAGTAACCCTAACCACACCTCTAACCCAGACACACCCCTAACCCTAATCCCAACCCTATTCCCAACCGTAAATGTAATCTAAACCCTAACTGTAACTTTAGCCCCAACCCAAACTGTAGCCCTAACCCTAGCCCTAACCCTAATCCTAACCCTAGCCCTAACCCTAGCCCTAACCCTAGCCCTAACCCTAGCCCTAACCCTAACCCTAGCCCTAGCCCTAACCCTAGCCCTAACCCTAGCCCTAGCCCTAACCCTAGCCCTAACCCTAGCCCTAACCCTAACCCTAGCCCTAATGGGAAAATGGAAATAAATACATTTTTTTAATTTTTCCCTAACTAAGGGGGTGATGAAGGGGGGTTTGATTTACTTTTATAGCGGGTTTTTTAGCGGATTTTTATGATTGGCAGCCGTCACACACTGAAAGACGCTTTTTATTGCAAAAAATATTTTTTGCATTACCACATTTTGAGAGCTATAATTTTTCTATATTTTGGTCCACAGAGTCATGTGAGGTCTTGTTTTTTGCGGGACGAGTTGACGTTTTTATTGGTAACATTTTCGGGCACGTGACATTTTTTGATCGCTTTTTATTCCGATTTTTGTGAGGCAGAATGACCAAAAACCAGCTATTCATGAATTTCTTTTGGGGGAGGCGTTTATACCGTTCCGCGTTTGGTAAAATTGATAAAGCAGTTTTATTCTTCGGGTCAGTACGATTACAGCGACACCTCATTTATATCATTTTTTTATGTTTTGGCGCTTTTATACGATAAAAACTATTTTATAGAAAAAATAATTATTTTGGCATCGCTTTATTCTCAGGACTATAACTTTTTTATGTGTTTGCTGATGATGCTGTATGGCGGCTCGTTTTTTGCGGGACAAGATGACGTTTTCAGCGGTACCATGGTTATTTATATCTGTCTTTTTGATCGCGTGTTATTCCACTTTTTGTTCGGCGGTATGATAATAAAGCGTTGTTTTTTGCCTCGTTTTTTTTTTTTTTCTTACGGTGTTTACTGAAGGGGTTAACTAGTGGGCCAGTTTTATAGGTCGGGCCGTTACGGACGCGGCGATACTAAATATGTGTAATTTTATTGTTTTTTTTTTTTTATTTAGATAAAGAAATATATTTATGGGAATAATATTTTTTTTTTTTTTCATTATTTTGGAATATTTTTTTTATTTTTTTTTTTACACATTTGAAATTTTTTTTTTTTACTTTTTTACTTTGTCCCGGGGGGGACATCACAGATCAATGATCTGACAGTTTGCACAGCACTCTGTCAGATCACTGATCTGACATGCAGCGCTGCAGGCTTCACAGTGCCTGCTCTGAGCAGGCTCTGTGAAGCCACCTCCCTCCCTGCAGGACCCGGATCCGCGGCCATCTTGGATCCGGGGCTCGAGCAGGGAGGGAGGTGAGGAGACCCTCGCAGCAACGCGATCACATCGCGTTGCTGCGGGGGGCTCAGGGAAGCCCGCAGGGAGCCCCCTCCCTGCGCGGTGCTTCCCTGCACCGCCGGCACATTGCGATCATCTTTGATTGCGGTGTGCCAGGGGTTAATGTGCCGGGGGCGGTCCGTGACCGCTCCTGGCACATAGTGCCGGATGTCAGCTGCGATAGGCAGCTGACACCCGGCCGCGATCGGCGGCGCTCCCCCCGTGAGCGCCGCCGATCGCGCTGGACGTACTATCCCGTCCATGGTCATAGGGGCCCACCCCACATGGACGGGATAGTACGTCCGATGTCAGAAAGGGGTTAAGGAGTTCAATAATTGCTAGAGATACAAAAGTTACACACTTTATACTGTACTCACCTGTATGAAGTCAAACATTGTCAGAGGCAGCAGATCATCTAAGATAGCGATATCCTTTGAAAATCTGTTAAGGATCCGCCCTGAAATTTGTAGAGCAAAAAGCCAAATTAATCTCATTGTTTACTTTGCTACATTATGTGAGATATTCTCCATACAGAACATCATGTCAAATTAAAGAGAAAATATGGTGCAATTAAAGTAAAATGTTTCATTATGCAGACTAAACAGGCTGCCCAGCGTTTCATGAAAAAGCAAAACACTCTTTCGCTAGGTGAATAGATTTTTTGGTTTGAACCAAAGATCATCATTTTCTGCTGCACAGTATCTTGTGTTAACAGAACCTCGCTGCTGGCAGCCTATGTGTACTGAACCACCCATTACAGATTACTCAGTGGGCATCTGAACGCGTGCAGCCTGTGTGCACAGGTTTTTAAATATCTACTGATCAACAAGTATTTACCAATCAGTGGTCATTTAATGCAGTAAAGTCAGCTAGTGTAAAAAGGCCTTTAGATTTAAAATTTCAGAGAGAGGCCCAGCGCCTGCGCACTGCAGGAATTTGCTCTGCCTTCAACAGGGCAGATAAATACGTCTGCACAGAAGCACGATGTCGGGGAACCTGTGAAGCAAGCAGGAGGGCGGCTGTTGTGAATTCTGTGGTCACAAGTGGTATTGCAGTCTCTGGGCGTCCTCCCTCAGGTGTTTTGGTGAGCTCGTTGGCTGCCTTGCTATTTAGCTCCACCTGAGTCTGTCTTCCTTGCTCCTTGTCAATGTTCCAGTGTTGGATCTGAGCTACTGCATCTTTCCTTGGGCCTGCTGCTCTGCTAGATAAGTGCTTCTAGTTTGTTTTCTGTTTTTTCTGTCCAGCTTGTTATTATCTTTTGCTGGAAGCTCTGAGAAGCAAAGGGGTGCACCGCCGTGCTGTTAGTTCGGCACGGTGGGTCTTTTTTGCCCCTTTGCGTGGTTTTCGTTTTAGGGTTTTTTGTAGACTGCATAGTTCTCTTTGCTATCCTCGCTCTGTCTAGAATATCGGGCCTCACTTTGCTGAATCTATTTCATTCCTACGTTTGTCTTTTCATCTTGCTAACAGTCATTATATGTGGGGGCTGCCTATTCCTTTGGGGTATTTCTCTGAGGTAAGTCAGGCTTGTATTTCTATCTTCAGGCTAGTCAGCTCCTCAGGCAGTGCCGAGTTGCATAGGTAGTGATAGGCGCAATCCACTGCTGCTTCCAGTTGTGTGAGGACAGTTCAGGTACTGCAGTCTACAGAGATTCCACGTCTCAGAGCTCGTCCTATTGTTTTTGGTTATTGCCAGATCTCTGTATGTGCGCTGATTACTGCACGCTGTGTTGCCTGATTGCCAGCCATAACAGTACAAGGAGCCAATTCAATGATTTCCAATAGAGGGAAAAAAGAAATCCTGACATCATTTTTTTTTCTTAGCTCTGTCTTCAGTCTTTTTTTTCCCCTAGACATTAGAGTGCTTCAGGACACAGCTGTGGACATGGATATTCAGGCTCTGTGCTCCTCAATGGATAATCTCGTTGTAAATGTACAAAAGATTCAAGATACTATTGATCAGAAATCGATGCTAGAACCAAGAATTCCGATTCCTGATTTGTTTTTTGGTGACAGAACTAAGTTCCTGAGCTTCAGAAATAATTGTAAGCTATTTTTGGCCTTGAAACCTCATTCTTCTGGTAATCCTATTCAACAGGTTTTGATTATTATTTCTTTTTTGCGCGGCGACCCACAGGACTGGGCGTTTTCTCTTGCACCAGGAGATTCTGCATTGAGTAATATTGATGCATTTTTCCAGGCGCTGGGATTGCTTTACGATGAGCCTAATTCAGTGGATCAAGCTGAGAAAAATCTGCTGGCTTTATGCCAGGGTCAGGATGATGTAGAACTATATTGTCAGAAATTTAGAAAATGGTCAATACTCACTCTGTGGAATGAATCTGCACTAGCGGCTTTGTTCAGAAAGGGTCTCTCTGAAGCTCTTAAGGATGTAATGGTGGGATTTCCTATGCCTGCTGGTTTGAATGAGTCTATGTCCTTGGCCATTCAGATCGGTCGTCGCTTGCGCGAGCGTAAATCTGTGCACCATCTGGCGGTATTGTCTGAGAGTAAGCCTGAGCCTATGCAGTGCAACAGGACTATGACTAAAGTAGAACGGCACGAACACAGACGTCTGAACAGACTGTGTTTCTATTGTGGTGATTCTACTCATGCTATTTCTAATTGTCCTAAACGCACTAGGCGGTTCGATAGCTCTGCCGTTATTGGTACTGTACAGTCCAAATTCCTTTTGTCCATTACCTTAATGTGCTCTTTGTCATCATATTCTGTCATGGCGTTTGTGGATTCAGGCGCTGCCCTGAATCTGATGGATTTGGATTATGCTAAACGTTGTGGATTTTTCTTGGAGCCTTTGCGGTGTCCTATTCCGTTGAGAGGAATTGATGCTACACCTCTGGCCAAGAATAAGCCTCAGTACTGGGCCCAGCTGACCATGTGCATGGCTCCTGCACATCAGGAAGTTATTCGCTTTTTGGTACTGCATAATTTGCATGATGTGGTCGTGTTGGGGTTGCCATGGCTACAAACCCATAATCCAGTATTGGATTGGAACTCTATGTCGGTAACCAGCTGGGGTTGTCAGGGAGTACATGGTGATGTTCCATTTTTGTCTATTTCGTCATCCATTCCTTCTGACATCCCAGAGTTCTTGTCGGACTTTCAGGATGTATTTGAAGAGTCCAAGTCTTATGCCCTTCCTCCGCATAGGAATTGTGATTGTGCTATCGATTTGATTCCTGGTAGTAAATTCCCTAAGGGTCGTTTATTTAATTTGTCCGTACCTGAACACACCGCTATGCGCAGTTATGTGAAGGAGTCCCTGGAGAAGGGACATATTCGCCCATCGTCGTCACCATTGGGAGCAGGGTTCTTTTTTGTAGCCAAGAAGGATGGTTCGCTAAGACCGTGTATTGATTACCGCCTTCTTAATAAGATCACTGTTAAGTTTCAGTATCCCTTGCCATTGATTTCTGACTTGTTTGCTCGGATTAAGGGGGCTAGTTGGTTTACTAAGATTGATCTTCGTGGTGCGTATAATCTGGTGAGAATCAGGCAGGGAGATGAATGGAAAACGGCATTTAATACGCCCGAGGGTCATTTTGAGTATCTGGTGATGCCGTTCGGACTTGCCAATGCTCCATCTGTTTTTCAGTCTTTTATGCATGACATTTTTCGTGAGTATCTGGATAAATTCTTGATTGTTTACTTGAATGACATTTTGATCTTCTCAGATGATTGGGAGTCTCATGTAAAGCAAGTCAGAATGGTTTTCCAGGTACTGCGTGCTAATTCCTTGTTTGTGAAGGGATCAAAGTGTCTCTTCGGTGTGCAGAAAGTTTCATTTTTGGGGTTCATCTTTTCCCCTTCTACTATCGAGATGGATCCGGTTAAGGTTCAGGCCATCCAGGATTGGACTCAGCCGACATCTCTAAAAAGTTTGCAGAAATTCCTGGGCTTTGCTAATTTTTATCGTCGCTTCATCTGTAATTTTTCTAGCATTGCCAGACCATTGACCGATTTGACCAAGAAGGGTGCTGATTTGGTTAATTGGTCTTCTGCTGCCGTGGAAGCTTTTCAGGAGTTGAAGCGTCGTTTTTGCTGTGCCCCTGTGTTGTGTCAACCTGATGTTTCTCTTCCGTTCCAGGTCGAGGTTGATGCTTCTGAGATTGGTGCAGGGGCGGTTTTGTCACAGAGAGGTTCTGGTTGCTCAGTGTTCAAACCATGTGCTTTCTTTTCCAGGAAATTTTCTGCTGCTGAGCGTAATTATGATGTGGGCAACCGAGAGTTGCTGGCCATGAAGTGGGCATTCGAGGAGTGGCGTCATTGGCTTGAGGGTGCTAAGCATCGCGTGGTGGTTTTGACTGATCATAAGAACCTTACTTATCTTGAGTCTGCCAAGCGCTTGAATCCTAGACAGGCCCGTTGGTCGTTATTTTTTGCTCGTTTTGATTTTGTGATTTCATACCTTCCGGGCTCTAAAAATGTGAAGGCGGATGCTCTGTCTAGGAGTTTTGTGCCCGACTCTCCGGGGTTATCTGAGCCGGCGAGTATCCTCAAGGAAGGAGTCATTGTGTCTGCCATCTCCCCTGATTTGCGGAGAGTGTTGCAGAAATTTCAGGCTAATAAACCTGATCGTTGTCCGGCCGAGAAACTGTTCGTCCCTGATAGGTGGACTAGTAAAGTTATCTCTGAACTTCATTGTTCGGTGCTGGCCGGTCATCCAGGAATCTTTGGTACCAGGGAGTTGGTTGCTAGATCCTTTTGGTGGCCGTCTCTGTCGCGGGATGTGCGTGCTTTTGTGCAGTCCTGTGGAATTTGTGCTAGGGCTAAGCCCTGCTGTTCACGTGCCAGTGGGTTGCTTTTGCCCTTGCCGGTCCCGAAGAGGCCTTGGACACATATTTCGATGGATTTCATTTCTGACCTTCCCGTTTCTCAAAAGATGTCTGTCATTTGGGTGGTCTGTGATCGCTTTTCTAAAATGGTCCATCTGGTGCCCTTGGTTAAATTGCCTTCCTCCTCTGATTTGGTGCCTTTGTTCTTCCAGCATGTGGTTCGTTTGCATGGCATTCCTGAGAATATTGTTTCTGACAGAGGTTCCCAGTTTGTCTCAAGGTTCTGGCGAGCCTTTTGTGGTAGGATGGGCATTGACCTATCTTTTTCCTCGGCCTTCCATCCTCAGACTAATGGCCAGACCGAACGAACCAATCAGACCTTGGAAACATATCTGAGATGTTTTGTTTCCGCTGACCAGGATGATTGGGTGTCATTTTTGCCGTTGGCTGAGTTCGCCCTTAATAATCGGGCCAGCTCGGCTACCTTGGTCTCTCCATTTTTCTGCAATTCTGGGTTCCATCCTCGTTTCTCTTCAGGACAGGTTGAGTCTTCGGACTGTCCTGGTGTGGATTATGTGGTGGACAGGTTGCAGCAGATCTGGACTCAGGTAGTGGACAATTTGACCTTGTCCCAGGAGAAGGCTCAGCTTTTCGCTAATCGCAGACGCCGTGTGGGACCCCGACTTCGTGTTGGGGATCTGGTTTGGTTATCTTCTCGTCATATACCTATGAAGGTTTCCTCTCCTAAATTTAAACCTCGTTTTATTGGTCCGTATAGGATTTCTGAGATTCTCAATCCGGTGTCTTTTCGTCTGACCCTCCCAGACTCCTTTTCCATACATAATGTATTCCATAGGTCGTTGTTGAGGAGATACGTGGCACCTATGGTTCCATCTGTGGAGCCTCCTGCCCCTGTTTTGGTGGAGGGGGAATTGGAGTATATTGTGGAGAAGATTTTGGATTCTCGTGTCTCTAGACGGAAACTCCAGTATCTGGTCAAATGGAAGGGTTATGCTCAGGAAGATAATTCCTGTGTTTTTGCCTCTGATGTCCATGCCCCAGATCTTGTTCGTGCCTTTCATGTGGCTCATCCTGGTCGGCCTGGGGGTTCTGGTGAGGGTTCGGTGACCCCTCCTCAAGGGGGGGGTACTGTTGTGAATTCTGTGGTCACAAGTGGTATTGCAGTCTCTGGGCGTCCTCCCTCAGGTGTTTTGGTGAGCTCGTTGGCTGCCTTGCTATTTAGCTCCACCTGAGTCTGTCTTCCTTGCTCCTTGTCAATGTTCCAGTGTTGGATCTGAGCTACTGCATCTTTCCTTGGGCCTGCTGCTCTGCTAGATAAGTGCTTCTAGTTTGTTTTCTGTTTTTTCTGTCCAGCTTGTTATTATCTTTTGCTGGAAGCTCTGAGAAGCAAAGGGGTGCACCGCCGTGCTGTTAGTTCGGCACGGTGGGTCTTTTTTGCCCCTTTGCGTGGTTTTCGTTTTAGGGTTTTTTGTAGACTGCATAGTTCTCTTTGCTATCCTCGCTCTGTCTAGAATATCGGGCCTCACTTTGCTGAATCTATTTCATTCCTACGTTTGTCTTTTCATCTTGCTAACAGTCATTATATGTGGGGGCTGCCTATTCCTTTGGGGTATTTCTCTGAGGTAAGTCAGGCTTGTATTTCTATCTTCAGGCTAGTCAGCTCCTCAGGCAGTGCCGAGTTGCATAGGTAGTGATAGGCGCAATCCACTGCTGCTTCCAGTTGTGTGAGGACAGTTCAGGTACTGCAGTCTACAGAGATTCCACGTCTCAGAGCTCGTCCTATTGTTTTTGGTTATTGCCAGATCTCTGTATGTGCGCTGATTACTGCACGCTGTGTTGCCTGATTGCCAGCCATAACAGGCGGCATCGCAAGAAGATGGGAGGCACCGGACCAGGACCTGCGACATCCATCGGACAGGACCGCCCCCAGGTAAGTATAAAAGTTATTTTTCTTCTCTTACAGGCTGAGTTGGGGGGCAGATATACAGCATTATAGAATACTGTAGATAATCCCTGATAGGTGGTGGCTGTAACTCGGTTTTGCCAAACCTGGTGACAGGTTCCCTTTACGAAAAGGTGAACAACTCAAAAAGTCAACCAGACGGCAAAGAGATTCTGGCACAATACTGTGAGAAACTTTGCTAAACAACGGTTATAGTCTTCTTTTGTACAGTTACTATCCTAGACGCACAATTTGCCCAGCACATGCGATAAATGAATTCAAGAAAGCAAACAATGAACAGCGCAGAATGTAGAAAACAATAAATACCTGGAGGTTTACAAGGCTTTCCAATAACAAATAAAGGATAAAGCACAGTTTCCATAGGCCATAGAACAGATTGCATCCCAAGATAGGAAAAGAAAAAGAAAGAACCATAGAGTCATAAGCAGTGCTGAACATGTACAATATGATTCTCATGCCCACACTTCAGCAGCCTATAAACATACCAGTTCTCATTGTATTGAACGTAGACATTGGGGTATGAAGAATGGCATTTAGCATTTTCTGGTGTAACACCTTGGAGGCGGATATGAGGCCATGAACAAGTGGCAAACCTCGGAATATTCCCATTGCCAGCAGGGAGTCAGCCACACCAACGTAAATATAGAAGACGTAGTAAGAGCTCGTTGAGGTCACGATTACCGGGGCCTTAGAGGATTCATTTGTTGCAGGTGTTGTTTTATTAACTTCAGAACCTCTTCTAAATGAGAAAAAAAGAGAAATTGTTCAGAAAACCTGCAGTAAGGTGCACTTATCACCTTGTTCTTTATTAATTAAACCTGCCAGCAGATTTGCTCATACCAACCCGCTGAGATGGATAGATAGGAGAACTGGAGATCTGCATAAGTGTAAATACAAGTGGTGTATTAGTGTCAGCATGACTTTTGAAATACAGTTTCTCCTAAGTGAATTGGGAAGAGACCGCAGTTTTGAAGTGTTCTCTAGTTTCTATGATGAGCCCCGCCTCCCTTTCCCCCTCTGTGATTGGTTGATGGCTGTAATAACCATAGAGGGGCCCGATCCAGCCATGTATGGTAGGCAGTTGGGGAAGGGAGAGAGGTGGGGGGTTGGGAAGCTCTTCGCCAAAAAAACAAAGTGCACTTCACAGCTAGGGTTTGCCTCGAATCAACTTACTGGAATAGCAGACAACTGTATTTCAGAAGTCATGGTGCTACTTACTATGAATAGGAATATACTGTATACTGATATCTATTTTATATTTGGAATATGCTTTTTTCTTCTTTATTCATTTCACATTTGTAGGCAGTCAGAGTGACAATGCTACTGCTCAGAGTTGTAAGAAACACAATTCCACAGATTTACTTTAGAGAAGAATAACCTATTCATTAAGTTGGAAGACTGTTGTGAGCATGCTCTATTACATGTGCACAGGTTGCTGTGCAGGGAAGGCAAGAAGGAAAGAAGAGGTGAACTGTGACACACCAATATAATGGTGTCATTTTGAAATTTTGCATTGTCCATGTAAAGAATACATCCCAGTGAGATCTGGACCTTGATGATAATGAGATGATAAAAGTGATCTCCACATTTCAAGAAAAATATATCTTTGCACCATGTTAGCCAGTAGATAGAAAAATATTAAAATTTGAGACTCCTCAGTGGTTGATACCTTTTAATGGCTAACTGAAAAGAAGGTAATAAATAGCAAGCTTTCGAGAATACTCAGGTCTCTTCATCATTATACAACATCATTAGAACTATGTACAATAAAGCAAAATTCCACAGCAATTTGTGGATCATTAGCCACTTAAAGACACAAATGGCCCGATTTATTAAGATTGACGCTTTCCACTCAAGTCTTATTGACAGAGACTGCTGGCATGAGATGCGTCTAATTCATTAATAAGAGTGCGCCACAAACAGAAGTGCCCTGACTGGAGTACATTTCAGGCAAAATTTAGGCCTTTAACATGGTGTAAATATGTTTTAAAGTAGATGCCATGCCTCATCTAGCACATGCTCCACCCAATTTGGCGGAACTGGCGTAAAACTACCAAACATTGCAAATCTTTTGTGCAACTGCAAATTGAGCGAAAAAAAAAATTACAACATTTGAAGGAGTTTTACAAGAGAAAGCTGGAAAAAAACAACTTCATGATTCATGGCCAGAAATCCTATTATATAAATGACCAAATTAAATGATTTTATAATTGTCAATGACATGGATATGACCCAATAACCTGTTTCGGCAAGGCATCCATGCTGTCACTAGTGCTTGATAAAATCGGAGATAAAAACTTCCTTTATACCCTTCTTCCATGCTAAGGCCAATGGTGGTTCTGGTAAAGTAAATCATGCGTAGCAAGAAGACAGTTTAAGTCAAATTTTAACAAGTAAAATGTGAGATATTTTGTAGCTCAGTTAAAAGATAATAATTGCCCTTTTAGGAATCCAAAGTATCTGTGGACAAACTGTTTTTTTCTGCGTTTTTTTCTCCATTCATTAGAATAGGTCAAAATGATCCAAAAACACTGAAAAAACTGACATGCTGCAGATATGAAACTCTTTCAAATCTCCGAGGTAAGAATAAGCACCATATGCATGAGACTCCAGGAATCTTATTCATTTTTCTAGCACTAGGAAATCCTTCAGTTTTTGTGACAAAGCTGAGGGTAAAAACATGACAAAAATGCTGCAAATACTTAATCCAAGCAAGACTAAACATCTTACATTTTCAGGTTTATTAATATTTTGGATGGACCGACAGCAATGTGGCTGTTCAATAATAGAATGAATAATTAATAATACAAAATTCTTAATAACTGTGCACACAGTGTACCATACTGGTGATGACAAAATTGCATTGAACTTAATAATGGGTGCTTGCAGTGTACTGGAGCCACCAGAAGTGGCGCTGGAAGTATCTCTTGGCTCTAGCTAAAAAAAAGATCATAAATGGTAGATTATACTTACTGACTGATAAGCAACAATCCTGCCAAGGAAGCAGCAACCTGTAAACCAAGATGGCAATCACATTATTATTACGACTTTCATTGATCATAGTGTTATTATGTATATAATTATAAATGAACCAACATCAAATATGTATTAGTATTATATCTGGTAATCCAAACTAGTATAAATCACATTATTCAGGGATGTAACTGTGCTAGAAGGACGTAGATCTGGGGATTTATTATGATGGAATATAGGCTGAACTGGATGGACAAATGTCTTTTTTCGGCCTTACTAACTATGTTACTATGTTACTATTTATTTATTTTACTCAGTTATATAGCGCCATTAATTCCATATCGCTTTAAAGTCAGCAGCATCACTGTCCCCGATGGGACTCACAATCTAAATTCCCTATCAGTATGTATTTGGAATGTGGGAGGAAACCGGAGAACCCGGAGGAAACCCACACAAACACGGGGAGAACATGCAAACTCCTTGCAGATGTCCTTGGTGGGATTTTAATCCAGGACTCCAGCACTGCAAAGCAACAGTGCTAACCACTGAGCCACCGTGCAGCCCCTAACTATAAAGATAGATCAATTACATAAATAATGTGAAACATCATTCACTTGTATATAGAAAGGTACTATGCACATGTGAAATGTATAAATCCTACATATACATAATGGAAGTGCAAAATTCATAATGTAGACTCAAGCAAACTTTAAGAGGGGTCATCCATTCATAGGTATTTGATGACCAATCTACAGTATAGGTCATTAATAGCAGATCGGTGGGAACAGAATTGCTAAGTGTGTAGTTTATTCAAAGTATAGCTTTGTAGAACAGCTGATGATCCAGCATTTCTGGTTACCAGTCTTTAAATCTGCCATAGAAGTGAAAAAAGGCTGATTGTGTGGTCACAGGATGTTGGACTCCCACAAATCTTCTATCAATAACCAATAGTTTATCAAATGCCTAAGCCCAGACCACTAGTGTGGGTAGCAGGTTGGTACATACCTAAGCCAAGATCACTAGTGTTGGTAGCAGGTTGGTACATACCTAAGCCCAGATCACTAGTGTGGGTAGCAGGCTGGCACATACCTAAGCCCAGACCACTAGTGTGGTAGGCAGGTTGGCACATACCTAAGCCCAGACCACTAGTGTGGGTAGCAGGTTGGCACATACCTAAGCCCAGACCACTAGTGTGGGTAGCAGGCTGGCACATACCTAAGCCCAGACCACTAGTGTAGGTAGCAGGTTGGCACATACCTAAGCCCAGACCACTAGTGTGGGTAGCAGGTTGGCACATACCTAAGCCCAGACCACTAGTGTGGGTAGCAGGTTGGCACATACCTAATCCCAGACCACTAGCGTGGGTAGCAGCTTGGCACATACCTAAGCCCAGACCACTAGTGTGGGTAGCAGGTTGGCACAAACCTAAGCCCAGACCACTAGTGTAGGTAGCAGGTTGGCACATACCTAAGCCCAGACCACTAGTGTGGGTAGCAGGTTGGCACATACCTAAGCCCAGACCACTAGTGTGGGTAGCAGGTTGGCACATACCTAAGCCCAGACCACTAGCGTGGGTAGCAGCTTGGCACATACCTAAGCCCAGACCACTAGTGTGGGTAGCAGCTTGGCACATACCTAAGCCCAGAACACAAGTGAGGGTAGAAGGTTGGTACATACCTAAGCCCAGACCACTAGCGTGGGTAGCAGGTTGGCACATACCTAAGCCAGACCACTAGTGTGGGTAGCAGGTTGGCACATACCTAAGCCCAGACCACTAGCGTGGGTAGCAGGTTGGCACATACCTAAGCAAGACCACTAGTGTGGGTAGCAGGTTGGCACATACCTAAGCCCAGACCGCTAGTGTGGGTAGCAGGTTGGCACATACCTAAGCTCAGACCACTAGTGTAGGTAGCAGGTTGGCACATACCTAAGCCCAGACCACTAGTGTGGGTAGCAGGTTGACACATACCTAAGCCCAGACCACTAGTGTGGGTAGCAGGTTGGTACATATCTAAGCCCAGACCACTAGTGTAGGTAGCAGGTTGGTACATACCTAAGCCCAGATCACTAGTGTGGGTAGCAGGTTGGCACATACCTAAGCCCAGACCACTAGTGTGGGTAGCAAGTTGGCACATAGCTAAGCCCTGACCACTATTGTGGGTAACAGGTTGGCACATACCTAAGCTCAGACCACTAGTGTGGGTAGCAGGTTGGCACAAGCAATATGTCTCAGCTTATTTTTTCTGCTTTGATATAGAAGTTTCTCAAAATTATAAAAATCGAGCCATTCACTGCGGCATATGTTACTTTTACATACCTCTGCTAAGAAAATCACTAGGACAAGAATAAGAATGACGACTAGGCTCTTGTGAGCAGTGGCATATCTGAAATATGTGTTCCAAGTAGTGGTTGGTGAGGCGCTGTCCGTGTCATCGAGGAAGCATTCCTGCATGGTACGGGTTACATGGTGCAGTTAGGTCATGGTTACAAACACTTACGCTAGAAGAACACTTTGCATTAATTCACACAATGTTGGTGCTTATGTGCCAAACATACAGCCAGGTCTACTGTGAGTAATTGTTGCCTTTGCAGTTGCATATATAGACCACAAATTAAAAACAAAATGACATACCCTGGGGTCAATCTTTTCATGTTTTTAAAGCTGTATTGAAAGCCCAGTTGACAAATCAGTTTAATATTGTTAAGGCTGCAGAATCCCCATGTTTAAAGGGGTTGTCCTCTTTTAGAGAACTTTATGCTACATGCTGCGATAATCATAAAAAAAACCTCCTCTAGGTCTGCCTCCTGCTTTCTGCTGCTCTCTGCCCTGGTTGTTTCGCTGCAACGCTGACATCATGTCAACAGCGCTGCAGTCAATCATTGCACATGGAAGTACTCAACTATTTTTTTAGAAGTATTGCAGCATGTGATATAACGTTTTCTTAAAGAGGAAAATACTTGTATTACAGAAGGTCAGAAATTATGTATATTTTGTGCATTAAGGAGGACCTGTCACTAGGTTAAAAGTGGTCCGATCCCGAGGATTCTATTCTCTACTTTTTAATTTATTTGTTTAATTCTGCAATATTGCTCCAGAGATACACGTCTTTTCATTCAGTGTAAATTTTTATGGTCTTTACCAAGGGGATGTGGAGTAAAACTCTCTGCAGCATTCTCTCTTTTCTCCACGTACAATGTACTGAACACCTGGATATTGCACAGTTTTCCTGCTGCAACCATGTCATTGTCAGTTAAATTATATAGTAAATCAAGCATGCATGTGCAGACCGGTTACCAATAAGACGAGCACGAGGATGGTGTATCACTGAGGCCAATAACCTGCTCCTCTGATGTCATCACCTCACTGTCTGGTTCCCAGGTCTTGTCCTCCTCTGAATTATCATCATCAGCTTCATCCTTCGTTCTGGTGACAGGTGGGAAATGACCTTAGCTCCCTGGCCACCTGCCTGATACCCACCTCAAGATTTGCCCTGGCTTAAAGGGTTACTACCATAGCCAGTGCCCCTTCCACATCATGCAGAGTTTGCAACACAACTAGGCACTGAAACTGTTTTCTCCATCTCCTCAAGCCCCTTGCTATCTGAAAATATGCTTCTTGGCTTCAGCAGCGCACAACGCAGGACCAGAAGTTCAGAATCTAGCCTCCGGTCATGTGCAGTGCGACTCTGAAGCCGGGAATCATATACCCAACTGAAGAAGTGCAGTGACACTGCCGAAATGTGCAAGATTTACAGGGGCTGGTGATGACGACAGCTCCTGCAAATTATGTTAGCACACCCACAAGGGCTATGATAACATGGAAAGAGGGCCGACAAGTCTGGAGAAACTAATGCCCCATCGACTAGTCAAAGCCCTCATTAGCATAGGAAAAGGGGTCATTATAAAAGCTTTTTTAAGCCTCCTTTTTACAGGAAAATATTATACTGGGCTGGTTAGGCAGGGAATTTACTGATAAATAAGTGAATGCTGCTGGGTTGGTGGGCATGGCCGACCTTAACCATAACTAAGCATTGAATGCTTGAAGTACTAAGCATGAAGCCAGTACAGCTATTAGAAAATGTCATTTGACATGCAGACATAGTTTATTCGACTTGTCTGAAAATGTTTTAATGTGTATGTAGGCATATTGTCTCTTTGGGAAGAGGAGTGTTGCTATATTATAATTTTTCAGAAAGAAGAGGAAATTCTGGAATTTAGTCTAGAATGTAATCTATCTTTTGTTTTGATTCCTTCTGTAAATACATTGATAATAAAAAAACAAGAAACGACCACAAGCTTTGGGCATTCAACGTCTTATCTCTATCTGGAAAGGCTGACTTTGTACTAGCGAGTGTGCCTAATACCCTCAATATCCTCAGTCCACAAATGAAGACCGGCTGTTTAAAGGATGTGTCCACTATGAACAATCGATTTTTATTAGTATTGTGCCCGATAGGTAAGGTTACATGATCTCCTGCTGGAGTGATTCATACTAGCTGTAACCTATTGAGGAACACAGCAGTATGTTTTTTTATGCTGTATTGTTCTTTGTTATATTTTGCCACCGGAATATTAATTATCAGATTAGGTTGACATTTTCTGCTCTTATTATTGTTTTTCTTTATTCTTAAAATGAAATCTTGGTACCAACTGTAGTTAAACAACTAACTATAGTCATGTCTGGCAATCAGCCTAAATTAGACTCAGATTGTGAAAATCATAGTCGTTTACACTGCACCACCTGCTCTTAAACGATTGACAATCAGCTACATATTTACCAATCCACGGCAAATTTAGACAAAAGGAACACATTTCTGATGCACACAGAACGATCGGTAATTGATTGATATGTGCACGTAGACTGACATTTTTCTTGGCAGCACTTGACGTGTTTATATACTAAAATGTGCTGCCGAGAATGATAATTTTTAAGTAAGTGTGGTGTGGTGACCCATCTTACAGCCAGGGAACGCTGTGTGTGCGCTTCAGGATGTGCCTGGAGGCATAATAATTGTGAATTAGTGACCGGAAGAGTTGTAAATGGCCGGTATGTGTGTCGCAGAGGAAGATACTCTGCACTGTCAGCCTGAAGTAAGGATGTTCTGGGACCCTTAGTCTCACAAGTAAATGTGTTGTTTGTATAATTGTAAAGGGAGGCTGTCAGGGCTATGAGAGATGGGCAGGTCAAACTAGCCACACACACACACAACTCCCACCTATGGGAGTGGTTACAACCATATAATGTGACTGAGGTCTGGTCACATGGGTCAGAGTGTATGGATCGGTGTGGTCCATGTGCAAGGTCCGGTCTGTGTTGGAGTCTCCTGGGAGTGGAGATGTCCTGGAAGCAATTAGAAAGACTGTGGACCTGAATGCTCAGGGTGTTGGATTGTCCTGGGATGGACTGGAGTCCTGCAAGCACCTGGTGAGAGTGTGAGTCCTGATGGTCTGTGTTGGAAGCTCCTGTGAGTGGAGTCTTCCTGGAAGCACCTGAGAGACCGTGGACCTGGTTGTGTGTTGGAAGCTCCTGTGAGTGGAGTCTTCCTGGAAGCACCTGAGAGACAATGGGCCTACAGAGCCTGGGATGGCTTCTGTGCTGGCGAAGCCAGGACTGACATGGAGTCAGCACGAGGAGCTTAGTTCCTGAAAGGTAACCCCGGAAAAGGGGACTCTACATATGCCAGAGACATTTTTCTGATGCATGAACAGACTGGTGGTCGTGACAGGTACATAATTCTATATAATGAACTGCATATCCCGGTTTATGATGTTTAATAAACCAAATAGACTAACTTAAGTTGAGAAATCGTGCTTGAGTGATTAAATCCCGTGTCAAGCGAGTGTCACCCAACACACTCAGGTAGCGTTTCACCACATTAGCTTAAATATAATTTCACCTAACAAAGGAGAGTTTTGCTCATGTGTCCGGTTATTTTCAGCCTGTTTACACTAGATTATCAGGAAACAACAATTGCCTAGTTTAAATGCACCCTAAGGCAACCCATTACTAAATTGTAAAAGTGTAGTACAATATGAAAAGAAAACAAATGAATTTCAGTCAGTTATACATGAATCATTCTGGCATAACTTTGGTTTAATTTTTTTTTTCACATACGGTACAATTTTTAAATGCAGGAATTAATATTAATGGAAACTATCAGATCCAATAACACTAATATCCTGTAGATATAGGGTTAATCTGCAGGTTAATATTGTTATGTTGCTACCCAGCTGTTGTACTGAAAGTGCGGCACCCAGAAGAAATTGAACTTTAGTTTTCCCAAGAGCTGCCAGCTTTCAGTCATGCAGGCGTGTTCCGAGCAATTACAGTAACCACTCACAGAACTGAGGGCAGAGGCTGTAAGCATGTAGTGGCATTGAGTGACAGCTGACTCAGCAATATATCAGTACAGAGGCAGCTGTCAGTCAATGCCAGGTGTGCTTACAGCCGCCGCTCTCAGGGCTGTGAGTGGTGACTGTAGCCATGCTGTACATGACTGAAAGCTGTCAGCTCCCAAGAGCAATAAAGTTAATTTTCTCCTTGGCGCTACACTTTCACTTCTGTAACCAAGCACCTTCATAATGCTATTAATCTGCAGATGAACCCTATATCTGCTGCCTTATGGTACTATTGGACCTATCAGGTTCCCTTTAAGGCTCTGATTCATCAAAATGATTCTGCCAATATTCTCTAGTAGTAGCTCAAAAATTTTGCAGCTTTTGGTATCTTTACGCCTCCTCCGGTCAGCTCCATCATCATTTTGAACGGCAGGCAGAGCTTAGCAGAAGAGATGTGCCAGTCTATGCCTGGAGTACATTTTTTTATTCTGCTGCATGACAGCTGTAATTTGCACCAAATTCATAAAAAGATGCAGCTTTCAAGACTGCAGTTACCAGAGTAAAAAATATACTCAATATGGGCAGGAGAATATTTCTGCTATAATTTCTGCCACTTTCTGCTGCAAATTAGAGTGTGTTTGAGGAGCAGTGATTCCCCAACTTTCCCCTAAACTTCTTGGAAATAGTGCTGTAAAAGTTGCACAATGAACAGAAAACTAATCTTTGAACATTCTAATATAAATAATGTAAGAGTATAAGACTTGTTTGTACCTTTAAATCTTCCTCATTAATTTCTTCACTGATTTCCATAACACTGTCCTGTGAAGACCGTCTGCTATAAATGTCTAATTCTGGTGACAATTTGGATTGGGGGGCCATCGACATCTTCCTAATTGATGTTCCCCTTCCAAAGGCACCTTGACTTTGTGAAACTGATGTACCAGTCATTAAGTTCAACACAGATTGTCTTCTTCTACCTTGAAAAGTTGGTCCAGTGTTAAGAATGTTACTCCTTGGCAGAATTGCTTCCCCTTGCTCTGAATCTGGAACTAAGGAGAGCTTTCTTTCTTCGGGTTCAGTGGGAGATTCTTCTTCTATTCCACTCATTTGTGGTTGAGATTTTTGCATGATAGACAATTTTCGGCTTGATTTCCGAGCGTTAATAATTGAGTTTTTTCTCTTTTCTATAAATTCAGCTGCTTGCTTGAATGACTTATTTTTTACTTCATTTCTAACAACTACTGGATCATTCTCGATGGAGAATCTCCTCAAGGTCTCTGTTAATATTGAATTTCTCCTTTCTGCGCTAAAGTTATCGAAAGCATCAATCCCCATCAACTGAGAGCTGAAGTCAGGACGTTTATCTTGAAGTTCTGCAAATGTTCCGTAGAAATAACAGCTGCCTTCATGCAGCAGGAGAATTTTGTCAGCTTTCTTAAGTTGTTCTAATTTTGAGGTAACAAGAATTCTGGTCTTGTTGGCCATTAGTTTACAGATGCAGCTAAAAGAAAAAACAAAGTTTATTAAACTTAATGTGCATATATTTCATTGCTAAAAAATAGTCCTACATAAAGCATTTATTTTTATAAATTTATTTTTCACAGATTTTTTTTAATGAAAATAGTACAATGGTAGATAATACTATATCTTCAAATCTTCCTATGAACTACAGTACTTCCTCTCCTTGTATTTTAAGGATTTTGAGGAGAAAAATGTAAACTTGTTCTTGCAATATTTTTTAAATCTTATTAAATTTACATAAAATATTGAATATACAGCATACATATATATTTTTTGTACACTGTAATACTTTTAAAATAAATTGTGTTTTATATTCCATTTAGAATGACAAGTTTAAAATTCCGAGTTCGTGAAAATTAAATAGCAGGACCCGGTCCTTTGGCCACATCAATATCTGTGGTTGCCGGATGGGAGCCCTAAAAAACACTCTTTCCTAATGGCATCCTTGGCTCTTCTATTGGTTGGCAGTTCTGACTTAATATTATTGTTGTGATGTGATCCACATGTGTTGGCTCTCCAAGCTAGCTAATCAAAAGAAGAGCCACAGTCATAGCTATTCTCAAGGCGTCTGGTCATTTGAATTGATGCACACCAACTCTATTCAGCACATATTAAAAACCCAAGTTTTAGTACACCTTAAAGCAAAAGTTCAACATTTAACCTAATGTCATGTGGAAAGGCTGGAAGAACAATAGCGCAAATAGGGTCTTATCCTATTACAGATTAGAATGTAATTCAGGAAAGAACTGCTCACCTCTTCAGGCTGTGTAACACAACCATAGATTGAATACAGCTGCTGCAGACCCACCAAAGGAATGACGATGATTGTAAGAAAAATGGGGTAAATTCTGTACTGCTGGACCAAAGGATTAAAGATGAATGAAGCCAATGATCCAGGAGGATAAAAATTTGTTTTATTTATTTTTTGCATTTCGAAGTAGAAACGCTTCTTCTTCAAGACAAACCACAGATCTTCTTCTTCAGGACTAAGCACAGATATTTCAAAGTAGCAACACTTCTTCAGGACAAACCACAAATATACTGTGGAATGATCCAGCTGAAGGTGGAGGTGGTTCAAACTTTGTGAGACTTTATTAGACAACTAAAATGATATATCGTTCTTCAAAAAAGTCTTTGCATAGCAAACACCTGGCACACCAGTAAGGAGGATCAACGCGTTTCAACTAGGATATATCGTTTTAGTTGTCTAATAAAGTCTCACAAAGTTTGAACCACCTACGCCTTCAGCTGGATCATTTCTCTTCTTATCTCCATTTGCTTTGGGCGCTCACCCCGATCAGTGCTGGGTGTTGGCAGGTCTGGGGATTCCTTCTAAGACCGGTAAGCTGACTACATTCCTTTTTTTTTTTACAAATATACTGTGGTTTGTCCTTGAAGAAGAAGTGTTACTACTTTGAAACACATAGACAAATAAATTACATATTTTACCTCCTGGATATTTGGCCTCATTCATCCTTAATCCCTTAATTCGGCAGTGCAGGATTGAACCATTTAGTCCTACAATCGTCATTTTCTACTTTAAGTCTAAAATTCTGGCAGAATAATTTCTTAGTATATCAGTATAGCAATAAGAGCTCTAACTCACTAATTCAAAGCTCCAAAGACTGGCTACTTCCATGCACCATTAGGGAAATTTTACTGTTATTTTAGTTCAATGTATAAACATTGCAGTAAATGCTTAAGTCACATTAGTGACAGTAATGTCTATAAAAGGATTTAGCCCTTTGTATCTAGTCGGTAGCTATGTTGGGTGCAGAAGAAGTAGTTGGATCCAATCCCTGGTACATATGTTACATACACATTGGGTCAAGTTATATATTCGCTTTAAGTCATAAAAAAGCTCCAATTACTGTAAAGATATATTAAGAAATAAATCAGCACAAAAATGTTTACCCTTTTTAGAGAAAATGTACTATCCAACCTTTTAAATTGATGACCTAGCTTTAGAATAGACAATCATCATTAGATTGGTGTAGGTGGGGGCTACTTTTGTCACTCCAGCCAGTCAGATGTCAACAGCCTCTTTAATGTTTACATCAGATTAAAGCAAATTCTTACTTGTAAATGAAGTATTGGCAGTGCATGGTATTAAATTGATAATTTATCTAAAGTGTAGTCAGTCAGTATTATGCTGGTGTGGGTCAACTCTTGTCATCCCTGCCAATAGGCTATTTGAAGGTAACATAGAAGCCTCTTTAATGCTCATATCAACATGTGTAAATACATGTGTATTTAGAGCACGGTCTAATTGAGGTGAATTTTTAGAGACCAAAATAAATATATAAATGAATACTTTTAAAGAAACTCTGTCAGCACAGTGTGATTGTTCAAAGTAAGTCCAGGCGCTCGGTGCTTCATGACAGGTCCAATCATTTAAACACACCTTCCCACCTGCTTTGTTTCCCTCTATCTCCTCCCTTCTGTCTCTAAGAAACCAGAGCTGTCAATTGAAAAAGAGGGGGACTGAGGATAGAGGGGAAAAAAGCAGATGGGAAGGTGTATTTAAATGATTGGCCCTACCATCAAGCACTGAACAGAGGGACTTGTTTTGAACAGTCATTCTGTGCTCAGAGTGCATTTATGGTGAATTATTTAAGGTTTCCTGAATCACTTACCCTCCTATTAATATGAGTCTACAACAATAGTTAATTTTAAAAAATATGGAGAAAATGTCATATTCAATATAAAATGGTGAATCACTTTAACAAGTCTCTGTTGTACTTTAAAGATCAGAAAATATTCTACAAGCTATATGGGGAAAGATACATTTGCAAAAGTTAATTGAAAACTTTTCTATTGCAAAGTTTTAGCTTGATTGGTGATTAATTATCACTATGCAACAATAGGATTTTACATTGATAGCCTACCCAGAGATTACCTTCACAATAATACCATGACCCATGAAATACTCATGAATGTAAATGTGCCAGGTACTGTAGCTCAGCCCCTCTCACTTTATTAGATTGAGCTAGAGGCTTGATTGAGCTGGAGGCTTTATAAGATGTACGGTAATTATTTTTGATAGGAAAAAGTAGCACTACATGCAGTATCATCCAGTAATGGAACGTCATCTGTGTAAAACCCCATTATGATTTAGTAGGTTTATTGGGCATTGCCAGAGTTTATGGTTGCGAGAAAATCTCAATACAGATATTTTTGTTGTGGTTTGGTGTTGTTTAACTCAACCAATATAGGATTGTTGTTTCCCTTCTTAACCAAAACTGCAACACAATGTGAACAGAACCTTACAATCCGGTAATATGCTTAGAAAAGCACTTAAAAGTTGTTTTTCTTCCGTAGCTTTACAATTTTTTTTATCTGTTCTTTCACGCACGTCTTTACAATTTGCGATATAACTAATTTTAACTTGATATCATGGTCAACTTTCTTATTCTAATGATTCAGGCAATTACTGTTTTGCCCTCTTATTTTTGTATCTTCATATTTTGTTGTTTTGTATTCTTATATTTATATGATATGATACTTAATTATCTATACTGTTATTGTAAGTTTAGGTTGCTATTAAGAAAAATTAGACAAAATAATAATAATCTTTATTTTTATATAGCGCTAACATATTCTGCAGCGCTTTACAGTTTTGCATTATCATCGCTGTCCCTGATGGGGCTCACAATCTAAATTCCCTATCAGTATGTCTTTGGAATGTGGGAGGAAACCGGAGAACCCGGAGGAAACCCACGCAAACTCCTTGTAGATGTTGTCCTTGGTGGGATTTGAACCCAGGACTCCAGCGCTGCAAGGCTTCAGTGCTAACCACTGAGCCACCGTGCTGCCGTGTGAGTTTCCAAGAAAGTAAGTGTATTGATAATATTTGACCCAAATATAATGTTAGCTCTTAGAACATACCTCTCAAATATTTCCTTTTCTGTAAACAAGTCCAGATAACTAAATGGGGAGTCCAGTAAGTAGAGATCAGCATCCTTGTATACGGCTCTGGAAAGTCAGAAATACACTGATACTTAATTCTTAATTTGCATGTTACATTCTTTATGAGCTATTACAAAAAGTATTAAAGTATAAAGGAAAAATGAAAATGGTCACATTTAGGCAGGCGGTGCTGCGGAAATGAAGAGCCATGGGATTCTAGATCATTGTTTATTAATACCAGCGCGTATCTGCATCAGACCGGCGCCTTTTTCAAAGTATGAATACCAAGTGACAAACAGGCCAATGACGAAACAAAATCTTGTATCAATTGGCCATCAAAGTGGGCAAAGTTATGGTCACATGCAGCTGACCCTACCCTGTGAGTGAATGGCAAAAGTCTGATTTATTTCTGTATACTGTGACTATTGGCAATTACAATGCAACTTCTCTGCATCCTTTTGTTACTGAGGCACTGAAACCTTGTCATGTTTGTGCTACTCTGCAACAAGCTGTAATTTCACTTGAGTCCCTGGGCACCAATGTAAAATATGTAACAGGCCACAGAGGTAAAATGCATTATTTACAATAATGGTGTCTTTGCGGCAGAGAGGCCTCCTGGACTCCTTACATACTAATGGAGTGTATGCCATATAGCTGTCCCTTTGCAAGTAACTGCAAAACTGTGATTATCGAGACCAGTCCTAGTAAAGCCTAATGTCTTAGCTTCAGACGTAGACAAAAAAGTGCAATTTTGGCACAACATAAAGTTGCACTTAACAATGGAGTCCCCTCATAAGCATGCTATGACCACTACTACATATGCAGAACTAAGCAAACCTCGGACAGCCCTGTTATTAGACCAGAAAAATGACCAAGCTGGAAAAATTACCAAGCTGGGGACAACCTTCAGTGTCTCTATTAGGAATTTGGTGATTAGAACAGGAACTTTGTAGCCCTACTTGAGGAATTTATGAGAATTTATATAACTTTAATAAGGGCAAATGCAACTCTCTTTCGGAATCAGACCACTCCTTGCAAATTAGGGAATACCTTACAAAACATATTTCTTTCTCTATCTCCAGGGAAAAGATTGACTCTAATTTTACAGCTTTGTAGTTGCTCTTGACTATCCGAGATCGTAGACAGATTTTCCACCACTCAGTCAACTCCTTCTTAAATTTTGTGTAAAAAAAAACAAAAAACATAGATACTCACTTCTCACATTGGTGCCATTACAACAATGTCGTAATGAGAGCGAAGGAAGACCTGATGCCGATATAGCTGAAACAGCACCGATGCGGGAAGTGAGGACCTATATTACGTTGTTCAAGGAATCTAATGAATTAGGTCCTGGCTAAGTACCCAAACCAACTCAGGACTGTAAGCGACCAAAGTGCCACTGTGAGACGGTACGGACCTTAGCCTCCAATCCTTCCCCTCAAATCTAATCTATCAATGAAACTGCACAAAGGCTTGTGGTCTAGCTCAGGCCTGTTGTGGGTCTTAGGGTACCGTCTCACAGTGGCACTTTGGTCGTTACGACGGCACGATCCGTGACGCTCCAGCATCGCTCCATTATTGCTCCAGCGTCGTAGACAGCGGTCACACTTCGCAATGCACGACGCTGGAGCGATAATTTCATGACGTGTTTGCAATGTAGAAGCTGTTGGTTACTATGCGCACATCGTATACAATATTGTGCACACCTTTGTTACATGATGCGATCATGCCGCCACAGCGGGAAACTTGACGACGAAAGAAAGTTTCAAACGATCTGCTACGACGTACGATTCTCAGCGGGGTCCCTGATCGCAGGAGCGTGTCAGACACAGCGAGATCGTAAGGATATCGCTGGAACGTCACGGATCGTGCCGTCGTAGTGACCAAAGTGCCACTGTGAGACGGTACCCTTAGTCTTGTTTTGAAAGGAGAAATAATATTATGGTTGTAAATATTTTTCACTCTGAAGTTAGGGTTCAGCCTATAAAATAAAAGCTAATCTGCTTCTTTTTTTAAGCTGCCCCATGTGCAAAGTATGTATGGATACAATATATCTTCTATAGAAAATATGTTTTATGGCATATGGAGCCATGAAAAACCAAGGTAGGTGACCTTTTAGATGGCTGCAAGCTAATACTAAAATTGACATATACAGAAGGATTACTTACCAACACCACAGACAGTGACTTTATTATTGCAGTGGATTTTCTGCGTGACATTTATTCAAAGCAAGGTAATAGCTGTTATAAGATATGGTGCTGGAAGCTGAAAATATAATCTTAGCCTTACCTTGCTAGAGAAATTCTTGCCCGCTGACCTCCACTAAGTGTTATTCCTCCTTCCCCTAGAACAGTATTATCTTTTTCTGGAAACTTTGCAATGTCCTATAACGATAAATAAATATGATGACTTTTAACCCCTTAGTGATGGAGCCAATTTTGACATTAATGACCAGACCACATTTTAGAAATCTGACCAGTTTCACTTTATGTGGTAATAACCCTGGAACGCTTCAATGGATCCCAAAATTTTTAGTGCCATATTGTACTTCATGATAGAGGTAAAATTTGTTCTATATGACTTTCGCTTATTTGTGAAAATATCGCAATTTTGGTGAAAACTTTGAAGAAAATCATAATTTTCAAACTTTCAATCTTTATATTCTTAAACGTTAGTCATGCTTTACAAAATAATTAATAAATAACATTTCCCATATGTCTGTTTTACATCTGCATCATTTTTCAAAAGTAATTTTATTTTGCAAGGATGTTAGAGGGGTTAAAATTTTTGCAGTAATTTCTAATTTTTTCAACAGGAAAAACTGTTAGCCAGTGGATAGACAAATATTTAGAATTGAGAGTCCTCAGTGGTTGATACCTTTTCATGGCTAACTGAAAAGATGGTAACAAATTGCAAGCTTTCGAGACTACTCCGGTCCCTTCATCAGGCAAAGACTAAAAGAAATTCTGAAGTCAGTCTATGCCTGATGAAGGAGCTGGAGTAGTCTCGAAAGCTTGCAATTTGTTACCATCTTTTCAGTTAGCCATGAAAAGGTATCAACCACTGAGGACTCTCAATTCTAAATATTTTTCTAATTTTTTCAACAAATTTACAAAACCTGTTTCTATAAAATGTCAATGGACCTTGAGGGGCATATATATTGGGAACTCCAAAAGTGATACTATTTAAAAAAAATGCACCCCTCAAATACTTACTCCGCTAGAAAAATGTACGATACTGTTTGAAACAATGGTCTCAGCTGTGGCAGAGTTTTTAGGAATGAACTCAATGCTACTACAAAGCATAGCTGAACACTTACATATATAAAGGGGATAGCTACTGCTGCTTATATTACAAAGCAATGTACAGTCTGATATAAATTACAGCCTTTGTACAAAATCAAGATAACAAGTGACAGAAAAGACAATAGAAACTAGATGCATTACTTTTTCAGCATGTGAACATTTCAACATGCCTTACAGTATATATTACACAAGAGAAGTCATTGCCAGATGCTGGGCACTCCATGCCTTAAATACTTATTATTTTCACTATTGTTCTAAAGCACATAAAGGTCAACTTGCCCTTCGCTTCTAGGGACTAATAACTGATGTACTTGTCTTTCTGTTAAATAATCAACCTCCAAGGTGGCATCTGATTTAATTTATTGTACTCCCATACCTGAGTAAACATATGAGCACATTCCCAAAGAATAAAAATGACACTCATTAGCACTTCACCCGGATGACTAATATGAACATATGGAGCTAGTAAAATGTTAGCGACAAGAGCTATGCGGAAACAGAAAGTCCCCACTCTCTCTGCATTAGGAATATGTATTAAGAGACAATTCCAGCAAATCTACCTAGTAGGAGCCTAATTGTGTTACAAACTTTTTGCATTACTATTGTTTTTTGAACTTGTAGACACAAAATATACAGTGGGTACGGAAAGTACTCAGACCCCTTTACATTTTTCACTCTTTGTTTCATTGCAGCCATTTGGTAAATTTAAAAAAGTAAATTTTTTCTCATTAATGTACACTCTGCACCCCATCTTGACTGAAATGAACAGAAATGTCACATGGTCATAAGGTCACATGGTCACATGGTCATAAGTATTCAGACCCTTTGCTCAGACACTCACATTTAAGTCACATGCTGTCCATTTCCTTGTGATCCTCCTTGAGATGGTTCTACTCCTTCATTGGAGTCCAGCTGTGTTTAATTAAACTGATAGGACTTGATTTGGAAAGGCACACACCTGTCTATATAAGACCTCACAGCTCACAGTACAGTGCATGTCAGACCAAATGAGAATCATGAGGTCAAAGGAACTGGCCAAGGAGCTCAGAAACAGATCACAAGGCACAGATCTGGCCAAAGTTACAAAAGAATTTCTGCAGTACTCAAGGTTCCTAAGAGCACAGTGGCCTCCATAATCCTTAAATGGAAGAAGTTTGGGACCACCAGAAGTCTTCCTAGACTTGGCCAGGTCAAACTAAGCAATCATGAGAGAAGAGCCTTGGTGAGAGAGGTAAAGAAGGACCCCAAGATCACTGTGGCTGAGCTCCAGAGATGCAGTAGGGAGATGGGAGAAAGTTCCACAAAGTCAACTATCACTGCAGCCCTCCACCAGTCGGGCCTTTATGGAGTGGCCCAATGGAAGCCTCTCCTCAGTGCAAGACATATGAAAGCCTGCATAGAGTTTGCTAAAAAACATATGAAGGACTCCCAGACTATGAAAAATAACATTCTCTGGTCTGATGAGACAAAGACAGACCTTTTTGGTGATAAATCTAAGCGGTATGTGTGGAGAAAACCAGGCACTGCTCACCACCTGCCCAATACAATCCCAACAGTGAAACATGGTGGTGGCAGCATCGTGCTATGGGGGTGTTTTTCAGCGGCAGGGACAGGATGACTGGTTGCCATTGAAGGAAACATGAACGCAGCCAAGTACAGAGATACCCTGGATGAAAACCTCTTCCAGAGTGCCCTGGACCTCAGACTTGGCCGAAGGTTCACCTTCCAACAAGACAATGACTCTAAGCACAAAACTAAAATAACAAAGGCGTGGCTTGAGAACAACTCTGTGACCATTCTTGACTGGTCCAGCCTGAGCCCTGACCTAAACCTAATTGAGCATCTCTGAAGAGACCTGAAAATGGCTGTCCACCAACGTTAACCATCCAACCTGATGGAACTGAAGAGGATCTGCAAGGAAGAATGGCAGAGGATCTCCAAATCCAGGTGTGAAAAACTTGTTGCATCATTCCCAAGAAGACTCATGGCTGTACTAGCTCAAAAGGGTGCTTCTACTCAATACTGAGCAGAGGGTCTGAATACTTATGACCATGTGGTATTTCAATTTTTCTATTTTAATAAATTAGCAAAAATTTCTATATTTCTGTTTTTTTCAGTCAAGATGGGGTGCAGAGTGTACATTAATGAGAACAAAATGAACTTTTTTGAATTTACCAAATGGCTGCAATGAAACAGAGTGAACAATTTAAAGGGGTCTGAATACTTTCCGTACCCACTGTAGATCATGTAATGCAAAGTCCATGAGGTCTGTATATACTAAAGAAAACTTGAGGTGCCATAATGAATGTTTTGCACATTACTATGTTGTTCCTTTTGATACATTGGCATAATGCCATCATAGGCTAGGCCACAAAAAGTTCAAAGAAAATGTAATTACAAAGAAATGGCATTGGCAGCTAATGACAGCGACACTTGCATCATCAAAAGAAGGCTGAGCTGCCAAAAGTGACAAGACAGTGAATACATAATAATTCACTAGAATTTCTATCAATCCCGACACCAATATAATACTCAGAGTTACAAATTTCAAATAAATAAATTGCTTTATGAGCAGATTAGGGAAGTGTAATGAATAGCAGTAAATATTTGCACTCGGCACACAAGTGTCGCACACCAGAACTGCTTTAACTGTCCAACAGTCTATTTCGCAATGCAGATTTATTTAGTAAGATAAGAGTTCACTTTACATGTTGTAAATTGTTTTTATTCTGGTTTTACACAATTTAGACTTGGCTCAAGAAAGTAAATAAAAACATAATGATCAGCTCCTAATGTAACGTAATGGACTTACTCTTAAATCACAAAGGGGTCAAGAAATCTATGATTTGGGATACTGATTGATGAATTGTTCTCAGATGGTGCTCACGGTGGACACCAAAAAGAATTTTGATAACAATAAGGTTCTGTAGTGACATAGATTAGACTCGGTGGGTCTGCTACATCTTAGCATCCCTTCTAATGATAGTAGCCACAACAGAGGACAACAGCACCACTATCAGGGTAGTACCGGCAGCACTGCCATTAAGGGCTAAAAGAAAATGTGCAAAAAAAGGGGCCCACTACCACGCTCCAGTGTGCAGCGGATAGTGTCAGTCAAGAAGCCCACTGTTCATGAAATCAGTTATTATCAAAGGCCACCTCAAACCCAATCTCCAATTACATAAGTCATGAGGCTGGCAATGCAGCTGGCCCACCCACCCTACATATGCAGCTGGCCCACCCACCCTACAGCTCCTCTCTGTCCCCCACCAACATAGCCTTATGTGTGAAGAGGCAGTGTCTTCATAAAACGGAGCAGTATGAGCAATGATTTTTTGGACAACTGTTATTCTCATGTCCTGTCAAGTTCTTTGTCTACCTTCCTTCACTAATTGGCCGCCACCCAACTAACTCTTATTGTTTACCTAAGTAGCATTGTCCACAGTTGCGTCACGTTGGTCAGGAGATTTTGTCTACTTCATTTGACTGAGTTCCAGCAAGGTGTATATCAATTCCTAAGGTACACCTCACTTCCATGCTACAATTTGTATGGTTTCCAAGCTGACTCCAGACTGCACTTACTTCTCTGTCCATTGCTGGTACTAACCACTGCCAGGCTGAAAGATACCAAATTGTATTTACTTCTCAGTTATTTCTGTGTTCAACCATTTTGTAGCTGAAAGATACCAGACAACTGCTTCTCTGCAGGAAGATTGCCAGCTCCTATATTGTTGCTATACTCATGCGTATCACACCTGGTTCTGCTGCATCTGTGTTACATAATCTGCTAACCTGTCTGCTAATTTATCCTGCATCATAATAATAATAATAATAATAATTTTTATTTATATAGCGCCAACATATTCTGCAGCGCTTTACAAATTATAGAGGGGACTTGTACAGACAATAGACATTACAGCATAACAGAAATACAGTTCAAAATAGATACCAAGAGGAATGAGGGCCCTCTCGCAAGCTTACAAACTATGAGGAAAAGGGGAGACACGAGAGGTGGATGGTAACAATTACTATAGTTATTCGGACCGGCCATAGTGTAAGGCTCGGGTGTTCATGTAAAGCTGCATGAACCAGTTAACTGCCTAAGTATGTAGCAGTACAGACACAGAGGGCTATTAACTGCATAAAGTGAATGAGAACATGATGCGAGGAACCTGATTGTTTTTTTTTTCTTTTTTAAATAGGCCACACAGGGATCGTTAGGTTAATGCATTGAGGCGATAGGCCAATCTGAACAAATGAGTTTTTAGGGTACGCTTAAAACTGTGGGGATTGGGGATTAATCGTATTAACCTAGGTAGTGCATTCCAAAGAATCGGCGCAGTGTAAAGTCTTGGAGACGGGAGTGGGAGGTTCTGATTATTGAGTATGCTAACCTGAGGTCATTAGCGGAGCGGAGGGCATGGGTAGGGTGGTAGACTACATACACTTCTGTCCCGCTCCTCACATATCCATGTGTCATCTAGCAAGACCCACTTCTGCTGCCCTGTCGCCTCCATTTATGTTGCTCAGACATACTGCTTAAAAAATGCACCTCACCAGATAAGCACACAGGGAGCCTGTCAGTTGCCTTGTGCCCTCCAATCCACCAGAATTCACATATGTATTATTAAACTCCAGCCCTAACCAGCCCTATATAACACAATTGAGTTACATAAATGCTTTAAAAAACATTAATAACTTCTGCTTTCCCTATGCTACTGATGGCTTTGACTTTCTTTATATGTACGTAGCAGTACATTATACAGACCTCATTCTGGACACATTTTCGTTCAGTGTCTTTTTCTTCTCCTGTATGTTGCATTTGGCATATCTGTATTTTATATGTTTTGATCTTTTTGGTTTGTTAATAAAATGTATTTACTTAGTCTCTACTATTGTTGGATGATCCCTTCCTTTTTTGCAGGTATTTTTTTTTACTTTTGCACATTAGCTACTATTAATTGCAAAAAATGTTTTTGCATTGTCATATTATGACAGCTATAATGCTTTTCCTTTTTTTTTGTTGTTGACAAAGACTGTCCTATCAGCTCACAGGGAATATCCCCCATCTGTTGTGCTTCTTACAGATCTTAGGGAAAACAGATTTTCATTTTAAATCATAACTATATACAGTTGAAACTAGATGTTTACATACACTATATAAAAGACACATAAGCATGTTTTTCTCAATATCTGATATGAAATCAGAATAAACGTTTCCCGATTTAGGTAAATTAGGATTACCATAATTATTAATATTTGCCAAGTGCCAGAATAATGAGAGAGAGAATGTTTTAAGGTATTTCAATTACTTACTGCAAAGTCAAAAGCTTACATACACTAAGATTCCTATGCCTTTAAATAATTTGGGACTGCCCATATGATGATATCATGTGTTTGGAAGCTTTTTTGGCAACATCTGAGTTAATTAGAGACACGCCTGTGGATGTATTTTAATGCACACCTGTACAAACAATTGTACGCGAGTACAAACAAGATGTGAATTTCCAGCCATCATACTGCTCATGAAGAAGAAGGGGTCTGTGTCCCAGAGATGAATGTGCTTTGGATTGTGGCATATCAAAATCTTGTGAAGATGATAGCAGAAGTTGTTAAGATTGTGTCAATATCCACAGTGAAATAAGTACTGTATCAACATGGGCTGAAAGGCCATTTAGTCAGGAAGAAGCCATTACTCCAAAAGAAACATAAAAAAAGCCAGATTTATGTTTGCAAATGCACACATGAACAAAGACCTTAATTTTTGGAGACATGTCCTGTGGTCTGATGAAACTAAAATTGAACTTTTTGTCCATAATGACCATCGTTACAATGAAAATTGCACTCTATCGTGCTAAAGCGTGTCAATGTGAAATATATGAAATATGAATAGCAATACAGCTTCTGAATATTAGGAAAAAAATGAGACGCCTTGCACATAATTTGGCCAAATCATGCCTGCCGATCAGGAGGTAGCTGCTCCTGGTACCCACATATACACACTAGTTTGGATGTGCCAGTCAGTTTTTTTCTTATTTGTATGTTAGCTTACTGACTGAGCACTCCAGCCTTCAACATGTGGTGATTTTAATTACAGCAATTTCCTACCTACCCATAAATGCAGGCTTTTCTGAGAGGTGTCCACATTCACCCAAAAATTCAGTCATCAGCCTAAGAGAGGTATTCATATTGATACGTAGGGACCCAGCAGTTGTTTGAGATCACCTTGACAATGGTTGATGGATAGGCATGATTTGGCCAAATTATGTGCAAAGCGTCTCATTTTTTTCCTAATATTCAGAAGCCATATTGCTATTCATATTTCATATACTTCACATTGCACGACAGAGTTCAACCTTTTTTTTTGTATGTTGTATATGGAGGTAGCTGACCCTCGTATGCACCTATTCACACTTTTGGATGTGCCAGTCAGTTTTTTGTTATTTATAATTATTCCAAATGGACAGTGACCCGAAGCATAGTGCCAAAATGGTAACAAAGTGGCTTAAGGATAATAAAGTCAATGTTTTGTAGTGGCCAACACAAAGCCCTGACCTCAATCATATTGAAAATTTATAAAATTTATTATTTACAAACCTGGATCAGTTACACCAGTTCTGTCAGGAGGAATGGGCCCAAATTCTGACCAACTATTGTGAGAAGCTTGTGGAAGGATATCCCAAACCTTTGACCCAAGTCATTCAGTTTAAGTGCAATGGTACCAAATACTATTAATAAAAATGCCTTAAAACATTCTCTCGCTCTCATTTTTCTGGCATTTGGCAAATATTAAAAATGATGCTAATCCTAATTGACTTAAAACAGAAAAGGTTTATTCTGGTTTCATGTCATATATAGAGAAAAACATTCATATGTGTCTTTTTATATAGTGTATGTAAACTTCTAGGTTCAACTGTACATCAGGTGAAATAAGCATTGAACATGTCACCAATTTTCTTAGTAAAATATATTTCTAAAGGTGCTATTGACATGAAAGTCTCACCAAGTGTCGGTAACACCTTATCCATACCACATAGGCAAAGAAATCAAACCACACATGTCCATAAATCAAATTATGTGTAATAATGAGAAATGACACAAGAAAAAATTATTGAACACAAAGAAAGAAATAGATTATAAAAGCCATGGAAAGTCATGTGTTGTGAATTCTGTGGCAGAGCTCCCTCCTGTGGTCACAAGTGGTACTTCGGCTGGTTCTCTCTGTGAGCTTCCGTTGGTGGAGGAAAGTGGTACTGCGGCTTCTGAGTTTCCTTCCTCAGGTGATGTGGTGAAGTCGTTAGGTGCTGCTCTATTTAACTCCACCTAGTGCTTTTATCCTGGCCTCCAGTCAATGTTCTAGTATTGGACCTGTTTCCTCCTGGATCGTTCCTGTGGCCTGCTGCTCTGCATAGCTAAGTTCCTCTTTGCTATTTGTTTGCTGTTTTTTTCTGTCCAGCTTGTCAATTTGTTTTTTTCTGCTTGCTGGAAGCTCTGGGACGCAGATGGTTTACCTCCGTGCCGTTAGTTCGGTACGGAGGGTCTTTTTGCCCCCTCTGCGTGGTTTTTGTAGGGTTTTGTGTTGACCGCAAAGTTACCTTTCCTATCCTCGCTCTGTTCAGAAAGTTGGGCCTCACTTTGCTAAATCTATTTCATCTCTACGTTTGTCTTTTCATCTTAACTCACAGTCATTATATGTGGGGGCTGCCTTTTCCTTTGGGGTATTTCTCTGAGGCAAGGTAGGCTTATTTTCTATCTTCAGGCTAGCTAGTTTCTCAGGCCATGCCAAGTTGCATAGGGAGCGTTAGGCGCAATCCACGGCTGCCTTTAGTGTGGTTGGAGAGGATTAGGGATTGCGGTCAACAGAGTTCCCACGTCTCAGAGCTCGTTCTTGTTTTTTGGGTTATTGCCAGGTCACTGTATGTGCGCTGACTAGGGTTGAGCGAAACGGGTCGAAATTTTTCAAAAGTCGCCGACTTTTGGCAAGGTCGGGTTTCATGAAACCCGACCCCAGTGTGGGGTCGGCCATGAAGTCGGCGATCTTTTGAATCTAGAATCGGAATTCCGATACCGATTCCCGATATGTTTAAGATATCGGGAATTGGTATCGGAATTCAGATTTAAGTGTAAAATAAAGAATTAAAATAAAAAATATCGCAATACTTACCCTCTGACGCGCCCTGGTACTAACCGGGAACCTTCCTTCCTTAGAATCAGCCTTCCAGGACCCTGCGGTGACGTCGCGGTGACGTCGCGGCTTGTGATTGGCCGCGCGGCCGCCCATGTGACCGCTCGCGCGGCCAATCACAAGCCGCGACGTCACCCGCGACATCACCGAAGTTCCTGGAAGGGCTGATTCTTAGGAAGGAAGGCTGCCGGAAAGAAGCAGGGCGCGTCCGAGGGTGAGTATATACCTAATAGGAATAGGAAAGAAGCAGGGCGCGTCCGAGGGTGAGTATATTCCTATTAGGTATATACTCACCCTCGGACGCGCCCTGCTTCTTTCCGGCAGCCTTCCTTCCTAAGAATCAGCCCTTCCAGGACCTTCGGTGACGTCGCGGCTTGTGATTGGCCGCGCGAGCGGTCACATGGGCGGCCGCGCGGCCAATCACAAGCCGCGACGTCACCGCAAGGTCCTGGAAGGCTGATTCTAAGGAAGGAAGGTTCCCAGTTAGTACCAGGGCGCGTCAGAGGGTAAGTATTGCGATATTTTTTATCTTAATTCTTTATTTTACACTAAAATATGGATCACAGGGCCTGAAGGAGAGTTTCCGCTCCTTCAGACCCTGGGAACCATGGAAACCCAATGCACTGCATTGGGTTTCGGGTTTCGTCCGACCCCGACCCCTACTTTTTTATAGGATCGGCCGATTTCACTCGACCCGACTTTTTCAAAAGTCGGGTTTCGTGAAACCCGACCCGATCCTATAAAAGTAAAGGTCGCTCAACCCTAGCGCTGACCTCTATGTCCATTGTGGTACTGAATTACCTTTCATAACAGTACTGGAGGCCTAAAGTACTAATGATTCCCAATAGAGGGAAAAAAGAAGTTCTGAGACCATTTTTTTTTCTTTGCACTGTGTTTTGCCTTTTTTTCCCCCTAGACATTTGGGTGGTTCAGGACACAGGTGTAGCAATGGACATTAAAGGTCTGTCTTCATGTGTGGATCAGCTCACGGCAAGAGTACAAAGTATTCAAGACTTTGTGGTTCAGAATTCTATGTTAGAACCGAGAATTCCTATTCCTGATTTGTTTTTTGGAGATAGAACTAAATTTCTGAGTTTCAAAAATAATTGTAAACTATTTCTGGCTTTGAAACCTCGCTCCTCTGGTGACCCAGTTCAACAAGTTAGGATCGTTATTTCTTTTTTGCGTGGCGACCCTCAGGACTGGGCATTTTCTCTTGCGTCAGGAGATCCTGCATTAAGTAATATCGATGCATTTTTCCTGGCGCTCGGATTGCTGTACGATGAGCCTAATTCTGTGGATCAGGCAGAGAAGAATTTGCTGGCTCTGTGTCAGGGTCAGGATGAAATAGAGGTATATTGTCAGAAATTTAGAAAGTGGTCCGTACTCACTCAGTGGAATGAAGGTGCGCTCGCAGCTATTTTCAGAAAAGGTCTCTCTGAAGCCCTTAAGGATGTCATGGTGGGATTTCCTATGCCTGCTGGTCTGAATGAGTCTATGTCTTTGGCCATTCAGATCGGTCGACGCTTGCGCGAGCGTAAATCTGTGCACCATTTGGCGGTATTACCTGAGCTTAAACCTGAGCCTATGCAGTGCGATAGGACTTTGACCAGAGCTGAACGGCAAGAACACAGACGTCAGAATGGGCTGTGTTTTTACTGTGGTGATTCCACTCATGCTATCTCCGATTGTTCTAAGCGCACTAAGCGTTTCGTTAGGTCTGCCACCATTGGTACGGTACAGTCGAAATTTCTTTTGTCCGTTACTCTGATCTGCTCTTTGTCATCCTATTCTGTTATGGCATTTGTGGATTCAGGCGCTGCCCTGAATTTGATGGACTTGGAGTTTGCTAGGCGCTGTGGTTTTTTCTTGGAGCCCTTGCAGTATCCTATTCCATTGAGAGGAATTGATGCTACGCCTTTGGCCAAGAATAAGCCTCAGTACTGGACCCAGCTGACCATGTGCATGGCTCCTGCACATCAGGAGGTTATTCGCTTTCTGGTGTTGCATAATCTGCATGATGTGGTCGTGTTGGGGTTGCCATGGCTACAAGTCCATAATCCAGTATTAGATTGGAAATCCATGTCTGTGTCCAGCTGGGGTTGTCAGGGGGTACATGGTGATGTCCCATTTCTGACTATTTCGTCATCCACCCCTTCTGAGGTTCCAGAGTTCTTGTCTGATTACCGGGATTTATTTGATGAGCCCAAGTCCGATACCCTACCTCCGCATAGGGATTGTGATTGTGCTATCGATTTGATTCCTGGTAGTAAATTCCCAAAAGGTCGACTGTTTAATTTATCTGTGCCTGAGCACGCCGCTATGCGGAGTTATGTGAAGGAGTCTTTGGAGAAGGGGCATATTCGCCCGTCATCGTCGCCATTAGGAGCAGGGTTCTTTTTTGTAGCCAAGAAGGATGGTTCACTGAGACCTTGTATAGATTACCGCCTTCTAAATAAGATCACGGTTAAATTTCAGTACCCCTTGCCATTGTTATCTGATTTGTTTGCTCGGATTAAGGGGGCTAGTTGGTTCACCAAGATAGATCTTCGTGGTGCGTATAATCTTGTGCGTATTAAGCGAGGCGATGAGTGGAAAACTGCATTTAATACGCCCGAGGGCCATTTTGAGTATCTAGTAATGCCATTCGGACTTGCCAATGCTCCATCAGTGTTTCAGTCCTTTATGCATGACATCTTCCGAGAGTACCTGGATAAATTCCTGATTGTGTACTTAGATGACATTTTGATCTTCTCGGATGATTGGGAGTCTCATGTGAAGCAGGTCAGAACGGTGTTTCAGGTCCTGCGTGCTAATTCTTTGTTTGTGAAGGGATCAAAGTGTCTCTTTGGTGTTCAGAAGGTTTCATTTTTGGGGTTCATCTTTTCCCCTTCTACTATCGAGATGGACCCTGTTAAGGTCCAAGCCATCCATAATTGGACTCAGCCGACATCTCTGAAAAGTCTGCAAAAGTTCCTGGGCTTTGCTAATTTTTATCGTCGCTTCATCTGCAATTTTTCTAGTATTGCTAAACCATTGACCGACTTGACCAAGAAAGGTGCTGATTTGGTCAATTGGTCTTCTGCTGCAGTGGAAGCTTTTCAAGAGTTGAAGCGTCGTTTTTCTTCTGCCCCTGTGTTGTGTCAACCAGATGTTTCGCTTCCGTTCCAGGTCGAGGTTGATGCTTCTGAGATTGGAGCAGGGGCTGTTTTGTCGCAGAGAAGTTCTGATTGCTCGGTGATGAAACCATGCGCCTTCTTTTCCAGGAAGTTTTCGCCTGCTGAGCGAAATTATGATGTGGGCAATCGAGAGTTGCTGGCCATGAAGTGGGCATTCGAGGAGTGGCGTCATTGGCTTGAAGGAGCTAAGCATCGCGTGGTGGTCTTGACTGATCATAAGAACTTGACTTATCTCGAGTCCGCCAAGCGGTTGAATCCTAGACAAGCTCGTTGGTCGTTGTTTTTTACCCGTTTTGACTTTGTGATTTCATACCTTCCGGGCTCTAAAAATGTGAAGGCGGATGCTCTGTCTAGGAGTTTTGTGCCCGACTCTCCGGGTGTATCTGAGCCGGCGGGTATCCTCAAAGAGGGAGTAATTGTGTCTGCCATCTCCCCTGATTTGCGGCGGGTGCTGCAAAAATTTCAGGCTAATAAACCTGATCGTTGCCCAGCGGAGAAACTGTTTGTCTCTGATAGGTGGACGAATAAAGTTATCTCTGAGGTTCATTGTTCGGTGTTGGCTGGTCATCCAGGAATCTTTGGTACCAGAGAGTTAGTGGCTAGATCCTTTTGGTGGCCATCTCTGTCGCGGGATGTGCGTACTTTTGTGCAGTCCTGTGGGATTTGTGCTCGGGCTAAGCCCTGCTGTTCTCGTGCCAGTGGGTTGCTTTTGCCCTTGCCGGTCCCTAAGAGGCCTTGGACACATATCTCTATGGATTTTATTTCAGATCTTCCCGTCTCCCAAAAGATGTCAGTCATTTGGGTGGTCTGTGATCGCTTTTCTAAAATGGTCCATCTGGTGCCCTTGGTTAAATTGCCTTCCTCCTCTGATTTGGTGCCTTTGTTCTTCCAGCATGTGGTTCGTTTGCATGGCATTCCTGAGAATATTGTTTCTGACAGAGGTTCCCAGTTTGTTTCAAGATTTTGGCGAGCCTTTTGTGGTAGGATGGGCATTGACTTGTCTTTTTCCTCGGCTTTCCATCCTCAGACTAATGGCCAGACCAATCAGACCTTGGAAACATATCTGAGATGCTGTGTTTCTGCTGATCAGGATGACTGGGTGTCCTTTTTGCCTTTGGCTGAGTTCGCCCTTAATAATCGGGCCAGCTCGGCTAGCTTGGTTTCACCGTTTTTCTGCAACTCTGGGTTCCATCCTCGTTTCTCTTCAGGGCAGGTTGAGTCTTCGGACTGTCCTGGTGTGGATACTGTGGTGGACAGGTTGCAGCAGATTTGGACTCATGTAGTGGACAATTTGACTTTGTCCCAGGAGAAGGCTCAACGTTTCGCTAATCGCAGACGCTGTGTGGGTCCCCGACTTCGGGTTGGGGACTTGGTTTGGTTATCTTCTCGTCATATTCCTATGAAGGTTTCCTCTCCTAAGTTTAAACCTCGTTTTATTGGTCCGTATAGGATTTCTGAGGTTCTTAATCCTGTGTCTTTTCGTCTGACCATTCCAGATTCTTTTTCCATACATAACGTATTCCATAGGTCATTGTTGCGGAGATACGTGGCACCTATGGTTCCATCTGTTGATCCTCCTGCCCCGGTTTTGGTGGAGGGGGAGTTGGAGTACATTGTGGAGAAGATTTTGGATTCTCGTGTTTCAAGGCGGAAACTCCAGTATCTGGTTAAGTGGAAGGGTTATGCTCAGGAAGATAATTCCTGGGTCTTTGCCTCTGATGTCCATGCTCCCGATCTTGTTCGTGCCTTTCATATGGCTCATCCTGGTCATCCTGGGAGCTCTGGTGAGGGTTCGGTGACCCCTCCTCAAGGGGGGGGTACTGTTGTGAATTCTGTGGCAGAGCTCCCTTCTGTGGTCACAAGGGGTACTTCGGCTGGTTCTCTCTGTGAGCTTCCGTTGGTGGAGGAAAGTGGTACTGCGGCTTCTGAGTTTCCTTCCTCAGGTGATGTGGTGAAGTCGTTAGGTGCTGCTCTATTTAACTCCACCTAGTGCTTTTATCCTGGCCTCCAGTCAATGTCCTAGTATTGGACCTGTTTCCTCCTGGATCGTTCCTGTGGCCTGCTGCTCTGCATAGCTAAGTTCCTCTTTGCTATTTGTTTGCTGTTTTTTTCTGTCCAGCTTGTCGATTTGTTTTTTTCTGCTTGCTGGAAGCTCTGGGACGCAGATGGTTTACCTCCGTGCCGTTAGTTCGGTACGGAGGGTCTTTTTGCCCCCTCTGCGTGGTTTTTGTAGGGTTTTGTGTTGACCGCAAAGTTACCTTTCCTATCCTCGCTCTGTTCAGAAAGTTGGGCCTCACTTTGCTAAATCTATTTCATCTCTACGTTTGTCTTTTCATCTTAACTCACAGTCATTATATGTGGGGGCTGCCTTTTCCTTTGGGGTATTTCTCTGAGGCAAGGTAGGCTTATTTTCTATCTTCAGGCTAGCTAGTTTCTCAGGCCGTGCCGAGTTGCATAGGGAGCGTTAGGCGCAATCCAGGGCTGCCTTTAGTGTGATTGGAGAGGATTAGGGATTGCGGTCAACAGAGTTCCCACGTCTCAGAGCTCGTTCTTGTTTTTTGGGTTATTGCCAGGTCACTGTATGTGCGCTGACCTCTATGTCCATTTTGGTACTGAATTACCTTTCATAACAGTCATGACACCACTATGAATCTATCAGTAATTACTAGAAAGCAATCCTGGCACTTAGTGAAAAATAATATCAACTCTTTCAACTGTTGTGCTATAAAAAGGTGCCTCGTTTCCAAGATACCATACAAGAAACATCTGATGATGG